>NC_064647.1:93165647-93768928 GCF_023864345.2 Schistocerca serialis cubense | reverse complement strand
TTTATTCATTCACAAACATGACTTTTGTCTACAATCGTAAGAAGAGGCAGTAATTTCTACAAGACATCTACAACTATGTATGTGCGAATCATCAAGGTTTAGTGGATGGACAGTATGATCAGCAGCCACAGAAAATTAGAGGTACGGCCGGCCGAAGTGGCCGTGCGGTTCAAGGCGCTGCAGTCTGGAACCGCAAGACCGCTACGGTCGCAGGTTCGAATCCTGCCTCGGGCATGGATGTTTGTGATGTCCTTAGGTTAGTTAGGTTTAACTAGTTCTAAGTTCTAGGGGACTAATGACCTCAGCAGTTGAGTCCCATAGTGCTCAGAGCCAAAAATTAGAGGTAAATTAATGATGTCAGTGTAACTTAATAGTGACTCCTATTAAAAATATATATGTGGAATAATCAAACAATTGACTTTTTGTTAAGCACCAAACTTGCTGCAAAATACAGTTTGTGCGATTTCAGTAGTGGTACATTGGATTGTGTTTTTCTTACGCTGTGAGTAAGACTATTCATGGCACCAATTTAGTTACAACAAAAATTCATGCTTTAATTCCAATACTGCAAGTAGTAATTATCTCCCATTACATAAATTTCATGCTGATTTATACTCTTTGTGTTAGCTGTTGGGCTGCCTCACAGCACGGTTATTCCAAAAACGACCAACAGACCTCACACAGAGCTTTTCATTAGCAACTGTCAACATGGACCCGCAATTTCAAATTCACAGCATCACGACAAATTATCACACATTACAAAATCCCGTTTTGCAATGGGGAATGTAGCCACAGCGGGAAAAGCCACAGTCTATGACAAAGATTGCACTGAAAGTAGCCGTGATCGAACAAGAAACATTACAACTCAATGCACTTATTCAGCTTGCACTATGCGACTTCACTACCAATTGTTTCCAAAGTGTAATCTCAAACTGATTTGTAGTTAAATAACTCTATATGTTTCTTCCCACCAACTCCCATCATAGCCTCTCAGAATTCCCAGAGTTTCTCAGTCCTTCCACACTTTGCCAGTAAATTCAATTTCCCTGAGAATTCTAAGCTTTCCAGACACGTTGCCAATCTTACTTTGGTTTCTCTTATCGCAAAAAGACAGCTGCTGTCAGCCTGCTACGCTTGATCTGTAAGGGAAGCACTAAACAACACAAATATGGTGAAAATAAAATATCACTGTAACAATGAAAAAGGGGGCGGGAGGAGGGGGGGGGGGGTTACAAGCTTGCTAGTAGGCAAAAGAAATCAGATGATTGTGAAATGGTTTCTTGAACTAAACTATGTAGTTTGTCAGCTTTTGATGCCAGAGCCCTATTTTCTTTACTTAACTGCATCACTGTTTTTAGCCATTTCTTTATCCTCATTTTGTTAGTGTGTTTACTCACATCCAGGTGGAAAATGAACAGGAAGTGGCATGAATCAATGGTCCTACATGAATGAAGTTCCATCACATTACAAATCTCATACTCTACAGAGCGATTAAAATAATTTTGTGATTGATGTTTCAGTGAGTTCAGTCAATCATAGTTCTTTCTCAGATGCCATCTCTTTGTCGTGTTGTCAGTTTTGCAGGCACATGCACAGTTGGGTTAGATACGAAAGGCTGCAAATGGCTGAGATGAGGCAGCCACATGAGAATTTTGTCTCGTGTTGTATCCATCTACAAAATATTGTTATGTACTCGTAAATGTTTTGTTGATTTGGAATAGGCTTTTGAAAGAGTGAAGTGTAGTGTCGTCCAGAAGAAATTAAAATATGCTGGTGTAGACAGGACAGACAGAAGATTGATAATGGACTATATAAAGCACACAAAGTGAAAAGAAAGGTTCCAATGAGGAAGCAGATCATAAAAATGTTGTTTGTCATCAACACTTTTTAATATTTATGCTGTAAATTAACATATCTCAATATTTATGCTGTAAATTGACAGACAAAGCATCAGAAAAGCACGAGTCATAATAGCACGAGGAGGAAGGGTTAAGCCAATTAAGATGTAGACAACTGAGCAGTACTGGCTTAATCAGACAAAGAACTATGCTGTATGAGGGAGAGGAGCTTAAAAGTGGGGGGTGGGGGGTGGGGGGTGGGGGGGGGTGGGGTGGGGGGGAGAAAGAGCACGAAGTGCGAAGAAATGTGGGAAATACCAAAGTGACGAGAATCACCAAATATGAAGGTTCCATCAAAATATCAAGAAGAATGACTTTGCAAAAATGTTTTTACTACTTAAGAAGTTTGATGACGGAAAATGGAATCTGTGTTGAGGGAATATAAAGCAGAATATCTATGAGTAAATGAGCTCTTGAGAAGGTTTGTTAATATTAAATAAAATCCTGATAAGAATTAACCGGCAGGTTTGGGAAGAGGCTATAGTATTTTATGGCAGCAAATCACACTTTAAAAAGAAAGAGGTACAATACTTGGATTATTCTGTATGTGGTTGTAGACAAAAGTGAATAGGGTGAAATGCAGTAACAGAATGACAAATGAAGACCTAAGAATAGGAGGAAAGAAACTTAGAGGAATGTGGAAAATATCTCAGCTGGGAATTCTGTGAATAAATTGGTGGTGATGAAGAAGTGCTGTATGATACATCGTACAGAAGAGAAGGTAACAGAAGAAAGACTCAGAATGCCGGATGATGCTAAAAGTGTACAAAGGTAGCAGCAAATTATGGAAAATGCACAGGAGAGATAAAAGTGGACAACATACAGTTGATACCCATTGTAAGACAGGTACACCACACAAAATGAAAATATGGCAAAGCTGCTCTCATTTCTGTAATGACATTATTTCAATATTTTACTTTGTGTCTAACAAACTGATCACCATTATTTTGGAATTCACACATTTTCTTCCACATGCAGTCTTTATTGACCAACTACAATGAAATTTTTTTTTTTAATTTGGATCATCAGTCTTACCACTGGTTCACTGAAGCGAACCGTTTCCTCTCTAGTGCCAACTTCTTCTCATCTCCAAGTAGCACTTACACCCACATCCTCACTTATTTGTCGTACATACTCTTTGTCTTCGATATAATTTTTGCCCTCTATGTCTCCTTCTAGTGCCCATGCCCTATCATCCAGTCCCTTATTCTAGTAAGTGTTTTCCTTTCCTCGCCAATTCTGCAGAAGACTACCTTATTTCTCATCTTGTCAGTCAGCATTCTCCCGTAACAACACATCTCAAATGCTTCAATTCTCTACTCTTCTGATTTACTCACAGCATAAAACTCAGAACAACTCCAAGCTCCACATGTAGATTCTCAGAAATGTCTTCCGCAAATTTTAACAGGCATCTTTTAGCTAGGAATGCTTCTCTTTGCTTCTCCTAGTCTGCTTTTTGTATCCTCTATGCTTTGCCTATCATGTGTTTTTCTTCTGTTGTAGCGGAATTCTTTCACTCCCTGTACTATGTGGTGTTCAATTTTTATGTTGTGTGTCATTAATCTCTTTAATTAAATTAACTATTGGATGGCCATTCTTGTCTCACACATGTAACATCAATAAATTTTCATAGCAGTAACTCATCAGGTTTCAAGACAGGCACACTTCATCTCCCCCCCCCCCCTCTCCCTTCAACAAAAGAGCTTCAAGCTCTGACTCCGAGGGACCATTCAGTGAGGGCCAGCTGCCGTGTCATTCTCCATGAGAGTCATTCGGATAAGGTACAGAGGGGTCAGCACACTGCGCTCCCGGCAGTTGTCAGCTTCCCAAATCTCAGAGCTGTAACTTCTTATTCAAGAAGCTCCTCAATTGGCAACACGAGGCTGAGCACACCTCTTTACATTCCTCCCACTGAGGACAAATCCCTGGCAATACTGGGAATTAAACCTTGGTCCTCTGCACAGCTGTCAGACATTATATCCTCTCAGCTCTGGAGACTGACCTCCACACAAGAGTCATTAATAACTTGAAGCATGACACTATGAGTGAGCATCACTTTGCACTAAAATTAGTAAAAAGGAATCCGAGCCTGAATATTCAGTTCTGATCTATACAACATGTGTGTCCAGATACAGACTAAAGTATCAGGATCAGGAAGGGGGGATGTTGCAGCTTATCCAAAGCACAGAACGCGATAAACTGAGAGGATGTCAGAAGTATTTGGCACTCGGCACACGGCGAGATGTGGGGCAATGCCCACGGTAGCCAGCTCGTTTCATTGAATTATTTGCCTGAGGATCAATAAAGCGAACTCCACAGCTGCAGTGACGGCAAGCGGCTCACGTGTGCTCACCTGGAGAGTGGAGCGCGGCCCACTGCCGAAGAGTGTGTAGCCCGTCTGCTGTAGCTCCTGGCCTTCACGGCCACGGAACAGGTCCGCCCCATTGAAGTGCCAGCTGATGGTCGCATTGGGGATGCTGTGCGCCAGACACGTCAGGTTGACGGCATGCTGCTCCCAGCCCCACACCTCCTTCTGTGGGGTGTCTGCGAACGACGGTTTGAACTCCACCATCAGATGGCCATTCTTCTTGACCTCACCACCCTTTGAGCAGGAACAGAGAATGGTGTACTGTTCAGTCATTTCTTTACTTCAACGTATGCTACAGTCACGAGTATAAACAAAAACAGAATCGATCAAAGTGCAAGGCGTCTTGAGAAATCGGCCCTTAACATACTATGTAGAAAAATGGAAATGACAACTGAACTAAACATCAGAAAATACATAAATTTTTCATATCCCTCTTAACGTTGTATAAGTGGGATAATAAATACAGAAAGGTAAACCCGTGATTAGGCTTCTGTCCTGATGCAGGCAGAGTGCAGCCTTTCATTCCACAGGGCACTAGGAGTTGGAGGGTGACAAGCTCATCACCCTGGCAGGCTTTTGCCCCTGCGAAAGACAGGAGGCCGAGCAGACCTGGGGGCGTCCTGGAATGAGGAAAAATCCCGGGTCTTCCAAGGACAGAGTTTAGAGCTCCACCTACTAGACTACAGCGGCCACTTCCAAGGGAGGCCCTGCTTAGCACATGAACAACCAGAGAAAAGCAAAAGAATACATAAAAGAGATAACAAAGTTTACAGGTGGCTTCTGCAATCCTGGTTGATTGGAAGAAGGCAGTGTCAAAGATAGGCAGTGTGGTGGACATAAGGAAACATGATAGGAAATGTGTGCCACCACTGCTCAGTGAACTGGAGTCTCCGATGAAAACCATTCACAACAACAACAACAACAACAAAAAACACAGCTGTCATTGAACTACCACAGTAAGATATGTGGGACTACATTACATAAAGACTTGAAAATGAAAGGATTTGACCCATATTTGTGAATGATAACAACATGTTGCAGCAAGTGGGTTTCAAGTTCACCCGTAAAAGTAAGAGGTTATTGGGATCTGTACAAATTAGAAGATCTGAATTTCAACTACATGGCTTACCTCGAGTGGATCGTACTGTCTCTAGTGCAGACAGTTAGGAAATGTAATGTGGAAATAAATCATTGTGATTTTACTCAAATTTAAACAGCAACACACTTGTTAAATGTATCAATTTGCAGCACTGCAGGCCAAGAACAATAATTACAAATGTGTCTATTAAAATCAGTGCTTACTATCCACGACATCATGGTACTGTTACGGAATCTACAATGAGTATGTCAGAATATAAATATGTCAGAAACCATGTTATATGAGGAACAAATGGAAGCAAAAATGGCAAAACAACAATAGAAACATTTTTACAATAAAACAGACAACTGATATTCTGAGTTTAACGGATATACTGATTTAGGATTTACTGACTCTGTAAAAGCATTTCATAAGGTTAATAGAGACAAGTTTTAGAATGTTATGAAGAAAGGATCTATTAAATGTTTCACAACACTTAGGCAAGAACACAACCCACAGTACCTTCACTCCCACAGTAACTTCACTTATCCAGCCCAAAACCATATTCAATTTTCTTTCTTCATCTTCTGTCACTGTCATACTACAGTTGCCAATTAAGTTGTAATTTTACTCACATAATCAGTTTCAATTGTTACAAATCACTGTCCAGTGTGAATGGGAATAGAGATAAATATTTCAATCAGGAACACTACTACATAGCTGCGTAATGAATTAAGAATTAATACGAGAATATATGGCATTGCAAATAAACAGCACAGACAGACAATGATGTGTTCAGAAATAATTTTTGGAAAGTGATACAGGATGCCTCTCTCTTTCTCTGGAAATAAAATTTGGACAGTCTACTACAACAAGAGTGAAGTCAGACAAGGATACAGCATTTTAACTGCCCTTTTTAATATACATTTATACACACAGTATATATATACTAAGATGATTTAAAAAAACACACACACACAATATAATTGAGAAAATGCAAACCCACAGTAACTTCACTCCCACAGTAACTTCACTTATCCACCCTAAAACCATATTGAATTTTCTTTCTTTATCTTCTGTCACTAGGACAACGTATATGTATTCCAGTATGTTTCAGAATGAAAGTCTACAGCCAACTTTAAACATATAGTGCATTTCCCTTCCTTTTCTGTATTTCTACGAATCAGTTCCAGCTAAAGGAAACCCCACTGAACAGTAAAAAACAGATAAAAATAGTGTACTCACTAAAAAGTCAACTTACCTTATTAGTTGCTATGCACTCATACAAACCATCATCAGATCGCAGGACATTAGAAATTATAAGTTTGCCAATTCTCGTCCTGCCATCTGGGCTATCGACACCGTCAACTGTGATCCTGTCCTCGGTCGGTTGGATGCCATTAATGTAACGGTTAGGATTACTCAGCTTCCTAACACAAAGAGAACAAAAACATGAGTGCAGGAAATTAGTTCAGTTAAAGAAAAAAGACAATAAGGTAAATTCCCATCCTCCCCAAGGGAATCAATTGTCACGTAATAATTGTTGGCAGTAATTACATATTTTAGTACGTTTAATCGTTAGGTCGAATGTGAGTGCAAATGAGGTAACATACTTGCATTCGCAAGACACCGAGTTAAAATTTATCAGCCATCTGGTTGAATAACTGTTTTCTTGAACATCATCATCACCATCATCATCATCATCATCATCATCATCATCATCATCATTTAAGATTGATTATGCCTTTCAGCGTTCAGTCTGGAGCATAGTCCCCCTTATAAAATTCCTCCATGATCCCCTATTCAGTGCTAACATCGATGCCCCTTCTGATGTTAAGCCTATTACTTTAAAATCATTCTTAACTGAATCCAGGTACCTTCTCCTTGGTCTACCCTGACACCTCCTACCCTCTACTGCTGAACCCATGAGTCTCTTGGGTAACCTTGCTTCTCCCGTGTGTGTAACATGCCCCAACCATCTAAGCCTGTTCGCCCTGACTGCTACATCTATAGAGTTCATCCCCAGTTTTTCTTTGATTTCCTCATTGTGGACACCCTCCTGCCATTGTTCCCATCTACTAGTACCTGCAATCATCCTAACTACTTTCATATCCGTAACCTCAACCTTATTGATAAGGTAACCTGAATCCACCCAGCTTTCGCTCCCATACAACAAAGTTGGTCGTTCAGGTGCACAGGTAACTTAGTCTTGGTACTGACTTCCTTCTTGCAGAAGAGAGCAGATCGTAGCTGAGCGCTCACTGCATTAGCTTTGCTACACCTCGCTTCCAGTTCTTTCACTATGTTGCCATCCTGTGAGAATATGCATCTTAAGTACTTGAAACTGTCCATCTGTTCTAACTTTGTTCCTCCTATTTGGCACTCAAATCCGTTTACATCTCTTTCACACTGCCATTACTTTCGTTTTGGAGATGTTAATCTTCATACCGTAGTCCTTACATTTCTGATCTAGCTCTGAAATATTACTTTGCAAACTTTCAATCGAATCTGCCATCACAACTAAGTCATCCGCATATGCGAGACTGCTTATTTTGTGTTCACATATCTTAATCTCACCCAGCCAGTTTATTGTTTTCAACATATGATCCATAAATAATATGAACAACAGTGGAGACAGGTTGCAGCCTTGTCTTACCCCTGAAATTACTCTGAGCCATGAACTCAATTTATCGTCAACTCTAGCTGCTGCCTGACTATCTATGTAAAGACCTTTAATTGCTTGCAAAAGTTTGCCTCCTATTCCATAATCTCGTAGAGCAGACAATAACTTCCTTCTAGAAACCCGGTCATATGCCTTTTCTAGATCTATAAAGCATAGATCCAATTCCCTGTTCCACTCATAACACTTCTCCATTGTTTGCCATAAGCTAAAGATCTGGTCCTGACAACCTCTAAGAGGCCTAAACCCACATTGATTTTCATCCAATTGGTCCTCAACTAATACTCGCACTTCCCTTCCAACAATACCTGAGAAGATTTTACCCACAACGCTGATTAAAGAGATACCTCTGTAGTTGTTACAATCTTTTCTGTTTCCATGTTTAAAGATTGGTGTGATTACTGCATTCGTCCAGTCTGATGGAACCTGTCCTGACTCCCATGCCATTTCAATTATCCTGTGTAGCCATTTGACATTCCACTGTATTTGATGAGGTCCGACTTAGTTTCATCCACCCCAGCCACTTTATTGCACTGCAATATATTGACCATTTTCTCCACTTCCTCAAATGTGATGCTATTTCCATCATCATTCCTATCCCATTGTACATCGAAATCTGAAACATTACTGATCGTATTTTCACCTACATTGAGCAACTCTTCAAAATATTCCCTCCATCTGCCCAAGGCAACAGGATTCACCAGCAGTTTTCCTGACCTGTCACAATACTTGTCATTTCCTTCTTACCTCCCTTCCTAAGACTGCTAATTACATTCCAGAATGGTTTTTCCAGCAGCTTGACCCAAAGTCTCTAACCTGTTTCCAAAGTCTTCCCAAGATTTCTTCTTGGATGCACAGTGTCAATAAATGATTTTGCTACTGCCTCTCAAAAGTAAGATATCTAATAAGAGCTCTGTAGTAAGCCATGTGGTGTTTCTTGATTTCTTCCAGTATATTAATGCATTTAACATTGGAAGTAAAGGGATAAATGCATTTTTAAAAAAGGCAGAACTCAGAAAATGTATAATACAAGTACCTTTATTGCACAACTTGACTATAAGAAGGGGTAAACTGATAAGTCATGCCCCGAAGCATCAAGCTGTCGTCTATCACATATTGGTGGTGAGTGCGTGCATTAAAAATTGTGGAGGAAGACCAAGACTGGGCTGCAGTAAGGACATTCTAGGTTCAGGCGAATGCAGGTTGTAGTAACTGTTGGAGACTTGCACATCTAGACAAAACAGAAAAATGTATCAAGCCAATCTTCGGACCGAAGTTCACAGCACATATGCCACACAAGACATACCAAAGAAGAATGTTATCACAATAAAATATGATGTCCACCTTCACAGTCTATAAGAGAATAAACCCTGTGAAAACTACACCAAAATGGTATCCAAAATGGAGAAAGAAATTCCCGTTCACAGAGTACTGAAATCTTGGTAAAAAGCAATTCCCAAAGATCAAACAATGTCAATTCAGTGATTGAAGAACAATCAGCATTAGGATAGATGGCTAATCACCATAAAGAGGCGACTCTGAGCAGAGACACGCACATTTGAAAGTAGACTGTTGGTTGTTTTTTAGCTACTGGACAAAGTCCCTCAACAAATTAAAACCACACACAGACTTCCAGACTTGTGGCCACTGTCACCCATGGGTGCTGTGGCGGTCTCGACTTAAGGGGAGCCGGAGGTGCCTATGCTGCCCATGTTAAAATCACTAAGTTTGAGGAACGTTTATGAATAAACTACCAAATATAAAAATTTGAATATTTTTTTACATATAGAGTGGTTTAGTATTGCAGTTATGACAGAGGGATTATGGGGTATCTTTTCTAGTTTCCTTCCAATTATTTTTTTATTAATGACCCAAATTTTTTTTACAAATAATTGCTTTGTAATTAAACTGAAATGAAACTACTGAGCATATTGCCAAATGGCTGTATAAAAATTTCATCTCTCTAGCTAGAGTGGATTTTGAGAAAATGTTCCTTATATTGGAAAAATTCTAATTTACGGGAAATGGCTATCAAAGTTTCTCAATACATTCCGGCACTATAGGATGGATTATCAGGGTCTTCTTCTTCATCCTCTAAAAGTTTCCTCTTCTGTCTTCTTTTCTAGCCTGTTGTTCCATCATACTTCATATGCTTTTCTCTTCTTTCTGCTCCTCTTATCCTTTCTCTGTCAATATTTCTTAGTGCTCGTACAGTGTTCACCCCAGCTGTAAATCCTAATGCCTTCAGAACTAACACTTCACACTGTTCCCTTGGTTGTAGGTTGGTATTGCATCATAAATGCCAAAGTGCAGTGTTTTTATGCTTACAAACACCCTTTTAGGAATCACTTTCCAAATCAAATTGTTTACGCTCTCATTAGGATTCTGTGTCTTTCCGTGTAGACATTTGGGTAACAATTCTGGCTGTGCTAAGTCATAAAAAATTGGTTTTATTGCATTTATCACAGCTGCTGGCAAACCATGTTTGTGATCGTAGTCCTTTTTTGCATTATATTTGCACCAGGATTTTTTTGAGCACAGGCTGTGTTGAGGGTATTCATTGGAAGAGGCAGTATGAAGGAACAATGCCCACACTGCTTTTCGCATGTCACTAACATTACTGGTATTTTGCCTTATAGCATACCCATAGTATCTCTGTAGACGTTCAATCACCTCATCAGTAAGCCTGCCTCTCCCTCCTATTGTCTTTCCATCACTGAGCTTACTTGAACCCAAAGTTTGTTTGAGCCTTCGAAGCCATGCACCCATACGCTTTTGCACATGTCCAATGCGTTCCAACTTTTCAACTACAAATTCATTTCCATATGGTTTCAGTTCCTCTATGTGGGGACTGAACGTTCAAAAATTTGTTTCACTCCATCCACTTCCATTGCTCCACTTGATCCACTAAAATTTGCCTCACAGGTTCCACTGTGCTCTCCTTCGATTTTATTTTTGCATCTACAATGTTTTGATAATATTGCAACATCTATCACTTTTGCACTATCACCACAAGTAGCAGTTACAATCCCATTCAGGGATTTGTGACCCCTATTTTACCAGGAACCATCTAATGCCACTACCAAATCCCTAGAACCACCGTTCATTTCTACAGATTTCTCCACTGCTTCCTTCATGGTTTTCAAAGCCACATCTTCAACAGAGGATCCTACCAGTTCACAGTAGTACCAAAATTTGCTTGGAGGCGATGGAAAGTTCATAATACCACAAAACAGTTTACCAGCAGCAGACCCTTTTCCAATGGATCGAAGACCATACACAAGTCGAACATTCACATCAAACACTCTAGATCATCCATTTTCACCAAAGAGATTGGCATGTGAATTGTAGAAAGTCACTTGATACTTGCAACATGCACAGATTATCTTCATCTCACAAGCTAAACCAAAGTGCTTTGTTATCTCTAGTCCCACTCCTACACTTGAACACATTTTGCACAGAACACTTTCTTTCAGCACAGAAGATAATAATCCAATATTCAGTACTTTGTTAATATCATCACTGTCACTAACATATTCACGAAATCTGTCACTTCCACCAGTCAGCTTCTTGCTAGAAGATGTCACAGGGCTATGGCCGGCCATGTGTTGCTTAGCAGAAAAACGCACTGTTTCAGTAATTTTAGTATCACAACTTGGTATTAGTGTTAATTTTCTTTTCCCTGCGTTCTTCCTCTTCTTATATACACGGTTACTAAAACGTGGCATCATAACCGGAACAACGCTTTACACAAGAAGTATAATACTACCAACAACAGGCGCAACACTGAACTAATTCGAAACGGTAAACAGCAAAGAGACGATGTTGCGCACTCTTAGCACTTCATTTGTCACAGAAAACAATGCAGCCAACCCTTGCACACTCGCTGTATGCGTAACATAAGGCGCTGTATGCGTAACAGGCCGAGAAAATCCCCAGCAGTTCGCCAGGAAGTCACGAGAGGGTGTTAGATGCATTCAGCGGCCGCCCATTTCCTCTGCAGGCGTGGGGGAAAATGGTAATAACTCCACTTCTATGGCGAGTAGAACAATAATCCAAAGTTTACATTAAAGAGGAATTTAATTTTCGGCAGGGGGGGAAAAAAAAAAAAAAAAAAAAAAAAAAAAAAAAAAAAAAAAAAAAAAAATAAAAAATAAAAAATAAAAAAAAAATTAATAATAATAATAATAATAATAATATTATATATATATATATATGTCTGCTTGTGTCTGTATGTGTGGATGGATATGTGCGTGTGTGCGAGTGTATACCTGTCCTTTTTTCCCCCTAAGGTAAGTCTTTCCGCTCCCGGGATTGGAATGACTCCTTACCCTCTCCTTTAAAACCCACTTCCTTTCGTCTTCCCCTCTCCTTCCCTCTTTCCTGATGAGGCAACAGTTTGTTGCGAAAGCTTGAATTTTGTGTGTATGTTTGTGTTTGTTTGTGTCTATCGACCTGCCAGCGCTTTTGTTCGGTAAGTCACCTCATCTTTGTTTTTTTATATATATATATATATAAAATGTAATTTTTTTGGATTTGACCACCTCCGGCTCCCCTTAAGAGGGTAGTGGGGGAACAGAAGAGGTGTGGCGTGAGAGGCACAAGATGCTGCAGACTACCTGTGGGAGTGTGGTATTCCACCCAAGCCTCTTCTGTACACCACAACCCAAACCAATCAAGATTGCTACTTACCCCAGTCAGACCACAGCAATACCAATCTGTATTATTAAAATGCGATGCCAGCATATAGAGGCAGTAAAACTTCCGATTTTCAATATTTTGACAATTACAGACTGAATTTAAAATACCATCATAATCTACTCCTTAAGAGTTATAATCTAATGTTAAAAGTTTAACACAAAATACAAGTATTACTGTTAGAAACAGCATATTTTTCTTGCGGCAACACAACTGGCAGTGTGCAAATATGTGGACTTCACCCATTATTTGAGAATGATAGCACTTGGAGACTTCCAACAAAGTTTTCACGTAATTTGAAACCTTTATGAAACTTTTTTGTCACTGTCAACTACCACAAAATGATAAAAAAGTTTGTTGTTTTCTACATTTTTGCTGCTCATGCAGTCAAACTTGAGCATTAGCCGAGACATTTTAATTTATTACTTCTTTATTACCAACTGTATTTGCAACACAGTTTGCAGACAGTGTCCGCATACACGACTGAAAGTACCTGCATAATTATGTCACTGTACGACACATAGTTCAAGAGATATAACATCATAAACATTGAGAGGCATAAAAAATTAGCTTTTGCTTAAACTGGAATGTAAATTACCCAGTTTATTATCATCTTGTGTTTCATAATGAGAGCACTTAGCAACTTCCAACAAAATTTAAGTGTAATTTCAAACATTTCCCAAACTTTTTCTCGCTTACATGCTTAAAGGCAAAATTTAATACATCAACTCATTTGTAAAGTAATCAAATGTTTGAAGCTGTTTCACGTGCTGGAGTTTGAGTCTTTAAAGAATCAGAGATTTACTGGTCTATACTAATTCCTGTTGATAGCACCCAGACATCTTATGTGTATTGCACCTAACATTTAATCAAATTTAATCTCTGCCCAAACTCTTTGCCTTTACAAATGTCTGCTTGTGTCTGTGTATGTGCGGATGGATAAGTGTGTGTGTGTGCACGAGTGTATACCTGTCCTTTTTTCCCCCTAAGGTAAGTCTTTCCACTCCTGGGATTGGAATGACTCCTTACCCTCTCCCTTAAAACCCACATCCTTTTGTCTTTCCCTCTCCTTCAATCTTTCCTGACGAAGCAACCGTTGGTTGCGAAAGCTGGAATTTTGTGTGTATGTTTGTGTGTCTATCGACATGCCAGCGCTTTCGTTTGGTAAGTCACATCATCTTTGTTTTTAGATATATTTTTCCCTCGTGGAATGTTTCCCTCTGTTATATTAAAATTTATATGTTTTATACACTCTTCAATAGCACGATCCATATACTTTGTTAAGTGTGTGAACGTAAAGTCTCACAGTAATGTATGAAACAAAACAATATATGTTACAAACAGGATCCCTGCTCTAGCATTAGGAATTTTTTACCCTATTGCTAATCTGCAAGGTGTACTTGTACCTGCACTTGGGTGTGGAAATGAGAGCTACTCACCTAAATGTAACAGCAGGTAGAGGGGAACCAGTGGCATGACACTCGAGGACAGCCTCCGAGTCTTTGCCTGACGCTACGGATATGTTATCGAAGCGGCCAATCCGCGGTCGCACGACAACAGTCACTTCGACGGTGGCAGTAGCGGTCCCAGCGGCATTCTTGGCTGTGCAACTGTAATTGGCTGCATCCTCTGGCCGCACCTGTCAAATTGTAAAAAAATTATTTCTCACACGCACATACGCATGCGTGTTCGCCTGTGCCCCCACATGGCACCATCAGGATGCAACATATATGTGCACAGGGGTGTGTGTGTGTGTGTGTGTGTGTGTGTGTGTGTGTGTGTGTGTGTGTGTGTGTGTGTGTGTGTGTGTGTTTGTGAGCGTGCACACATGTGCATACCTGCTGGCTTGAGAAAGGATTTCTTTCTGAAAGCCAGCAAGTTTTCATCCTGAGCATCCTGTTCTCTGTGTGTCCGCTGACAGCTCAAAGCTTCCATTGTATGGTGTGTGGTTTGCTTTACACTCATACCACAAATATGATTTATGAGACATGCAGAGATTGGCGGTTGACTCTCAACATGGGCAAAAGTAACATACAAGATATGATCAAATAGTAACAGGAATTTTTTTATTTAGAGGGCTTTATACATCCAATTTTCAAAATTTTTTAAGATCTTGTTAGTAGACATATTCCGTATTATGAAGGATTGCTACTCACCATACAGTGGAGATGCTTAGCTGGAGATGGCGCAACAAAAAGACTGTCAAACAAGTAAGCTTTCAGACAAAAAGCCTTCCTCCAAATTAGACAAAAAACACACACAGGCACACGCACAAGCACAACTCGCACACGCATGATCACTGTCTCTGTGTGCTGAGGCCAGACTCATAATATAGTCATTATTCCATTCTGATGTATGTTTGCATTTTCAGCAGTTTTGAATGCAGTATAACCCCACTTTCACATTCCCGGAATTAACATTTTGCCGCCGTTTATGACATTTTTTATCACTTCTGTCAAATTTCCTATGTCCACAATGTTAATTCGCACCCGATTTTGCATCAACACATTTATAATTTTCTCGTGATTTATGTATTACAAAAAAGTGTTTGTGGAGAAAAAAATGACACTAGCATGATGTTGGCCAACCAGTAGTGTTTATAAATAGTACGTGGTTAAGTTTCTTTACACCAGAGTACTATACTCAGCAGATTTGAACCAGCAAACGTGTAACAGCTGCAACAATTCGTGCCGTGCCTCCCGCCGCTGCCAAGCTCTACTTGGCATTGTGGCTGATGGAAGTAACTAGTTTGTTCAAATAAAGATATTATGACCAATCACAACAACCGTTTTGAAACCGTCTCTACTGTGCAAACACATTTTCGTGATTGTTGTGATCATCGTGTCACCTTTGTCAAATTATATTTAGTGTGTTTCGTCGTTTGGCCACTTGTAGCGCTAGTTGACACCGTCATTCATTTATGTATTGCCCAAAGGGTTTTACTTTTTAGTATAAACACAGCACTGGTTACACAAGTTTTTCATGCTGAGCAAAATGTGTTTCGAAAATTTATTTATAGTCAAAGTGCAGTATTTATGTGGGTTTTTTTGCACAAACAATGTGAATGATAGTTTGCAAGAGTGTGGCTTTCTACATAACTGAGAATGCACAGTACCTGATAACTTCAAAAATATGACTACAGGAAAGAGGCAGAACAACACATGCAAACACCTAAGAAAATACTTTTCTACGTATTTGCCATTGACAATGAGAAAAATTCTTGAAACCCACCATGCTAAGCATGAGAAAATACGTAAGTAGTGGAGTATTTCAGTATTTAAATAATGAATGACAGCTGCAGGCTACATAATTTTTACAGCTTAAAACGTTATATCCCATATTTTACATTTTCATGGATTTTACACCATTTTTTTCAAGTTCCTTCAAAAGTGTAAAAGCAGGGTTTCACTGTATTTAGTTTACTGTTGCAAGAGGTTATACATGTTTAAAAGTGTTCAGCGAATTTTTACTTCTGAAAAAGATGGAGTAAAGAACTTGCATTAAATTTTGCTTGGAATCAAGTGTTGCACAACATTCAAAATGGCTTTTGGGGATCTACTATGAGAAAGACAAGAGTTTACAAGGGGTAAAAAACTTTCAAAGAGGGTCAAGAAGACAAAAAGAACGACCACCCTGGACACTCTAGCACATCACATCAATTATTGATGACAATGTACAAGAAGTAAGGAAAATGGTTCTGAAAATCATCAAATCACCATCTGAGAAGTTGCTGATGATATCAGCATATCCTCTGGCTCAAGTCAAGCAATTTCTGGAATGTTTTGGGTATGAAATCTGTAGCAGCAAATTTTGTTAAGAAAAAAAACTGCTGGCAGAGGAAACTTCTCACTGTTTTCTTCAGTTTCAATGGGATAGTATATCAGGAGTTCCTGCATTATGGTCGTACGGTCAATAAGGAATACTACCTGGACGTTACTCGCCATTTGTGTAAAGAAATCCGAAGAAAACGAACAGAATTGTGGCAAAACCACTTGCGAAAATTGCATCACGGTAATGCACCCACTCATGTCTCACTGCTTGTCCTTGATGTTCTGGCAAAAAAATAAAACTGTTATGTTGCCTCCACCACTGTATTCACTGGATATGGCCCTCTGCGATTTTTTTCTATTCCCAGGCTGAAGATAACCTTGAAAGGAGGTTGCTTTGCCACCAATGATGAGATTAAAACAGAATCACTGACATAGATGAACACCATAACAAAAAGTGAGTTATAGAAGTGCTACAGAGACTGGAAAAAGCACTGGCACACGTGTATTATATCTGAGCGGGTTATTTTGAAGGGAACAAATGTGATGTTCATGAATAAAATGAAGATTCTTTATGAGAAACAACTTTTCTCATTACTCTTTAATCACACTTTGCATTACGCATAATCAGGCAGAATGATTCAGTACTGTATCATTACACAATTGCAGAGCAGTCACTGGAAGAACGCACCTGTATTAAAAATCTCGAAGTATGCATCTGGAGCAGTTGCAAGTGGAATAACTGTAGGAAATTAATTGTAGGAAATGCAGTTCCCAGACTGAGATTCATTGGAAGAAATCTCAAGAATTGCAGTCCAACCATGAATAAAGTAGCTCACAAAAACTTTTTTCCACAAACACTTGAATGCTGCTTGTCAGTCTGGGACCTGTACCAGATGGAACTGAGAGGGAAAAGGAAGAAGACCCAAAGCAGACCAGAATGTTTTGTCACAGGTTCATCTACGAAATGCAGTGCTATGTAAGAGTCAGTCTGCATTACAGTGTGGTTTACTGTTAAAACCCTGGGAGTGTACGTCCCTAGAAGAGTCAATCAATATATTGCTCCCTCCTATATATATCTCACAAAAAGACCATGAAAGTAACATTAGAGAGATTCGACCTCACACAGAGGCTACCAACAATCATTCTTACTGTGGACCCTTTGCGACTGGAACAGGAAGGAGAGGATGTGACACTGCTACACAATTTACTCTCTGCTAAGCATCATATGGAGTCTTCTGGCTCAAAGATATACTTGAAATCACAGCATGAACATTGCTATTAATGGTGATGTAAGGAATCAAGATCTATTCTCAATAAAGAGCATCATAAATTCTCTCTCTCTTTCTGTATGTTTGGACACGTGCATGCACACTTATGTTTATAATGGGAACATACAGTGTAACTCTGTGCACCGCCTGTACACACACCTCACGAATCCTGAGCTCCCCCAGCAACACGTCAGCAGACACGCGATCCCCGTCCTTGGTTAGGTCGCGAGCCGTGTCGACGCGGATCCAAGTGTAGCGTGGAACGGGCTTCCCTGAAGCTGCGCACTTGGCCGTGAAGTCGGTGCCTTCGACTGCTTCCAGCTTTGGTGGCAAAGCACCCGACATTTGAGGTGGTGTGTGGACCTGCAGAAAAATACAGCAGTAGGAAATTAGAAGATCTGTACCCTGTTATGTCTTTTACCTTAGGGGTGTCAGTACCACAGAACTGCATTTCAATGAGACAAGACACAACAAAGGAACACTTCTTTTCAGTTCCCCTACTATCCCATTATTTCCAGGCATTGCCATACATTCCACTGCTAGTGGGTTTATTCATGTTACATTAAGAAATACAGCAATGCGTCACTTTTTATACAGCTTTATTTATATCGAGACACATTTCAGTCTTTGACCCATCTTCAATTCCCATAACACATTATTTCTTGTGCACCGACAAGTGCAGGATTTGTTATGTGACTAATTTATGAGTTTCTTAATATTGGAGAAAGTAAATAACAGTCACTGGAGAGTATGTTGAACAGGCTATAACTGAATTTAACAAAAGATATTTTTCATGTAATGGTCAAACACTTGCTACTAGGAACCTTTGTCGGAAGAAAGTCCTACCCATGAACAAAAAAGAAATAATTATTCCTTGAAAAGAAACCTCCTAATGTTATGTAAAAGTCTGCTGTTCTCCGAATTTTGAGAGGCACAGATTTCACATTTTACTGTATGAAATTTAGCAGCAACAGCGATATGCAGTTCGGAGTATTTGACTAACAGCCAACTCGATGTATTGTAGTTAATAGCATGAAGGACACATCACATACAAACGTGAACTTTTTTGTGTGTGTGTGTGTGTGTGTGTGTGTGTGTGTGTGTGTGTGTGTGTGTATTCACAGGAGAATGACCCAACTGTTTATATTCTTTAATACCTTTACTTGCACGTCTGAAAGAAAAGACATTACTGACAAACGACAGCCGTATTAAATTAGTTCGAAATAAATTTTCACCTTGCAAATATCTTGGCATCAGCTGTATTGTGGGTAGATACAGGGTGTTTCAAAAATGACCGGTATATTTGAAACGGCAATAAAAACTAAACGAGCAGCGATAGAAATACACCGTTTGTTGCAATATGCTTGGGACAACAGTACATTTTCAGGCAGACAAACTTTCGAAATTACAGTAGTTACAATTTTCAACAACAGATGGCGCTGCGGTCTGGGAAACTCTATAGTACGATATTTTCCACATATCCACCATGCGTAGCAATAATATGGCGTAGTCTCTGAATGAAATTACCCGAAACCTTTGACAACGTGTCTGGCGGAATGGCTTCACATGCAGATGAGATGTACTGCTTCAGCTGTTCAATTGTTTCTGGATTCTGGCGGTACACCTGGTCTTTCAAGTGTCCCCACAGAAAGAAGTCACAGGGGTTCATGTCTGGCGAATAGGGAGGCCAATCAACACTGCCTCCTGTATGTTTCGGATAGCCCAAAGCAATCACACGATCATCGAAATATTCATTCAGGAAATTAAATACGTCGGCCGTGCGATGTGGCCGGGCACCATCTTGCATAAACCACGAGGTGTTCGCAGTGTCGTCTAAGGCAGTTTGTACCATCACAAATTCACGAAGAATGTCCAGATAGCGCGATGCAGTAATCGTTGCGGATCTGAAAAATGGGCCAATGATTCCTTTGGAAGAAATGGCGGCCCAGACCAGTACTTTTTGAGGATGCAGGGACGATGGGACTGCAACATGGGGCTTTTCGGTTCCCCATATGCGCCAGTTCTGTTTATTGACGAAGCCGTCCAGGTAAAAATAAGCTTCGTCAGTAAACCAAATGCTGCCCACATGCATATCGCCATCATCAATCCTGTGCACTATATCGTTAGCGAATGTCTCTCGTGCAGCAATGGTAGCGGCGCTGAGGGGTTGCCGCGTTTGAATTTTGTACGGATAGAGGTGTAAACTCTGGCGCATGAGACGATACGTGGACGTTGGCGTCATTTGGACCGCAGCTGCAACACGGCGAACGGAAACCCGAGGCCGCTGTCGGATCACCTGCTGCACTAGCTGCGCGTTGCCATCTGTGGTTGCCGTACGCGGTCGCCCTACCTTTCCGGCACGTTCAGCCGTCACGTTCCCAGTCCGTTGAAATTTTTCAAACAGATCCTTTATTGTATCGCTTTTCGGTCCTTTGGTTACATTAAACCTCCGTTGAAAACTTCGTCTTGTTGCAACAACACTGTGTTCTAGGCAGTGGAATTCCAACACCAGAAAAATCCTCTGTTCTAAGGAATAAACCATGTTGTCTACAGCACACTTGCACGTTGTGAACAGCACACGCTTACAGCAGAAAGACGACGTACAGAATGGCGCACCCACAGACTGCGTTGTCTTCTATATCTTTCACATCACTTGCAGCGCCATCTGTTGTTGAAAATTGTAACTACTGTAATTTCGAAAGTTTGTCTGCCTGAAAATGTACTGTTGTCCCAAGCATATTGCAACAAACGGTGTATTTCTATCGCTGCTCGTTTAGTTTATATTGCCGTTTCAAATATACCGGTCATTTTTGAAACACCCTGTACATTACTTACTGGAGATGCACGAAAATTTCTGCCAGATTGGGACTTCAAAACGGATTTTCCACTTATCACAAGTGGTCACCTTAAGCACTTTGGCTATCCCTGTGTGCCTTCAGATCGACCCAAACTTCCACATGTCATACTGTCAAAAATGTGTGGAACTATGGTACATGAGTATGTACTGTGTGACATACAGAAGTTTTTGTCAGTCTGGAAGGCACGCACGGACAGCCAAAGGTGATAAGTGGGAAATTCAGGTTTGAGTCCTAGTCCGGTGCAAATTTTCGTATGTCACCAATAGGTAGTATACCTATATGTAATACAGCAGATGCCAAGACAGTCAAATTCAGTGAATTTATTTTGAACTAATTAAGTACAGCTGTTGTTCGTCAGCAATGACTGTTCTCCACCAAGGGTGGCAAAAGAAAATAACACCATGCGTCAAGATTCTTTCTATTCTCATTCTAACTGGTGTGTGAATCCAGAGTAATGCTCAGAGCATCAAGTCATAAATGTAGGGGACAATGGTATGAGAATGCAGGCAGTAGGACTTACAGAAGTTTGGGTCAGTCTGGGAGGTGTGTATAGATGTCCAAAGTGGTTACAGTGATTGCTCGTGATAAGCAGGAAATCACATGTGAGTCCCATTCTGGCACAAATTTTCATATCAACCAATGACACACAACAGAAAAATAAATAAATAGCAAGATCAAATGACACAATTGCACATAATGACTTATTTGACTTTCAGACATGATGGGAAAATGAATCTGAAGCCAACCATTCTCACATAACAGATTCAGAGGCAAGACGAGTCTTTACCTTTATATATTTCCACATTCACCCGACAAACAATAGTATCTCAGTACACATCTAACTTCATTCTCTGCATCAGCAAAAAGCAAGGTCTCTTACCTCGACACGTATGGGGCGAAGTGCCATCTCCCCTGTCGCTATGACGATGGCGCGGCACGTGTAAGTGCCATCGTCCATCTCGGTCACATTCAGGATGGTGAGGCCATCCTGTTCGACCACATAGCGGTCGCCTGTCTCCACGATGTGGCCGTCGCGCATCCAGTTGACTATGGCAGGTGGGTTGGCCGAGACCCTGCAGCGGATCTTGAAAGTCTCATTCACTGTCGGGTACTGCTCCTCTGGCGCATCATCCCAGGTGATAGGCACTGCAAGGCAGAGGTGTAAATGCTTACTTTCCTGTAGATGGAAAATCTAGAGTACGACTTGACAAGTTGCATGTCCCAGCACACCTCACACAAATCAGTTTCTCGCCTGCTGTATGACAGAATTTCCGACCACACTGTTGTCTTTGCTAACTGAGTGAGGTTAAGTAAATATTCCTTTATAAACAATATCTAAAGAATTTTTAACCATTACACTTTGGAAATTTTTATTTGTTACTTTCTGTGTCAAACGAGCAGGGGTCAGAACAACACGGCTTCGTATATTTCATTGAGAGTGGGTCACTGTCATGCCAGTCACAAAAGCAATGTATTCAGAGGAAGTTTAAAATGACAATATTTTATTCTACAGTATTTTTCAAACTATGGAATACTGTATTAGTGTAGATTATATTGTGGAACTAGTCTCACAGATGTGAAATACTTACTGCCAAAAATAAAAAGTTTTTCAAAGAAATGTAGTTTATTATGGAGTTTCATTATCCCAGTATTGATCTGTTCACTTTTGATGTAATATCAATCTGTTCATTTTACGATTTTTCTAATCATTTGCTTTGAGTCTGTTCATTTATGTTTTCAAGAAATCAAAGATGAATTTATCTTAAAAGTTTTTTCTGGGATAACATTTTAAAATAATCATATTGAAATTCAAAATTTTTGGTAAGACGATTGTCTTAAAAAGCAAACATTTACACGTTTTAAACATCTATGATCTTTGTACCATCTCTGGTCATCATACATTGTTTGAAAAGTACCAGCTTTGCATTAGACTTGGCTGGAGTGAGTACCAAGACTAAGGAATGGCTGAAAGAAATGTACTATATTAATCAAAACAAAATTTGTATCTGACGAGAAATTAAAGTGATTCAATTCTTCATTTATTTCTGAAAATACAGAAACAACCAAAAGAATAGAACCAATCAAACTGAAGAAACTGTTTGACAATGGGCTACAATGGGCTACAATGAGAGTTACCATATAAGTACAAAGTAATTGCACTGCTTGTTCTCAATCATATTTTATTTAGTATGTGCAAAATAACTGAAATAGACAGCACTCAGCTGTTAACTGTTCATGGTTAGGTATGAACGATTGGGATACAACACCTTAGATGAAAAGAAAAGCTATGGAAAATACCTGAGGCATTTTATCTTATACGTACTTGTAGGTAAGCTGCACATAGATATCATACCTTCAAATAAGATCACCTGTATGTAACAGTTCCTTTCTGTGTAAGGCTTTCATTGATATACATGTACAAGGCCAGCATATTGTCTAGCACATTTCTCAACATTAATTAATCAACTAGTCCGTCTGGGATTTATTGAATTTAAGAAAGTTTGCAGCTCAGTTTCAACAGAACGTATGTATAAACAGCGCCTGACAAACATGGTGCTGATCCAAGATATATTAAAGTGATCATAATTATGACGGCATGCTGAAAAGTAATAACTCCAAACTTTTTATGTGAAAACTTGAAGATTTTCAATTAAAGCAAACATTACTAACATTCTGCATCTTTATTCCTCATGGCTACATATCTGAAGCCCTCTGCCACAAGAGTGCTCCAAATTGTAGTGTGTAACACAACTATCTCAGTGTGTGAGAAACAGCATGCTGCAATCAAATTCAAACTGTTCATCCCCACATGCAGCACCCTCTCCTGCAGCATGACAATACCAGACCACAGCTGAGTGTTGCGACATCTGCAACAGTCTGACACCTCAGGTTCACTGTTATCGATCGTCCTCCATACATTCCCAACTTTCCCCATTCGATTTTCATCTGTTTCAAAAACTTAGAGAATCCCTCTGAAGACTCTGCTCTGATAGTGATGAAGTGGTACAAGCAAAGGTGAGGTTATGGCATCATCAAGAAAGTCAAACAATCTACAGTGACGATATAAGCACACTGATCTCTCATTGGGAGAAACATGTTCGTGGCCAGGATGACTATGTTGAGAAATAAATATGTAGACATGAAGAATAAAGATGCAGAATCTTAATAACGTTGGCTTCATTTAAAAAGCTTTTATGAGTTTTCACAGAAAAAAATTGAAGGAATTACTTTTCAGCACATCCTTGTATTAGCGAACACTGAAAATGGAAGTTAGAGTGCTGTTCAATAAAGAATGTTAAAAGTTTTTACGTTCATAATGTCTCATTGTATAATTTAATCTTATGTTATTGTGTTAGCTTAATGTGTGACAAGCACACCAAACTAGTTTCACTGCTGCCACTCATATTACCCAACTTTAAGAGGTAGGCAAGCTGATATGTGTTAATATTGCCTACTGCAACAATGGAGGTGACGCGTAATGTAGCTTTGAAATTCTGCTTGTCTCTCAACAAATCTTCAGCTGAAGCCAATGCAGAATCAAAGAAGCCTATAGAAAGCCTGTTACATACTACAGCAAAGCTTGAGGATGGTTTAAGTTGTTTAAAGAGGGGAGACAATGAATTTCAGAGGAAGGTGGACCTGGCACTCCCATTACAGATCTTACGGAAGAAAGCATCAAAACCGCTGCTATCACTGCATGAGAGGATCGATGAGTAACCTTAGGAAACTTTCTGAAGTAATGAAAATTTTATCGGGCACAACCCCAAAAGTCAGTGGACAGGCAAGATGCTGCACCACGATAATGCACAGCCACATATTTCAAGTGTAGTTACTGAATATCCTGCAAAAATCAATATGAAGTGCATCCCTCACCCTCCCTTAAGTCTGAACTTAGCCTCATGCAGCTTTTTTCTATTCGCTAACCTGAAATAACACTTCCGTGTGAACCATTCTCTATCAGCAGAAGCTGTAGTAAAGGCTGCGGACAAGATTACAAAGAACCTTTCAACAAACTGTTTCCAGCATGTCTCTGCACACTGGCAGAAACGCTGGGTCAAGTACACTGCATTTAAAAAATACTTTACTAACCACTCCTCATATAGGGCATAATAGAACGAAAAATGTTTCAGTAAACATAGGCCTGCAAACAAGCTGTTTGGGAGATAATTGCGAATGTGTTGTCATAGCTGTTTGGGAGATAATTGCAAAAGTGTTGTCATAGTTAGTAAATATTTAATTGAAAAGTAAATTTTTCAATTAAGATACCATTTAATTGGACTCAAATTGCATCTGTGGGCACCAGAAGCAAAAAGCTGATATCCTAAGGCAGACCACAATAAATAATGTTTAACCAATAACCACAGAATCAGAGCAAGGTAGCACTTACCTCCTCAATGATTACTGAAAAGTGTACTCGCACCTGATAGTAATAAAGTGTTTCTCCACAATCCTTGCCTTTACATATGCGACCAACTCAGTACCTAACTGCTACAGAAGTATTTGGTAACAATATCCCCACAATTTCACTGTGAAATACACGCTTTCGGGCAACCACAAAGCACAATAATTTAAATTCTTCTCACATGTTCCATCAGGTCAAACTGTCAGTTCCACATGAAATTTCAGAGAGGAGACACCATTTTCATGTAATTCATTATATATCATTTGTATTATTGGATACAGTACAGAAATATGTTTACCAACCGATTAAAACACAAAGAGGAAAGTTACAACATCTAACTTCACAACACATCTTCAATGTATGCAGAGTGCAGGATTCCATGTCTCGCTAAAATGGAATCCACTGTGTTCTAGGATTCCATGTCTCACTACAATAGAATCCACTGTATTCTACAGAAATTTGATTTGTACTGTTCCTCTGTCAAATGGTGTGTCCTACTTTTTAGGAATGCTCCACAACGCCGATTCGATGGGTTGGCAGAAACACATAACTTTCACATTCAATCTCACAGCAATAGGCTATTACTGATGACAGAAGACACTACTCACTGATGGTGCGCACGTGGACGGACTTGGAGAGCTGCTTGGTGTTGCTGTAGAGGGCGCTGCACGTATAGGTTCCCGTGTCTGCCTCGCGCAGCTCGGGGATCATCAGCGTCAGAACCTTCTCTCCGGGTGGTGGCAGCCAGTCCACGAAGATGTGCGGCTTCAGGAGGCTGCAGTGAAAAAGAGTTACACATTGTAATGTAACAGCCTTGGCTTACATGTTTAATAAAGAACCTGATACATTCATATCTTTGCACGTTATAACTTGTCATTTCAAGGTTTTGGCATTATTTTATAAATTTGAGAACACATCTGATACTTTAGGTCAGCAATTTAATAATTTCATTCCATTATGTAGTTAATTATCATAATCAGTGAAACTAATAAAAAAAAGAGAAAGAAAAAAAAAGGTGGTGTGTTGAGTAGTTCATTCTTTGTGTCGTAAGTTTTTCATAAATTGCAACTTTTATATAAAAGTTAAAGTTGATTTCATACTGTATGCGTTGTAAATAACTGAAACCATGTGAGTGAACATTGAACCCTGATACTCAAAAAATAATTTATAACAATAAAAAAAGAACGAAAACTAATATTACAAGCTTGAAATTAGGGAATATTAGTACTGTTTTCTCACAAAACAAATGGACTGTTCTAAAGAATGTAAGAAATTAAATAGGATAACTTACAGCATAATAAACTATGTACAGTTGGTGTGAAATATAACAATTAATCACCAGGCAAACGATCTACCCTATGGGAGGCCCTAGCCACACGGCATTTCCATTTCTATTGAGCAAATTAGTATGGAAACTGTCACTTTGGAGAATAGTGCTGCCTTTCCAGCTTCAGTTGAATATTTGCTTGATTAAAATGGTATTTATCAAAGCACATACGTTTTACATCTATAAATACTGAGTCCTATTTATAGTAGATTATTACCTGCCATGCAGCTTTATATCGAACTTTCTATTTGCCATGCAACTAACGGAGCCTTTTGGCCCCTGAACCTAGACTTTCTTGGTTTTATGTTAAACAGGAACATATTGATTATCTTACCGCCACATAAAAACTGTTGTTGTCTCTTGCATTGTGACTGTGTATATTAAAGTTCATCTGGAACAGACTTTTATTATCAGCAACAAAAGCCAGTAGGGAGTAAATGTACTGGGTATTGAGAGCTAGAATTGCAAGATCCTTAAAAGGACATCTGCATGGTGTATGATTATGTACACAATATTCTTACTGTTTGCTTCTGCTGAGTAAACTCTTTGCTTTTCTTTAGGTGCTGTGTCCCAGAAGACAGCTCCATAAAACAACAAGAAGTGAAAATATGCACAATGTGAACACTCAACCATCTTTAGGTTAATACAACAAGAGATACTTGTAAGGGCATAGCACCCCAAACTGAGCTTCATTAGTTAATTTGTAAGTTTCTTCCATTTTAACTTGTTATCCAACTGGACTCTAAGGAATTTTTCACTGACCTGTATCCATAAAGATGAATCTGTTCAATTTCAGTGAATCCCATCTGATATTTTGATATGCACAAGAAGTCTGTTTCTTCATATTTCAACATGGATATGGAGTGTACCCACGTATTGAAGTGAAGCATGGATGATAAATAGTTTGAACGAGAAGAGATTAGAAGCTTTCGAAATGTGATGCTACAGAAGAATGCTAAGATTAGATGGGTAGATCACATAACTAATGGCGAGGTATTGAATAGAATTGGGAATAAGAGAAATTTGTGGCACAACTTGACTAGAAGAAGGGATCGGTTGGTAGGACATGTACTGAGGCATGAAGGGAACACCAATTTAGTACTGGAGGGCAGCATGGACTATAAAAATCTTAGAGGGAGATGAATACACTAAGCAGATTCAAAAGGATGTAGGTTGCAGTAGGTACTGGGAGATGAAAAAGCTTGCACAGGATAGAGTAGCATGGAGAGCTGCATCAAACCGGTCTCTGGACTGAAGACCACAATGACAACAACAACATGGATAAGAGAAGTTAACCTTTTTTGTTTAGAAGGCTTCTGATGTTTCGATGAAAGACATTAAAAGCATTTTCTTTAATGTTCTTAGCTATGTTCAAGAGCTGCAGTATTCTGTTATACTATTAGCTGTTTGAACTGTAATTATATTTATTCGATAGCTCTATCTTTGAGATGAATTTACTCTGAAAGAGGCTTTATGAACACACTGGATGTCACTGAAATACCATGGATACCGCTTTGGTCAGATCAGATGCTTCTGGTAATTAGTCATATAAAATTCCCCTTACCAGAAGCATTCACATGCAAACCCTGCTATGTATATTGTGACCAAGTGAGGGACATTGTATCAATCTCACCCATGTGTGAACATCCCCCTCCCCTGTGGGATTTTCCAGAAGGAGACCCCCTTCTGACCATCCAGATTTAGGTCTTCCATGGTTTCCCTAATCGCCGAAGGCAAAGGCTGCGATGGTTCCAGCAAAAGGAGATGGCTGATTTTCTGCCCCAATTCGAGCTTGTGCTCCATCCGTCAAAGTCAAAAATAAGTTTGACCTGTTGCTTCAATTAGAAACTGATGAGCCTCAAGCAGAGGTAGGTGTAGACAGAACACAACACACTTTCAATAGTAAATTGAAAAAGAATGTAGGAAAGTCATCGAAAAGGAACAAAGTTTTGTTGTTAGGCAGTTCTCATGCCAGAGGTGTAGGCCAACTTCTGCAGGAGGAATTAGGACCAGAATACCAGATCACAAATTTTTTCAAACAAAGTGCTAGTCTGGATCAGGTGACAGAGGATTTAGGTTCACTCTGTAAAGGATTTACCAGGGAAGACACCGTGGTTATTGTGGGAGGGTCAGGGAACAGCATCGACAGAGATCCTGGGTACAGTATAAAGTGTGACCTGGTAAAGATTGCGTCGGCATCGAGACACACCAATGTTGAGTTTGTATCTGTCCTGAGACGCCATGACCGGCATCATTTGAAGTCTTCTGTTGGGAGAGTTAAGTTGGAGTTGGAACGGCTGCTTGGGTCGGGTGCGGGGGCTCATATTGGTGTGGTTCCTGTTGATTCTCTCAGTAGGTGGGACTATACCAGGCACAGCCTACATCTCAACAGGAAAGGGAAGGGGAAACTGGCTGGGGTAATAGCAGGAAATTTAAGGGGGGGGAGGCACTGCCATGAATGGTAAAATACCAGTGGTTACAGGTGTTGGAGCAACACCTTTTTTAGGATAGGTAAGACAGTAAGATGTCAAGTTCTAGGAGAGGTCAGGATTGAAACAAATCTTCAGTTTAGGAAAGCAATTAAACAGCACAATTCTAGCACAATGGATCACCAATCACAGCTGTCAATTATAAATTTTCACCAATCACCAGAAATTTTATCTCCACCAAGTTGTATCTCACTCCTAGGTAATTGCATTGATGAATTAAAGTCACCCAACCCAGTTGACATAATCTGCCTCTCTGAACACCATGTGACCACTGGTATAGGAACTAAGCCTAAGCACAATGAGAAACTCAGACAAGAGAGTACTGCAAATGTTAGAATAAGGAAAGGTTCTCATAAAAGTATAATTAAAAATAATGTAAGTATGTAAGTATATTTCATCAAAATATTTAGAGTTTAAAGAATAAAATAGATGAGCTTCTGGTTTGTTTAGAAGATTTAGAAGCTGAGGATGAAATAGATATACTATGCCTGTCTGAGCATCACATTGTTACTGATGTGGATAAGGTAAATGTAAGTGGATATAAGCTCTCTGCACATGTAATGAGAGAAAATATGGAGAAAGGAGGAGTTGCCATATATGTCAAAAGTTATCATTGTGCAAAAAGTATAGAAACAAAAAAGTTTTGTGTAGAGAAACATATAGAAGCATGTGCCTGTGAGCTTAAATTAAATAAAGGCACATTTATAATTGTAACTGTATATAGGTCCCCATCAGGAAATTTTCATCTATTTCTGAAAAATTTGGACTCCTTGTTGTGCTATCTGTCAGACAGGGGGAAGAAAATTATTATTTGTGGGGACTTCAATGTTGTTGTTGTTGTGGTCTTCAGTCCTGAGACTGGTTTGATGCAGCTCTCCATGCTACTCTATCCTGTGCAAGCTTCTTCATCTCCCAGTACCTACTGCAACCTACATCCTTCTGAATCTGCTTAGTGTATTCATCTCTTGGTCTCCCCCTATGATTTTTACCCTCCACGCTGCCCTCAAATACTAAATTGGTGATCCCTTGATGCCTCAGAACATGTCCTACCAACCGATCCCTTCTTCTGGTCAAGTTGTGCCACAAACTTCTCTTCTCCCCAATCCTATTCAATACTTCCTCATTAGTTATGTGATCTACCCATCTAATCTTCAGCATTCTTCTGTAGCACCACATTTCAAAAGCTTCTATTCTCTTCTTGTCCAAACTATTTACCGTCCATGTTTCACTTCCATACATGGCTACACTCCATACAAATACTTTCAGAAATGACTTCCTGACACTTAAATCTATACTCGATGTTAACAAATTTCTCTTCTTCAGAAACGCTTTCCTTGCCATTGCCAGTCTACATTTTATATCCTCTCTACTTCGTCCATCATCAGTTATTTTGCTCCCCAAATAGCAAAACTCCTTTACTACTTTAAGTGCCTCATTTCCTAATCTAATACCCTCAGCATCACCCGACTTAACTCGACTACATTCCATTATCCTCGTTTTGCTTTTGTTGATGTTCATCTTATATCCTCCCTTCAAGACACCATCCATTCCGTTCAACTGCTCTTCCAAGTCCTTTGCTGTCTCTGACAGAATTACAATGTCATCGGCGAACCTCAAAGTTTTTATTTCTTCTCCATGGATTTTAATACCTACTCCAAATTTTTCTTTTGTTTCCTTTACTGCTTGCTCAATATAGAGATTGAATAACATCGGGGAGAGGCTACAACCCTGTCTTACTCCCTTCCCAACCACTGCTTCCCTTTCATGTCCCTCAACTCTTATAACTGCCATCTGGTTTCTGTACAAGTTGTAAATAGCCTTTCGCTCCCTATATTTTACCCCTGCCACCTTTGGAATTTGAAAGAGAGTATTCCAGTCAACATTGTCAAAAGCTTTCTCTAAGTCTACAAATGCTAGAAACGTAGGTTTGCCTTTCCTTAATCTTTCTTCTAAGATAAGTCGTAAGGTCAGTATTGCCTCACGTGTTCCAGTATTTCTACGGAATCCAAACTGATCTTCCCCGAGGTCAGCTTCTACTAGTTTTTCCATTCGTCTGTAAAGAATTCGTGTTAGTACTTTGCAGCTGTGGCTTATTAAACTGATTGTTCGGTAATTTTCACATCTGTCAACACCTGCTTTCTTTGGGATTGGAATTATTATATTCTTCTTGAAGTCTGAGGGTATTTCGCCTGTTTCATACATCTTGCTCACCAGATGGTAGAGTTTTGTCAGGACTGGCTCTCCCAAGGCCGTCAGTAGTTCCAATGGAATGTTGTCTACTCCGGGGGCCTTGTTTCGACTCAGGTCCTTCAGTGCTCTGTCAAACTCTTCACGCAGTATCGTATCTCCCATTTCATCTTCATCTACATCCTCTTCCATTTCCATAATATTGTCCTCAAGTGCATCGCCCTTGTATAGACCCTCTATATACTCCTTCCACCTTTCTGCTTTCCCTTCTTTGCTTAGAACTGGGTTTCCATCTGAGCTCTTGATGTTCATACATGTGGTTCTCTTATCTCCAAAGGTCTCTTTAATTTTCCTGTAGGCAGTATCTATCTTACCCCTAATGAGATAGGCCTCTACATCCTTACATTTGTCCTCTAGCCATCCCTGCTTAGCCATTTTGCACTTCCTGTCGATCTCATTTTTGAGACGTTTGTACGCCTTTTTGCCTGCTTCATTTACTGCATTTTTATAATTTCTCCTTTCATCAATTAAATTCAATATTTCTTCTGTTACCCAAGGATTTCTACTAACCCTCTTCTTTTTACCTACTTGATCGTCTGCTGCCTTCACTACTTCATCCCTCAGAGCTACCCATTCTTCTTCTACTGTATTTCTTTCCCCCATTCCTGTCAATTGTTCCCTTATGTTCTCCCTGAAACTCTGTACAACCTCTGGTTCTTTCAATTTATCCATGTCCCATCTCCTTAAATTCCCACCTTTTTGCAGTTTCTTCAGTTTTAATCTACAGGTCATAACCAATAGATTGTGGTCAGAGTCCACATCTGCCCCTGGAAATGTCTTACAATTTAAAACCTGGTTCCTAAATCTCTGTCTTACCATTATATAATCTATCTGATACCTTTTAGTAGATTCTCTGAAAGAGGGTAATAGGAAAAATGACCTTGAAGTATTACTCGGTTCTTTCAATTTGACACCCATTATTGATTTTCCTACTCGGGTGGTAAAGGATAGCAGCTCACTGATAGATAACTTCTTTATAGAACAAGATAAGTTTAACCAGATAAATGCTCAGCCTGTTGAGAATGGTCTTTCTGATCATGGTGCACAGCTAGTTACAATATATGACATAGCTCCATTCAGCAATACTAAACAGTCCTCCAAAGCAGTACGTTCAGTCAACGATTTAACAATTGCAAATTTCAGGGAAAGCCTACAGCAGTTAGACTGGGATGAGGTGTACCGTGAACCTGATGCCAATTTAAAATATAATTTATTTCATGACATTTTTGTAAATGCATTTGAAAACTGCTTCCCCAAGAAAATAGTTAAATATACTTGTAAGAAACCTCGTAACAAACCATGGCTTAATAAGGGTATAAAAATATCTTGTAACCGGAAGAGGGAAATGTATCTGACAGCGAGAAAGAGTAGTGACCCAGAAACTATCAAACATTGTAAAAACTATTGTGTTATATTAAGAAGAGTTATTAAAAAATCCAGAAGTATGTGTATCATGTCTGAAATCAGCAACTCTGATAATAAAATTAAAACAATTTGGAATATTATTAAAAGAGAAACAGGTCAACAAAGAGCACAGGAAGACAGTATTACCATCAAATTGAATGAAAACTTTACGAACAAAAAGTCAGAAGTTGAAAATATTTTTAATAATCATTTTCTAAATGTTGTGGATATAGTAGGATCCAGGTGTTCATTAGAAGATGCTAGGCTGTTAATGGAAGAGGCCATATCTATGCAATTTGATACAATAGAAATCTCACCCACTTCTCCCTCTGAAATTAGGAAACTAATAAACTTGCTTAAAAGCAAAAACTCACATGGAATTGATGGCATTTCCAGCAAAATACTAAAAGCTTGTTCTCAACAGATAAGTAAGATTCTCAGCCACCTGTCTAATAGCTCTCTGGAACAGGGCATTTTCCCTGATAGACTGAAATATGCTATTGTTATACCTTTGCATAAAAAGGGGGATAGATCTGATGTCAACAATTACAGTCCAATCTCCCTTCTAACAGCTTTATCCAAAATTTTTGAGAAAGTAATGTATTCAAGAGTAGCTTCACATATCTGTAAAAATGAAGTACTAACAAAATGTCAGTTTGGTTTCCAGAAAGGTTTTTCAAAAGAAAATGCCATATACGCTTTCACCAGTCAAATTTTGAATGATCTGAATAACCGAACACCACCCATTGGGATTTTTTGTGATCTCTCAAAGGCTTTTGATTGTGTAAATCATGAAATTCTGCTAGACAAGCTCAAGTATTGTGGCATGAGTGGGACAGTGCACAAATGGTTTAATTCGTACCTAACTGGAAGAGGCAGAAAGTTGAAATAAGTAGTTCTTATAATATGCAAAGATCAGCACATTCCTCAAACTGGGGAACTATCAAGAATGGGGTTCCACAAGGGTCAGTCTTGGGTCCTTTGTTGTTCTTAATATATATTAATGACTTGCCATTCTATATTCATGAAGAGGCAAACTTAGTTCTCTTTGCTTATGATACAAGTATAGTAATCACACCTGACAAACAAGAATTAACTGATGAAATTGTCAATACTATCTTTCAGAAAATTATTAAGTGGTTCCTTGTAAATGGACTCTCACTGAATTTTGATAAGACACAGTCCATACACAGTGAATGGTATGACGCCATTAATAAATATAGACCTTAATCAGAAGCATATAGCTAAGGTAGAATATTCCAAATTTTTAGGTGTGTCCATTGATGAGCGATTAAATTGGAAGAAACACATTGATGATCTGCTGAAACGTTTGAGTTCAGCTACTTATGCAATAAGGATCATTGCAAATTTTGGTGATAAACATCTTAGTAAATTAGCTTACTACGCCTATTTTCACTCATTGCTTTCATATGGCATCATATTTTGGGGTAATTCATCACCGAGGAATAAAGTATTTATTGCACAAAAGCGCGTAATCAGAATAATAGCTGGAGTCCACCCAAGATCATCCTGCAGACATTTATTTAAGGATCTAGGGATATTCACAGTAGCTTCTCAGTATATATACTCTCTTATGAAATTTGTTATTAACAACCAAACCCAATTCAAAAGTAATAGCAGTGTGCATAACTATAATACTAGGAGAAAGGATGATCTTCACTATTCAAGATTAAATCTAACTTTGGCAGAAAGGGGTGAATTATACTGGCACTAAAGTCTTTGGTCACTTACCAAATAGTATCAAAAGTCTGACAGATAACCAACAAGTATTTAAGAAGAAATTAAAAGAATTTCTGAATGACAACTCCTTCTACTCCATAGACGAATTTATATACTTTATATACTTTTTATTTCTTGAGCCTTCAGCTCAAAGTTTCATGATAAGCTGCTCTTTTTCCAGTACCGTACAGCTGTAGTGACAATAATTGTATCTCCAGAAGTGGTACTCAAAATGGTTCAAATGGCTCTGAGCACTATGGGACTGAACTTCTGAGGTCATCAGTCCCCTAGAACTTAGAACCAACTAACCTAAGGACATCATACATATGCATGACCGAGGTAGGATCCGAACCTGCGACCGTAGCGGTCGCGCGGCTCCAGACTGTAGCGCCTAGAACCGCTCGGCCACATCGGCCGGCAAGTGGCATTCAGTGAGGCGGCGCAGTGGGCTCGCTTTTGGAAGGACGACTGTTCAAACCAGTGTCTGGCCATCCTCATTTAGGTTTTCCGTCATTTCCCTATATCACTTCTGCCAAATGCCAGAATGGTTCCTTTGAAAGGGCATGGCCGACTTTTTTCACCATCCTTCCCGAATCCCATGGGATCGATGGCCGTGCTATTTGGTCCCCTCCCTCATATCAACCGACCAGAAGTGGCTGGCATCATTCCTCATGTACGTTGTACCACCCCACATGAAAATAACGTCGACATTCTTCATAATTACTCCCATTTCTGACGACTTGCAGCAGTCTACGCATTTGTCGAATGTGACAGTCAAAATATTCGGTTAAAATATCTGTTCAAAGAAACATAACACCTAAGGGATTTCTAAACCAAATTTGTTGATATCATGTTTAGGAGCGAGAATTGTCCAGCGACAATTACTTTACATAATTTAAATGTACCGTATGTTTTTCGCTTCAGTACTTTGCGTCACGAAATTTGTGAAAGAAAATGAAAATTATTCACGAAAGACAACCTTATTTACGAGAAAGAGTTAAAATTATTTACTAAATATTACGTTCACGTTAGTAAAAGAGGGTTATTTGATCTAATTTGTCGATTCGTGATCTTTTCACGATAAATGCAAATGTTTACTGCCACAAAAATGGAAGTTAGTCCACAGCCACTACACAATCGGGACAAATCGTAATAACTGTCATTTAGATGACAGACAATTAATAGTTCTCTGAAATACTGAAGCTGCACAAAACTGGTAATTGCACAAATTTACTGATTTTCCGTAATACCGTATTAAATATTATTATAACCTAGCTGTGGTATATAATGATGTTGCGATGTATTTTATCAGTATAAAAGTAACATCTTCTAGATACAGGTAAGATAATATTTTTGTAGCCATAAATGCACTAAAATTAAACTTCTGCAAAACGAAATTGAAAACGGAAACGTCTACACTATTATCTAAGTAGTCTGGAAGACACTAATGAGACACTTCTCAAGTGCAACAATCACTTGAGATTGCCTAGGTTTCAGTATGTACTAGACTGTGGTTTCAGAACGAAGTTATCTAATTCGTTACAACGAGATTGAATAAGTAGATGCCTAGTTTAAAATTCTGATAATTTCCAAGAACCACAGCCTATCGAACGCGGAGGCTTCGAACGATACATAATATCGAACGGCGAAATACATCGAACGCACGTGTGTCGCGGCGGAGATGAGTAAAGTGTTTGGTGCGTTGCCAAGGGAGCCTCGTGTAACGTTTAGCGTTGTGAATAGGAATGAGTGAAGCCGTTTGCAGTCTCGAATCCTGGTACTCCTACCTGCCGAAACTTAATTTCTCTACTGTGTAGTGTGATATCATGTTTTGATTTCTGTTGGAAATATGGACTACTGCCAAATGACGATTTCAGGAAAGGCGTGAACTGTCATGGACATAGCTGTGTGAAACTCAGTAAGAAAGGCGCCGATTCTGATTTCCCATTTCAACTGTACCATGCGCGGTGCCAGAAAGAGACATCGATAAGGAAAAACACATGTTTCGACAATTGTAAGTTGACCGTCGAAAAGAGCATTATTTTAATTTAGTGATGGGTAAGAGACTATACCTTACAAGCGAACGCTTTCGAAAATGAGTTATCGACAAACATTTGTTTGAGACTACTACGGATTCTATCGAGAAGTCTGCTATGTAGTAGTCACGAATGACAGTGTCCCTGTCGGTGGACAAAACAACACATGGATCTTCGGAGGCATTATAAGGGAATCCTGGAAGTGCTTCACAGTTCGAGTATATTCGAGGCCAAGAGAACTTTATTGTCTCTCATAAACCACTTAATCTCGCCAGGGACCAAAGTTATAACAGACGGCTTTAAGTCCTGAAACAATTTGAATAAAGAAGAACTCCAAGATGAATTTGTCTCTTCGGACGCTTCCTCTGTCGCACACAGAAATCTGTCAAACCATCAATTAAAAGAGAGTGCCGAACGGGAGACAGGGTCGAAGTGTACCTCTTCCTGTATCTGTGCTTCCACAGTCTGCGGTTGCGAGAGAAAATTCAATTTCCTGAGACTCTTTCAATATTTCCCAGAGACGTATCCCAAGTGTATCCGAGTTACGGGAAACAAGGACGTGCCTGACGAGTAACGTAAGTGAAATGACTAGTTTTCTTTGTAATTAATGGTAACTTATTAAACGTTCTTATTTCATCGTCGTTCACATCACCACAAAATATAGTATTTATATCCGCCGCCACGAGAATCGCCACGACAGTGTAGATCTTCCTGTAACGGCGCGTTCGTTAGGCAACACTTCTTGGAAATTACCAAAATTTTTGTTACGTGCAAGGCAAGATATGACGTCAGCGGCAGAAATCCAACCAACGGGAAGTACCATTGATTGTGAAATATGAAGCACGTTTTCTCTTCATAATCTTTGCATACGCTACGAGATAAATAGCCAACGACCTATATAGATTATATACCTCTTTGTGAAAAGGCAAATATTTGTGACAAGAAAGAATACGAATGTCATTGCTCCTCATTTCACTCGCAGCAGTGTAAGCCTGCCTAATTATATATTCGGAAAAAAAGGAACAGCCAAATATTTATTTCGTGCTTAGTTTTGTAATGAGACGGAAATGTAAACACCTGATATTGCACAATATGGTTGTATTACACTCACAAGAAAGTTACAGCATATGTTAACAACGCTAAACGACGAAGGGAAAAAAACCCTACATGTAACACGACGCGAACTTACACCCTGAAGTCTGCAATGCACGATTTTATATTCTGCAATCCACGATTTTATATACGCTAGACCAGGGCTTCCCAACATTTTCAGCAGGTGGACCCCTTCTTCAGTAGAAAATCCATGGCGGACCCCTAGTCAGTCAAGAGCACAGTAACTTTAAATTTCAGAGCGAAACCCATGGGAACTGAAAGCTTATTAAGGGGATACGGAATCGGATTTTGGGTTAAAAAATCGAATTTTTTTTTATTGGCGTATTATATTCTGCCATGTTTCCTCTTTAAAATGACGTATCATACATAGCTCTACTACAATTATAACTATTTTATTTTTATATATTTGTGAGATCGGGTATTGCGCTTTAGTTATACACGTCTCTCGTGGCTGACCATGAACTTTTTGGCAGTACCTTTAAAGTGACATGAATTCAAATATCCTGGTTTCCAGCGACTATTTATACACTAGTTTCCCGAAAATGTTTCTCTCTGGTTTCCTCAAGTTACTCTTTGACTTTGTGGCGGGACTGTTTTGTAAACAGTGTGATATAAGAAAGTAGTTGTTGTTGAGTTATTTCGTATTTAGTGCTTCATTTTTCGCAGTGAAAATGCCTAGAGCTAAAGCAAAAGTATTTAAAAAGCGTGTGAACTGGCAAAAGAAAAGAAATAATGATTCATTAGCAAAGCAAAGCAGTTCATCATCATCACTGTTGGAAAATGTGAATCCACTTATTACTGATTTGCCGAACGAACTTACACCAAATGAAAACAGTGCTTCTCATAAAAAACTAAGAGATTTGGAAGAGAAATATAATTTACTTGATAGAGGGAATGAAGTTTTTGAACTCACTGATACGAATATATTGTGTGAAGCTCTTGAAAACAGTTTGTGCTGCAAAAAATGTCATGGAAACGTTTCTCTGAAAGTAGAATCCCATGTTGGCCTGGCTGCCCAGTTTAATTTAATATGCAGTGTTTGTAAATACAGCTGTAAGTTTCCAAGTTCGGTTTCAGTAACTGTAAATAATGGATACAAGAAAACTGAACTTTATAGTGTAAATATTAGGTTAGTTTATGGATTGCGAGCAATTGGTAAGGGCAAAGCAGCTGGTGATATGCTATGTGGTGTTCTAAATCTTCCAAGTGCACCTTCAAAGTTTGAAGCTTACAATTATGTACTAGGATCTGCAGTTGAAGATGTAGCACAGAAGTCAATGCAGGTTGCTGTGGAAGAAGCAGTGGAAGAAAATGACGGCAGTCGTGACCTCACAGTGGCGTTTGATGGCACGTGGCAGAAAAGGGGCCACACCTCCAACAATGGTGTTGTAACAGCAACTAGTGTTGATACTGGCAAGGTTATTGATGTTGCAATAATGTCTAAATACTGTAGGTGCACAGGCAGGCTGAAAAATGAACACAGTGATGACTGTATTGCTAATTATTATGGTAGTAGTGGTGGCATGGAGGTTGCTGGGGTGAAGAAAATTTTTCATCGCTCTTCACAGTGGTATAATGTTCGCTATGTCAAATATCTGGGAGATGGTGACTCTAAAGCATTCAAAGAAGTTTTGGAAAGCAAACCATATGGGAACAGTGTAAATATAAGCAAACTTGAATGTATAGGACATGTGCAGAAGAGAATGGGTGCCAGGCTGAGAAGGTTAAAATCAGTTATGAAAGTGAAAAAACTAGATGATGGGAAAACCTTGGATGGCAGAGGAAGATTGACTGATTCCATAATAGACCACATTCAGAACTGCTATGGCCTTGCAATCAGGCAAAATACAGGCAATCTTGAAGAAATGAGGAGAGCTATATGGGCTTTATATTTCCACACCGCATCCACGGATGAGCATCCACAACATGGTTTGTGCCCCAAAGGTGAAAACAGCTGGTGTAAATACAATAGGGGACTAACAACAGGAGAGAAATACATTCACCACCACAGTCTACCATCAGCCATCATGGCAGAAATAAAGCCCATTTTCAGAGATCTGGCTGACAGAAGTCTTCTGATGAAATGTCTTCACGGAAAAACGCAGAACCCCAACGAGTGCTTGAATAGTGTGATATGGCATCGTCTCCCAAAAACAGTGTTTGTCGGAATTAATACACTACATTTTGGTGTGTATGATGCTGTGGCAACATTCAATCTTGGAAATATAACTAAATGCCAGGTCCTTCAAAAGTTGGGTATGTGTGTTGGTTCCCGTACGGTACGTGCTATGTTCTTTTTAGATCAGCACAGACTAAGGCATGCTGATAATATAATCAAGACATTAGTGAAAAAAGCAAGACAGGTGCAGAGGGGTGCCAAAAGAAGACTTGAAGATGATTATGAAGACTGTGAAGGGGGTATTAGCTACGGATCAGGAATGTTTTAATCTTCTTTCTCCGTTTCCCGTAAGTTTACTTTTTACTTCATCTAGGAACATTATCTCAGGTACTGGTCAACCTAGAAGTCTGAAATTTTTATGACGTAGTGACATAGGTCCCTATTACATACTGAAACAACGATTTTTTAATTACTTGATTTACAAAAGACTTAGGGGTGATAGTCTAGTAAAAAGCGATGGAAAAAATTTACTTAAAAATAAATGTACAATATCTCTGTAAGAAAATACTTTGACAATAAACTGTTGTTTCAGTATTGTTGTAACATATGAATGCACATACAGTAAAATTTTTACCTCTCTGTCTCCAGTAGTTTGTGAGAAAATGTTCCCTATAGTAGGCATATATTAACATTGCGGGGATAGGTGATTCCGTATCCCCTTAATGCAAGTTCCATGTTCTCGATGACCCCCGGAAGTATCAATAGTCTTTGGTTTAGAGATGAATGAAAACAACTTGAAGGTCAAAAATCGACTTATGAAATAGGTAGTGCACTGACAAAGCAAGTTTAACATTTAATGATGCCTGGGGCCGCATACGTGCCAGCGAGCGCTGTGATTGGTCGAAAAAGCTCGCTCCGCGCATGCGTAAAAGGTTTCAGTGCATCTACCGCCGTGAGCCGGCGCACAAACGACCCCCGTATTGTTGCGAAACAGTCGATCAGAGAAACCGCATTCTCCGTCACTAAACTGTGTATGCTTTCTCACTTACAAGGGAACCTCCCCATCGCACCCCCCTCAGATTAAGTTATCTAAGTTGGCAGTGGATAGGCCTTGAAAACCTGAACACAGATCAATCGAGAAAACAGGAAGAAGTTGTGTGGAACTATGAAAAAAAATAAGCAAAAGATGCAAGATGGGAAAGATAGGCAACATCAAGGATAGTATCAGCACAGCAGCGCCGTGGTCCCGTGGTTAGCGTGAGCAGCTGGCGAACAAGAAGTCCTTGGTTCAAGTCTTCCCTCGGGTGAAAATCTTTATTTTCGGACAATTATCAAAGTTCAGGCACTCACACATAATCAACTTCGCTCTCCAAAATTCCAGGACATATTCAGATTTGCTTGGACATATGCAGGATTTGACGGTCTACACACGGAAAAATTTGAAAACGTTAAAAACATATGTTTTGACAGAGCACAGGGGAAACTGTGCTACTGTGAAACTGTTGCATTCATTTGTTGCGGTTTATGTGACAAACTCTTATGTTTTCATCACTTTTTTGAGAGTGATTATCACATCCACAAGAAAACCTAAATCGGGCAAGGTAGAAGAATCTTTTTACCCATTCGCCAAGTGTACAAGTTAGGTGGGTAGACAACATACTCCTGTCATGTGACGCACATGCCGCCACCAGCGTCGTATAGAATATATCAGATGTGTTTTCCTGTGGAGGAATCGCTTGACCTATGACCTTGCGATGTTTTCGGTTCCCATTGGAGGGGCACGTCCTTTCTTCTACTAATCGCACGGTTTTGCGGTGCGGTCGCAAAACACAGACACTAAACTTATTACAGTGAACAGAGACGTCAATGAACGGACAGATCATAAATTTGCGAAAATAAAAAAAAAAACTTTTCACTCGAGGGTAGACTTGAACCAAGGACCTCTCGCTCCGCAGCTGCTCACGCTAACCACGGGACCACGGCGCTCCTGAGCTCACACTGTCCTTGATATTGTCTATCTTGCATATTTTGCTTATTTTTTCATAGTTCCACACAACTACTTCCTGTTTTCACGATTGATCTGTGTTCAGTGTTTTAAGGCCCATCCACTGTGCCAACTTATAACTAAACCTGGGGGTGGGGGGGGGGGGGGGGTGCGGTCGGTGCGATGGGGAGGTTCCCTTGTTAGGAACCGCAAATGCAGCTTGGGAATACGACCTGAAGTAAAAGTACACATGTTTTTCACACGAAAAAAAATAGTGATGAATTTGATTTTCACATTTTTATTCAATAATTTTACTCATTGTTTTACACGATTTGGTGAAGGGTAGCCGCGGACCCCGGTAGAAAGAGCCGGCGGACCTCACACGTTGAGAAGCCCTGCGCTAGGCTTTTATTATTATTATGTTTTCGGCTGCCGTCTTCTCTATCTTGCTTTCCCTCATAGAATTGCGTTATAACTGACATTTTATGATAAAGGTGACGTGTTTGTGATACACCTTCAATGTGCCGTTGTCTTGAAATGGCATACTGCAAGTTATTGCCAAAATTAATGGTGTCTGCTGTTCAAGTCCTAGAGTATGTACATCTATAGAGTGAGCATAGTCGACTGCGCTTGTTCTCAACTTCAAACCGGAGCAGTCACGTGATCTTGGAACGACGCTGCTTGCCTACAATTTGCGTTAATAGAGAAACTTGAATACTACACACATTCATCTTGTTTTATATACATTTCCGCAAGTTTGAGTTTTAGTGGCAGCTATGATGCAGTATTGTTGCTGCTGCGGATGTAAAGAGAAGTAAGTGAAACGAGGACGTAACTTTTCATAGGTATGCACAACCAATGTATAACTGTAAATACCATATTGACATAAGGCATTTTATTTGTTGAAAAATGTCGAGACGCGGTATTGTGAAGTCTTGTATTGTAGAGATAATTTCTGCTAGTTTGTGGTCATTTGTTTACGAGACAAGTGCTACATAAATCTGTAAGTGAGTCTGAGTAAACTGCCAGTCAATGTATACATACTGGTACACGTCCATGCACAGATAGTTTTGGAAATTTGTGGTAAGTTCCTGTGGGACCGAACTGCACACATGCCCGAGGGAGGATTCGAACCTCCGACGGTGGGAGCCGCGCGGGGGAAGGTTCCTCTAGACCGAGCGGCTACCCCTCGCGGAGTACACAGATAAAATTTATGCATAACAGTCTGACAAATTTCCTCGAATTCAAGTAGGTTCTCTAGCCTTGTGTGTATCTAAGTATCTCTGCGTGTGACGGTTTCCTAGTGTGTCAGTGTAACGCAACTAATTAGAGCAGATTCGACAACATGATTCAGTGCAACAGAAAACTTATAAAATTATTGTTGGCTGGCACTTCTTTTATTATTCCAGAATTCGTGCGCTGATCTTGTATTATTTATTTCTGTGCGTAGTGTATGGTTTTATCTTTCTGTTGAGATGGCAAAAAAATGTTATAGTTATTTTACTTGTCTACAAAACGCAGAAACGTAGAAAGAAAAACCGAAAATAATAATGACAAGCATGTGGTGCAAATCGCTTACCATATTTACTGTGACAGTTTCATAGTTCCAAATGCATTGTTTTTTCGCGACACTTCGGCGCCGTCTAAAGTATCATTGTAACGTAATTAACAGAGATTCGACAATATGAATAAGTTCAACAGAAAAAGCAAAAAAAAAAATTTGAAACTAAAAAAATGTTGGCGGTCACTGCATATCTCGTTACCGAAAAAAACGCAAATAAAGTGGAATTGGAGCTATGATTCTGTGGTGAAAATGTTGTCTGTAGCTTATAGAAAGTTTCATGGTACTCAGAAGGTGATCTGCCTGTAGCAGCGAAGTATATCGCTCAGAATGCAAGTGCTATACGGGCTAAAATGCGCCGCCCTAGAATCAAATGGCTCGAGCTGCAAGCAGTGGCGGATACATACGGAGCGCCCCCCCCCCCCCCCCCCCACCTTTTCCGGGGCCACAGCATTGCCACCCGCGCCGCCTCCTGACACGGATTGTCCTATTGAGTAATTAACCAATTTGACAGGAATAAAAGACGCACAGAAGTCATCATTTAAGGAAGAGAACCATAACTGTAACTTTTTAATACCATAAGATGGCATTGTCTTCTGTATGTGTATAATGTAATAAAACTTTCATAAACTTTGCATGTGACTTGTTTTTTTTTGTAAAAGTAAAGGTAGCTCAAGATATCTTCAGCGCTCCCTCCTTGAGGTTTTTCTGTATCCACCACTGGCTGCATGAGATGTTGCGGACAGAATTGTCTGGGCATCCGAACGCTTACTCCTTAGATATCTATCTATGATATCAGGTCTAAGAACGTACACCACTACGGTCTAATAGTCTCTGACCCTAAACGGAAGTTGTATAATTCTTTCGTTAACGTACACTGACGAGAAAAAAATATTTTGACAGCTGCTTAATAGCTTGTTTGCGCGACTTCGGAACGAAATATATCACTGATTGTTTGTATCACGGATCCGACAGTTTGTTGGTAGGTTTGTCGAGGTATGTGCCATTAGATGCGTACACACGTAATAAGCGTAAATAACGGGCCGCTGATTCGGGTAAGCGGCGATGGCGCCCGATAATGACCCAGATGGATTCCATAGGACTTGCATCAGGCGAATTTGGTCGCCGAGACATCAACGTTGCCTTCACTATAATGTTCCTCAAACCACTGTAGCACGGTTCTGACTCCGAGACACGGACAATTATACAGCTGAAACATGACATCGCCGTCGGGGAATGAATACTGCTGGTCCCTTGCAAGTGCAGGAGAATGCCTCTCGTAGCTCCTACCAGCCTGTGTCCGTCTCACGCTGCACGTTTCGAGCCACCTCCACCTCGATGGCGACGTCTGTGGAGACGACTATCGACCTAGTGCAACAAACATGTGATTCGCCCAAAGAACCGACATGTTTCCACTGAGCGACGGCCGACTCCGACGGCCCGTGTGCAATGCAAATATAGCTGTCGATGTCGTTAGGTCAACATGTGAACACGTAAGGGTAGTCCGCTGCGGAGCTCCACATTCAACGACGCACAATGAACGGTGTGCTCCGAAACACGTGCTCTTTCGGGAGAGATGCCGCTGATCACCATCTATCCTATTTTGCAGAACAGACACCCCTCCGAACCCCACGTTCCGCGAACGGTCGTGGACGTCCAACTATTTAGCGCCCAGTCGTAGCACTATCACGTGACCGTTCGACCAGCCTCGACGATTTCGAGATACTCGTCCACAGGCTCTGCATAATAGGTCTAATAATCTGTGCTTTGACAAAGTCGCCTATCTCAATGGATTTCCCCATTTGCAGCCCATATCTTCGCTAGGGTGACCCCCCTCCCCAGCTTTGTGCCTGCAATGTCACCAGGCGGCATCCATCCTCGCGGTGGGGCAGCGGTCATAATGCTTTGGCTTATCGGTATATAATGCATGGCAAACAGCGGTGTTTTCGTTGAAACACACTATGGTAATCAAGAAAATATTAAGCTAGTACGTAATAGCAGATAAACAGAAGCTGTATAGCAAAACTGACGAGGCAGCTTCCTTACTAATTTTATCAATTAAATCATAGCATAACCGTGAATATTCAGCAGCATAGTCACTGTTCATTTTAATACAGTTCCTACGATTTTGTAGTATTTCGTTAATGTGTACTCTGACTCGGCCCACAATAATGAGGATTCTCTTTCTTGATGGAATCTAACAGAGCAAAATGAATAAAGGAATGACTTACCAGAGGACACGCAGTTCTATTGCATTGTTTAACGCAGCGCAGTGGGGCGGCCGTGATAACACTGAATGGGGGGTGCGAGTAAGCGAGCTTTTCAAAAAGAAAAAAATAATAATAATATGAACTCATAAACTGATTCATTTACTGAGAGTAAAGGAAAACAAAATACTTCTGACGTAATAAAAAATTACAATTCACGTTTTCTCTGATATAAAGTGCTTATAAACAGGGTTGTTGTCACTACTGCGTAGTGCTTTAAATACTTGACTTTTCAATACTAAATTAAAAATAAGTTTTCTAATTATTAGTGACTCCCTCGGACCTGCCGTGGAGGGCAAAGTTTTTCGAAGGAGGCTTCAGTATTAGAGACAGACAGTCTGAGTTCTTTTTCTTTGTTTAGCTGAAATTAAAATTTGGATTCAAAGCAGCCAACGCAGAAAATCCGGTTTCGCAAAGGTAGGATGTTGAAAATGGTAATACTGTAGGAAATGCCCTTATTTTCAGTGCAGAAAACTCATCAATCCACCCTGCCAAAACTTCAAAAAGCTATTTATTACTAAGACGTCTTTTGGCTTCGCCACTTGCCGTGAAGTCTACGAAGAAATCTTCTTCGGCAGTTGAGATGCCTTGGGGAGTATTTTCGCGCGTTCCCTGTACGACAGGGAGGAATACAGGGCCACCGATTCCGGTTTTTTCATTGTAGCTAAACGGTGTTGCGAAATAGCTATCAATTTACTTGGTCTTCGTAATTTATATGTTTTGGCGTCAAAATGCTCGAAACAGAGAAAGGGGGGGGGGTGTAAAAACGTTTTCTGTAGATACTTGCCGAATTTGTAACATTGTGCAGAAGAACTCCTCCATAGCCGGTCCCAAGCCCGGTTGAGAAAGGAGGAGGGGGAGGAGTAACACCTCGTTAAAAAACCTTGGTTCACCTGGCCCGGGTGATAGTACCTCGTGAGGGCCCCTTGGCAGGGATACGGTGAAGACCTCAACGACAGCGAAGGCGGAGAAGATGGGCTCCAGTACGGCGGAGCTGGCGGAAGAGGCACCTTTTCTCTTTGGGTACAAAAAGAGTACAAGTAGCGACTGAACCCCAGAGGGGCGGCTACAGACAGCGTCTGACTCATGGTGAGCGGCTGACTTTAGGCTGGGAATCCTACTGCCTATGTGGAAAGTAACGGGAATCTACCACATTACATTCCCAAGCAGTATATGGTATGTCTCTCCATGTGAAAGATTCCAGAGTTAAAACTTCCCCTCATTCGGATCTCCGAGAGGGGAACACATTGAGAGTAGACATATTTTGAAAGGAAGAAAGGGACAGTGAAAGGAGGAAAGATACGGATTGGAACATGGAATGTGAGGACACTTCTGCAAGCAGGAAAGCTAGAGAATGCAAAACAGGAGATGAAAAGGAACAGATTAGATGCCCTCGGTTTGTGTGAAATGAGATGGGGAGAGAATGGGGAGATAGAAAGTGGAGATTATAAACTCTTTTACTCAGGGGAAATCAAGAGTGGTGAAAACGGAGTAGGAATATTGATTGGGCGAAAGTTGAAAAATAAGGTAATGAAGGTACAATATATTGACGGAAGACTGATGATGATACGACTGAAGGGTAGTTCAAACGATTTGGTATTAATACAGGTATATATGCCAACCAGCCCGCACATAGATGAGGAAGTGGAATAATATTTTGAGAAAATACAAGAACTCACCGAGAAAGAAAATAGAAATGCCTGCATTACCATCATGGGGGACTGGAATGCAGTGGTGGGTGAAGGAAGAGATGAAGATACAGTAGGAAAATTTGGATTAAGAATAAGAAATGACAGAGGTGAACAACTAATTAGTTTCTGTAAAGAAAATTCATTAGCAGTGGGTAACACATTATGTGAACACCACGAAAGTAGACGTTACATATGGATATCAAATTTGAATAGGGAAAGATATCAGCTGGACTACATCCTGATACAAAAAAGGTTTAGGAAGTGTTTGAAGAATGCTAAAGCTTATCCCGGAGCGGATATAAATTCAGACCACAACCTAGTCATCGGAGAAATACAAGTGAAGTTCACAAAAGTGTGGAGAGGTAAACCAAAGGAAAAACTAAACATACAAAGACTCAAAGAGGTAGGAAAGGCATCAGATTTGGAGAACAGATTTATGGAAAAATGGCAAAGAGGTAGTGTGGATGAAAGTGTCAATGACACGTGGATAAAAATGAGGGAAGGACCCATGGACTCTGCCAAAGAAGTACTAGGAATTAGAGTATCCCAAAGCACCAGGAAGGAATGGATAACAGAAAACATGTTGAAAAAGATGATAGAGCGCAGAAAGTGGAAAAGTGTAGAAACTGAAGAAGGCAAAAAGAGGTACAGGAAACTGAATAATGAATTAAGCAGAGAAACTGAAGAAGCAAGAGAAAAATGGATGAAACAGAAATGCGAAGAAATAGAGAAAATGGAGAGAGAGGGAAAGTATGAAATGATGTATAGACTGGCTAGTGAGATAGTTTTTGAACGTAAAAGAAAGAGGAATAACATGTAAATAGAAAGAGCGGATGGTACTCTAGCAGAAGAACAGATGGCAAGAATATATTGAATGTCTTTGTAAGGGGGATGAAATGCAAAGCGAAATTAAGGTTAAAGAGGAGCAATATGTGCCGGAAGGTGGAAAGGGATTTACCATCTTGGAAGCAGAAGTAGAACAGGCGCTGAAGGAGATGAAGAATAGGAAGGCATGTGGAATAGATGATTTGCCAGCAGAACTGTTGAAGAGTCTGGGAAACAAGGCAAGAAAAGAAATAGTCTACCTCTGTAAAGAGATATATGACAAAGGGGAATGGCCTGAGGACTTCGCTGCAACAGTTATGATACCAATAGAGAAAAAGAGAAACACTAAAAAATGTGAAGAGCACCGAACCATCAGTCTAATTTCTCATGCAGCTAAAGTCTTGGTGAGAGTGTTGAATAGAAGGTTATATGGCAAGCTGGATAGAGGGATTGCAGAGGAGCAGTTCGGATTTAGAAGAGGAAAAGGAACAAGAGATACTATTTGCCTGCTATGAACTATAGGGGAAAGATATATGGAAAAGGGTAGAGAAATCTTTGCTGTTTTTATAGATTTAGAAAAGGCTTTTGACAGAGTTAAGTGGAACAAGCTGATGGATATCTCGAAGAGGAAAGGAGTAGATTGGAAAGAGAGACGACTGATACAGAATCTATATTTACACCAAAAAGTAAGGATAAGGATTGCAAATGAAATGCCGGAAGGAAGGAAGCAGCGTTGCACGAGGTGTTAGACAAGGTTGTTGCCTTTCCCCGCTGTTGTTTAACGTATAACTTAAAAGAGAATTGTTGCGAAAAGCTTAGATTGTTGCGAAAAGCTTACATGGGAAAAGAGGAATATGTATTGGTGGAAAGAGAACAGAATGTATAAGATTTGCTGATGACATGTTATTAGTGACAGAAAGTGAGCGGACAGTGAATAACATGCTCAAAGATCTGAATGAAGCTTGTGTGGAATATGGGATGCAAATAAACACAGCAAAAAAGCTTGTGTGGAATATGGGATGCAAATAACCACAGCAAAAACAAAGAGTATCGTCATCAGTACAAGACGCAGACTGTCCAGTATTAAAATAGGACAATCTACCATTAGCCAAGGAAGTGAATTTAAATATCTCGGAAGCACAATAACTTAAGACTTGAGATGTCACCAGGAGGCGAAAACTCGAATTGCCATGGCGAAGGAGGCATTCAACAGAAAGAGGAGATTCTTATGTGGCAAATTAGATAAAGGACTAAGGAAAAGGCTTGGCAAATGTTTTGTCTGGAGTATGGTACTATATGGGGCAGCAACATGGACACTGAGGCGAGAAGATGAAAAAAGGTTAGAAGCATTTGAGATGTGGATGTGGAGGAGAATGGAGAGAATAAGCTGGATGGAGAGAGTGAGTAATGAGAGAGTATTGGAAAGGGTTGGTGAGAGAAGATGTCTGCTGAAGGTTGTAAGAGAAAGGAAAAAGAACTGGTTGGGACATTCATTGAGAAGCTTGCTAGTAGATGCTTTGGAAGGATTGGTTTGTGGGAGAAGACTGAGAGGAAGAAGGAGATACAAGATGATAGACGACATAAAGGGACGAGGAAATTATGCAGACCTGAAGAGGATGGCAGAAGACCGGACAGCCTGGAGAACTACCACGTGAAAACCTGCCTTTAGGCAGAACACTGATGATGATGATTATGATGATGTGCAGAAGTTGGTTGGTCTGGAGATTAAGGGGACCAATTGCAAGGTTATCAGTGTGTGAGGAAGTCAAACGTGGACAATTCAGTTCCCGTAAGAAGAAAATAGAGGCTTCTGGAAAGCGGTGCTACAGAAAGATGGCAAAGATTAGAAGAAAACAAATTAAGAAGCTAGGAGTGTGGAATGCTAGATTCCCTAATCAGGTGTTGGTGGACCTACGTGAGTGCCAAGTTAAAGCACACCTAGCGTCGCAACAGAGCAAAGAACTAGTTGTTGCCCAATCATGGAATGTGAAGGATGGGTGATAAGTACACGAATAGATGCAACTTGTTGAGTTTGGGGGTGCAGACAGCGCAACTAAACAGACGTTAGTAGTTCTGAAGTTAAAGGCAGCTGTGCGGAGAACCCCTAATACACGGGGAGTATGTGCCGGAAACCATGGGCCAGTGCAATACCTAGGAATCGAGAGAAACTAAGAATACATATGCAGGACAAATGAGAAACTTATAGAAATGCTGCATTGCTGTGACATTCTGTACATATATGCACATTGTGCTGTCACCGCCAGACACCACACTTGCTAGGTGGTAGCCTTTAAATCGGCCGCGGTCCATTAGTATACGTCGGACCCGCGTGTCGCCACTGTCAGTGATAGCAGACCGAGCGCCACCACACGGCAGGTCTAGAGAGACGTACTGGCACTCGCCCCAGTTGTACAGCCGACTTTGCTAGCGACGCCACACTGACAAATACGCTCTCATTTGCCGAGACGATAGTCAGCATAGCCTTCAGCTAAGTCAATTGCTACGACCTAGCAAGGCGCCATCACCAAGTTATATTGAGATGATAATACTGTATCAACAAGACCAATGTTCACCAATTATGGATTAAAGTTAAGTATTTCAGAAGCTACGTACTTTTCTTTATAGCATTCATTATGTATCCTGTTTCAGACCTCACGCCAGCCTGCGTGAGTTTAAGCGCGTGCCTTTCGGCTTCCTCTCATTGTGTCTAGGCTGTCTTGTCTAGACACAACACACATAATCTGAATAAACCATGAGTCATGCTTCTGATATCATTCATTAACTACAACTGCAGCAAAATCACTTCGTAGTCCTCATATAGCAACCCTTGCAGTTCATTAAACCTGCCATGACGTGTAGTGTCAACAGCGAGGTGGTGTTATGGTATGGGAGTGCTCTTCGTGATTGCACTTAAGAAGCGCTAAATGCGGAAGAGTATGAACACATTATGCAGGAGACGATGTTGGCTTGTTATCAGCACGATAACGCACCCTGTCAACCTGTGATGTAATCGGTTATGGACAGCATTCTTGAAATGGACCGGCTTACAGTCCCGACCTGAACCCTGCGGGAAGAATGGGCTGCTATTCCTCCACATCTAGACACCTCATTACAAGTGTCCCCAGCTGAGTTCAAGGCATTATAAAGGTGATGGATGGACACACCCCATACTAATGTACACCAAAAGTTGTTGTTGTTGTTGTTGTGGTCTTCAGTCCTGAGACTGGTTTGATGCAGCTCTCCATGCTACTCTATCCTGTGCAAGCTCCTTCATCTCCCAGTACCTACTGCAACCTACATCCTTCTGAATCTGCTTAGTGTATTCATCTCTTGGTCTCCCTCTACGATTTTTACCCTCCACGCTGCCCTCCTATACTAAATTTATGACCCCTTGATGCCTCAGGACATGTCCTACCAACCGATCCCTTCTTCTAGTCAAGTTGTGCCACAAACTTCTCTTCTCCCCAATCCTATTCAATACCTCCTCATTACTTATGTGATCTACCCACCTAACCTTCAAAATTCTTCTGTAGCACCACATTTCGAATGCTTCTATTCTCTTCTTGTCCATACTAGTTATCGTCCATGTTTCACTTCCATACATGGTTACACTCCATACAAATACTTTCAGAAATGACTTCCTGACATTTAAATCTATACTCGATGTTAACAAATTTCTCTTCTTCAGAAACGTTTTCCTTGCCATTGCCAGTCTACATTTTATATCCTCTCTACTTCGAACATCATCAGTTATTTTGCTCCCCAAATAGGAAAACTCCTTTACTAGTTTGAATGTGTCATTTCCTTATCTAATTCCCTCAGCATCACCCGACTTAATTCGACTACATTCCATTATCCTCGTTTTGCTTTTGTTGATGTTCTTCTTATATCCTCCTTTCAAGACACTGTCCATTCCGTTCAACTGCTCTTCCAAGTCTTTTGCCGTCTCTGACAGAATTACAATGTCATCGGCGAACCTCAAAGTTTTTATTTCTTCTCCATGGATTTTAATACCTACTCCAAATTTTTCTTTTGTTTCCTTTACTGCTTGCTCAATACTGATACTGAATAACATCGGGAGAGGCTACAACCCTGTCTCACTCCCTTCCCAACCACTGCTTCCCTTTCATGCCCCTCGACTCTTATAACTGCGATCTGGTTTCTGTAGAAATTGTAAATAGCCTTTCGCTCCCTGTATTTTAGCCCTGCCACGTTTAGAATTTGAAAGAGAGTATTCCAGTCAACATTGTCAAAAGCTTTCTCTAAGTCTACAAATGCTAGAAACGTAGGTTTGCCTTTCCTTAATCTTTCTTCTAAGATAAGTCGTAAGGTCAGTATTGCCTCACGTGTTCCAACATTTCTACGGAATCCAAACTGATCTTCCCCGAGGTCGGCTTCTACCAGTTTTTCCATTCGTCTGTAAAGAATTCGCGTTAGTATTTTGCAGCTGTGACTTATTAAACTGATAGTTCGGTAATTTTCACATCTGTCAACACACTAAAAGCTGTCCGGGTTATTTTGATCAATTGGAGCGCGCGCGCGCGTGTGTGTGTGTGTGTGGGGGGGGGGGGGGCGCCTATAGTATATATGTGAGAAACGTATGCGGGCGAATGATACGGCCTATGAGGGCGAAGGTGCAGGCTCAGGCAAAGGATTAATTAAGAGAAAGATAACTGCCACGTCACGACAGAGCAACTGGCTGCCATTGGTGGACTGGGAGGTACTCACGTGGGGTTCTTGAAGGGCACCTCGCGGCCGTTGGGGTCGGTCCAGCGCAGCTGCGAGATGAGGTCCTTGTTGGTGACGTTGGGCTTGCACGTGAGCAGCATGCTGCGGCCGATCGGCTTGGTCTGGTTCTCGCTGTTGGGCAGGATCTCCAGCCCCGCGCTCTGGGCCCAGGCACCTGCAACACCCGGGTACAGGCGCAGCTTTACATCCCACAGCCGTGACACACACTTTTATAACTTAACGTAGACGAGTGGGAAAGACAATCGTTTAATGCTCGAATACACTATTAGCAGTATGCCGCTTGACGTAGTCACGCCGCGCCGGTTAAATATCTCTGCGTTAAATTGCAAAGGGATGTGAACAGAAAGCGCGTGTAAGGATAGTAGTAGAGAAGGTGAATGGTCGGTTTTTTTAGACAATTCTCGTAAAGTGCAGCTCATTTATAAACGGGACCGTATGCAGAACTCTATTGCGAAATATTCTTGGGCCCTGCGAATCTTTGTGATCGCTAGGGCCCGTATTTTAATTACCTAAAAAACCAGTGAAATATGCAAGCATTTATGACCTAAAACTTACATAAATACGACCTTAAAAATAAAATATGACTTAATAGAAGTCTATTTAAAGCATTCTTGTTAGTTTATTTAATTTTTTATTCGCCATAAAGTAATACAAAATTCACTTCTCAAAATATTGTAAGTATAGTTCTTTCTTTCAGTAGGGTTTGGGGCTAATTTGCACCTATTTTTTGAATGGCTGAATGTTTTATTTTCTAAACACAAAGCACAGTGGAAAAATCATCTATCGAAATAGTAAAACAATGTTTATATTTCTACATAGTTATTAAAGCGTTTCACATTATTTAATACCGTATGTCAATCTGCAAAGCTGCACTGGATCCCAAGGTGCATTTTCAGGTTTTCCATAGTTAAACATTTACGGTTGTCGCTGAGGATAGTTTTGTACCTGGAAAAGCTCCTCTCCACTTCACAAGACGTCACTGGAGCGTATTTGAAGGCAGCCAGGCGGGAGTTCAGCTTCGTTTCAGTATCTTAAAATGTTGTGGCATTCCCTGAATGACTGTCGCTAATTTTGCACAGTGTAGAATATCCAGGATTTCGTTGGAGAACACTTTGCAATTTGGTTTTCACTTTGGCAGCCACATGACCACTTGCTCGACCCAACTCACTCTGCACATGTTGCACAATACTCAGGGCCCCCCATAGCTGAGTGCCAACAGCTTCCAGTCGTTTGATGGCTTTTGATATGACTGAAAAATTGGCGTTGATGTATGTCAAGTTTCGAGACAACGTATCTGTAAAAACTTCTTTCACAATTCTGATAGCACTTGATTCATCGCTATCAAGCTCACAGAAGATTGTCTTTATTTGGGTGTAGTTGGTGCAGTAATACTCAGCAGCATTAAGCCAAGAACCCCATCGTGTATGAAAAGGTTTAGGCGGGAGGGGCGTTGAAGGTGCTTGTTCCTTGAATTTCTGCACCCTTAGCGGAGCCTTCACATGGATTTTCTTGCCACAGGAAATTAATTTGTCCACGTCAGGGTAATTTGATCGCACCTCTTCGACAACTCTGTGCAACGCATGTGCAAGGCAAGTGGCGTACACCATACTGGGGTAGAGAATCTGAAGCCCTTTGGCTGCTTTAGCCATATATGAAGCACCATCTGTTACAAGTAGCAAAACGTTCTCTATTTTCATACCATTCGACCACAGTAGCTTCAGAGAGTTGTAAAACAAAACTGCAATCGTCGAATTGTTTACTCTATCGAGAGCTTCACACGTTAGTAGGAACATATCTCCAGGGCCATCAACATTTGCAATACAGGGTGTTACAAAAAGGTATGGCCAAACTTTCAGGAAATATTCCTCACGCACAAATAAAGAAAAGATGTTATGTGGACATGTGTCCGGAAACGCTTAATTTCCATGTTAGAGCTCATTTTAGTTTCGTCAGTATGTACTGTACTTCCTCGATTCACCGCCAGTTGGCCCAACTGAAGGAAGGTAATGTTGCTTCAGTGCTTGTGTTGACATGCGACTCATTGCTCTACAGTACTAGCATCAAGAACATCAGTACGTAGCATCAACAGGTTAGTGTTCATCACGAACGTGGTTTTGCAGTCAGTGCAATGTTTACAAATGCGGAGTTGGCAGATGCCCATTTGATGTATGGATTAGCACGGGGCAATAGCCGTGGCGCGGTACGTTTGTATAGAGACAGATTTCCAGAACAAAGGTGTCCCGACAGGAAGACGTTCGAAGCAATTGATCGGCGCCTTAGGAAGCACGGAACATTCCAGCCTATGACTCGCAACTGGGGAAGACCTAGAACGACGAGGACACCTGCAATGGACGAGGCAATTCTTCCTGCAGTTGACGATAACCCTAATGTCAGCGTCAGAGAAGTTGCTGCTGTACAAGGTAACGTTGACCACGTCACTGCATGGAGAGTGCTACGGGAGAACCAGTTGTTTCCATGCCATGTACAGCGTGTGCAGGCACTATCAGCAGCTGATTGGCCTCCACGGGTACACTTCTGCGAATGGTTCATCCAACAAAGTGTCAATCCTCATTTCAGTGCAAATGTTCTCTTTACGGATGGGGCTTCATTACAACGTGATCAAATTGTAAATTTTCACAATCAACATGTGTGGGCTGACGACAATCCGCACGCAATTGCGCAATCACGTCATCAACACAGATTTTCTGTGAACGTTTGGGCAGGCATTGTTGGTGATGTCTCGATTGGGCCCCATGTTCCTCCACGTACGCTCAATGGAGCACGTTATCATGATTTCATACGGGGTACTCTACCTGTGCTGCTAGAACATGTGCCTTTACAAGTACGACACAACATGTGGTTCATGCACGATGGAGCTCCTGCACATTTTAGTCGAAGTGTTCGTACGCTTCTCAACAACAGATTCGGTGACCGATGGATTGGTAGAGGCGGACCAATTCCATGGCCTCCACGCTCTCCTGACCTCAACCCTCTTGACTTTCATTTATGGGGGCATTTGAAAGCTCTTGTATACGCAACCCCGATACCAAATGTAGAGACTCTTCGTGCTCGTATTGTGGACGGCTGTGATACAATACGCCATTCTCCAGGGCTGCATCAGCGCATCAGGGATTCCATGCGACGGAGGGTGGATGCATGTATCCTCGCTAACGGAGGACATTTTGAACATTTCCTGTAACAAAGTGTTTGAAGTCACGCTGATACGTTCTGTTGCTGTGTGTTTCCATTCCATGATTAATGTGATTTGAAGAGAAGTAATAAAATGAGGTCTAACATGGAAAGTAAGCGTTTCCGGACACATGTCCACACAACATATTTTCTTTCTTTGTGTATGAGGAATAAGTTTGGCCGTACCTTTTTGTAACACCCTGTATATCGGCCACTAATATGCGTAGTTTCATCTATCGACAGCCAGATCTTTAGCTCAGCAATAGTAGGCCTAATGAGTATTTTGTTGAGCACATCATTGTAGCATACGGATAAATAGTTCTTTCTGAGTGTAGATTCATCTGAACTGGATGTGTTGTGTACTTCTCCAACAACCGTCTGAAGTGTGGATTCTTCAGCTTTTTCAATGGGATGTTGCAGGACACCATCACCTGTCTGTTCAAATAACAGCGTTTGCCTGCTGTTATTTTCAGCACTTCGTTTCACACAGCTGCTGTGTTTAGCGGTATTACAGTGTTGCACATTAAAGCGTTTTTCTGTACTAACTTTAACTTCACACAGTTTACAAAATAATATTTTCCCATCAGTACTAAAGAACTTCTCTCCAAATTCTCGAACATATCCTCGCAACTTCAAGCTGTCGGAGCAATTTGCTTTAGGCTTGTTGAACAAGGCAAAGGCTGTATTCAAACTGGTTACTGGGAACACATGTGCGACTGCGATGACTATTACGGCAGAAACCGCCTTTGTTGGCTCTGAGAGCGTATTGTCGACTCTGCGCAACAATGTTTCATGTTCGCGAAACGACTGTTGTGGTACACCGAATTTCTGCTACAGTCCTGAGAAATAAAGCTGCGTACTAATTTATCTGCTTATCTTTCATAATAGCATGTTAAATATTGTCTCGTGAGCAACATATTCATTTTTTATTCGAGTGTCTCGTAAGATACGTGAAAAACGGTATATGCATTTTTGGAAAAGGTGACGGGAATATGACCTATTATATTAAAAGTTAGCCGCAATATGACCTATTACTAAAATTTGTTGAAATATGACTTTATTTTAGGGTGACCAAATTATTTTCTGTGAAAACCGGGACACATTCACCCAGGTGTCAATGGACACCTCATTCCACATGTACCCACGTTTCTTAATTTTAAATATTAATGTTTTGTTGACACATTTTGGTTGGTTCAAATGGCTCTGAGCACTATGGGACTTAAAAGCTGAGGTCATCAGTCCCCTAGAACTTAGAACTACTTAAACCTAACTAACCTAAGGACATCACACACATCCGAGGCAGGATTCGAACCTGCGACGTAGCGGTCGCGCGGTTCCAGACTGAAGCGCCTAGAACCGCTCGGCCACTCCGGCCGGCGATACATTTTGTTAACCCGATTATTATAACTAATAAGAGGATACAAAAGATTGATATAATCTAGATTATCCGTATAATTAATGACATTTAATAAACGTATACAGTGATAAAGAAATGTATTACGATTTTACAAAATTTTACAGCCATTCAACTTTTAATCAATAAATATTAACATGAGCTTTAATATTACTGAGCACTTGTAGATGGGAATGACTGTCCTTGGAGAAAAGGGTATTCTTCACTGCCTCCAGCCTTCTTGATCATGTCTTTGTTCTTTGAGACACAGTGATAAAACTCGGCACAATCCATTTTGTAGTTGTACAGGATCTGCAGGATTGCTTCAAGAGAGTCCACCTCCATTCTGTTTCTTTCATCAGTCCACTGGATATTCATGAACGAAAATATTCTTTCCACATTGGCATTATGGGTTGGGATAACAAAGAAATACCTTGCAATTATTACCAGCTTTTAAAAAAACTCACCCACTTCTCATGACATTCCAATGGTGATTTTTTTTTTTTTTTCATTCCACTTGTGAAGACTGACTTCAACAAAATTTGTCAGTATGCCGAACTGATCAAAGAGAATGGAATCACCGATTTCAATCTCTTTACTCTTCAAATAAGAAACTGTCTCTTCAACACTTTGCCATTTTGGCACTCTCTTCAGTAACATCCAATCAAACACCGGCGATGAGGGTAAATCCGAGGCGCTCCACTTGCTGAGATATTCTACACAAGTGTCATAAAACTTGTTAACTTCTTCTCTAAAACTCCTTTCCGCTGCTTCTGATACTTCTGCTATTTTAAGGGCAGATTTAACATTAAAAGAAATGACCTGCTGTTCTCTCCTCTTAGTAACAGTTTCCAGAGTATTTTTCAAAATATCATTTACCTCTATTACACTTTTCGTGCTTCCCTCAATTTCCTTTATCCCATGCTGCAAAGTGCTAAGATGACTGTGAATGAACCATAAGTAGGCTTTACTTAAGGAGTTACTGAAAAACTGAATCAATATTTTGGGGGCTTTGTCTTCATTTAGGAAAAAATCTTTTAACGGTTCAAACAGGCGGATTACTCTTTTAACTGCTGGAAACAGTGATAACCAGCGAGTTTTCGAGTGACACATTACATTCATATATTAAATTCCCACATAATCACATAACTCTTTAAGCCTCTCTGTTCTAACAGTATATATGTAAAAGTGTGAGTATACCTTCATGACGATAGTTTTAACATCACAGCTTAAACTGTCAGCAAATGTCTGCACGCTATTCTATAAAACATGTGCAGGGCACCCTTTGCCTTCAATGTTTTCATGCAATGTTGCCCCTAATTTGGCAAATACGTTGCATTTGCCTTGTTTTTTAGTTCTTGCTGAACTAAAATTTTTTCCAATGGAAGAATCATCAAACATAATGCTGTTAAGCTTATTAGTACAATCACTAGATCTATAAGTTTGGTGATGTTTTACCGTGCGGTAGGCTAGTGTAAGCTCGGCTGCTCGAACTTTCGTCTCTTCACTTGACTGATGTTTCACAAAATAATTTTGTAAAATTTTACTGCAGCTCGGTGCACTGTATCTGTTAACGCGTTTCTTTGACCTGATGTGATCAACTATGTCGGAACGTCCACCATGACTTATACTAATAAAACAGTTACATACAGAACACTCTTCTTCGTAATCAAAACGACCTTTCTTAATGGAATTCCATTCCTTGGAATAACAGTCTCTGAACTTGCAGGCACGTTTCGGCATTGCGTTTCACAGTACTGCAGCAATAATACCACTAACATGAGAAAAAACAAAAGCATCTGGACACCTATTAGTAGACGACCCTTCGTCTTTACGGCGCCTTGAACTCTGCTGGGGATACTTGCAATGAGGCGTCTGCGTGTCTGCAGAGGAACGGCAATCCATTCTTCTTCGAGAGTCGAAGCTAGAAAAGGTACTGGCGTTGGACGCTGGGGGCTGGAGTGAACTCGACGTTCTAACTCATCTCAAAGGTGTTCCACTGGCAAACGTAGGCTTCCGCGGCCGTTGTCACAGTCAACAAAATTCTTCAAGGTATGTGACCGACGTTTCGGCCATTTTCAACAGTGACTGTCAGACTACCCTTACCTCCCATCACAGTTATTCTTCAGCTGCTGCGTAGTTGAAACAATTCGGCCACCAATCACGCACTATTGTAAACTAACACATCTGGGGCGCTAAATGAAAGTTAAATAGTTCCTTCTACACCTACAATTACATTCATACTCTGCAAGCCACCTGACGGTGTGTGGCAGGGGGTACCTTGAGTACCTCTATCGGTTCTCCCTTCTATTCCAGTCTCGTATTGTTCGTGGAAAGAAGGATTGTCGGTATGCTTCTGTGTGGGCTCTAATCTAAGAATGGCTCTGAGCACTATGGGACTTAACATCTATGGTCATCAGTCCCCTAGAACTGAGAACTACTTAAACCTAACTAACCTAAGGACATCACAGAACACCCAGTCATCACGAGGCAGAGAGGGCTCTAATTTCTCTGATTTTATCCTCGTGGTCTCTTCGCGAGATATACGTAGGAGGGAGCAATATACTGCTTGACTCTTCGGTGAATGTATGTTCTCGAAACTTCAACGAAAGCCCGTACCGAGCTACTGAGCGTCTCTCCTGCAGAGTCTTCCACTGGAGTTTATCTGTCATCTCCGTAACGCTTTCGCGATTACTAAATGATCCTGTAACGAAGCGCGCTGCTCTCCGTTGGATCCTCTCTATCTCTTCTATCAACCCTATCTGGTACGGATTCCACACTGCTGAGCAGTATTCAAGCAGCGGGCGAACAAGCGTACTGTAACCTACTTCCTTTGTTTTCGGATTGCATTTCCTTACGATTCTTCCAATGAATCTCAGTCTGGCATCTGCTTTACCGACGATCAACTTTATATGATCATTCCATTTTAAATCACTCCTAATGCGTACTCCCAGATAATTTATGGAATTAACTGCTTCCAGTTGCTGACCTGCTATTTTGTAGCTAAATTATAAGGGATCTATCTTTCTATGTATTCGCAGCACATTACACTTTTCTACATTGAGATTGAATTGCCATTCCCTGTACAATGCATCAATTCGCTGCAGATCCTCCTGCATTTCAGTACAATTTTCCACTGTTACAACCTCTCGATATACCATAGCATCATACGCAAAAAGCCTCAGTGAACCTCCGATGTTATCCACAAGGTCATTTATGTATATTGTGAATAGCGGTCCTACGACACTCCCCTGCGGCACACCTGAAATCACTCTTACTTCGGAAGACTTCTCTCCATTGAGAATGACATGCTGCGTTCTGTCATCTAGGAACTCCTCAATCCAATCCCACAATTGGTCTGATAGTCCATATGCTCTTACTTTGTTCATTAAACGACTGTGGGGAACTGTATCGAACGCCTTGCGGAAGTCAAGAAACACGGCATCTACCTCGGAACCCGTGTCTATGGCCCTCTGAGTCTCGTGGACGAATAGCGCGAGCTGGGTTTCACACGACCGTCTTTTTCGAAACCCATGCTGATTCCTACAGAGTAGATTTCTAGCCTACAGCAAAGTCATTATACTCGAACATAATACGTGTTCCAAAATTCTACAACTGATCGACGTTAGAGATATAGGTCTATAGTTCTGCACATCTGTTCGACGTCCCTTCTTGAAAACGGGGATGACCTGTGCCCTTTTCCAATCCTTAGGAACGCTACGCTCTTCTACAGACCTACGGTACGCCGCTTCACTAATAAAGTGTTTGCGCTTCTCCCTCAACCAGCTCCTCAATTTGCCTCACAAGGGCTGGGTGCTCCCTGCTTGCTAACAGCGCAGACCGGAAGGTCACCCATCCAAGACAGCGACAGCGCCTATCTTCGGTGATCTGACGGGAACCGGTGTTACCACTGCGGCAAGGCCGTTGGCGTGTTTCTGTCTTACATGTGTTAACTGTGTACTCCTAATTTCTGTCTTTAGCTCGTACATGACACTAACCCACATACCATAACAGCAGCTCCTGACAAGGGAACCTCCCCATCGCACCCCCCTCAGATTTAGTTATAAGTTGGCACAGTGGATAGGCCTTGAAAAACTGAACACAGATCAATCGAGAAAACAGGAAGAAGTTGTGTGGAACTATGAAAAAAATAAGCAAAATATACAAACTGAGTAGTCCATGTGCAAGATAGGCAACATCAAGGAGAGTGTGAGCTCAGGAGCTCCTTGGTCCCGTGGTTAGCGTCAGCAGCTGCGCAACGAAGAGGTCTTTGGTTCAAGTCTTCCCTCGAGTGAAAAGTTTACTTTCTTTATTTTCGGAAAGTTATGATCTGTCCGTTCGTTCATTGACGTCTCTGTTTACTGTAATAAGTTTAGTGTACGTGATTTACGACCGCACCGCAAAACCGTGCGATTAGTAGACGAAAGGACGTGCCTCTCCAATGGGACCCGAAAACATTTGATCGCAAGGTCATAAGTCAACCGATTCCTCCACAGGAAAACACGTCTGATATATTCTATACGACACTGGTGACGGCATGTGCGTCACATGACAGGAATATGTTGTCGACCCACCTAACTTGTACATTTGGCGAATGTGTAAAATGATTTTTCTACCTTGCCCGATTTAGGTTTTGTTGTGGATGCGATAATCACTCCCAAAAGACGGACAGATAATAATTGTCTGAAAATAAAAAATTAAATTTTCCACTTGAGGGAAGACTTGATCCAAGGACCTCTCGTTCCGTAGCTGCTCACGCTCACCACAGGACCACGGCGCTCCTGACCTCACACTCTCCTTGATGTTGCATATCTTGCGCATCAACTACTCAGTTTGTATATTTTGCTTTTTTTTTCATAGTTCCAACAACTTCTTCCTGTTCTCTCGATTGATCTGTGTTCAGTTTTTCAAGGCCTATCCACTGTGCCAACTTATAACTAAATCTGAGGGGGATGCGATGGGGAGGTTCCCTTGTGAGTACTTCACTGTTGGCACTACACATGATGGTAAGTATCCCTTCTATTGCACTGCTACTGGATGATGCGTCGTGATTCACTCTCTCCTAATCCTCTGGCGTCGCTCATTGAACCAACTCCGCCGCGCGGGATTAGCCCAGCGGTCTAAGGCGCTGCAGTCACGGACTCTGCGGCTGGTCCCGGCGAAGATTAAAGTCCTCCCTCGGACATGGGTGTGTGTGTTTGTCCTTAGGATAATTTAAATTAAGTAGTGTGTAAGCTTAGGGACTGATGACATTAGCAGTTTAAGTCCCTTAAGATTTCACACACATTTGAACCATCCCAAACGTCGATTTGCACAGAATAGAAACCATCAGACCTGTTACAGATATTGATGAGTCTTAGATATTTTGACGAGAAGCCTTTCCTGAGCACCTGGCTACCGGCTTTTCATGCGACTTGTTGTTTTGGAGGGCGGAAAACCACAGCCAAACTTCGACATTTTTTCAAAGAAAATTCCGCACTGGCTGTATGAATGATTTTTATTAAATTGCGACCGGTTTCGCACCACTTGTCGGTGCATCCTCAGGCAATCTGTACAAAAGACGGCATTAATTTACATTACCAAGTATGATGCCGAACCTTTCACAAATTGTAATGAGTCTGCTATGTCATTTAATGTTCGTTTACGTAGGTAGGCCAAACGTACGGAGAAGTTCGATTATACCGACCCGTTTTTGGTTAGTCATTGGTCGCGTGCGAAGTTCACTGAGAAGAACTGGGAAGCGTTTCAGCAAAATCGGAAGGAACGTCGCGAGCTATCGCATTGTGAATTGTATTCCAATTTCGGCCAGTCAGTCGGGCCGTGTCCGCTGCCGCGTGGCTCCTCTCAGCTTGCACGGTGCATGTTCTGATATGTTTACGTGGCCCTAATTCCGTTTGTTCATGCTAATGTTCCGCTTTTCGTCGTTCGTGTTTAGGGGAATTTTATCAGCATCGTATTTTGTTTTTATTTTCTAGTCATTGCCGTTCCCATCATTTAAAAAAAAATTTAAAAAGATTTTTAAATTTTAACTACCGCTTTCACCAGATGACGGTATATTGGACGTGAATAGTGGGGAGTGGCTACAGTGCAATGTTCAACGTTACTGTATTATAAATAGCGTATGTGAGTACTTTCTTGTTTCATTCAAAAAACTGGCTATTTAAAAGTTTAATTTACACCTCAGAATTGGGGGATCGAACGGTTTATACGAGCTGTTATTATATTATTTTTTGTACAGACTGCCTGAGGATGCACTGATAAGTGGTGCGAAACCGGTCGCAGTTTTAATAAAAATCATTCATACATCCAGTGCGGAATTTTCTTTAAAAAATTTTCATGTGACTGCCTGTAGGTTCCGAGAAAATCGATATTGAAATTTTATGCGTATGCCCTGTACGTGTAGCATTTGCCATGTTTCGACCTAGACAACGTAGTGCAGCGGGAAGGCTCGCGGTTACCACGCTGGCTGTGTGGTTTCAAATCCTCGCCGTCTACTTCTTCTTTCTACAGTTTCATCGCACAGAATACTATTTATTAGTATATGTCATGAAAAATTACACAAAAATGAACATTTCCGCCGTAATAATTTCACTAATGTATCAACTATTACAGCAAACTTTCTTCAAATGTGTTCCGTTTGTTGCAGAATATATTGAAGAATCGTTGTACTCGGTATCGGACTAGATCAGAATTCCGGATGCTATTTGCCATAGACGCAACCGAAACACAAAGTCGTAGAGCACCACGCACTTTTAATTAAAGCTACTGCCTTGCAAGCAAACGGATTTTTCAGAAAATATACCGGAAAAAAACAGTTCGTTTTGATTCAAAAAGATTGTTCTTTCTTCGATCAACCTCGATGCGAACAACGCGTATTTGATGATTCCTGTGAAAGCACGTGCACAAACTGATGAAGAATTAGAGAATGTACTTTTATGGATCTTTTCCTAGACGCGATGAAGTAGCAATTAAAAAAGAAATCACAAGCACGATTTATAGCCCGCAAAAACTTCTCATAAGCTAGTTAAGTCCCTGCGCACAGTTACTGTACTCGATGGACTGCTGGTAGCAAGAGTCAATCCTTTCAAGCGATTTTTACAACCACCCTCCCCAATTATCGACGATCTCTGTCTATCAGTGCACGAGGTCTACTCGGTCTTGGGTTACCTGCGTTTCCACTTCACAGTTACATCACAGACAGTCGACTTGGGCAGCTTTAGAGGGGCCATATGTCCCTGACAGGGTTGTTACTCTGGTGACACGCAATGACTAGCATGCGTTTGAAGTCGCTGCGCGCTCCTGGCAGAGGCATTCTGCTGTCACCGCCCCCTCTACTGACCACACAAGGCTACCCGCCTGATTTTATTCTGTGCATCCGCCTCTCGTACCATATAAGCCCCGTATTTACTACGACGCTGGCAGCGGACTACTAGATTCGGCGCCGCGTCTTTCAGCTCGAGGTGTTTCGGCGCCGCTGCCTCGTCTTCGGCAAGTGTGTGACGTTGAGCAGTGGCAGCTGTGTTTGGCGCCGGATGCTGTTCATTTGCAGCGCGGCAGTCCGGCACGCAGGGAGCGAGTGCAGCACACGAGCACGTCCCACGGGTATCCCCGCTCCCGACACGCAAGCCGACCCACATACACCCCAGTGTAGATTTCCCTGCGGCTACGCGCAACTCGGCGGCGTGTTGCACCCACTGCCTTACATTTCCGCCCATTTCGCTAAAAGTTAACATCGACTCACGCTGAATGTCACTGAGCCGAACGGAACGTCATAAAGTTCCACAGAGCAATTCAAATGGCGGCACTCACACAGACCGTCAACCGAACGGAAAGGCACGTTAACGTCAAGGATGACGTTACCGGAAAACATAAGCTCCCCACGCTGGAGCTGCATTTGCTGCAAAACCTATACCGTGTACTCACACCTAACACGGCCTCTGAAAGTCAGAGTTTGATTGTGAACAGCTGGATATACTGAAACAAACAATAATAATAATAATAAACCTTTTCAGTGAAGTTACCGCTTCCAGTGGTTTACTGACAATAGTGGAATCGATCAGCAGTGAATATCCTCGCCTATTCAATCGAAATATCGACTTGGAACGCAACTGAGCAGAACTGATAGTGTTTTCCAACAAGGTTATAACACGAACAAAAATAAACGTAAAACGATAACGGTAACGGAAAGTAGTCGAGTTGAATTAGATTATGTCGAGAGAATTAAATTAGGAAATAAGACACTACAAGAATTAGCTGAGTTTTGCTGTTTTGGCAATAAAATAATTGATGATTGCCAAAGTAGGGACGATATAAAGTGTAGACTGCCTATAAACATGAAAAGCATTTCTGAAAAAGACGGATTTGTTAATATCTAATATGGATATAAGTGTCAGTAACTCATTTCTGAAGGTACTTTTCCGTGGGTGAATCTTTGTACGGAAGTGAAACGTAGATTCAGACGAGAAGACAATAGAAGGTCTGAAGTGTGGTTCTAAGAACAATGCGGAAGATTAGACGTGTAGACCGCGTAACAAATAAGGAGATACTGATCAAAATTGGGGAAAAATTGTGCATCAGCATGACTAAAAGAAAGGACAGGTTAACCAGACACATCCTGAGACATCAAGGAAAGGTCACTTTGGTAATGGAACTACTGCGACGAAAAAAAAAGTAGAAGAAGACCACGACTAACTGCAGCCGCCAGGTTGAAATAGATGTAGGTAGCAGTCGTACGCTGACAGGATAAACTAGCTTTGAGAGCTGTACTGAACCCCGTCTTGGAACAAGACCACAACAACAATGTTACATTTATTTACGTTCAGCTTCAGCCGTCCGCATCTTCACCAATTACTGATCCTCTACAGTTCTTCCTTCATTTCCCTAGGCTATTTCGGCGTTGCAAATTCTCTATATCGAGCAGCATGACATTCGAACACTTTCACGGAGGTAGTGACATTACTCAACACATCATTTATACGAGGGTTGGAACTTTAATAGTGGCAACTATTTATTTACAGCTCGTAAAAAATAGATACGTCTTTCATAGTTTTACTGACCTTCAATGTAGTCATCAGCATTGTGTATAACCCGTTGCCAGCGATGTGGAAGTCGTAGGGTACTCTCAGCAGTGGCAGTTGTGTTGACAGTGCGGCGCGGTCTATTGCCAGACGAATTTGTAGCCATTCTTGAAGCTAATGCCGCGAAGTGTTTCCCTCAGTTTAGAAATCGAGTTAAACTTACGGGATTAAATCAGGGGGGTGCAGTAGGTGATATAGCACTTGGCAGCCCCATCAGTCAAACAAGTCAGTATCAGCTTTCACTGTACGTGCTTGAGCATTGTCCTGCAAAATGATGGTCAGGTCCTGCAGAAAGTGTCATCTGTCTCTATGCTGGTCATTTTTGGAACACAATCTACGACCAGCTTAGAGGCAGAAGTCTCTGCTGTATATCTAGCAAATGTGACGTGACAGAGAAAAATTGATTTTACCAGTGAATTACGCATTCCAAAGTAATGTAAATCCATCCGTTTACAAATCAGATGCAGAATATAAGTTTAAATTTTTTGACTAGCGTTATTTGAGAACGAGAGTCCTTATCGACTTGCAACAAACTTTACACACAATTTCAAATCTTTTCGAAGCTTCTTCTTGCTGACCCCCCCCCCCCTCACACACACAACACAATGAAGTTGACCGCTTACTACATTTTCGACGTTCGTGCGGTAAAACGTAAGCATCAGGAATTATGTTTTAATGTATTACTTCTTTACTGCTAACTCTATCTGCAACACACTTTGTAGACAGTATCTACATACAACATTGGACATACATCTCCAAAACTGTCAGTTACACTGGACGTAATTCGAGAGACAAGACACCATAAGCATTGAGATGCGCGTAAAACTAGCTTTTGCTTAAAACGGAGCTGAAATTACACAGAGTACGTATACTCATCCAGTGTGGTTTTCTCTTTCGAAACAGCATTTCTTATAATTTTGTTTGGTATCTACTTCATAAATCGTGAGTTGTTTTGCCAGTTTCTTCTGCTACTTTCTGTGTATCATTTCACATACTAGTTACCTCCGCTTAAAGTACATCTACTCGAATACATTCTGCTGTCCCTGTTTCGCTTCTGCTGATGTTCACTTATAATCCCGTTTTCGAGACACTGTCGTTAGTCGTGCGCAATGTAGCGGCTCTGCAGTACACGACTGTCGTTTAGCTGTCGCGTTTCGAATCGCACTTTCTCACCTTGCCGGTGCCCTCTGACGACATCTGGCAACGGCAGGCCTAAATGCCATAGCGAAAAACCTATTTGATGCGCTGCGCTCCGATATTTACATGGAAGGGACGTGAAAAATGGGGTGGAAAAAAATAATAAATAGTCGACACGCGCGCGCGGGGGCGGGAGCGCGCGTGACACGTAGCTCGAATATTTTTTCCCCCTGCCCCTGTATGAGGACCAGGACAGGGGTGGGCTGGGTGCTAAAAATATGAAGCGAAAATGACGGCAGTACATGAGCGACGAGACTGCTGGCTGCGTGTTCATGAAAAGGGGAGGGGGGGGGGGGGTGGCGAACGGCCCCGCGCGGTCGTGTAGCAATCACGGGGGAGGGCAAGCGGCCTGTGGAGGGGGGGATCGATCGCGCGCTAATTGGCAGGCAGCGCTATCGCTGACGCCGCCGTGTCTAGCTTAGGCACCGCGCTCTAGGACAGCTTAGCCGCCCTCAGCTGTCCGGGCGACTGAGGACGCAATCTGCTGGCCGATCAGCGAGCGGCGATGGAGGCTCCTCTCTGCTGGCACTGCACTGCGCTGCGTGCGTACTAGGCAACGTCGTCCAGCCATCCAGCATCAACATACAGTATCTGATCAAAAGTACCTTCACATTAATATGGGATGCGTCGGTCCTTCACCTTCACGAGGGTCCTGAACTCTGCTGGCGACACTTTCAATGAAGCGTCTGAATCCAGAATGAGATTTTCACTCTGCAGCGGAGTGTGCGCTGATATGAAACTTCCTGGCAGATTAAAACTGTGTGCCCAACCGAGACTCGAACTCGGGACCTTTGCCTTTCGCGGGCAAGTGCTCTACCAACTGAGCTACCGAAGCACGACTCACGCCCGGTACTCACAGCTTTACTGCTGCTTTAAAGCTGTGAGTACCGGGCGTGAGTCGTGCTTCGGTAGCTCAGTTGGTAGAGCACTTGCCCGCGAAAGGCAAAGGTCCCGAGTTCGAGTCTCGGTTGGGCACACAGTTTTAATCTGCCAGGAAGTTTCAAGCGTCTGAATGTCTGTCTAGGTATGGCAGCCTATTCTTCCTCGAGACCCAAACCAGAGGAGGTAGTGGACGCAGGGTCTGAGCCGAATTAGACATACCGACCCACCCCAAAGGTGTTCCTTGAGTTCAGGTCGACACCCTGGGGAAGCCAGTCCATTGCAGGAAGTCTTCGTTGATTCATTATGGACCGTGGAACAACGGCTGGCATGCATTTCTTGATGCAATAATTTACCTACAGCCGTATGGATTGTAGAAATTTATTTTATGAACTTCTTACGTGCTACCAGTTTCGGCATTACATTGATGCCATCTCCAGGCCCCACATGACGACTATGACGTGTGGGGCCTGAAGATCGCATCAATGTAATGCCGAAACTGGTAGAACATAAGAAGTTCATAAAATAAATTTCTACAATACATACGGCTGTTGGTAAATTATTGCATCAAGGAATTTCAGGAAGTGTCCACAAACCACTACCTCACACATGCTGCTTTATGACAGGGTGGACTGCCACACTGACACGAACAATCGTCGTCTCAAAACTGTACCTCTACCCTGAACACAGTGCGGTAAAATGTCTTCACATCCTTCCGGATTTAGTGTTCGGTTAAGCGTAATAAGGGGTCCACATACTAACCACGAGAAACACTCCCATACCGTAACACCGCCTCGGGCTGCGCACTTCACTGCTGGCACTACACGCGACAGCACGTAATTCGTCAAACACGCACCATTCCATCGGACTGCCACAGGGTATAGCGTGATTCATCACTTCTAATCACTCTTTTTCCAGCCATACGCTGTCCAGTGGCATTGATCTTTACAGCCCTGGCTAGGGAAATGTGTGGATTACGAGGAGCTGCTTGATCAGTGTTAACTCCCTACGCACAGTCACCGAGGTAGCTAGATTGCTGATACCACTTTGGAATTCTCGAGTCATTCCTTCCACTGATTTCGTTCTATTTTTTCGTAACCACTTTCCTGTCTGTCTGTACGTGGCCTAGCTGTAGTTGCTGCTTCGCATTTCCGCTTCACTGTCACATCACCAGCAGCTACCCTGGGCAGTTTCAGAAGGGTTAAAATGCCGCCGATGCTTTGTTACTGAGGTGTCATCGCTGACCTCAGCTCACCGACTCATTCTGCGCGACTACCGCTTCTCTACCGACAACACGGTTATCTCCGGTTCCTTTTTGTACTGAAGGGTCCGCCTCTCGTGACGTCTGGTTGTCAATCCCCCATTACAGAGCGGTGTCCGGATACTTCTGATCAGATATTAGTCGTTAGTCTCGCGAAAAATCTGGGCCAAAACTAGATTTACAAGAGCGACTACTACTCGTTGTGGGTGCGCTCACGGACTTGGGTGTAAATCAGCCGTCAACCGGCTCCTGAGTGCGGAGGTTTATTCGCCCGACGACCAGTACGTCGTGTAACGTTGGCGAGCGTAATTGGCGGCAAAGTTTGCTGGTGCCGAGAGCTTAGGGACTGAGCCAACGAAAAGCGGCATTGCGTGCTGTTCTCGGGTGAGAGCACATTCATCCTGACTAGTCATTCCGGACGTACTCTCATATGGCGAGAGATGGGAACACGTCACGCATCCAGGACCACTGGCGAACATGCCCTTTTCGGGGGTCCAGGTGTTACGGTGTGTGGAGGTGTAATATTGCATGGGTTTACTGACTTGCAAATCTTCGAACATTCCCTCCCTAAGTGCGTCTTTTCAGGAGTGCATTCGGCCCTGACTTCATTCTCATGGATGACAATGCGCAGCCACACCGAACGGCACGTGTGGTGGATCTGTTGGAATGGCCCGGCCTGCCCTTTCTCCCGACTTCAAGCTCGCCGAGCACGTGTGGGATGCGTTGGGGATGCGTCCACATACAGCAACGACCATCCAGTGGTTGTCAACCAAACTGGCGGACAAATGAAGGGCCCTACGCGTGCTGTGCAAGTTTATTGCGAGGAAAAACCCTTTAGTGACCAGTGGGAACTATAGTTCCCACTTATTTGTTTTGTTATTCAGTGGTAATCCGTGTTCCCACTTCTAACTTGTCCTACCATCTCTCTTAGAGTGTGCTAATTATGCGTAGATTGTCAACGGTTAAGCGAAAGCTGTTGTATTTCTACCTTGTGAGTCAATCAATGCAGAAGCGCAGTTCCCGCGTGAAAACGAGCCACTGTTTCGACCGCTATAGCGTTTTTTGGATAGTGTGCTTTCCTTTTGCGTGTGAAGTGACTTGTGTTGTATTTATCTACTTTTATATTTATGAGGGAGATAGTATTCGTGTATATTTGCTGGATTTGACTGAAAATTACATAAATATTACAAGGTAAGTTAGTGGAAGCAGAAGTGAAGTATTCTGCCCATTGGCTGTGGCAGAGTATAATAAAATAATGGGAGGAGTGGATAGATTTGATCAGCTGCGTGAACGGTATGCTGTAGGCCGTCGTTCATGGAAGTGGTGGCACAAACTGTTTTTCTTTCTTGTGGATTTGGCAGTTGTCAATTCCTACGTTATGTGGAAGCTACAGAAGACAGAAGCAGACCAGCTAACATTTAGATTGCACTTGGCAAGGCAGCTTATCTCTGGCTTCTCAGGTCGTAAGAGAAGAGAAAGGCCTGTTCATTTTCAAACACCAAAAAGAGGTGTGTCTGGAGGAACAGATGAAGTTTGTCTGGAGAAAGTTGGAACTCATTTACCTACAAAAGATACAACAAACAGAAGATGCCGCCAATGTAGCGCCAAGAACAAAGAAAAGAGGACAAAAATAATGTGGTGTACCTTTGTGTGTAGCACCATGCTTCTCTAAGTTCCATAGCACATCACCTTAGTGAACTCAAAGGACAGTATGAACTAAAACAAATATAAATGTTATGTTTAACATGTTTTTGTACTAAAAAATAAAGGAAATACATTATTTTTAAATTAGCAAGTGAAGTTACTCCAGAGTTGGGTGGGAATAATAGTTCCCACTAATTTTTTTATACTCGTATGCTAAACTCTCACTTTCAAGATTTAAACTATGATTTTATGAACGGTTTCTTAGACCAATAAAGTGTTCATAAAAAGTCTACAACTTCCGGAAATAATTTGGTCACTATAGGGTTAACTGCGGCAGCCTTCTATTACCGTAGCGAGTATGAGATCAGTGTACCCCTTGCCTAAGGGTTTGGAGAAATAACCTCCCCTAGTGAGTAGATTCAGTCTTTTCTTTCGTAAGTTTGCTCGCAACATCACCAGGCGTCCCGCTTCTCGCTGATTTCCCATCCTGACTAAGTCCTGTACGAGGGTGGTTTGAAATGTTCTCGAAGCGGAATAGAAAAAAAGTACTGAAACTTTTTTTATTCTTCGATGTAGTCTCCTTGTAGATTAATGCACTCGGTCCAACGATGTTCCAGTGCCTTGATTCCATCTCGAAAATGAGTTTCCTCCAGGCCTGCAAAATAGCTGTTAACTCCGGTTATCAATTCCTCGTTTGAAGTGAACCTTCGTCCACCAAGAAGAACTTTCAGTTTTGGGAAGAGACGGAAGTCTGACGGAGCCATATCAGGCGAATAAGGCGGCTGTGTCAACAATTCCTACCTTAGCTCGTGTAATTTTGCCGTGGCGGCGGCACACAGGTACGGGTGCGCATTATCTTGACGGAAGATGACTTTCTTCCTTGCTAAACCTGGCCTTTTTTCGCGTATCTTTTGTTGCAATTTGTTCAACAGGTTAGCATAGTATCATCCAGAAATTGTTTGCCCAATGTCGAGATAATGTACAAACAGAATTTCCATTGCTTTGATGTTGCTTTGTCTCTGGATTATAGCAGTGGATCCAAGTTTCATCTGTGGCCACAAACCAGCGCAAAGACCTTGTTCGTTTCTCCTAAAATGGGCCAAACATTGTTCCGATATGTCCATTCTCGTGCGTTTTTGATACAGCGTCAAAAGTCGCGGTACTCATCTTGCAGATAATTTTTTTCATTTCTAATTCTTCAATTAGAATGTGACATACCCTTTCAGATGACATCTGACAAGCGCGAGCAATTTCACGCAGTTTCAATCGGCTATCCTCCGTGACCATTTCGTGGACTTTTGCAATGATTTCTGGAGTAGCGATACATCTTAGCCGACCACTGCGCGTATCATATAAGCTCTCCCGACCAAATTTTAATTCATTTGCCCACTTGGCAACAGCTGAATATGAAGGAGCAGAGTCCCACAGTGTATTCTGGAAACGGCACGAATGTCCTTTGCTTTGATACCTTTCTTTACGAAGTACTTAATCACTGCTCGAATCTCGAATTTTTCCATCTTTGCAAATCACTACGCGGGAACAACAACAGAGCCACGTCACCGCCACTGACGTGACAGTAGCAGTGTCGTACCTCTTCTTCTCACTGATTATTTCTTTTAGTTGCCTTTTGTACCATACTGTAGCAGTTCTTTCTATGTACGGTCCAAGTTTCATCGAGCTACGTTACTCGGAAGTGACACACCGTGCAAAAGTTACTTTCGTCCTTAGGTTCTGCATACGAGTGTAGCTTTTCTTCGTTAGCACTAGTGACGTAGGCGGCTAGTTCTAGAAGACACCATTTACTTTGTGTGTGTGTGCGTGTGTGTGTGTGTGAGAGAGAGAGAGAGAGAGAGAGAGAGAGAGAGAGAGAGAGATGGGTGGTGGGGGGTAACGCTCCAGCTCGGCGCTGCCTTGTTTGCGCTGCCGCGAGAGCGACGTGCGACGCAGTTCGCGAAAAACCGCCGGCAATTAGGCAGGCCCGGCGTGGCGCGGTTTTAATTACAGCACGGAGCGGGGAAGGGGTGGGGGAGACAGCCGCTTCCGCGCCCGCTCGATTAGCGCTAATTGGCGGCCGTCTCGGCTGGCCGCCGCCAGAGGCGCTGCCGTCACCCGCGCCCGCCCAAGCTGACGCCCGATGACGGGACACTGCGGCCGAAACGCCACGTGAATTATTAAAAGCGGAAAAAGGAAGGCGGATGGAGAGAACGCGGGTTCCAATGAATGTGTGACACTGTTCATTAATAAAGACACGCCCCATGCCGCAGATGGGACTCGTTTGGACCGGATTGCGGAATACTAAATCACGAACTGAGCACTGCTACTCTCCAGCGTGGCAGGAAATTCTTCACAACGGTTACCAGGCTTAAGTCTATGGATTTCAGCTGCCTGTCCGCCTCCGTGGCTGAGTGGCTGCCGGAAAGACCAGCTCAGCGCGTTCGTTCAGCGGACTGGCCACCTTTTGCTATAATTATAATAAAAAAACTGAGAGAAGTTCTCAACGATGGAACTTGAGAGATGTCACTCGACATCCGCACAGAACTGCTAAAGAGAGAAATAAAAAGAAAGTGGTCAGCGTGTCTGACAGTGAGTGCTGTACGGGGAGAGACAGGTTCGAATCCACGTAGCGTCCCGGATTTTCCTTGCTAGGAGGATTGGGCCGGGGCACTTGATGGAGGAATGGCGGCTCCGAGGTCTGGGAAGCTGACACATGCCGGGAGAGTTGAGTGCTGACTCCGAGACCCTACCAGACCGCACCCAAACGACGCCACTGGCACAGGATCACACGGCAGCCGGTCTGTACTGAATAGATGAACAGTACCAGTAATTTTTAATTTTACAGTACCAGTAATTTTTAATTTTATTTCAGCAGTTTTCAAGAAATCTGATGTGATGGTGAAGTAAAGTGTAACATATGGGGACTACTGTGTCGTTAAAATCACACAGACTAGGCATACTATCTTAGGGAAACGCAAATCCCTTTTGTGAAAATATTTATTAGATACAGGGTTGTTCATAAATACCTCCGGGTTTTTAGAAGACAACTGCACGAAAACTATAAAATCACTCATTCAGCCCAACTCGTTGTCACTACCTCTTTGTGCCTCTCATTATTTCCTCCCTACTGCAGCTGTCTCTTCTCATTGTCACTATCGCTGTCTTCTCCCTTGTCATTGCCATATAATCTGTCTCATTGTCTGTGACTATCGGCCACTTCCACTTTCCTCTTCTCTTTATTCCTCTCCCACAGACAATGTCTCCTTCACTCTTTTCCTAGCACTGTTATATCACTGCCAACTACGTTCCACTGCTACTGTGTCCGACTCTTTGTCGCACACTTCCAATCTCCCCCTAGCTCTTTCTATACCACAACCACTGTCTACTATATTCCAATATTTATTAGTTTTCCGTCTAATTCCACTTGCCACTGTCTCCTCCTTTCTCAGCATGTTCGCACGCCACAATTTTTGGGAATATATTTAAATGTGCTGAGGAAGGTAGAATGAGACATGGCACCCAACTTTTCAGTCAGAGTCTTTTAAATAAACATATATTCGCATTTTCTGTGCTCCGATAGCCGGCCTGTGTGGTCGAGCGGTTCTAGGCGCTTCAGTCTGGAACCGCGCGACCGCTACGGTCGCAGGTCCGAATCGTGCCTCGGGCATGGATGTGTGATGTCCTTAGGTTAGTTAGGCTTAAGTAGTTCTAAGTTCTAGGGGACTGATGACCTCAGATGTTAAGTCCCATAGTGCTCAGAGCCATTTGAACCATTTTTGATCTTTGGAATACAATTACAACCATTAGCTGTGCACAGCGGTCTCGGAAGCCGCTGCTGGATTTCTTGGTAAAGGATGAATTTTATAACGGGGTGATGGCTCTTCTAGATAAATATCTAGAGAATACACTGTTAAAATTTGAGAAATTTGCTGCGGCTATTTATTATTTAGATTCTCTCCATACCGGATTTTACCAGTAGAAACAGGGTAACTCTGAAGCTCTGTATCTCGCAAACGGACAAACATACCAAGAAAATTTTCAAGGTTGTTTGAGATCGAGATCTTAGGAATATATCGCAATAATTTCAGCCATTTGGTGTCCACAGCCGTCTTCGAATCTTCGGCTGGGTTTTGGTCCGCTTGTGACGGCGAAAATACAGTAAAAAACCCTTTTTGCGGGGTCGTCAGAGGAAACGCACATGACCTAAGTGTGCCTCCGTAAGTCCCACCATCCTCACCGTAGACTTTTTCAAATGCAAAACAACCAATCGATCTGCTCCAATTGCCTGAGCAGGAAGAAGCGTGTAATTTCACAGTTTGACCCTGCACTGTGGGACAGTCACACTAAGACGATCCTTTTGGTGGGATACAAATGGTCCCTAGCGAAGGGCTATCCAGAATACATGAACCTACCTTTTTACCAACAGAACCCGAGGTAAGCGCGCCGGAAAAGCCAGTTTTTATGCGCGCGGAGTTTTGGAACATTTCAGGTACGCATGCTGTCGCCTGTATACAGATACATGCGTGCAGTTCCCTGAGGTGTCTAAAATGATTTGTCCGAGGAGGCGCTACGGCCACCCAATTTTGGAATTCCGCTCGTTCCATCGCCAATTTCTAAGCACCGACGAATTCCGTACGACAATACGGAGTACTGCATCTGTTGTGGCGTAACAAGAGAGCTACGCCACACTGAAGTAGCCGAAAGGCACGCGTAATTTCAATGGCTATATAGAGGTCTGAAACAGGATACTTATTAATGTTATAAAGAAAAGTATGTAGCTACTAGAACACTTAACTTTTTATATAGTCCTTTGGTATACAGCATTCTGGGTGATACAAGTGAGACTCTATCTTGAGGTACATGCAATGTTACAAATGGCGCCTTGCTAGGTCGTAGCTATGGACTTAGCTGAAGGCTATTCTAACTGTCTGCTCGGCTAATGAGCAATGCATGCTAACTATCTGCTCGGCTAATGAGCGATGCTTAGTCCGTGTAGTCGCTAGCAATGTCGTCCGTACAACTGGGGCGAGTGCTAGTCCGTATCTCGAGACCTGCCTTGTGGTGGCGCTCGGTCTGCGATCACACAGTGGCGACACGCGGGTCCGACATGTACTAAATGGACCGCGGCCGATTTAAGCTACCACCTAGCAAGTGTGGTGTCTGGCGGTGACACCACAGCATCCGCTTGGCGAATCCGTGTGAGTAGCGCTCGTCCATGTCACTTACTACGCAAGCGGCTAGCAGCTGACTCACCGAGTGATGGGCAAAGGAACATGGGCTACACAGCTTCGTCACACCATAAGGACACTACTGGGACCGTGTTCAGATGCAAATACAATTTCTTTTTAGCTGTCGATTTCCATGTTTTATATGGAGAAGGAGTGTGTTGCATACCTGAGATTCACCCAGCGTGACCACATTATAACGAACATTAAACTGATAATCGAATACAGGATGTTACCGAAGACCGTTGTTTTAGCTGTGCAACTATATCTTTACGGGAAAGACTAGCTGACGAAATAACGCTCACTTTCAGTCAGCTGCTAAAACTGCACTGGCCCTGAGACATATTTTTAACAGAACAAATTTTAAAAATATTATGTTGAGGAGCGTCACAACACACTATAATTGCAATTAACAAGAAAGCTTCAATCCAGCTACACCGTCCCCTTTCGTGAGTAATAGGATGGAAGGAGAAAGGAAGAGTAAAGTACTTGTTTTGCAAATCAAACTGCCTTTTCCTGCTGCTATTTATTTTATTTAATCCATATGCGTTTCGCCTTCTACTGTTTTAAGGCATCATCGGTGGGATCTGTAACGATACAGTTTTGTCAGTTATAGATTATCAAACAGTTCACTTCGCGATTCTTTTGTAAAAATGTAATTACTTACGGTTTGCTGATCTGTAAAGTGTAGTGCACACCGCAAAACCACAAATATTGTATGATCTAAGAGGGCAAACTGAACAATCTTGCCATGCTATTCCGTTAGAAACAAGCAAACATCGCTCTGTTCTAAGTCCTTGTCGACGATGCGTGGCGGTGAAAGGTCATCATTTTGACCATCTACTACTTTAAGGTACCCCTTACTGTATACCAAAACAGAAACTATGTATTTGTAGCTGCTTTAATTAGAGAGGTATTCAAGTATTTTCGTACCAAGTCCAGTCTGGTAGAAAAAAAAGAACAGGATTCTACAGAACCTTGTGGAAACTATTTGAAACGAATACAATTCCACGAAACATCCTAAAGGAACCAAACGTCACGCTACGGTCGCAGGTTCGAATCCTGCCTCGGGCACGGATGAGTGTGATGTTCTTAGGTTAGTTAGGTTTAAGTAGTTCTAAGTTCTAGGGGACTGATGACCTCAGAAGTTCAGTTCCATAGTGCTCAGAGCCATTTGAAACATTTTCTTTTGAACCAAACGTCAGTTACCCACAACTTTACGTTCGGAGAAATAATTTGTCTATCTGTACACATATAAATAATCATCCGCCTACACATGCATAAATATCCATTGGCATTAATAAGTAACCGGTATTTAGCAAATAACTACAAAGCTGGCTGAATAACGAACTTCTGTGCATATCTGTCCGTGGCGAAGTGAGACGTGGTCAAGTCCGTCAGCTGGAGCGGCAATTACAGCGGAGAAATACGAGGCGCCACTAATTGGAAGCAGAGCACACACCGCAACAAACAAGATCTCGTTACAGCCAGGCTGCGGCCGGCGTCTCTACAGAACCCGGGTTCACACGTGCTCTAATACACAGCTTCTCGGCTAAACCGAGAGTACCGTAGCTCCCTTTGCTAACACCGCCAAGCACTTACTAACTTTACAAATAAGTGACTCATTTTGTCTTGAACTCCATATATTAAAACACGAGGGCGGTTCGAAAGTAAGCTTAAGCGTGCTGAAAATATATACACTTTCAAAACGCTGAAGAAATAACACCACTGGTCAGAATGACATCAAATTACAACAGAATACTATCGGAAAAAGGGGGAAACGTATGGCAGAAGAAAAAATAGTGTGAAAATTGATAAATAGATGGCGGTGTATGTTTCAGAATACGTAAATGAGAACGGCCGGCCGAAGTGGCCGTGCGGTTAAAGGCGCTGCAGTCTGGAACCGCAAGACTGTTACGGTCGCAGGTTCGAATCCTGCCTCGGACATGGATGTTTGTGATGTCCTTAGGTTAGTTAGGTTTAACTAGTTCTAAGTTCTAGGGGACTAATGACCTCAGCAGTTGAGTCCCATAGTGCTCAGAGCCATTTTGAACATAAATGAGAACACTTGTCATGCACACGACCCAATTAAGTTGGTATAAACACGCCGAGTACACGGCTTTTCCTCCTTTCGCGTCTACGACGTTCGCCGTGACTGTCTCAATGCAGGATCGCGCTCTGCTTGTAAAGCTGTATTACAAGAATGATGACTGTGCACACGTCGCTCTGCAGAAGTTCCCGAAACAGAAGGGTTTCAAAAAAGGATTTGGTCCGATGACTGCTTTGGGTCTGGAGAAAATGATTCGGAAATTCTAAAAGACGGGTTCTTTTGATGTGCAGCTTGGTAGAGGGAGGGAACGAATTGATTCAACGTCAGTGGAAGCAGTGGCCACAACAATGCAGGAGGAAACGAGTGGTGGTATGCAAACGTGTAAGTGCACAGAGAATTGCCCGAACATTCGACATACCTGTGAGCACGGTGCGAAAAATTTCTCATGTCCACGAGCTGCATCCTGTTGACCTGACAGCAAGATTTTGTTGACAGACGAAGCCCACTTGCATCTGACAGGATATGTCAATACAAAGAATTGACGAATATGGGCAACGGAAAATCCACACGCAAATCAACTAGTAGCACTTAATCTTGAAAAGGTCACTGTGTGATGCGGGTTTGTGGCATCATGTATAATAGGGACATATTTTTTTCGAAGAGACAGGTGCTTCCGGTCCCGTTACCTGTAACGTCACTGGTAAGCACTATGAGTGTCTTTTGCGCAACCATGTCATTCCAGCGTTCCAATGGCGTGGATGTGTGGGTGGGATCGTTTTTATGAAAGATGGCGCACCTCCGCCCATAGCAAATCCAGTTAAGCAGCTGCTGAAGCGCCATTTCGCTACATCCTAGCTGTCCCGATCACATGATCTTAATCCGAGTGACTTCTGGCTGTGGGGCTACCTGAAACATGTTGTGTTCACTGTTCTGATTGCAAACTTAGCTGCATTGAAGGCACACAATGCGCAACACGTTCTGAATGTGACCCCGGAAAGACTTCGATCAGTTGAGGAACATGCTGTTTCTGGATTTCAACTTGTTGCAGAAAACTGTGGATAACATATTGAACATGTTTTGCGCCAGTCACACGGAAATTAATAATCCAATTTGCTTTCGAATCACGCTTTTTATGCGGTTTTTGGCCTCAGCACAATCAAAAAGCCGGCCGGAGTGGCCGAGTGGTTCTAGGCGCCTCAGTCTGGTACCGTGCGACCGCTACGGTCGCTGGTTCGAATCCTGCGCCTCGGGCATGGTTGTGTGTGATGTCCTACAGTTTGTTTAACGTCAAACGTACACCTCAGGCATTGTTGCATGATTCATTTGTCATTTGTAGTCGACTAAATTATGATGCTTACAGCGCCATCTATTGCTACATTTCGTAACTATTTATTTATCTTCTGCCATACGTTTCCCCCCTTCTACTATAATATACCTATAATTTGACGTCATTATGACCAGTGGCGTTATTTCTGCAGCCGTTTTAATGTTTAACTTTAATTATAATCACCCTGTGCTTTTCAACAGTTTCCTTTTACCGCTGTATACTTTTTCTAACGTCCCAACCCTCTCCAAATATAGGAAGTGTGAAACGCTCTAAAATACGCTCCTGTCTCGACAACGAATTTCTCATTTGAGCAAAACGTCTTTATCTACAAGCCGTTTATTAATGTTTGGGAACAATCAATCACCAGTTCCATGCTGGTATGTACGTAGGGAGCTCAGAAAGTAAGTTACACACGCCGTCCTATATTAAGAGCACTGTGCAAGACGAGTAGCGCGCACCGACAGAAGGTAGTACATGTTCCGGGTTCTACAACAGGTGCACCACGGTGTGCGAGTGAAACCACACGCGGGAGAATACGATTCTTGTGGGCAATACGTCTGAGTTGTACACAGATTCAACGAGAATGTCTGGCGGTATAGGGCCCTTATGGTGCCAACAATTCTGACCAAGGCCGTAGGGACGTGGGTGATACTCAGCGGGAAGTCCGCGTCCTGAACAAGAGACTTCCATCTTTCCTGCAAACTAATAGTTTTTCTTCAACCTAACAGAACATTTCTGGCGTTCAAAAGCACGTGAAATTTGAAAAGTGTACCAGAAAATGGTGGTAGGGCGTAACTAATTATTTAATTTGGTATCGAAGACAGTATAATAGTTTAAGGAAATGGGGGTGACATGGAAAACCACTCAACAGAACAATAGGTTAAGTGCCGACGAACATTAGGTTATGCAACATGTTTGCCCCATGTAATTACTTCTTATAAGACCTGCATGTTTCCAAACAGCAGGGAATGATGAGCAAGAGAAATCCAACCCCCACAAACTGATTTTTTTTTTTATAAATAAACGCCGGCCGTTGTGGCCGAGCGGTTCTAGGCGCTTCAGTCCGGAACCGCGCGACCGCTGCGGTCGCCGGTTCGAATCCTGCCTCGGGCATGGATGTATGTGATGTCCTTGGGTTATTTAGGTTTAAGTAGTTCTAAGTTCTTGGGGACTGGTGACCTCAGATGTTAAGTTACATAGTGCTCAGAGCCATTTGAATCATTTTTTGTACATCAACAATATATCCGTGAATTTCCTGTTATGAGATCCTTCCTCTCCACCAAAGAGCCACCAATTTCCATGTATTCCATACACTGCCTTGAACCCCATAAACTGTTTAAATAAACAATATTCCACACATTGTCTTAATTGTTTAAACAATATTCCATACACTGCAATCGATTTCTGGACAAATTCTTTAACTAAATAAATAAACTATATTCCATACACTGCCATAAATGAACATTATTCTAAGCTTTGTCTAAATTGTATAAACAATATTCCATACACTGCAATCGAATTCCCTCCAAATGACCGATCAACTGAGTCTTTTTCTCGGCAATTTCCGGGAGGGATTGTGCAAGGGGAGGGGGTTTACCACAGGGGGAGAGGTTAATTAATAGATCAATTTAATTAAGTAGTCAATCAAACTGATAAGAATGAGAGGGGCTATTTCAATAACTCAGACCTGAAAGTGTACCTGTAGCAGCGAGGGGGAAGGTTTTCTGAGGGGGGGGGGGAGGGGGGGAATAATAGGTTAAGAACATGTCAGTCAAAAGGAAGGATCCTTTTAGCAAAACAATCGCTTGAGGACCTGTCAATCAATGGAGAATAACAGGTTATTGACCTGTCAGTCAAAGGAGAACAATAGGTTTTCCCCTGAGTGCGTACCTCCCCCTGATTTAGGCAACCCACACTAACAAAATACGCCAAAAACGGCTTTGTCCCCTTACTAGCAGTTCTCGAATGGCTACGTGACCAAGGAGCGGATTTATATCGTCCATGAATTAAACGATTGGTAGAAGTCCCGGCCGTTGTTTACAGACACTTGGTGGCTATATGGAAAAATAACGTCGTGTATGTTATGGCATAACCACAAGCGCCGGAACGAAGAGGAAGAACGCAAGACCAGAGAAGGCGGTGTGGCGACGTCAGCCGGTAGCCCGCTGACAAGGGAAGGCTGGGCTGGGCTGGGTTGTTTTGGGGGCAGAGACCAGACAGCGAGGTCATCGGTGTCATCGGATTAGGGAAGGACAGGGAAGGAAGTCGGCCGTGCCCTTTCAGAGGAACCAACCCGGCATTTGCCTGGAGGGATTTAGGGAAATCACGGAAAACCTAAATCAGGATGGCCGGACGCGGGATTGAACCGTCGTCCTCCCGGTTGCGAGTCCACTGCGGCACCTCGCTCGGTCCGCTGACAAGGAACGCCCCCTGCAAGAAGAGAATACAAGCGCCGCTCCTGCCGGCCTCCGCCAGACATCAGTGGGCAGTATCAGCACGGCTTAGCAGAGAGTGCTACTATATCAGTTATTAGTGACCCATATCCATTGCTTGTTCAGACTTCGTTGATAGCGAAGAACATTGCTGTTTGCATGTCGCCCATCGCTTGCGACACTTGTTCTAAGTACAAACTTAAGTATTCTCAATCTGCTTGATTGAAATAAAACTATTAATGTTATTTGCTTGAACTGTTCTATAGAATTCCGAGAACGCAGCATCCTTTACCACCCATGAACCATGGACCTTGCCGTTGGTGGGGAGGCTTGCGTGCCTCAGCGATACAGATAGCCGTACCGTAGGTGCAACCACAACGGAGGGGTATCTGTTGAGAGGCCAGACAAACGTGTGGTTCCTGAAGAGGGGCAGCAGCCTTTTCAGTAGTTGCAAGGGCAACAGTCTGGATGATGGACTGATCTGGCCTTGTAACTGTAACCAAAACGGCCTTGCTGTGCTGGTACTGCGAACGGCTGAAAGCAAGGGGAAACTACAGCCGTAATTTTTCCCGAGGGCATGCAGCTTTACTGTATGATTACATGATGATGGCGTCCTCTTGGGTAAAATATTCCGGAGGTAAAATAGTCCCCCATTCGGATCTCCGGGCGGGGACTACTCAAGAGGATGTCGGTATCAGGAGAAAGAAAACTGGCCTTCTACGGATCGGAGCGTGGAATGTCAGATCCCTTAATCGGGCAGGTAGGTTAGAAAATTTAAAAAGGGAAATGGATAGGTTGAAGTTAGATATAGTGGGAATTAGTGAAGTTCGGTGGCAGGAGGAACAAGACTTCTGGTCAGGTGACTACAGGGTTATAAACACAAAATCAAATAGGGGGAATGCAGGAGTAGGTTTAATAATGAATAGGAAAATAGGAATGCGGGTAAGCTACTACAAACAGCACAGTGAACGCATTATTGTGGCCAAGATAGATACGAAGCCCACACCTACTACAGTAGTACAAGTTTATATGCCAACTAGCTCTGCAGATGACGAAGAAATTGAAGAAATGTATGATGAAATAAATGAAATTATTCAGATTGTGAAGGGAGACGAAAATTTAATAGTCATGGGTGACTGGAATTCGAGTGTAGGAAAAGGGAGAGAAGGAAACATAGTAGGTGAATATGGATTGGGGGACAGAAATGAAAGAGGAAGCCGCCTGGTAGAATTTTGCACAGAGCACAACATAATCATAACTAACACTTGGTTTAAGAATCATGAAAGAAGGTTGTATACATGGAAGAACCCTGGAGATACTAAAAGGTATCAGATAGATTATATAATGGTAAGACAGAGATTTAGGAACCAGGTTTTAAATTGTAAGACATTTCCAGGGGCAGATGTGGACTCTGACCACAATCTACTGGTTATGACCTGTAGATTAAAACTGAAGAAACTGCAAAAAGGTGGGAATTTAAGGAGATGGGACCTGGATAAACTAAAAGAACCAGAGGTTGTACAGAGATTCAGGGAGAGCATAAGGGAGCAATTGACAGGAATGGGGGAAATAAATACAGTAGAAGAAGAATGGGTAGCTTTGAGGGATGAAGTAGTGAAGGCAGCAGAGGATCAAGTAGGTAAAAAGACGAGGGCTAGTAGAAATCCTTGGGTAACAGAAGAAATATTGAATTTAATTGATGAAAGGAGAAAATATAAAAATGCAGTAAGTGAAACAGGCAAAAAGGAATACAAACGTCTCAAAAATGAGATCGACAGGAAGTGCAAAATGGCTAAGCAGGGATGGCTAGAGGACAAATGTAAGGATGTAGAGGCCTATCTCACTAGGGGTAAGATAGATACCGCCTACAGGAAAATTAAAGAGACCTTTGGAGATAAGAGAACGACTTGTATGAATATCAAGAGCTCAGATGGAAACCCAGTGCTAAGCAAAGAAGGGAAAGCAGAAAGGTGGAAGGAGTATATAGAGGGTCTATACAAGGGCGATGTACTTGAGGACAATATTATGGAAATGGAACAGGACGTAGATGAAGATGAAATGGGAGATACGATACTGCGTGAAGAGTTTGACAGAGCACTGAAAGACCTGAGTCGAAACAAGGCCCCCGGAGTAGACAATATTCCATTGGAACTACTGACGGCCATGGGAGAGCCAGTCCTGACAAAACTCTACCATCTGGTGAGCAAGATGTGTGAAACAGGCGAAATACCCTCAGACTTCAAGAAGAATATAATAATTCCAATCCCAAAGAAAGCAGGTGTTGACAGATGTGAAAATTACCGAACTATTAGTTTAATAAGTCACAGCTGCAAAATACTAACACGAATTCTTTACAGACGAATGGAAAAACTAGTAGAAGCCAACCTCGGGGAAGATCAGTTTGGATTCCGTAGAAACACTGGAACACGTGAGGCAATACTGACCTTACGACTTATCTTAGAAGAAAGATTAAGGAAAGGCAAACCTACGTTTCTAGCATTTGTAGACTTACAGAAAGCTTTTGACAATGTTGACTGGAATACTCTCTTTCAAATTCTAAAGGTGGCAGGGGTAAAATACAGGGAGCGAAAGGCAATTTACAATTTGTACAGAAACCAGATGGCAGTTATAAGAGTCGAGGGACATGAAAGGGAAGCAGTGGTTGGGAAGGGAGTAAGACAGGGTTGTAGCCTCTCCCCGATGTTGTTCAATCTGTATATTGAGCAAGCAGTAAAGGAAACAAAAGAAAAATTCGGGGTAGGTATTAAAATTCATGGAGAAGAAATAAAAACCTTGAGGTTCGCCGATGACATTGTAATTCTGTCAGAGACAGCAAAGGACTTGGAAGAGCAGTTGAATGGAATGGACAGTGTCTTGAAAGGAGGATATAAGATGAACATCAACAAAAGCAAAACAAGGATAATGGAATGTAGTCTAATTAAGTCGGGTGATGCTGAGGGAATTAGATTAGGAAATGAGGCACTTAAAGTAGTAAAGGAGTTTTGCTATTTGGGGAGCAAAATAACTGATGATGGTCGAAGTAGAGAGGATATAAAATGTAGGCTGGCAATGGCAAGGAAAGCGTTTCTGAAGAAGAGAAATTTGTTAACATCCAGTATTGATTTAAGTGTCAGGAAGTCATTTCTGAAAGTATTTGTATGGAGTGTAGCCATGTATGGAAGTGAAACATGGACGATAAATAGTTTGGACAAGAAGAGAATAGAAGCTTTCGAAATGTGGTGCTACAGAAGAATGCTGAAGATTAGATGGGTAGATCACGTAACTAATGAGGAAGTATTGAATAGGATTGGGGAGAAGAGAAGTTTGTGGCACAACTTGACCAGAAGAAGGGATCGGTTGGTAGGACATGTTCTGAGGCATCAAGGGATCACCAATTTAGTATTGGAGGGCAGCGTGGAGGGTAAAAATCGTAGAGGGAGACCAAGAGATGAATACACAAAGCAGATTCAGAAGGATGTAGGTTGCAGTAGGTACTGGGAGATGAAGAAGCTTGCACAGGATAGAGTAGCATGGAGAGCTGCATCAAACCAGTCTCAGGACTGAAGACCACAACAACAACAACAGCATCCTTTAGGCACTCTATACGAGACATGTGGGCAGGACCCCATAATGTATCTGTGACACTTTGAACTGTGGTACAGTTACTTGTCCTGCCGTAAGAATGTGTATGTTTATAAGTCCCCTCGTAAAGCGAGACAATATTGGACTGTCTTATGACGTTTCATCCGCTGGTATGAGGTATTAAGAATTATTCAAAGGACCTGCTCTGTTCAACGAGTGTAAGTTTGATTTTGCTTTTAGAGGTGTGGGAGTATGGGTGCCCAAAACTGGATAACCGCTGCTTCCGCAGAAGTCGGTGTGCATTGTGCGGAGGTGGCACATGTGCCTCGATCGTTAAGTGAAAATGGTCGTCACGCCTCAACAATGCCCGCCATGTCTCGTATCGTATGCGAAACTTAGCTTTCCAGACGTCAGTACAACGTTATCGGTCCATTCATTTTTGTGGAGAAGACTTAGTGCCATCAACTACCTTGAAGTGATCGACCATCATGTGGTCCTTCAACTACAAGACGGGAAACGGACCCCATTATCTACCAACAGGGCGGCGCTGCACCGCACTGGTGGACTCTCACAGTACGAGAACAACTGAACCAGATACTGAACGGCGGCGGTGGACCCACCCCTTGTAGCCCCTACCTACTGCCTGCAGATGTTTTCCTACGTGGGGCTACGTCAAGTCAACAGTATATGCACAGAGACCACACACAGGACCTGGTCGACCCACAGGGGCAGCTTACGGCGGCCTTTCAGCAGATCGCTTCAGAAAAGCTGCGCGCCACGTGGCAACGTATATGTGCTGCATTTGCAATGGCGGACATGTTGAGTGCTAATGTGTTGACTCCAACTTCAGAGACAAACTCCAGACCCTCCCACGCATGTACGTGCAGCTAAAAAAGTTATGTATATAGTGTTCTACTTTTCTGACATTTCAAACGGACACCGTGCAGAGAACATACCTGCACTGGAGTCCATACCAATTCGTGAAGTTTTAGCACCAAGAGCAATACTCTCTGAAGCCACCTACACATATTTTGGAAAAGCATCAGCAACTGTATTCCCGAGTTACCTTTCAGTAACTATATGAATCCCCTTTACTAACGTACTGTAGAGCATCGCGGACTTTACGCGATAATCATCATCATCATCAGCAGTTGTTCTTCCCTAGGGTAGCTCTCCACGCAGTGTCATATGTTACCCCTCCCCGTTTTCTCTTAATTGTTTTCCATCCTTATACCATTCACCATCTGGTGTCTTCTGCGTCGTCTTCTTCTTCCATTCACCGTATCTTCCATAGCATCGCTCAGTAAACATTCTCTGTCCACACAACCTGTGTTTCCTCTTTCTGATTACCTTTAGAACTCCTCTCTCTCCCCCAACTCTTCTCAACAGCTCATTTTTCACTTTGTCTACCCATGTGATAATGGTCCCGCATAAATATTCTTAAAACATCAATACATAACGTATGCCAAATTGAAACGAGATCTTCACGGCAGCAGCGTTGTATGTAATCCCACTGAGTGAATGTGTTTACAAAGAGATGGTGTGTTAGTATTCCCAGTTGCACAAGCGAGGTTAACACCTTCGCACCAGTTTCCCAGTTTCCTCATTTTTGGAGTTACTTCTGAAGTTCTTTGTGTGATGGATTTCCCCCCCCCCCCCCCAGTCCGAACAAAAAGTGTTTATCCGATTTCTTTGCGCAGAAAGAGGGGGGAGAGGGGGGGGTTGTGGCAGTTGTAGGGACCAGACTACAAAGGCCATCGGTCCGCAGAAGGGGAGCTGAGCATGCTTCACAAATTTATAGCAGGGTGAAAAAGGTGTACAGAGAGCAGTGGCTCCTATGGTGCACAATATTCTAAAAAGTTGTATAGGGAGCGGTATCTCCTAGGGGGCACAATATTCTGGTGGTGTCAGCGCTATGAGACGGGACATGCGGCCGAGAGGACCCTCGAGCTCCTTCACAAATTTCGATGGAAGTTCCTGGAAGATTCTCCCTAAGTAAATAAAGCAATCACCAACCTGAATATCGCACTGAACGCCACAACGCTCTACTGGGCACAGTACTGTTGTAGATGGCGCGCTTTTTACCCTCCTCCCAACTTTGAACTAACTTACTCAACTTGTAGAAGTACCCACAGTTCAAAGTGGATTCTAACCACGGTGCTGCTCGGCATTTTTCAGATCAACGAACATTGCTAGGTGAAAGAAACGACATACCTCCCCTTGTGACTTGCATATCTTTCGCCCCTTAAAACAGTGTTTGAGAGATCAGAAGTTCGCCTATGAAAGAGAAAGTGCAGGGCACCGTGGAAACAGCCGAGGAGTTTCTACACTGACGCCATCCACTTCCCTCCCACGAGCTGGGATCGGCGTTATCAGTGTCAGTGACAGTTACACTGAGGTGTCCGCCTCCTTAGCGCAGCGGTAGCGCTACCGCCTACCACGCAAGGGGGCCCGGGTTCGATTCCCGGCAGCGGACTGGGTGTTGTGTGTGCTTCATCATCATTGACACGCAAGTCGGCAAAGTGGCGTCGGCTAAAAAGACTTGCAATACGGCGGCCTAACCCCAAAGGGGATATCCCGGCCAATAAATGCCATACGATCATTTCATTTCACACTGAGGTGACAAAAGTCATGGGGTAGGATATACACATATACAGACGGCGGTAGTATCGCGTACTTAAGGTACAAAAGGGCAGTGCATTGGCGGAAATGTCATTAGTACTCATGTGAAAAGGTTTCCAAAGTGGTTATGGCCGCACAGATTTTGAACGCGAAATCGTAGTCGGAGCTACACGCATGGGACATTCCGGTTCGGAAATTGTCACGGAAATCTGTCTTCCCAGACCCACAATGTCAAGAGTGTGCTGAGAATACCTCTTTTCAGACATTACCTCTCACCACTGAAAACACAGCGGCCGACAGCCTTCACGTAACGACCGAGAGCAGCGGCGTTTGCGTATCGTTGTCAGTGCTAAGAGACAAACAGCACTGCGTGAAGTAACTGGTCAACGTACGATGAACGTATCCGTTAGCACAGCGCGGCGAAATATGGCATTAATGGGCCACGGCTGGAGACGACCGAAGTGAGTGCCTTTGCTAACAGCGCGACATCGCCTGCGGCGCCCCTCCTGGGCTCGTGACGATAGAAATTGGCGACTAGATGATTAAAATTCGTGACCTGGTCAGATGAGTCCCAGATTCAGTCGGTAAGAGCTGATGGTAGGGTTCGAGTTTGGCGCAGACCCCTCGAAGCCACGGACCCAGGTTGTCAACACGGCACTGTGCAAGCTGGTGGCGGCTTCAGTGTAGTGTGGGGTATGATTACATGGCATGGCCTGCTGGGTCCTCTGATCCAACTGAACCGATCTTTGACTTGAAATGGTTATGTTCGGCTGCTTGCACATCATTTGCAGCCATTACTTTCCCAAGTACCGATGGAATTTTTATGGATGACAATGCGCAATGTCAACAGGCCACAAATTTTCGAGACTGGTCTGCCCGCCCAGATCGCCCGGTACGAATCACATGGGAAATTTACGGAACATACTTGAGGTGTCAGCTCGTGCACAAATTCCTGCACTGGCAACACTTCCGCAATTATGGCTCTGAGCACTATGGGACTCAACTGCTGAGGTCATTAGTCACCTAGAACTTAGAACTAGTTAAACCTAACTAACCTAAGGACATCACAAACATCCATGCCCGAGGCAGGATTCGAGCCTGCGACCGTACCGGTCTTGCGGTTCCAGACTGCAGCGTCTTTAACCGCACGGTCACTTCGGCCGGCTCCGCAATTATGGACGGCTATAGAGGCGGCATGGCTCAATATTTTCTGGGCAAAAGGAGGTCCAACACGATAATCCCATGACTTTTGTCTGCTCAGTGTGCGTATCGTTGTACTGTTTACGTGAACTGTGATTATAACCCTGTTTTTAATATTTCTTTACATATAACTGCAGTCTCCTTTTGGTCTAAGTACACCTTAAGGTATCTTTTCCTAGCTTCGCTAGTACTCCGCCAGTTCGGTACTTTAGGCGCCAGGGCAATTCCCGGTAGCCAGGAAGGATGCTTTTAGTTAGTCTGCAGACGATTGGCCAGTCTTTTCCTATTCCTCTAAATGGGTTGCAGTTGGAGACGACGTGGCTAAAGTGCTTTGTCATTTCCCATGATGGCCGGCGTTACCCAACACGAAACAGTACATTACAGCGAATGATACTGGCGTGCCTAGTTTCTGCTCTGGAGGCTGATTAGCTGAAAGGTACCAATGTTAAAATAATTTCTCGGTGTATTGTTGGAGCTCGCGAAATCAGCATTCGGCCAGGCAAGTGACTGAGCAGTTCTAGGCGCTTCAGTCCGGAACTAAGCGGCTGCTACGGTCGCAGGTTCGAATCCTCACTCAGGCATTGATGTGTGTGATGTTCTTAGGTCAGTTAGGTGATGACCTCAGATGTTAACTCCCATAGTGCTCAGAACCATTTGATCAGTCCAGGTGGTAAGTCGTGGGACCTCTAGGCCAGAGTTTTGCTTTTTAGTCCGGTTATAATTTCGGACGCTGGGGACTGGTGATCCTTCCTGGTCAAAGGGGTCATTTCTTCAGCTTAGAAATAGTACAGGACATTACAAAGTGCGTACCCTACGGGAGCGTGGAATTTTGTTTAGGCATTGTGTCGGGCGCGCAATAGCCGAGTAGTAAGACACGTCTTACATCACAACATGGGGCCGTTAGGTGCAGGCAGCGTTCACTGAACCAAAACAAACGAATTCCATTGGCATCCGTAGAAATTTGCGTGTAAACTTTTCCCTAGTCTCTCCTGACGTATCGGCGTTTTAATTGTTTCTCTGTTAGTGTGCAGATTATCGGTGGAAGCTGCTATGAGCCAGTGGGGCCTGTGTACGAACTTTTGGCGGTGTATATATTCCATTCCAGCGGTCGAATCTACGATTTTCCCGACAGTAACCAGAGAGCTGCAGGGTTTGTAATTGTTAGCCGCGCGCGATTAGCCGAGCGGTCTACGTCGCTGCAGTCATGTACTGAGCGGCTGGCCCCGGCGGAGGTTCGAGTCCTCCCTCGGGCATGGGTGTGTGTGTGTTTGTCCTTAGCATAATTTAGGTTAAGTAATGTGTAAGCTTAGGGACTGATGACCTTAGCAGTTAAGTCCCATAAGATTTCACACACATTTGAACATTTTTTGTGATTGTTAACTTTCGATCTGTGAGAAATTTTAACTCTGTCCTGCGCCTCAAAGCGACGCTGGCGACCTTTATTTAGGATGATTTTGATAGGTGCTAAATTAATCTTGGTCTGCCAATAAACATTTTGGAATAAACCTGGGGAGTGGTACAGCACTTGCCTCGCGCGAAGTAAATTGCTAGAATGAATATGGGTATGTTCAAAAGAAAAGACATACATGTTTTTCTCTTGGTAATCTCAGTCTGTGTGATTGTTTCGTGACCCCTTTAATTTCGTGCTGCATCCAAGATGGGGCATACCAAAATGTCCGCCATGTTGGTAACATAGCCTCACAGGCGTCCTCCCGTCTCCCATCTCGTACTACTTAAAGACTTTATTAATTTATGTCTACCCACTTGTTTCTGTTTTAGGGGGGGGGGGGGGGCGGTCCCACAGCTGTGAACCATTCTGTAGACTGTCTCTGATTTAGCTTGGTAAAAGAGTCAACAGTTCAAATCTGGTAACTACTCGAAAAGTGAGCAAGACATTATACCACGGACTCTTGCAGCACCATACGATACCAACATCCATTTCTTATTGTAATTAGTGTGTGAATCATTTCGTTAAGTACAACTTTTTTCCTTCAGCCTTTTCCTGGGAAGAGAGCGGAAGGCTTCTTATCGAGGCGTCAAGACAGGTTACACCGGAAGGAGGCAAAAATTTGTCTGGCAAATAGGAAAGAAATGAGGCAGGGGGAAGGGCATTCGCGAGATAGGGAGGGTAATCGGATGAATGGGGGGGGGGGGGGGAGGGGGGAGAAGGACGCGGAAGGGGCAGAGGCCACGGCGCCGTTCATCAATCTCCCGGCGGATTTTCTCTGATCTCCCGCCCTCTCCAATCTAACGCCAATCTGCCCACAGTTGCGCCCGGCAGTCTCCATGTTAGACAGAGGACGCATCGCTGGATCAAACCCACGTCTCGCCTTCAATTTTTTAGAAAAGGATCAAAACCAATAAAACGGCTCTCGCAAGGTGTTATACGCGTGTCCAGGATTGAACTGATCCGTTTATTCGCCTTGTCCGGGATATCAATCAATACGTAACTGAACAATAATTACAATAATCCATACTCGTATTATAAACACGAAAGTAGCTCCGTTACGTTTTCGCAACTAAACCACTGAACTGATTTTGATGAAATTTGGTATAGAGATAGCTTGAACGCTGGGGAAGAACATAGTTTAGTTTAAAAAGTGTGTACTATAAGATATTTACTGATTTGAAGAATAATACGAGTGTAAGAGAAAAATATTTAGTCTTTGAATTTTGAATTTCCATTGTATCATATTTGTGAAAAGGTTCTTATCTTAAAACTACAAAAGCGAAAGTAACGTTTATGTTATGTTTTCACGACTAAACCGCTGAACCGATTTTGGTGAAATCTGGAATGAAAATAGATTGAGCCATGAGGAATAACATGAGTTACTTTAGAAACAAAAACAAAACCTATCCCTGATACGTGAATGGCATGAGGACGCGACTCTTGGTGTTCACTGCTTATTCTGTGCAATGCGAATAGTGTTTACTGTACTGAAATTTTGAAAGGAACGGCTAAACCACTTCTTGCAGCTGGGCACTTTACACGTCAAAATATTGTGGAGATACAACAGTAAGTCTGACTCAGCACATAGTTCTCAGAGAGCTCGAGCTGCGAAAGTTACTCCAACCCACCAAATATCGGAGAAATCTTAGTCACCCTAGGCGGAACAATCAGAAACGGAAGGCATTATAATGCATTGAAAATGGAGGGAAAAAACGATTTGTACATGTGCTCTGGCGGCGAAGACTCACCGCCAGCACTAGGTGAGTTTTTACTGCACTTCTGTACGAATGATGTAAGTAATGATCATGGCGTTTTTTAAATATAATTAGTAAATGTAATACATGCCCTCAGATTCGATAAACGGCTAAACAACAGAAAAACATTCGTTGTGTACCTATACATCGGCACTGAATACATTTATACATACACACAAACATATCGACAGAGCTACTCAAAAAGAAGGAACAGACTTCAAACACTTATTGGTTCCAAACTACAAAAGACAGAAACACAATTCTGACGTTCCTGGAAAGAGAAAAGTTCAAATTTTTGTGCATTCAATGCGAGCACAATGTTCTACATGACAAATATCAAAGCTGTGTCTCATTTTCTGCCACACACGAAGCAGCTGATCTCTCGTTATCGAATTCACAGGTACAACAATAAGACGTCACAGACTTTCAAGAGTGTCAGGCAGGGGGAGGGATAGAAACACAGTCTTTTGCGTGCCCCCAGAATTAAAAGTGACAAAGTGTGAGCTCTGGTGAGGTGGGAGACCACCGGCAATGAAATTCATTTTCCGCTCCTCCTCTTCCCTCCAGCGACCTGGAACGGTGTCACTGAGGTAACGTCGAAAGTGCTTAAGAGGAATTCTCAACGTACAATGTTACAGACTTCCAGCCAACCGGTTGCAAACAGAATTTAAAATTCTTCAACCAGTTTTCAACGTCAACCACATGTAAGGTAACAGTTTCTTCTGAAGAAGGCGCCCCTAGTTGGCTTTAAAAACTAGTTAAATAATTTTAAATTCTGTTTGCAACCGGTTGGCTGGAAGTTTGTAACAATGTAATTAATTACGGTTGCTGAGCACAGTCATGTTCAAAACGTTAATTCTCTACTTAAAAGATCGCGTTTTTATCCTCCCTATGCCTGACACCCTTGAAAGTCTGCGGCATCGCATTGCTGAAGCTGTGATTTCGATAACGAGAGACCAGCTGCTTCGTGTGTGGCCCGAAAAGAGACACCGTTTTGATATTTGTAGTGTAATACAGGGTGCTCACACTGAATGCATAAATATCTCGACTTTTCTCTTTCCAGAAAAGTCGGAATTGTGTTTCTATCTTTTGTACTTTGGAAGCAATAAATGTTTGACATCTGTTCCTGCTTATCGAATAGCCCTGTACGCACAGCCGGCTGAAGTGGCCGAGCGGTTCTAGGCGCTACAGTCTGGAACCGCGCGACCGCTACGGTCGCAGGTTCGAATCCTGCCTCGGGCATGGATGTGTGTGATGTCCTTAGGTTAGTTAGGTTTAAGTAGTTCTAAGTTCTAGGGGACTGATGACCTCAAAAGTAAAGTCCCATAGTGCTTAGAGCCATTAGAACGAACCCTGTACGCACAAATATTTATAAATTACTAGCTAAAGCTGTTAACATGGGAGCCTAGCCACGGGTAACAGCTAGTAGTGACAATAACACGAAGAAGAAACTGAAAAGCGGGAGGTCAAAATTTTTGCCACGGAGATAATTTCGTGTGGCTAAACAGACAGGTGCAAATCCCTTAACTGGACGCTGCTTCGGAGACTAGCATATGCCTAACCGACCCCAGCAATTCTACCTGGTGTTGTGTCCCAGGTATAAACTACCAAATGCAAAGGCGGAATTAATTACAACTTAGAAAATTTATGCTAAAAAAAAAAGGTGGAACCTACTACGTCCGAACACGCCTTGGAAGGCCCAACGGTACCGACCGGCCGCCGTGTCATCCTCAGCCCACAGGCGTCCCTGGATGCGGATACGGAGGGGCATGTGGTCAGCACACCGTTCTTCCGGCCGTATGTCAGTTTACGAGGCCGGAGCCGCCGCTTCTCAGTCAAGTAGCTCCTCAGTTTGCCTCATAAGGGCTGAGTGCACCCCGCTTGCTAACAGCGTCCAGCAGACCGGATGGTCACCCATCCAAGTGCTAACCCAGCCCGACAGCGCTTAACTTCGGTTATCTGACGGTAACCGATGTTACCACTGCGGTAAGGCCGTTGGCAAGGTGAAACACAAGTGAGCGTACTCACTCGTGTCCATGTTCGTAAACACCATTACATAACACCGTCGCGACTGAGAGGGGACCTGCCCCGTACACCAGACGGGGACGCCACTTAATCACGTAGGGCTGCATCCTGACTGGCTCCGTCGGCTCCAGCGGTACGGCTGCTGCATCTCTTGAGGCGCGCCGCCCCCGCCCCCACTGTGAGCACTTTGAAGTATGCCGCGCACCTGCCACTGGATCGTTGCCACACGGTGCTCGAGACTTCGAAAGGTACCATCGATCGTCGGAGCTACCGACCGCCGGGAATCTACAGTCTTTCTCAAATGTTTCATTATCTGTCCGACCTATTGTCCACTCAGTATATTTACACTCAAACACCAGGCGAGCTAGCAGTGGAACACACGTCCCAATTCGAAAATTTTGGGAGGAGTTTCCATTTTCGGTATTTACCTGACAACCAAAGAGAACCTCCTGAAAACCCTTGCTCAGAACCTGAGGACTGCAGTTATCACGTCTCAGACAAAAATATATTAAGGGAAGACGGAAGGCAAATGGGCTTCAAAAATTCAATTTTTAGATTTTTAGCGTATTTGAAATCCCTGGTCTTTCATGCGCGAAACAGTTTTGTTTTATATGTTGTTGTTGTTGTTGTGGTCTTCAGTCCTGAGACTGGTGTGATGCAGCTCTCCATGCTACTCTATCCTGTGCAAGCTTCTTCATCTCCCAGTACCTACTGCAACCTACATCCTTTTGAATCTGCTTTGTGTATTCATCTCTTGGTCTCCCTCTACGATTTTTACCCTCCACACTGCCCTCCATTACTAAATTGGTGATCCCTTGGTGCCTCAGAACATGTCCTACCAACCGATCCCTTCTTCTAGTCAAGTTGTGCCACAAACTTCTCTTCTCTCCAATTCTATTCAATACTTCATCACTAGTTATGTGATCTACCCATCTAATCTTCAGCATTCTTCTGTAGCACCACATTTCAAAAGCTTCTATTCTCTTCTTATCCAAACTAATTATCGTCCATGTTTCACTTCCATACATGGCTACACTCCATACAAATACTTTCAGAAACGACTTCCTGACACTTAAATCTATACTCGATGTTAACAGATTTCTCTTCTTCAGACACGCTTTGCTTGCCATTGCCAGTCTACATATTATATCCTCTCTACTTCGACCATCATCAGTTATTTTGCTCCCCAAATAGCAAAACTCCTTTACTACTTTAAGTGTCTCATTTCCTAATCTAATGCCCTCAGCATCACCAGACTTAATTCGACTACATTCCATGATCCTCGTTTTGCTTTTGTTGATGTTCATCTTATGCCCTCCTTTCAAGACACTATCCATTCCATTCAACTGCTCTTCCAAGTCCTTTGCTGTCTCTGACATAAATACGACATTTTTTCGTGAGATATATTGGTTTTCCTGATGCACTTTGCAATCTGGCATTTGAATGCCACGCCTTCCTTTTTGCGCCATGCAGAGAGAATGTATTCTTTTACTCCTTGCAGATCATTTCATGCTTCTATTGTGTTATCGCCAATATTTTCCTACCCTGTATCTACTATCGATATCCTTGTCTGTTAGCACTCACAACTTCACGCAAACGTCGCTGCTGTCGATCGGTAAGTGCAGGCCGTCGGCCACTGCGTTGTCCTGGTGAGAGGTACTGCCTGGAACTTGGTATCCTCGGCCTTGGCATTTAGAAAACGTGGAAAAAGCTGTATGGGCTATCATTTTCCATAAGCTTTCCACAAAATAAAATCCAGTGCACGGTCTTTGCCCGAATGATCCTGACACTTGGTGCAAGTACAGGAGAAGTGCCAGATATGACCACTAACATTCTTTACCTGCATCAGTAAAGAATCAAATGAAACCCATATTTAGAGACCTTTGTAAAGATACCTTGTTGAAGAAATGTCTTCATGGGAAAACCCAAAATTTAAATGAATGTGTGAATTCTGTCATTTGGAACCGGTTACCAAAAACTGTATTTGTTCTGCTTACAACCCTCAAATTTGGTGTTTATGATGCTATTTTATGCTTCATTGATGGTGTAATTAGAAAACTGCATGTTTTAGAATTATTGTGCATAAAATCTAATGGAAATACTGCAAAATCGTTGGTGCAAATAGATAGAGAATCCGCAAAGCAGATATTGCTAATTTAAAATGCACAAAAGAAGCCAGACAGAAGAGAGACCAAGAGAAGAAAAGAAGATCAGTATGATTCAGATGATGCTGAGTATGGTACACGAAAATGTTTGTGGTAAGTAACTACACTAGAATTGCAATACTAAACTTCAAATGGACTTTTCACGAAACTACATTTTTTTTTTTTTACTTTCAGGTACCATTATTTGATAAAGTAATGGGGTTATAAACATGAAATTTGCTCAATTTGTACTGCAGATGGTAATAAGTTATTACAAGTAAATTGAGAACCACCAAACATTCAGAAACTGTTTTATAATAATGTAAAGTTAAATTTTACTAGTGAAAGAGTAAATTTTTTCCTTCAAAACCGTAAGAGGTATTATGTTCATTTTATTTGTAAATTGAGGCATATAGGTTATATACATGCAGTAAAACTTTCATTGTTTTATGACTTATAGTTCTTTTGAAAAGCGTACCTATTCAAAGGGTAAAATAGCATTGGCAGAATAGGGATAAAATTGCCTTCCGTCTCCCCTTAATGCTTAGTGCGTGTTTGTGTTTGAGCGTGTTTAAGAGTACAAAGCCGCTGACTTTCTCTGTAATCTCGTCAGAGGTGTCCAGGCATTCATCAGCGGTGAGCAAATGCCTAGACGTCACTACAGGCGGCCCCGCCTGTATAAAAAGAATTGGGGTGGGGGAGGGGGTGCGGCGAGTATTAATTTGTCAGTAGAGAAGCAGTTAGAGCAGAATGGATCGGTTACGAGAGGTCAGTGCCTTCGAACGTGGGTCACTCACTGGATGACATCAGGGGCATTTCAATCCTTCTGAAGCAGCCCACGTCGAATGTTGACGTCACCGTGGAGAAGAAATGCGACGGAACATCCACAGTTAAGCCGAGACGGGGCAGTCCTGATGTATGGACGGACGGGACTGTCGTAAAACTGGACTGTTGGTTGTAAAAAATCGCGTGAAACCGGAGGAAGGAGTCACTCGTGACTTCCAAACTGTCGCCAGCAGTACAACTAGCACACTGACTGTGCATAGGGAGGCAAAAATAGTGCGAGCAGCTCCCCGTAACCTTCCATTTCTGTAGTCGATGCTGAGCGACGCTTGAGGCGGTGGGCGACGCCGCGGGACAAGGGATGATTGCAAACGAGTGATCTGCAGTGCTGAATCGCGCTATATCCTCCGGCAATCCGATGGAAGCATCTGGGTTCGGCCAACGCCTGGAAAACGTTACCTGCCGTCACGTGTAGTCTGAACAGTGAAGCACAGAGGATATGCTATTACGATGTGGGGTGTTTTCGATGGCACTGTGTACTGTGTACGGTGGAGGAACGCTCGGAGACGATGAGTGATATTAGCAAGCTGACAAAGTACGCTGTCATAGACCAGCTACTTGTGAGGCAATGGTTTGCGGACAACAACATACCTGAAATACGCTGGTCCGCCATGAGTTCCGACACGGACCATGTTGTTGTTGTTGTTGTGCTCTTCAGTCCTGAGACTGGTTTGATGCAGCTTTCCATGCTACTCTATCCTGTGCAAGCTTCTTCATCTCCCAGTACCTACTGCAGCCTACATCCTTCTGAATCTGCTTAGTGTATTCATCTCTTGGTCTCCCTCTGCGATTTTTACCCTCCACGCTGCCCTCCAATGCTAAATTGGTGATCCCTTGATGCCTCAACACATGTCCTACTAACCGGTCCCTTCTTTTTGTCAAGTTGTGCAACAAACTCCTCTTCTCCCCAATTCTATTCAATACTTCATCATTAGTTACGTGATCTACCCATCTAATCTTCAGCATTCTTCTGTAGCACCACATTTCGAAAGCTTATATTCTCTTATTGCTAAACTATTTATCGTCCATGTTTCACTTCCATACATACCTGGACCATATGGGACACGTTTAGAATGAACTAGAACGTCGACCTCGCTCCCGATTCCAGTGTCCAACATGAGTAACCCTCTCTCTTGTGGCTCCTGAGGAAGAATGAGCTATCATTCCAACACCTCATTGGCAAAGTTCAAGCCGTCATAAAGACGAAGGGTCGACATACCCCAAATCAGTTCAAATGGCTCTGAGCACTATGGGACTCAACGGCTGAGGTCATTAGTCCCCCCCCCCCCCAAATCAGTGTCCACTAACAGGTGTCCAAATGGGGTATGCATAAACTCAAGTAGTGCACCGGCATCGTACCCTTATTTGCCCGCATCTCTGCCAAACTCATACGGCTCTCCTCAGTAGTACTGCTGGTGGAGACACTTCACATGGGACGGTATTTTTACACATGACGCGACTGCAACATGGAGAAAACTTAATAAAGTGATGCCACTGCGAAAACCTACGTGGCAAGCTGTTGGTAGTACGGTGCTGACACGGAGATGGAACATACGAACCGCCCACCAGTGTAGCACCATCCAATGTCTTTTAGCATCGCATCAAAATGTCAGCACGTATGCACATAGAATTAAATAATTTCCATCAAACGCTTTTTATCAATGCTACTGAACCATCCGTCTCGTAATTCAAGCTTGCAAAATGCTGAGACGAATTATTTTCAAAATAATCGAAAGCCGGTAGAAGTCGACCTTGAGGAAGACCAGTTTGGTTGCTGGAGAAACTTAGGAACACGGGAGGCGATACTAACCCTGCTAGTATCTTAGAAGTTAGTTAACGAAAGCTTTTGACAATTTGGGCTGGGGCCACTCTTCGAAATTCTGAAGGCACCACAGATAAACTACAGGGACGGAAGGGTTACCTATAAAATGTGCAGAAATCAGACAGCAGACGTAAACCGTCGAGGGAAGTGAAGAAGTGGTTGAGAAAGGGATGAAGCACGGTTGTAGCCTATCCTGGATGTTATTCAATCTGTAGACTGTGTAGTGTTGGCAGAAGAGCCAATACTGTTTTTCTAGAGGAGGCCGAAATGCACGCGTTTAATTACACGCTGACTGGCGTGAGGTCTGGAACAGGACAATATCTTGAGAATTGCAAATAAAGTACGTAGATGAAGTAATACTTAACTTTAATCCACAATTGTAGAACATCTCTCTTGATGATACATGCTTCACATAATAAATATCAATTGAATACGGCGCCTTGCTAGGTTGTAGCAAATGACGTAGCTGAAGGCTATGCTAACTATCGTCTCGGCAAATGAGAGCGTATCGGTCAGTGTAGGTTCGCTAGCAAAGTCGGCTGTACAACTGGGGCGAGAGCCAGGACGTCTCTCTAGACCTGCCGTGTGGTGGCGCTCGGTCTGCAATCACTGACAGTGGCGACACGCGGGTCCGGCGTATACTAATGGACCGCGGCCGATTTAAAGGCTACCACCTAGCAAGTGTGGTGTCTGGCGGTGACACCACAGACTGATCAAGCAGAATAGGAAACCAGACAGAAATTTGGAAAGAGAATTAAATTTCAGTGAGAAGAAATAAAAACTTGTGGTTTGCCGATGACGGTGTAGCTCTATCAGACGTGGAAAAGGACTTGGATAGCGTCTCGAAAAGAGATTATAAAATGAAGACTGATGAAAGTAAATCCAGGGTAATAGAGTCGTCCAAATCGTGTGATGCAGATGATACTAGATTAGCAAATGAGTCACAGACTGTAGTCTATGAGTTTTGATATTCAGGCAGCAAAAGAACTTTTTTAATGCCGACTAGAGGGGATATGAAATGCAGCCTGGCAACAGTAATAAAAGCATTTCTGAAAAATGGTAAGTTTCCTTCACACGTCGAATATAAATTTATGTGTTAGCCTTGTACAGAAGTGAAACTTGGACGATAAGCAGTTCAGATAATCAGAGACTAGCTTTCGAACTGCAGTGCTATGGGAAAATGCTGAAGGTTAGATCGGTAGTGTGGGTGACCAATGAGATGATACTGAGCAGTATCGGGGAGAAAGGAAATATTATGGCGCAAACCTGATTAAAGGAGGGATCGACAGGTAAGCAGATTAAAATGCTTGTAGGTTCTTGTAGTTGGGGAGAGATGAAGAGGATTGCACAGAATAGACTAAGATCGGGAGTTGCATCAAATTAAGACTTTCGACAGAAGAATGTAACAAAATAGAATGTTGATGTTCTCTCTGACTTAAAGGTTTGAGCTCTCCCGGATTTTGGTGCCTGTATAAGACTCCCGCCTCCGTCGTGGAAGCTCTACCGCTGAGGGCACGTACCTGTATCACATAGTGTTCTCCGCAACTCCATATTTCTTCCACCTATATGGCAGAAACGACTCAATATTTCTTGCGACGACGCTATGGCATGAGCGTAAAACGTGTCGTAAAATGCAGTATACTTTATTTCCCTCTCTTTTTAGACGCACGTTGCTGCCAGATTACCTGGAAGCTATAACTGATTTAACTGATTCCGAGACGATACTGAAGGAGTGGACAGCGGCTGTTGCTCTGAAAGCAGAAGTGAAGAAGAAACTGAGACGGATCAAAAGACGTTGCAAGCTATTCTCGTCATTTAAACTGACGCTCGTTAACAAATAACAGAGTCTACAGTATGTTACATACTGTATCAACCACAGTAATGTACACCAGAGTCCCACTAACACTTATTTATTTGTTGGACATATTCCGATCTCTGTCTAGCACATCAGGTTTTGGCGTCTAAGACTCTCTCGAATACCATGTGGTCACTGAGTGTCATTACTTCTGCAGGAAAAACGACTGAAAGATTGGCATGATCCTGATATATATATCGTAACTTCTTATTTTTTTGGTGAATTTGGCGCGCGAATAATATTTTAACACCAGCAAATGAAATATAGACAGCATTCCTAGGCTTAATCAACTCTTTTCGTTCTCACAGTTGAGTAATCGTCAGAATGGATTAACTCATTTCTCTGAAGAACTCAACCACGAAGATGACGTCCATACAGAATGTAATGACTATGGCAAAAGTTACTACACAGTTGATGAATGTTTGCCCTCAGCCACATAAAGTACAATTGAGTGTGTCGTTCTCGGAAGAAATTGTCCTAATGATAAAGCAATACGTCCTGTTACAGTCCAGTTGGTGACATATCACTGAGACTCACGTTCTATCGGTGAAATGTGCGGCAACGTACATCAAATCCGAGAAGTAAGCGAGGCAACTATCGGTAGATTCATCTATAGTTGAGGATATGGTTGCTTCGATAAATGAACATATCAGCGGTTTGTGTATCCATGATTCTGGTCAGAGCTTTACTCATCTGACTAAACATAACATTTTTGCTCCCTTAGGCTTATATAACGCAGAAGGTGTGATTGGAAGCAGTACGCTAAATTTAGATTTACGGTCTATCGATTTTTGGACTGCATTGTTTCGTTTCGCAAGCGGTAAGGTTGAGCTGCATCCCGTTGCAGCTTCCCTAAGATTTCATTACAGTTACTAGGAGGAAAAGATAGGAAGTAGATAAACTGGCTCCTTTTCAGGAATGTGTGAAACGCTTTTACAGATTACTTCAGCGATTTTAAGGTCACGCCTGTCTGAATAAATGCAAATTACGTTTCAACAGACGCGTTCGCCCTGATTTTTTGGAGCAGCTTCAGTGGAAATATGTGTTGATGTTCTTTTACATTTTTGTAGCTGTTATGCTGTTGAAGCTATTTCTCTGCTTACAGCACCAACCAAAAAAAAAAAAAAAAAAAAAAAAAAAAAAAAAAAAAAAAAAAAAAAAAAAAAAAAAAAAAAAAAAAAATAAATAAAAAAAAAAATAAATGATTCAAATGGCTCTGAGCACTATGGGACTTACTATCTGAGGTCATCATTCCCCTAGAACTTTAAACTTAACTAACGTAAGGACGTCACAAACATCCATGCCCGAGGCAGGATTAGAACCTGCGACCGTAGCGGTCGTGCGCTTCCAGACTGAAGTGCCCAGAACCGCTCGGCCACGACAGCCGGCTACAGCACCAACAGTTCGTGTCAACACAGCATACTAATTGCATATATTCCTTCCCACCGTGTTGCTACATTCGCCACAACAATCAGTTCATTAGTCATGCGGGTAATGCTTGTGACGTACCGTTTAGCAGTTCTCTCAGATAAACTTAAAATAAATTAACTGGAGAACTGGCGAGCGTAAGTCATAAAAAGCTTTATTTATCTCCTCGAAAAAATAAAATTACGTAATTAAATATTTGTTTGCGAGCAGTTGCATGTCTGCAGTGTATGTGCCTAGCGTGCAGTGACCAAAACGGAAGGGTGGAATAGCGTTCTGCTAGTTGTCGGCCTGGAGCTGGGTTCAGTGGCTTGCCGCGGGCTACAAGAGTCCGTCGAACGATTAAGATGGTGCTGGTGCAGTAAGACAGATGGTATCCGCGACTTGTTTTTATCGTTCCGGCAAGCTTAAGCCATCCTCACACGTGGTGTCCGTCGCGGTTGCTGCACGCCCTGAAACGACCTCTCTGCACCTCACGTGACTTTGGAATGGAAAAGAAGATTTATGGAAGCTACTCACTATCAACCAAAAAGATATTTACCGGAGGGTAAAATTATGACGCAGTCCATACAATTAAGAGATAGGTATATTTCTTTACATAAAGTTTCTTAATGGCAAAAAACTCCAGTGTGTAACTTGCGTTCACCTTCTGACAAAGACTTGCTGTCACGTTATCTGGCAGCTGGGGACACATTCTAGTCGTGGGTCTATGCAACGAGAATTGCAGCATATACATTACTTATACTAAATAACACCAAATATTACAGATCATACTTCTACTAAATTAATAAGAAAGCCCACGAATCTTTCAGAAAATACAAGGCGAAAAAAATTTGGTGTTAGCAAGACGCAAACTTGCTACCTTTCCCTTTACATTTCACGTCGCTATCGATTCTACCATTTGAACATCACACTGTCGTGTAAGTTATGTAACATAAAGGTATTACGAATGTCTAAAGACTGTAACCGCAGATGTCGTTATATGATACTTAACTATGACAAAAATGTTCGTCTAAGGGTGTGTATGCAATCCAGCGCTACTCCGATGCGGATGTATAAGCACCAACAGATAGCCAAGAGGTTAGGATGGCCTTCGAATGTAAATTTTTTTATTGTCTCTAATACCAAACACAACGCTATTTTCGAAAATCATTATTGTGCCGTAGCACTGAAATTGTATGCTTTTCATAGCATGTAACTTATAATACGTATAGCATCAATTAAGACAATCCTTTAACTACCGATATGTAGTTTGCCATCATTTTCCTACAACAATTCGTACCTAGAATGACGCGAGAGATCCTGAATGCGTTGGTGTTTTGAAACAGCTTGTACTCATACCGCGCGCACCAGTATAAAAGCTATCAAATACGGAGTTCAACTCGATATGTATTAATTCAATACGGCACCATCTAGGTTCTAGCTGTGACGTAAAACCGATCCTCCTCCCCATTGGCCACGTTCCTCTCTACGGGGGCAAAAATCGGACGTGGCAGTTTCTTCCTTTCACGCTTCCCAGTGTGGTGGAACGTGGAATCCCACGCTGTAAAGTCACCAGTTCATCATCCACGAACGATTTCACGTCCAGTGAGAGAACGCCTCACACGAGGGAAGTTAGCTATAGTTGACGTGGACCTGTGAGAGTCTTGTGACGTTACTTGCAGCTACTTCACGATGAGGCACCATTTCGTCACGTGAAACATAAAATACGTTCAGCGATGCTTTGGCACTGTGCTACGTAAAGTATAACCAATAAAAAAAAAAGGAACGCTGTCTACGTCACAAGCAGAAACTGCAAACGGCATACTGTGTTTGTTGTTTTCAGCTGAAGGCCATATTTCGTGGTTCTTATACACTGAAGAGCCAAAGAAACTGGTACACCTGCGCCCGCAAAACGATGTGGCATGGATTCGAGTAATGTCTGAAGTAGATTCGGCAGGAACTGAAACCATGAATCCAGCAGGGTTGTCCATAAACCCGTAAGAGTACGAGCGGGTGGAGATCTCTTCTGAACAGCACGTTGCAAGGCATTCCAGATATGTTCAATAATGTTCATGCCTGGGGAGTTTGGTGGCCAGCGGAAGCGTTCCCTGAAGAGTGTTTCTGGAGCCAGTCTGTACCAATTCTGTACGTGTGGGATGTCGCATTGTCCTGCTGAAATTGCCCAAGTCCGTCAGAATGCACAATGGACACAAATGGATGCAGGTGATCAGACAGGACTTACGTACGTGTCATCTGTCTTATCTAGATGTATCAGGGATCCCACATCGCTCCAGGTGCACACGGCCCGCACAATTACAGAACCTCCACCAGCCTGAACAATGCCCTGACGACATGCAGGGTCCATGGATTCATGAGGTTGTCTCCATACCCGTACACGTCCATTCGCTCGAAACAATTTGAAACGAGACTCGTCTGACAATGGCAATATGTTTCCAGACATCAAAAGTCCAATGTTGGTTTCGACGGACCTAAGCGAGGCGTAAAGCTCTGTGTCGTGCAGTCATCAAGGGTAGAAGAGTGCGCCTTCGGCTCCGAAAGCCCATGTCGATGATGCTTCGTTGAATGCTTAGCACGCTGACACTTGCTGATGGCCTACCATTTAGATCTGCAGTAATTTGCAACGAAGGGTTGCATTTCTGTCACGTTCAACGATTCTCTTGCACGATATTTTTCCGGCCGCAGCGATGTCGGAGATCTGATGTTTTACTGGATTCCTGATATTCACGGTACACTCGTCAAATGGTCGTACGGGAAAATCCCCACTTCATCGCTACCTCCGAGATGTTGTGTCCCACCGCTCGTGCACAGACTATAACACCACGTCCAAACTCACTTAAATCTTGATAATCTGGCATTATAGCAACAGTAACCGATCTAACAACTGCGCCAGACACTTGTCCTATATAGGCGCTGCCGACCGTAGCACCGTATTCTACCTGTTTACATATCTCTGCATTTGAATAAGCATGCCTATACCAGTTTCTTTGGCGCTTCAGTGTATATCCTCACTGACTTTCAAGATGATTCACCGCTTCCAGATATTAAGAAGAATCTAGTGAGATGCTGATTGGATACGCAAGCAAAGCGAACGAAATGAGGTGACGCGAGACAGGTTTGCGACACACCTAACGTACAGGTAACGCGGTTACTACACCTTAACTGATCAAGACTAGTAGGAAAACTATCCTAGTCTTTGCTTACTTATGGTAGCTCATGGTAATTTTATAACCACAGAGAGGGGAGATGTCACGTGACTCGGTAATGTAGCGTTGACCAAGAGGCCCGAACTAATTGTCTGTTAAAAAATTAGTCCAATTATTTTTTTAACGAAACCTCGTATTTTCTCAGGTCAGCATACGGACGTTTAGTCTGTGACACGAACCAGCACTATCCAAATGATGGGCCTACAGTGAAGTCGGAACACCTTATCTCGCTAGCGCGGAGTCCACGAAGACAGGCCGGAGGCGAAGCGAAGGCTGCTTGCGCCGGTGGAAGGCACCCGCCGCCAGGCACCGCGCGGACGACACGGCCGCCGCTACGCGTGACGCCGCTGCAGGGGAGTCGGAATTAAATTTGCGGAGCGCGCGCAGTCCGCGCCGCGGGCTGAAAGGCGTACAAATTATATAAGCAGGCAGCGGCACTTCAAAGGGCCCCAATTAGCGAACGGCCGCCGGCGAATTTATTACGGAAACTGCCGGTGCGCCCAGTAATTTATCCAGTCGCATTTAGCGAGGCACAAATTGGATTTCACGCAGGTGTGGTGCGGAATTGACGATTCCGGGAGAGTGGGGTAGGAAGTAGGGGGTAATGAAACACTACAGTAAGAGGCGAGAGGAAGAGCGTCCACACTCAACTACAAAACCCATTAGTCACGCCGCATAAAGGACTTGCGCGTCACTGAAAGCTTTCCGAATATACCTTTACTGCCGTAAAGCTGTCTTCGACCAATACCAATTTGCGATGCTAGCCGAGGTCGTATTGGAGGTGACTTCAGTACAGAGGGGCGCTTGGAAGCTCCATGTCTCAGTTCGCTGACGGCGCTTTTGCAAAGTGAGAAGACAAAAGTCATGGCGTACTTCCTAATATCGTTGTCGTATGTCCTTTTGCAGCGCCTCGACCTGGCAGGGACTCGACACGTTCTCCGCAGAAATATTGAGCCATGCTGCTTCTGTAACCGTCCGTAATTGCGTTAGTGTTGCCGGTGCAGGATTTTGCGCACGAACTGACTTCTCGATTATGTTGCATAAATCTTCGATGGCATTCATGACGGGCGATCTAGGTGGCCAAATCATCCGTTCTAATTGTCCAGAACGTGTTTCAAACCAATCGCCAACCTTGTGGCTCGATGACACGGCGTAATGTCAGCCACAAAAATCCCATCGTTGGTTGGGGACCTGAAGTGCATGAACGGCTGCAAATGGTCTCCAAGCGGCCAAACGAAACCATATACATCCATTCAATAATCGGTTCAGTTGGACCAGAGAACCTACTCCATTCCATGTAAACACAGCCACACCATTATGGCGCCACCACCAGCTTGCACAGTGCCTTGTTGACAACTTTGCTCTATGCCTTCGTGGGGTCTGCGGCACACTCGCTCTTACAAACTGAAATTAGACTCAACCCCCGGATTCGATTCCCGGCGGGGTCAGGGATTTTCTCTGCCTCGTGATGACTGGGTGTTGTGTGATGTCCTTAGGTTAGGTAGTTTTAAGTTCTAGGGGACTGATGACCATAGATGTTTAGTCCCATAGTGCTAAGAGCCATTTGAACCAACTCAACTCACCAGATCACTGTTTCTAGTCGTCTAGGAGCTAGCCAATGTGATCAGGAGCCGAGGAGAGGCGTTTCAGTCGATGTCGTGCTGTTAGCAAAGGCACTTGCATCGATCGTCTCCTGCCATAGCCAAATGTCACCGACCTACCCCACAGGACACATTTGTCGTACGTCCCACATTGATTTCTGCGCTTATTTCACGCAGTGCTGTTTGCCTGTTAGCACTGACAGCTCTTGGCAAACGCCGCTGCTCTCGGTCGTTAAGTTAAGGCCGTCGGCCACTGTGTTGTCCGTGGTGAGAGGTAATGCCTGGAATTTGGCACACTCTTGACATTATGGATTTCGGAATACTGAATTCCTTAACGATTTCCGAAACGGAGAGTCAAAAAAATGGTTCAAATGGCTCTGAGCACTATGGGACTCAACTGCTGAGGTCATTAGTCCCCTAGAACTTAGAACTAGTTAAACCTAACTAACCTAAGGACATCACACACATCCATGCCCGAGGCAGGATTCGAACCTGCGACCGTAGCGGTCTTGCGGTTCCAGACTGCAGCGCCTTTAACCGCACGGCCACTTCGGCCGGCTAAACGGAGAGTCCGATGCGTCTAGTTCCAACTACGACACTTCGTTGAAAGTCTGTTAATTCTCGTCGTGCGGCCATAATGACGTCGGAAACCTATTCACTCGACCTATTCACTATTCACCTATTCACCAGAGTACAAATGGCAGCTCCGCCAATGCACTGCCCTTATATACCTCGTGTACGCGATCCTACCACCACCTGTATATGTGCGTATCACTGCCCCACGACTTTTGTCACAATGTATGGCGCAACGTTAGAAAATTGTTGGTAAAGTGAGGAAGGCCTGCAGACCATCGACACTTCGTGCAAGGATTATCAGCTGCGTGAGAAATAAATGGAACGTACTCCTCATATAATTGGGGATAGACACTTTACTGTATTATTGCACGATTTCTGAACTGTCACACCATCAAATACCTGTCAATCTATGTAGGGAGCGATTTAAAGTAGAAAGGCGGATGCACGACCACGATTTATTGCAAGAATCCTCAGTAAGTGTAGTTCACCCACGAAGGAGGCTTACAAAATCCACTTTCGACAAATATCTGACTGTTGCCCATCAGTCTGGGATCCTTGCTGGTTGCATCGACAGAAGAAACAGATAAGCTTCAAAGAAGAGCAAAGCAAATTGTCACAGTGTCGTTTAGTAAGCGAGTCAGATGCTCCGCCAACTCCAGTGGCAATCGGTACGAGATAGGGGAGTGCGTCAGTGTTAAAGTTCCCAGAGCGTGCTTTCCTAGAAGAGCTAACCAATACATTGCTCCGTCCGGCGCTTATAGTAAGGCAAAATCGTGAGGGTAATATCGGAGAGATTCCAGGCGAGCTCATATGGAAGCTTACCGACGCTCTGTTTTACCGCGACCCACTAACTCTCGTCTTGTGCACGGCACCTACCGTAAGATGTATGGCGAAATATAGGTATAAATGTAGATGCTACTCCATGGTGTTCCTCCAACTTTGGAGATGACTATTACGCTAAAGGTTTCGTTAATGTCCCTTCACCAAAGGGACAAAACAAGTTCATACACACTGCCCACACAAAATCTGTTTCCACATTCATATTTCCTGGACCAAATGCTGTAATCTGGTAAACATGTCTGTCGCATTAAATACGTTTTTATTTTGGTAATATTGTGAGACATGTTGTTGTGCTTTTCGTGTTTTGTTATTTCGTTGTACCAGTGGCTGAGCGCGTTCCTTTTGGTTTAAATGGCTCTAAGCACTATGAGACTTAACATCTGCGGTCATCAGTCCCCTAGAACTTAGAACTACTTAAACCTAACTAACCTAAGGACTTCACGCACATCCATGCCCGAGACAGGATTCCAACCTGCGACAGTAGCGGTCGCGCGGTTCCAGACTGAGCGCCAGTAAACAAGTACAAAGGCAAAGGTCCAAGGTTAGCTCCCCAGTGGCCCTACGACTTCTTCCATCACTTATCCGAACTTCACCTATTCTTTGAGTATTCATGAAGCCATCACTACTATAATATGAAAGTCTGCTAGATCCCTTTCCGATGGTCTGGACTCGAAGCTTCACAGATCCACCCACCAAACCCAAATCACAGACTGGTCTTTTGATTATCCCCTGTGAGACTGGCTGTCCCTTTAATGTTTTCTTCGATATGGATGCCCTACCGCCATCACCAGTTACACTTGCAGCATGAATCATAGAGCTGTTTTTGATTTAGACTACAACTGGCTGTCCATTTTGGTGTCTTCACGTACCTCTTCTCTGTGAGAATTGCATCCCTTACGGAATCTGTCAGTACTGCTTCATCTCTGTTTAAAATGAATCGACGAAGATTAGGGTTTAACGTCGCTGGGTAAGGAAATCCGTTGTGTCCCTTCAGAGGAGTCATCCATCTCTGACAATCACGAAGAATCTAAATATGGAAGGATCGACGGGTTTGGATCCGCTGCTGTCGCGAATACGAGCGCCGTGGCGTGCCTTACCAATGTGGAACCTGCAGACCGGCCCTCTGCGTACTTGCAGGTTCTCAAGGTCAGCTGAAGGCTAACTGAAAGAAACTGTGGTCTCCCGATACCTCAATCCCTGAGCTTGGTGTCGCTGCAGTTCCAATCCACATAACTGACTAATTAGGCCTATGTTAGGCTCTTCATCGAGTCTTCTGAAACAAGGCACACCTTCACACGTGACGCGGCACTTGTACTGTACAGAGTTTACTGTAGCACTTTTACACACCTCAACTTTCTCAGACTATACTGAAAGAAGGGTAGTCTATGTACCAAGTGCGCTAAGCGAATATGCCGTGCGAAATATGCGAAAGTCGTGTCTCCTGGCACGGTCGCCAAAGCGGTGGCGCGCTGGACGAACTCCAAGAGCCGTGTTCCTTTTCCGGCAGCACGCCCTCAATTAACTGCAGAGTCGTCGGGCTGTGACGCTAATGGCGGCGAGGGCTTTCAGCGAAACACGCGGCGTCGACTCGGCGGCGAGTAGTTATCCGTGTCGGCGAGGCCGGGCAGCTCCACGGCGCGACTCGCCCCTCTCCGACGAGGCTCCGGCCGTGCGTATGCCGCTACCCGTGGATGGCAGCTGCGAGTACAGCAAACGACGATCCAGGGAACATTCCCCCAGAAAACGGGAAACTGCCCAAGCAGAATCCCACGCCGGTCACGAGAACACACATTCGAACGCTTGTAAACTTTCCGCACTGGAAAACTGGATCAACAAGCCCTGACTTCAGACAAGACATCTTAGAACACCTACCTCCACCCCAGACGTCAGACACCACCCACCATCTATAATAGCGAGGGCAGCTGTCCGGCCACACGATTTCGTGAGCTCCAAGAAAGTTCCAGGAAATTATTTAAGAATTGAGACTCCAATCAGAATCAGCTGTATAATGTACGCATTTTCTTTGGTCATATCCTCTCCTACATCTGCAAGAGCTGTCAGGCGACTCCCCGGTGTCGTGAGCTCCCGAAACACTCCACGAAACTACTTAACATTTGGGAGTATCAAGGCAATCAGAACCAGGAGCAGAATGTGGGTATTTTCATTGGACCTTTTTTGTTCCCTTTTTTAGCGCTTCTGTAAGAACTGCAAGGACTCGCAGAAGTTTCTCTGCAAAGGGTGTTAAAAAACAGGCCTCTTCAGCTCCAACCACCACCCCATTTAGGAGGCTTAGGGAAAAATTGGCCCTTCATCTTCAGCCGAACAAAATCCCTTCGCACTGCAATCCGAAAAAGGCCCAAGCGACCACTACAGGACCAGCTGGCAGGCATGGCCATGTACCAACAAGATAACGAAAGTGGAATGGATGACTATGTAAGACATGGAAGAGTATCGAGGATGAGTGCAGCCTGGAAACCATAATGCATAGCAAAGTGGGGAACAGATCTTTATCCAGCTAATGATTTACTCTCTGGATAACTATGGATGAGAATAGTCTTTGCTATATAGGGTGCAACAGGGTATAAGTGGAGTTACTTTATATGTGGTAATACAATATGTACACACATCAGTGTGTATGTTGTTTTTTCTCCGCATCGAACAGTCTTTCCGCAAGTACATCACATAATTTACTGCCGGATGGTTTTTGCACAGTAGCAACTGCACGACTACGTGGACTACGCCCATGTGGGCACACTTAAACACCTGACCTGCTGTCCAAGTGAAAATAAGCATTAGGCTTGCTCTTGTCACATATTCTTGTAGGTACTAACCAACCTGAAAATGTAGAACTTGTAGTAGTTTTAATTATTAGTCTACAAAACACATAAATACTGAAGCTATGTTGTTCAGCTCACCGTCCTCAGTCACAAGTAGAAATGTCAGTATTTATACCAGTTACACTATGTATAAGCAGATGTACGCAATTACACAGACGCGGCGGGAAATGCGGGTTGGCAGTGGTGCGCCCAACAATACAGGGTACAGAAGTGTCACCACGGTGAGTCGTGGTTCTGCATACAGCATCATGAGGGACGTGCTCGTGTGTCGTGGGACCGAAATGAGGCCATCTTTCTGGACTGAATTTCGCGTTGTTGTATGGACCCGTCATCTGCTGTGACAATATGAGGCGCCAGGGTGCGCACAAAACCTCACTTTGGTTCGCGTAGCGGGTATTTTGGATACCAAAAAGCAAAGCTCCTCGTTGAGGCTAAGATGCGGCAATCGGGACCGACTGACAGCCAGCTCATCCTCTGACAATGCCGTAGCATTGGTCGGATTAGCGCACTCCTCTCTCGGCTTTCTCTGTTTCGAAACCGGTACTTCTCGTTCTAGTACATCCTTGGTTGATCTTGCGAGCTGAGAGAAGCCCCCTAGTTCTCAAATAAATAAATAAATAAATCCCGTCTGCATAGCAGTCGCACACACTGACTGCTACGCTACGGAGTCAGAGAGGTAATCTGGACAGCAGGAGTACTGTTTCTGACATGTTGCGCCGGCTGGCTGCGGCATACTTCATTGACGTAATCTTTCAACATGATAACGCGAGACTGCGCTTTATCTCTGTTGTCCTGGCCTAGCTCGAAACGGAGAGGTTGCAACAGTGGCACGTATCAGCACGTTCTCCAGACCTCTCACCTGTTGCCTAGGGACCGCCACGCCACCACCCACCAGCCACTCGGGCACAGACCTGGAGCAGCACGGAATGACGCAGCCGTATCTCTCACCCGAGCCAAGTTCTTCGACTCACTGCACAGCCACGTTAGATTAATTGTTACTCACAGTAAGTGAATCTTTGTTATTTGCTTCCCTCTTCTTAATGCACTTCTGGCGGCCTCCCGTGCGGTTTTGGTGGGACTCTGGGCATGAAAGGGTAAACGCGGGAATTTCTAAACTTTTCCTCTGGCCGAATACTTTGAGAATCTTGGTACTGTAATGGAACACGTTGTTTACTTTGAAGGATAATAAAATTTTAAAAAACGAGAAATTTTTTTTTATTCGGTGATCACTTCAATTTAAAATCATTAGTAATAACAAAGTTATCGTAGTAAAATTATAAAAAACAAGTTCCAAAAAAAAAAAACGACATTTAACAATATTTTTCGAGGAGCCCTACCGCACCACAGAATGCAGTTTGGAAGACCCTGGGTTAATGTAAAGTCCCGCAGATTTGATGATCAAATACTTGTGATTGGTGATGTTCCCACGAGAGGATTGCAACTTGAATTACGCGCACAATCTACTGGCATGTGCGTCAGGCCGCGGATGAACCACACACTCAGGCAGCCACCGCGCGGAGATATGATAGCGCCCGCAACTCGTCACCGTTTTAAGTGCCACAAATTCCGCGGTGTCACCTTCCTGCAAAACGCGGCGCTGGGAAGTCGTCATCCTGCCTAAGCGCTCAACTGCGTTCCGCTTCGCCAGCTTCCTGGAAACACGGCCAGAGTTTTTCTGCAGAACGCAGACTGTCAGACAACCGACTCCACACGTCGTGGGAGGCAGCAAAACGTACTTGCGTGTGCAGCAAATCACACTTACGAGGAACGTGGTTGTGTGGGAGGTATGCAACAGTCTCTCTCTCTCTCTCTCTCTCTCTATATATATATATATATATATATAGACAACAAACACATGTGCTTCTTCCTTTCGCGAGAAACGTACTCCGTTGTGCTTATTCTTTCATCAAAATACTAGTAGCTCGTCGGTTTGCTTTTCATTTTCATGTTTGTAAGTAATTCGAAATAACCTTGTTTATAGGTTTACCACTCCTGCTATTTTGCTGCATTTAAACACACGAAATCTCTTCTTCTTCGTCTTCCTTGTTTTTTTTCCCGAAAGATTCCTTTTGTTTCGTTTTAGGTCCAAATAATTACCACAAAGGACTACATCTCAAGAGTGCGCCCCAATGCGTAGTATGGTTTGCAAAAAACAAACAAACCACTGCTGTTCAAAGAAGTTTTGAAGTGAATTTCAAAGGGAACCAGCGGCAGAAGTTAAAAAGACTGAGATAAGTTCCTCGCCACAGGTAGTATAAACAATCAGGTTCTGACGGAAAACGCACATGTGATGAAAATGGTTGTAGGGGAATACCTTCTACATTTTTATAAATTTCAGCTGATACACGAATATTTCTTAATGAACACACTGACCATTTGGCAAGAGGCGTTTCAACGACAGAAACACAAGAATTCCACAGCCCTATCTTGTAGCAAGGGCGAAAAACAAATATCGGTAAGGCTGGATGTGCTCTAGTACTATCAGAATGGAGAGGTATGCTGCTACCCGGAAGTGAATACGGATAAAACCTTGGTTCAATCGTCATTAGTGGACCTCTTTTCACTGGACTAATAAGAACCATGTTAAATGACAGCATTTTCCAGATCATCTGGTCAGAGTCGGGGATGTCCACATTACAACGATAAATCTATGGACGACGTAGTCGATGCATTTTTCCAATCTTCAAAATATGAAGCTTAGGTAAGATCCACCCCTTCAACTGATGCAACTAGGTGTGTACTTCCTATGTATTATACCCAAAATTATTATTAATCGGAAACAGATTCCCCGAGACAAGACACTGCTCAAATGTTCAAATGTGTGTCAATTCCTGTGGGACCAAACTGCTGAGGTCATCGGTCCCTAGACTTACACACTACTTAAGCTAACTTACGGTAAGAGCAACACACACACCCATTCCCGAGGGAGGACTCGAACCTCCGGCGGGAGGGACCGCCCAACCAGTGACATGGTGCCTCTAACCGCGCGGCAAGATTTATCAAACATCAGAAGCTGTTTTTGCGCGCTCACTATGCTACTCAATTAAGTACAAACATAATTAGAAAGTAAATATATTTGATGATGCAATGTGCAATGATGAGATAATTTAGTGATATTTTATGTGTACTGTACATGTGTTGAACAACCCTTCAATGACGACAATTTTCGAAGCCGCCACCTTGGGCGCAACTCGCAGTATTCTAGTGAAAAGGGATCACGAAAAATATCAAACATATAGAAAATTACACGAGGAGTGTAGCTTCATTTATTCTCGAATTACGACTGATATTTCTGACTTTGGAGAGGTGACGTGAAAGCAGATGTCATTAATACAAGCCGGATGCACCGACATCGTCCTGATATCAGGAAAGAGGTGCAATCGTGTTACCGCAGGGGATTTCAGGCAACGCCGCCCAGACAGACCACCGATTACTCACAGTGCTGTGGGCATATTAGCCGCGAAATTCCGTGCAGCTGGCTCTGCTGCAGACGAACCGAAAGCTAGACGGTCAGAAACGGCTACGGATCAAGCGATATCAACCGCTGTACTCGCATGACTGACATTTCACACAACTCTCTTTCCATTTGAATATTACGAGTTGCATTCAGTAAATGGAATAACACCACTAATAAATATAGACTTCGATCAGAAATCGGTAGCTAAGGTGAATATTCAAAATTTTCTAGGTGTATGCATTGATGAGGATTGAACTGGAAAAAACACACTGAAGATCTGCTGAAATGTTTGAGTTCAGCTACTTATGCTATTACGGTCATTGCGAATTTTGGCGACATACATCTCAGTAAATTAGCTTACCACGCCTATTTTCATTATCTGTTTTCGTATGGCATCATATTCTGGGGTAACTCTTCATTGAGTAAAAGAGTGTTAATTGCACAAAAGCGTGTAATCAGAATAATTGCTGGAGCTCTTCCAAGATCATCCTGCAGACACTTATTTAAAGAGCTAGGGATCTTCACAGTAGCCTCACAATATATATATACACATATATATATATATATATATATATATATATATATATATATATATATATTCATTTATGAAATTTGTTATTAACAATCCGAACGAATTGAAAAGTAATAGCAGTGTACATGGCTACAACACTAGGAGAAAGGATGATCTTTATTATTCAAGGTTAAATCTGACTTTGGCTGAGAAGGGGGTAAATTATGCTGCCACGAAAGTCTTTGGTTACTTACCTAATAGCATCAAAAGTCTGACAGATAGCCATATAGCATTTAATAGGAAATTAAAAGAATTTCTGAATGGCAACTCCTTCTACTCATTAGATGAATTTTTGGATATAGTAACTGGGTAATTTCCCCAACCCCCACCCCCAAAAAATATAAAGTGTCCTGTAGTATTTTGTGTAGTGTAATATCTTGGATAGACACCTTTTATTAACCTGACACGTTCCACATCATTACGAAGTGTCGTATTCATGATCTACGGAACAAGTACTAATCTAATCTAATCTAATGACGGTCTCCAAAATGGCAGCCAAGCTAGTAACATCGTGTCAAATTGCACGCATCTCATTTTACTTGCCGATAAATTTATTTTAATCAAACTGTTCTTGTTTTATAAAGGTGGGTTCACATCTACGAGTGAACCCATATATAGACTGGCAGAAAAAAATCACAACACAAAAAAAATTAATTTAGAGTAGTGAAATGTTCGGAATACGTTTACCTAGATAACATATTTAAGTGACTAACATTGCAAGATCACAAGCTAATGTAAGCGCGAGATAAGTCATTGCAAATGTGAAATGCTGGAACATTAATGGCCACGGTAACCGCCGTAATGTTGAGCGCAAGCGTGCACACGAGCATGTATTGTGTTGTACAGATGCCGGATGTCAGTTTGTGGGCTGGAGTTCCACGGTTGTTGCACGTGGTCGGTCAATACAGGGGCAGTTATGCTGGTTGTGGATGACGCTGTAGTTGTCTTCCGATGATGTCCCATACGTGCTCGATTGGAGACAGATCTGGTGATCGAGCTGGCCAAGGCAACTTGTCGACGCTCTGTAGAGCATGCTGGGTTAAAACAACAGTATGTGTGCCAGCGTTATCCTGTTGGAAAATACCGCCTGGAACGCTGTCCATGTAGGTCAGCATAACAGATCGATTCACCAGGCCTGGCGTACAAATTTTCAGTGAGAGTGGATTGGATAACAACGAGAGTGCTGTTGCTGTCATACGAAATCGCACCCCAGACCGTAATTCCAGATGTAGGTCCTGTGTTTCTAGCACGCAAGACTGGTTGCAGGCCCTCAACTGGCCCCCTTTAAAACAATATACGGCTATCACTGGCACCGAGGGAAGACCAGCTTTCATCAGAGAACACAACAGACCTCCACCTTTCCCTCCCATAAGCTGCTTGACACCACTGACGTCGCAAATAGTGGTGGTTTTGGGCCAGTGGAATGCGCGATACACGGCATCTGGCTAGAAGCTATCCTTGAAGTAAACGATCTGTAAGGCCTTGGTGCGTCACTGCTGCTGCAGATGCAGTACGACGCGCCCCAGCCACACGCCGAACAGCCGAACACGATGGCCTTCCTTCTCAGTAGCAGCGCGTGACCGACGGGAGTCCGGCCTTCTTGCGACCGTACATTTCCGTGAAAACCGCCGCGAGCAATCACATGCGGTGGCGACATTGCTGCCAAGTCTTTCCGCAATATCGCAAAAGAAATCCTGCTGCTCGACCTCGTTCAAACCCTGTAAGGTGTTGATAATGACGTCTTTGTCGCCTTAAAGCCATTCTTCACTAACACCAACTCAGCACGACCAATCTCAAATGTAACTAACGTTCACGACCCGTTACACGTGTATCTAAAGCAATCCTGATCAGCATCCTGATAGCGGCGCCGCTTGCGCCACATTTAGGCGAGTGGCGCCAAATTTGGAGAGACATCATCTTTCAGATGTAGAAACACGCCTACCAGCTTTCGTTTATGTTGCACAACTCCTTCTTTGGGCTGCGATTTTTTTTTCCCCCGTCAGTGTATTCCATATTAATACTGTATACTAATTTTGTTCAGTGAAGTGTTGTGTACGAAGCACAACTGTTTCGTCTTCGCCATTGAAGCCTTCAGCTGTCCTCACACGGGACGTGTTTCTCCACGTTACGCACGCCATACGCGGTTTCCGTCGTGGTTGGTGCACGCATAGAAACTTTCTGGTGCATCACACGGAAAACAACGTGCTCCTCCGGTGACCTGCGACCGCACCGCTCTCCAGCCGCAGTTGGCTGTATCTGACTCGCGAAAATGGATCGGCGTAAAACTGCTACGGTAGCATATTAAAACGCACATTCCCTTCCTTGTTCATATATTAGTCATGTTATTCTGTCTGTAAAACACATAAATAAACACACCAAATGCATGAACATGTTATAAAGTGAAAATAAAATTTTCGTGTCAGGTAAGTAGGACATCAGCTTGTAAAAATTTCACTAGTAACAATGCGATACAAATTTACAATAATGTTCCACGTAAGATTAAAATCATTTCATGATTCTCATTTTTAGTAACACTCTGGAGTCATTCTCACTCTACTGAGTGGCAGAATATTTAGAACATGAGAAATGCAAGAGTTGACAGAACCCTAGCGCAAGTAGTGCAAGATCTATTGCAGGGAAAAAGCTCTCTACTTCAGGTGTGTGTGTGTAAAATAAATAAACACTGAAATGCAATAAAATCATAAACACAGAAACCAGTCTTGTAGATCGATGGTCCATGTTAAGTGGCACGTCTACAGAATCGACGAACAACTGAGAAACAGAGCTCTTACATTTACATAACACCGAATATTACACAGAACATACTTCCATCAATTTAATGAGAAACGCCCAGAAACTTACAGAAAACACTGCGGTCGCCAAAAAATATTTGAATATAGCCAGACGCGAAACAAACAGGCTTGATGAAAGTTTCACCTCTATCTAGTGCAGTACACTGAATATCCGTAACGACCGACCATATCTATTTTGATATAATCCGATGAACGCTTTAATCTCCAATATGTTTTTAACTCGCACTTAATAACAACAAGTCATACCAAGAACAATGCGTTTTGATGAATCTTTTGTGTGTGGCGGTGTCTTAAACCTGTGTACTTTCATAACATGGTGTTATAACGCGAAAATAAATACGAAAATTCTTTAACCAACAATATGGAGTTTTCCGTCATTTTATAACAACAAATCGTCCCAATAACGACGCGCTTTAGAACGATCCTCATTGCGCTAGCACTCTGAAAAAGCACTTATTCATGGGACAATAGTTACAACATAACCCAACAAATACGGGCTTCAATTAAAAACGGTGAATTCCAACATTGTATCTCCCAAGGTTGCTTATGACGAAAAGAGTGTTCTTGAATTTTAGTGGCCACGTTGCTCTCCAAGAAACAAAAATCCGTCTTGACACAGACCGCTGTGGAACGAGAAACTACACGTCGTGACGTGCTGCACGACCCGTTTCTTGTCCCGTGTGGGGATAACTTTTCAAGTATCGACCGGACACACTAGAAGTTTCCTCTATCCTGCACCTCTTCCTGAACCTGCTGCTAAACATCGTCCATTTTACAATGTTATCCAACATTCCCAAACTTCAACTTCCATGCCACCATTCCTTCGGAGCTCTTTGCTGCAGGCATTATATTCCGACAACGGCATGAACATCTCATTCTTACTGTTATCACTGGTTTTCTTCCCTGTCCTATTCCCGGAAAAACTTCTTAATTATGGAACTTGCCAGTCCATTTCACTTTCACCATTTATTTATTTATTTCTAATATAAGGCTACATGCCAAAGAAGGCAGATGGCTGTGTTGTTTACACATACAGGATTATTTAGAAGGCGACTGCGTGGAAGCTACACGACATCAGAAAAAAGATACACATCAGTGGACAGAGCGTCTCTCCAAATTTTTAACTCACATTGCAGGTGCCCAATACGGCCACCACCTCTTGTGACGGAAACGCCGATACACTGAAATTATCTCTGATATCGCTTCATTGATGCCTGCGAAGGCGCAGCGACTGCAGCCCGCTTTGGAAATCTGTTCGTTCGGTTGCCTATGTGGAGGCGCGATCTAATTCGATGTGACAGCACGAAGCGGATGATTTGAACAGTGGAAATGTCAGACGTCAAGAGCTTGTTTTTAACAAAACGTTATTGCTGTTGTGTCCACGGTACTCTGTTTCATGTCTCTCGACATGCTAACCGTGGACAAAGTCTTCTAAATATACGTTAGTGGAAGACGTATGGTTTTTGCGCCAAGCAGTGCCTCAATCTGGAGTTTCAAAATTTAAAGGATGTGAGAATTGGTTTCTGTTGACTTTAGTCCAGCTTTGTAAAACCTAAAGGCTCTATGTCTGCCCTTGTATTATAACAAATAAAACATACTACCTCAGTATTAATGGCGATTGGAACGTAAATTATCTTCCAACCATTTTGTCGTAATTTGACATTTTTTATACGGTGGCTGTATCCACAATACAAGTTGATTGTTGCAAAGAAAATAACAGCAACCAGACACCGTTAATAATTTTGTTTATGGACACAAATGACGCTGTTACCTGTTTCGAACCCACACACGATCATCTTGACACAGGTTTCACGTTTATATTACATTTGTCGTTGTTTACATCAGTGGTTGAAAAAAGAAAAACAACTAACAACTAATGTAAACAACAACAAATGTAATATAGCCGTGAACATCTCTATGAAGACATTCTTTGTAAGAATTAAACTGCAAACCTTTCTTTTGGCACTTAGAACCACGGAGCTTCCTGCTGTGGCACTTACAACCTTCTTAATACACTATTTATGTACGAACATGTCAGATCTAACAGCTAGGACCTTTTCAATTTCCAGTCTTGATTAATCTGCATATTCTGATACTCCTAGAGGTAAAACTAAACTTCGACGGTCTACCCCAGAGGTCACCGAACTTTTTCCACAGAGGGCCCAATAACTGAAAAAAAAAATAAATAAATGAAGTGCGCGGGTCGCTTCATCGTTCTGTACAATATTTGCAAGCCAGATCGAAAACAAGAAAAAGTAAGTTTGGCATTCCTTAACCATGGGTGAGCGGCACGCAATGCACAGAAAACAAGGAAAACTAAGATACGAGTATTTGTATACTAAAGAAGTTATCAAAGAAAACGACGTTAGCTAAACGATCCGTCAGACCGAATGTGCACATGCCCGAATTACACACTCTAAGCAGCAAAAGACGTTATTGTTATTAGCGAAACTGACAATTGGCTTTCAAGATATCAATGTTTGATGGGGCTTTGCTCTATCCAATGGAGAGAATTCCTTTCAAACGTCTGTGTTTTTCTTTCAACTAGTCATTTGCCTACAAATCAAACTCCGACTGTAGTGGAACATTATACAAAACTGGCCATTAAAATTGCTACACCAAGAACAAATGCAGATGAAAACGGGTCTTCATTGGACAAATATACTAGAACTGACATGTCATTACATTTTCACCTAATTTGGGTGCATAGATCCTGAGAAATCAGTACCCAGAATAACCAACTCTGGCCGGCCGAAGTGGCCGTGCGGTTAAAGGCGCTGCAGTCTGGAACCGCAAGACCGCTACGGTCGCAGGTTCGAATCCTGCCTCGGGCATGGATGTTTGTGATGTCCTTAGGTTAGTTAGGTTTAACTAGTTCTAAGTTCTAGGGCACTAATGACCTCAGCAGTTGAGTCCCATAGTGCTCAGAGCCGTTTGTACCAATAACCACCTCTGACCGTAATAACGGCCTTGATACGCCTAGGCCTTGAGTCAAACACAGTTTGGACGACGTGTACAGGTACAGCTGCCCATGCAGCTTCAACACGACACCTCAGTTCATCAAGTGTAGTGACTGGAGTATTGTGGCGAGCCAGTTGCTCGGCCACCATTGACCAGACGGTTTCAACTGGCGAGAGATCAGGAGAATGTGCTGGCCAGGGCAGCAGTCGAACATTTTCTGTATCCAAAAAGGCCCGTACAGGACCTGCAACATGCGGTCGTGCATTATCCTGCTGAAATGTAGGGTTTCGCAGGGATCGAATGAAGGGTAGAGCCACGGGTCGTAACGCATCTGAAATGTAATGTCCACTGTTCGAAGTGCCGTCAGCGCGAACAAGAAGTGACCGAGACTGTAACCAATGGCACCCCACACCATCATGCCGGGTGATACGCCAGTATGGCGATGACGAATACACGCTTCCAATGTGCGTTCACCGCGATGTCACCAAACACGGATGCGACCATCGTGATGCTGTAAACAGAACCTGGATTCATCCGAAAAAGTAACGTTTTGCCATTCGTGCTCCTAGGTTCGTTGTTGAGTACACCATCGCAGGCGCTCCTGTCTGTGATGTAGCGTCAAGGGTAACCGCGGCCATAGTCTCCGAGCTGATAGTCCATGCGGCTGCAAACATCGTCGAACTGTTCGTCCAGTCGGTTCTTGTCTTGCAAACGAGCACATCTGTTGGGATCGAGACGTGGCTGCACGATCCGTTACAGCCATGCGGATAAGATGCCTGTCATCTCGACTGGCAGTGATACGAGGCCGTTGGGATCCAGCACGGGTTCCGTATTTACCTCTTGAACCCACCGATTCCATATTCTGCTAACAGTCATTGGATCTCGACCAAAACGAGCAACAATGTCGCGATACGATAAACCGCAATCGCGATAGGCTACAATCCGATCTTTATCAAAGTCGGAAACGTGGTGGTACGCATTTCTCCTCCTTACACGAGGCATCACAACAACGTTTCACAAGGCAACGCCGGTCAACTGCTGTTTATGTATAAGAAACCGGTTTGAAACTTCATGTCATCACGTTGTAGGTGTCGCCACCGGCGCCAACCTAGTGTGAATGCTCTGAAAAGCTAATCATTTGCATATCACAGCATCTTCTACCTGTCGGTTAAATTTCGCGTCTGTAGCACGTCATCTTCGTGGTGTAGCAATTTTAATGGCCAGTGGTGTAAATGTTACAACTGAACAGATTCCGGAACAGAAGGGCAGTCTCAATTACGTGTGTTCGTTTCGTGTTAATACTAGACGAGGGCCCGTCTACAATGTTTCTAACGCTGATCTGACCGAGTCTGCACGCAACCTGATGTGAGTTCACGTCACTCGATATTTGTGTACAAAGGTGTGCAGGTCCACACGTCGGGATCCCGGCAACGACTTGCTGCAGTAAGAACGGAGGTTCTCGTGGCCGATGGCCATGTTGTTGCTCGAAGGTTTATGAAATGCATTCACAAATTTCAGAAACGGTTGTACAAAGCCTGCACAATTTACTAGGAAGACATGAAAAATCATGCCGGACCGCGACTCGAAACCGATTTTGCGCTTTAAGCCAGCGGTCAGCTTGACCGCCTGAACCTCCCGTGCACGCCTCGAGGGCCCACCCAAACTTCTATGTGTCATCCAAATACACAGAAACTGTAAAATACCGACCCTGTCCTACTGTATTCCTCGTCAGAGGAAAGCAATCTGACGAGAAAATCGCTGTGTCTCCCTGGGCGGGAATCACACGATGTGTTTGTGGGCGCTCTGGGACGTACACATCGAGACACAGGGGAGTTTGAGTTGGTCCTGGAGACGTACTGGAACGCCTAATGCGGGAAATCCGGGTTCGAGTCCCGATCCAGCACCGTTGTACAATCGTTTTCGCAATTTGCGAATGCGTTTATCCGAAGGAAAATTTCATCGTCCTATAACAGACACAGCAGAATACAGAGACTGCCCTAATGAATTCGTACTGTCGAACCTCCAATGTCTGGTTTAACGGTTTAACAACCGATACAACAATACACGGAAGTGGTCACGCGAAGGCGGGCTGTAAGCTGTGACGTCACCATCAACTCTCTCGTACGCTGCACTGCATTGAAGCTTGTAGGCACACGTAGCACACATGCTTAACATATGCAGGTATGAGTACAACCGAGATTTTCCAGGTTTTAATGCAGTATTATTATCGATTTTTTTTGCCTGGTCAAAACATATATCAGTGTTTACTATTATTTCATCATATTTTTCAAATCCTGTTATTGACTTTTAGTGCCGGCTGGAGTGGCCGAGCGGTTCTAGGCGCTTCAGTCTGAAACCGCGCGACTGGTACGGTCGTAGGTTCGAATCCTGCCTCGGGCATGGGTGTGTGTGATGTCCTTAGGTTAGTTAGGTTTAAGTACTTTTAAGTCCTAGGTGACTGATGACCTCAGAAGTTAAGCCACATAGTGCTCAGAGCCATTTGAATCTTTTTTTTTTTTACTTTTAGTTTTCAAAACACTAAAACAATAAAACCTGGGGAACATTAAAATGCCTGAGTCTTCTTTCAGTAGTGTCTTCGCTAGGAAGAGAATTTTTCAGTATACGTTCCTGACAAAGAATAATGCTTTATACGATGGCAAAGTTGCAGCCTTTGCAATATCTTTAGAGGACGCGTTACTACACAGTCCTCTCATAACCACTTGTTGTTGACTGTCAGAAAAGAGCCCTGAATCACTTTTTAAACATATTTTGATTTCTGTAACTCGGCGCTGCATTGACAGAGATGGTCACGTAGATAGGCGTACTTTTTTTTTTTTTTTTTAAAAAAAATTCTTTATTCATAACATCACATTACATTATTCATATAACCCACTACCTAACTACATTAGTGGGTCTTACTAATGATACAATTAATGCAGCTTATTCTACACTACAGGTACTTCTATTAGTTTTACTCTAGTCTAACCGCTATGGGATTCTAAGCTACTTAATCTAAGTCTACATTCTACCTGCAGCGTTACAGGTGTGCCAGTGCTACTATAAACCTACTGGTGTTGGCCACGGCCCACTGAGCTAATCCCAGTGGGCGTGCCCCTGGCACTGGGCTGGCCTTAAGTTGGTGTCGCTGCAGTCTACTCTAGGTATTATTCTATCTTCTACATCTAATCTAATCTAACTACATGTCACAATTGGTGTGCGGTCAAATCCGGTGTTTTGTACCCCCCTCCCTCCTAGTCCAAGGTAAGGCGGATTCCAGCCGTATGACGGCTGGCCAGGTCCCCACTTGGCGGTACAGGAAGGGTGTACGAGTCTAATTCGGTGAAAAGTGTTGGTCCTTCACTGACGGTTGTCCCTAAGAAAGTTCTTAATTACTTTCTTTGATATCACATCAGTGAGAGTATTTAAGATGTTGAAAGTGTTTTCACTTCTTAATATGTGGTACGTGTCCCTGTTTGGTAGCTGTTGTCGTAGATCATGGGCCCCATCATCGAAGAGGTGGCACTCATACACCACATGTTCTGGGGTACCTTGTACAGCACCACAGTCGCACGCTGGTGTAGCCTGTTTCCCAAACCGACATAGATATGTCGGGTATGGTCCATGTCCAGTAAGAAAGTGCAGCATTCCTCTTGTGGGTGTGAAAAATGTAAATTTTAACCTTTCCTCGATATCTGGTAGCAGTTCATAAGTTCTGCGTCCCGTATCCTCACTACTCCATTGATTCTGCCAAAGTTCAATTCCCCTCTTTTTGATAGCATACCTGTCCCCCGCGTAGACCCCAAGTATTTCCCTGATTTTATCCCTGTTTTCCTTCTTCACCCAGTACCAGGCGGCTTGCTCCCTGATTTTTATGTCTAATGGACAAATTCCCATTAGTACTAATAGCGCTCCTCCTGGTGTAGTTCTGTAAGCCCCTGCTGAACGTAGAAGCATGTTCCGCTGCACTCTTCTTACGGCCATGGCAGGCATGACCCTCGTGAGTCTGTGTGCCCAGACTCCTGATCCGTATCCTACTATGGAGGTCAGAATACTATTGTGATATAGTTTTATTAAGTTTGGTGGCAGGTGGAATCGCTTGTGACCTATTCCAATGAGGTTATTTAGTAAGACCAGTGACTTTTGGGATACGGTGTCAATATGTGATGCAAAATTCCACCTCTCATCGATGATTACACCCAGGTATCGGGCCTCACGGCGCCGAAGAACTGGCATGCCGTTGATTCTTACTGTGGGATTTCTGACCAATTGGCCTTTGAGAAGCAAATATGTTGACTTGTTGGGCGCAATAGTCATTTTACTTCTTTGGCACCACGATGTAAGTACAGTTACGGCTCTCTCCACTTTCGGTTCTAGATCCTCACGGCTTCGGCCGCCGACCAGCAAGAGGAGGTCGTCAGCGTATGCTATGACCTCTAGCACATCGTCACAGTTCTTGAGATCTTCAAGTAGAGGCTCCATATTTATGTCCCAAAAGAGAGGTCCCAGGACAGAGCCCTGAGGACATCCTTTGGTCACAATTTTCCTGACCGTGCCGCTAGGGGCCGATAGCCAGACCTCCCTGTCTACACAATAGCTCCTCAGACAGCCGTATAGTAGCCCTGGACAGTTCTTTTCCCGCAGGCGAGAAAAGAGTGAGGGCCACCACAGGTTGTCGAAGGCGCCACTGATGTCTACCATGATGCCGACAACATACTTATGCGGGGCAGAGCCACAGACCTCGGCAGCCAGGGCGATTGCGTCAGACGCAGAGCACCCAGACCGAAAACCGAATTGTCTGTCGCTCATCCCACACAGCATGCGGTGTGCTGTCAGTCTGTGTGCTAGTAGCCTCTCAAAAAGTTTGCCCAGTACATCTAGCAGGCAGATAGGTCTATAGGACTTGATTTCTGTAGGATCTTTGTCTGGACTCTTTTTGATTATTATTACATTTGCTTTTTTCCAAATTGCTGGGAATTTCCCGAGTTGTAGGCACTCGTTGTACAACTTAGTGAGAGGAGCTACGAGCTGGGGGGCAAGGAATTGCACCACTTCCGCAGTAATGCCGTCCGGGCCAGGAGCTTTGCCCTTTTTAAGGGCCTTTATTTGGGCAGCGACTTCCTCTTCAGAGAAGGGGTAAGTTCTTGTGTTATTGTTGTAGTCCCTTTGGTCTTCTCTTCTTATTCCTTTCTGTTCATCTGTCTCATTTTCTTCCACGTCGTCAGGCAACAGGACCCGGAGGAGGGCCTCGGCAGTTTCCTGCCACGTGCCCGTCATCCGGTCCCCGTCCCTGACTGTGGAAAGCACCATAGGTGATCTTATTTTCTCTCTTACTAACTTGTATGGGACTCCCCAAGGGTCCGTAGCCAATTGGCTTTTCACGTAACTTTCCCAACTTCTGAGTCTGACAGCCCTGAGCTCCTGTTGGAATTGATCCTTACTCTCTCTGTAGATCTGCAGCCATCTTTGTTTTTCTCTCCAGACGACACTCCACTGGTAGTACCTCCTCGCCCTCCTTACAGCCTGGCGCATCTGTTCTAATTCAGCCGACCATGGTGTGGGGGTGGCCGCGACGGCTCTCCTCCTGGTTGGTACCGCGGCTCGCACCGCCCTGGTGATAGCCTGTACCAGCTCTTCGGCGTATTCGTCCACGTTTTCAACACCCTCCAGCAATGTCGGGATGTTGCACTCCTCCGCGAGACGGTCCCAGTTGGCTTTGTTATAATTGAACTGCAGCTCCCACCCCATGTCCCTGTGGCACTCCCTTTCCCCAATATTGAAAGTAATTAAGTTATGGTCACTGGTGGTTGCTCTGTCCCACACTTTCCAGTTGTTGACTTTTGTGATGAGGCGTACTTTGCCTAAGGTCTTTTATTTCTGTTTCCATAATTTCTAACTGCTGGCATACGCACGCATTGCCGCATTGACTGCAGTGTTTATTTTCGCGGTTAAATTTTTGTCAGTAATTTCTTCAGTAGTTGGGGATATATTTACCTGTAAAATATCTTCTACTTCTTTGCGGTAGCTTTGTTTTCGTGGCCGAATATTTTTATGTGTCTTGATTTGGCTCATTAGTACACCGTAAATCAGCACCAGAGGATTTTCTATTTAGAACTGGAACAGCATCAGTCTTTACCATGCATTTGGAAGCAATATTCGACAGTTCACTTTTCAAATACCTTTCGCAATCCGAATTAGTAAAACGTATTGAGCAGACACGAGCATTTTCAACTAAAACGAATCTGCACATTTACAAGGATTTATCCATTTTCGTTTCGTCCCATTGTTTTTAGGAAATATATGAAACTTGTTTCCTAACTTTCTAACTTGACTGTTGTGATTCGTAAAACTGGCGATCGCGTATTACCTTTTGCGTAAAAACTTACTCTGAAAAATCCCGCACCACAATGATAATTAAAGCGTACCTCTGTACACAATCTCCAGTCACTAAAAAATTTATCTGTTGCACTTGGTCCTAGTACCACCAGCAGTAGTGCAGATACGTCTCGTCTTCTATACGTTTTATCAAGCAAATTTTAGTGCCGTCGGTGGGGCATGAGGAAATGACGCCGCGGGCCGGATCCTCCCCGCGGGTCATAGTTTGGTGACCCCTGCCCTATCCAATGACAGGTGTCACTTTTCTGGCTGTCTTGTGGTTTTCGCGCAGTCTTCTTCAGAAATGACGGAGGTACTTGTGAATAATGCTGCTCTACGAGGCAAAAAATGAAAAAAAACGTGAAGAAAATGAAAATGATACACGAATGGAAAGATTAGCATAGCTTTGATTCTGGTTACGAGGTGAAACTGCGTGTCCCGCCCTCGGGGTGACAACGTCGAGCGCCACGAAAATTACAGCGCAGAGATGGGCCCTCGGCGCCGTTATGGCCTCGCGTGTGGATTCGCTCGCGAACTGCGTAGCGCGCGAGATCCTGTAAACACGCGCCTCTGTTAACGAGCGGACAGTAAACACCCGCGACATCATAGCGCACTGCCCCCGCCTCCGCCACCACACCCACCCCCGCGCCGCACAAAACGCCGACGATGCGCATTTTTTTCGCGCAATTATCGCCCGCAATGGCAAATTTCCCTCGCTCTGGCTTTCCGAACCGGCCGGCCCATCGGCTCTTTTGTCGGAATGGAAAATCCGGAGCGGCGCGTCGCGTCACGTCGGAATGCTTTTGTTCGGCGAGTGGTCCGCGCACTCGACGCACAACGGGCCTCCAAGCTGCTGCAGCGTCCGGCGACACTTCAAAACACAACACAACTGGACGACACGCCATAACCGCGCCGCCAGTGTGACAACATGTGCAAAAAATGGCTCTGAGCATTATGGGGCTTAACTTCTGAGGTCATCAGTCCCCCTAGAACTTAGAAGTACTTAAACTAACCTAAGGACATCATACACATCCATGCCCGAGACAGGATTCGAACCTGCGACAGTAGCGGTCGCGCGGCTCCAGACTGTAGCGCCTAGAACCGCTCGGCCACTTCGGCCGGCACAATATGTGCAGACACGGGGAGATTCAGCAGCTGTGACACCCTGTTAGCCCCTATCTACAATTACACTCAGCAAACCACGTTACGGATTGTGGTACCTTGTAATGGTACTTGAATTACGTAACCATTACGGCACCTCACCTCAACCTCTCGATACCAGCAATATTCTACTGTGTTTCTGTAAAATAGTTAACATATTTCTGTGACAACATTCAGATTTGATTTCATTAATGTAGAGGTACTTCGATTCATCGATATGCATATATTGCAATGATATTATTCTTATGTATATTCTTTCTTTTGTCACTATGATCTTTGAAGTACTTGTAACTCTGATTTTTGGGCGCGTAAGCGGTTATGAGGGTGGTGGTGGTGGTGGTTAGTGTTTAACGTCCCGTCGACAACGAGGTCATTAGAGACGGAGCGCAAGCTCGGGTTAGGGAAGGATTGGGAAGGAAATCGGCCGTGCCCTTTCAAAGGAACCATCCCGGCATTTGCCTGAAACGATTTAGGGAAATCACGGGAAACCTAAATCAGGATGGCCGGAGACGGGATTGAACCGTCGTCCTCCCGAATGCGAGTCCAGTGTGCTAACCCCTGCGCCACCTCGCTCGGTGGTTATGAGGGAGTCAAGCTTTGGTCGTCATGTTAAAAAGACGCAAATTGTAGAGGAAGATATTTTCAAGTGGGTTTTATATTGTGATGTGATGTTTTGGAACGAGTTACGTGATATTGCAACAAAAGTAATAAAAAGTAAGTGTAACTTAAATTCGGAGTGCTGATTACTTTTTTACATCACCATTGTCCTAACTTGCAAAACTTTAATCTTCAAGAATGGTTTATGAAGCACATCTATAAAACTTTTGAATATCGCAGAATAACACCAAGGCCTCTTTGCATCCGAGCTTGGAATCATCACTTCCTAGATTTTCGACGATTGAGCCACGACTTCACAACGAGACCAGCCTGGGAAACACGAAAAGAAGAGTGCCTAGTTTATCCATTATTTCAAGAAATGACTTTATTAATTGTGCTCTAATGACACCTGCCACATAATATAACTTTGTTGTTGCCCGAAAATGCAATATTTAGCAGCGTGAGCAACACTACAATCATAATTAATTTTTGACCTTTGTTGTGGTAGGGTTGTTAGAACTTCTGAAACCACTAGCATCTTCTTCGCAAACCCCCCCCCCCCCTCCTCGCTCCGCCCACCAAGAGTATTGGTGGAAAGAACGACTGCCGGTGACCTCAAATTTCTCTCATTTCCCTGGCCTGGTCATTTCTCGAGATGTATGTGAAACCGATTAACACGAGGGATGATCCCTGAAACGGGTGCGGTCAATAGGTGTGCCACGTACGGCCGCCTGAGAAAAGCACTTGCTAGAGTCTGCAGGTCCCCGCAGCGCTGTTTTTCGAGACGGACGTAAGCTCCGCGTCTCGGGCCTTTCACTGCTGGACAGTGCGCGTAGCCGCGTGCTGTCGGGCCGTTCCACACAGCGGTGTCCCCCGTTCAAATGGCTCTGAGCACTATGGGACTTGAAACTTCCTGGCAGATTAAAACTGTGTGCCGGACCGAGACTCGAACTCCGGACCTTTGCCTTTCGCGGGCAAGTTTGGAAGGTAGGAGACAAGGTACTGGCAGAAGTAAAGCTGTGAGGACGGGGCGTGAGTCGTGCTTGGGTAGCTCAGCTGGTAGAGCACTTGCCCGCGAAAGGCAAAGATCCAGAGTTCGAGTCTCGGTCCGGCACACAGTTTTAATCTGCCAGGAAGTTTCATATCAGCGCACACTCTGCTGTAGAGTGAAAATTTCATTCTAGAAACTATGGGACTTAACATCTGAGGTCATCAGTCCCCTAGAACTTAGAACTACTTAAACCTAACTAACCTAAGGACATCACACACATCCATGCCCGAGGCAGAATTCGAACCTGCGACCGTAGCGGTCGCGTGGTTCCAGACTGAAGCGCCTAGAACCACTCGGCCACACTGGCCGGCGGTGTCCCCCATGACGACGCTGCGTGGCCTCAAGACACGGCAACCGATTTGTGAACAACCTAAAATTAAAGGCTTTTAAGATATTCTGGCTCAATAACCCCTTCTTCAGAAAATCATCCCTTAAGTTCATGTCCCTTAATCGACTCAATTGGCGTGCTCAATAGATTATTAAATATCGGGTATTTTATATGGGGTCCGCAAGCGCATCTTTTCCGAGAAATCGAGGAAAGAAACTTTTCCGACCGTCACTTATGAACCTATAAGGTAAAAGCTGTTCAATGAAAGTGCCGTTGATTTAACGACCAAGGCAACAAATGTCGCCATTCGTGCAATCATGTCGGATCTTCCACCACCAGTGAGAGAATCTCCTGTAATAAAGTTTGGCCGATGGAGTCTCCTTTTGGCTGGAGTACTTTATGAGGCCACAACACAAAGACTGTTTTCCAAGAAAGAAGTTGCATTTCGAGAAACAGAAAAAAAGCAAGGCAATTCCTGACGCTAAGTTAAAGGGAGCAAAAAGACTGTACTAAGTAAAACTAAAAAGGCACAATTGGCCCGTGCTGCTGCAGTGGAACCAGAGCCATAAATAATTTGTTATAGAATTAAATGTAGTGTCACACATTGCTCTATGTGGGTTTATATATATATGCTCACATTATATTATGTTCAAATTGAAGAATTTTTTAAGGCTTCTGGCTGTAGAGGGGAGGACCTGTGTTCGATACCCAGTTGCATCCTGCAGGGTTACTTCAGTTGAATTTTTTTCCGTTTCCAAATTGTTAGGCATAGGAGAGTTAATAAGGTAAGTAAAGCGATAAGGAATAATATCCAGATAGGCGAACAAATTTCTCAAAAGACTTGGATTCGTGAAGAATTACGAATTTAATCCTGGTCGCTTTACAATGACTCTTTCACTCTGTGACATCAATCCCTTTCGAACAACTAGAAATTGCAAATTTGTGGTAAGTTCTATGGGACCAAACTGCTGAGGTCATCGGTCCCTAGGCTTACACACTACTTAATCTAACTTAAACTAACACACACACACACACACACACACACACACACATACACACACACACACGCCCAAGGGAGGACTCGAACTAAGTGTATGGTACTTGTCACAAAAACAAGCGAAACGAACACATTGGTTGAACAAACAAGAACTAAAGAATGTAATCATTGCGCAAGTACACCATTCCTTCTGAAGATTCCGAGGAAAACAAACTTAGTTTACAATTAAAAATATTTCTTTTTAGTGAATTTATTTGCATCCATATCAAGACACGATAACACGGTCTGAAAAAATCGATACCGAGAGCGGTTGTGCAGTTCCCACTGTGTTTTCAGAAAAAAAGCTAATTTTGAAGACTCGGAATAAAGTTTTAACTTGGCGATAAAAATAAAAACTAAAAGGCTGGCACACAGATGTGCAGTTTGGCGGTATCACTCCTGCAGTGTAAGTCGTTTTATCCTCGTTATCTATAAACAATCTTCAGGAACTCACACCTAGTGAGTATGTGGCTGGCGACCACGGGGCCCCGAGCTGAGTCCAGGCATTGCTTCCACTTACTAATGCCAGGCTCCTCACTTTTATCTTTCCTATCTGGCCACCCTCGGCCAACTCTTTGTTCTTTTCCGACCCTGACGCTATTAGGTTTCGAGGGCTAGGGGTCTTCCATTTCCAACCTATACTTCTACTGAGCCGAGTATCTCCCGGAATAAGGAAATTACCTTCTATCAATTGCCAACGGCCTTCTAGGAGGGCGGATGAGCGGCTTGAAGGAAGGGCACTCTCTTGCCCTTGGGGTGGGAAACTGCTCCTAAAGGTGGAGGAGCCACAAGGTGCCCAACGGCATAGAATGGAGAAGGCAACGGGAAACCACTCCATTAAAGACCCGGGCGGGTATCCCAAGTATCAACAGCTTATGATGGAAAGCTCTTTGGTTAAATCCTCCGGAGGTAAAATAGTCCCCCATTCGGATCTCCGGGCGGGGACACCTAAAGAGATACCAAAATCCAAAAGCATTAATGTAAGAAGGATAGCAACATGGAACGTCAACTCACTTCTTAAATGTGGTAAACTGGAAAACTTGAAAATGGAAATGAAACGAATGGATATTGATGTACTGGGAGTCTCAGAAATGAGATGGCCAAACGCTGGCGACTTTTGGTCAGGGGATTACAGAATCGTACACACTGGAACAACACAAGACAATCCAGGGATTGCACGAGTGGGAATTATCCTCAGTAAAGAGATGGGGTTAAGAGTAAAAGGATTTGTTCAACATAGTGAGAGGATAATTTATGTCCGATTGGAAACTAAACCAAGAGACACAATCATAATCCAAGTATACATGCCAACTACGAGGCACGAGGATGATGAAATCGACATGATGTATGACCACCTTGAAGAAGTAATTGGCAGATTTAAAGGAGCTGAAAACCTTGTCATCATGGGAGATATGAATACCGTTGTTGGGGAAGGTAAAGAAGAGGATGTGGCAGGGAATTTTGGATTAGGATTAAGAAATGAAAGAGGGGATAAACTTGTAGAATTCTGCCAAAGAAATAAACTTTCCATTACAAATATCTTCTTTAATCATCATCCAAGAAGAAGATATACTTGGAAAATGCCTGGTGACATTAACAGATATCAAATTGACTTCATATTAGTGAAGCAAAGATTTAAAAACCAAGTTAAGGACAGCAGATCATATCCAGGCTGTGATACGGAAAGTGACCACATACTCGTTATGATGACGACTGAACTAAAATTCAAGAACATTAAAAAAAGAAGTACATGTAAATGGGATTTGAAAAACCTGAAAAACAAAAATACACTGAAGCACTATCAACTAGAAACAGACAAGAAAACAAATACACAGGGCTGCAATGACATCCAAAGCAGCTGGGAAAAAATAAAAACTGGTATTTTAGAAGCAGCAGAAGAAGTAATAGGAAAAGAAAGGACAGAGAAAAGGAAGGAATGGATCACTAATGACCTACTAAATATGATGGAATAAAGAAGGAAATTAAAAAATTCTGTGAAGAAGGAAGACCAAGAGAAATACAAGAGTCTGAAAGAATCAACAGAGAGGCAAAACAAGCAAGAGAAAAATACCTTGATGATCTCTGTATTTCAGTTGAGGACAACATGAACAAGGGAAATATCGACAAGGCCTATAAATGTGTGAGACATTGCTTTGGAGACAGAAGAAACAAGTGTAGGGGTTTGATGGATGAAAATGGCAATATGTTGGATGACGATGATGAAGTTGCAAGAAGATGGAAACAATATATAGGAAAACTGTACAGCGGACCAGACCTGCCTGAAAACATCATGGAAGAAGAAACAGAAGTAGATGGACACAACATAGGTGAACCTATATTGAAGGAAGAGTTTGAACTAGCTCTGAAAAAATTGAAAAACAACAAATCGCCTGGTATAGACAATATCCCAGCCGAACTTCTGAAATCTGGAGGAGCAAAACTGAATCAGGAGTTGTATAATCTTGTTTTCAACATGTACGAGCAGGGTAAAATTCTTACAGACTTTGAGAAAAACATTATGATCCCCATTCCAAAGAAGGAAAATGCTACAAGATGTGAAAATTATAGGACGCTCAGACTAGTTACGCACGCCTCTAAAATATTAACCTCAATTATCCTAAAATGCATAGAACAAAAAGTCGAAGCTACACTCTCCGAAGACCAGTTTGGATTCCGGAAAGATAGAGGAACCAGAGAAGCAATATTTGCTCTAAAACTAATAATACAGAAACCACTAGATAAGAACCTGAAAACATACATAGCTTTCGTAGATGTAGAGAAAGCCTTTGATAATGTTAAATGGGATAAGATGTTTGAGGTACTCAAAAAAGTAGTAATAGACCATAAAGATAGAAAAATGATATGGAGCCTGTACAAAAACGAGGCAGCAGTTATCCGTGGACGGACAAAACAAGAAGAGGTGCAGATACGGTAAGGTGTCCGACAAAGTTGCGCACTATCCCCTGTTATCTTTAATGTATACATTGAAGAGGCGCTGAAAAAAGTAAGGGAAAATTCACAGACAGGTGTAGTAATTCATGGTCAACGAATAGATATGATAAGATATGCCGATGATAAAGCTGTCCTGGCTGAAAGTGAAGAAGATCTTGTAGTCCTACTGAATAGAATGGATAAAGTTATGGGTGAAGAATATAATATGAGAATTAATAAAGCAAAAACAAAAGTAATGGCATGCGACAAAGAAGATCAAGTGAAAGTCCAAGTTCATGTAGGCAATGAACTGCTTGAACAAGTTGATAAATTTACTTATATGGGCAGTAATATTACCAGGGATGGAAGGAGCAAGGCAGAAGTGAGAAGTAGAATAGCTCAAGCAAAGGCTGCTTTTAACAAGAAGAAAAACATATTAACATCTAAGAGCATCAGCCTTGAAATCAGGAACAGATTTTTGAAATCATATGTGTGGAATGTGGCATGCTATGGGTGTGAAACATGGACTCTCGGGACAGAGGAAGACCAGAAGCTAAATTCTTTTGAAATGTGGTGCTATAGACGCATGCTCAAAATAAAATGCATCGACAAGGTCACAAACGAAGTGGTTCTGGAAAGAGCAGGTGAAAAGAGAAGCTTCTGGAGTTTCATTGTTAAAAGAAGAGTGCAATTTACAGGCCATCTATTAAGACAAAGGAGTCCTGAATACAATCAAAGAGGGATATGTCGAGGGAAAAAGACCAAGAGGAAGACCACGACTGAGGTACATGGATCAAATCGTGAAAGATGTGGGATGTAACACCTATAAAGAAATGAAGAGAAAAGCTGAAAGACGCACAGAATGGAGACAAGCTGCCATTGTAGCTGTTGCAAACCAATCCTTGGATTGCCCACTACAGAAGAAGAAGATCTATAAACATGCAATGATACACTGAGCTGTCATTATCTGTAAACATGCAATGATACATGAAGCTGTTATTTTGTTCAGTCCATGCCCGCAATATCAGAGAAAACGTTATCAGCAACGTCTGATTTTCAAGCGTTCTCAAGATTTTTTTTTTGTAAACTGTATGCTATTTCCTGGATTAAAAGCAAATGAAGTAAACATTCTTCCACGTGTCGGTCAAACGATTCATCTCTTGTATAACTTGAGGACCAAACTAATTATTAGTTACTTATAAACCCAGGAAAACTTTACGCAACAATTTTGTAGACACTTGGATGGAAAATTGCGCCGTTTACAAATGCATTTTTGTACGTACGCTACCAACTGCGACAAAGGTTAGTTTTTCTCCCTTATGCGTTATCGTCCGCCGAACCCGCGTCTTCGCAGCAATCTGACAAGGAACTTTTTAGCATACAACGAGGTTTCAGATTTGATTCTTTACTAATGCCAGTCGTTTGAGAAATTTTTTTGCGTACTTTTCTATTATTTCTTACTGATTAACATAGTCATTAAACCTCCTATGCCTAGCAATTTAGACACAGAAAAAAATACAACTAAAAGAAAACCCGCAGAGGCAACCGGGGATCGAAAACAGCTCTTCTGCTCCGCAGCCACATACCTTGGTCGCTACACCAGGGGCGCTTTCGTTGAACAGCTCTTTAATTTATGGCTAGAGCGGCAATCGAACAAGTCCATTTCCTAGATTTCTAGGAAATTATGCATTTGCGGACTCCATATAATAATACATGAATTGTATTCGCAGTTGTATAATGGAATGACGACAGTAAAAACTTGGTACGGACCGGGGCTTGAATCCGGAGTTCCCACTTATCGCGACCGGTCGGCTATCCGAAGACGACTATCAATCATGTGTCTACATGCTTTGGTTGAACGTCCATTATGTACACTCTCCTCTCCCCCATCCAGCACAAATTTGCAGTGTCGTCAGTCCATTATACAGCTGATTGTGGTCGATATTCGTAACTGCGAATACATTTCATGCATTTCGTAACGTCTATTTTCGCTGCAGTGCCTGTTCCTTCGGACTTTGCATCGTAATTCGGAATAATACAGGCTCCGCAATATCGTACGATCCATATAAAATGGTCAATTTTACAATAATCTATCGATCCCGTCAATTCTTAGTCAGTTACGCGTCATGAACTTTAGGGGGATACTGAGCCGAAATATCCTAAAGTCTTTTATTGTAGGTTGTACACAAGCGACCTGTCGAATACGAGCCAAGTCGGTTGCCCGTGTCTGAGGCCTTCCGCTTGTGTGGTGTTGTGGCTGGTACTTCTACTCTTACTCTTATTCTCACTAAGACATTCTTAAAACAAAGTGTACTTTGAATAACTTTTATTGTTGAAGTTCCTAAAACTAGACAATATCACAAAGTCACATATTTCGATTTTTTTGTGTGTGGGCTATATATCGAAACAAGGCCCAACACACAGTCCCACATCACTCTGTTTACACAACTAACGCGAATCCTCACGATTTTTGTTATTCCTGCATATGACGCATCTCCTTACAGGTCTCTGTTGTTTTACTGACGATCCACTGTGATTCGAAAGTGCCTTTCTCGAAGACGAACGGTTTCTTCTCGTCTGATTGACGACCTCCCGATGCTTTCCTTTCTTGGTGATATCTCTCTAAAGCCTAAGGAATGAGGCTGAGATGAAATTCGGTGACTGAAGCATTCATTCCTGTATGCACCTTATTCCTGTATGCACCTTGTAAACGACGCGGGAAATTAGCACACGAGTGAAAAACTTTATGTTGTACCATTTCAGTCTCTTGCGAACACATTCCGTTGAGCTAAGTCTCATGTCGTATTTATCCACTACACCGATAGACTCGTTGTTAATTCAACATATATTTGGGTTTACATTTATCGGTATAAGGTTAGCATAAAATGTTGACAGCTGATTTCATTGAGTCTGCAAAGTATGTTGCGAACATACATACATCTCTTTTGTCATGCCACTTCAAAGCCATGATAGTGCCCATTGACCTAAATTCTGTCTCACCCCTTTGCAGTTTGGTTTCAAGTTCTGCTGTACGATTACCTGCTCCTGTGGACTGTACCTACTGCATTAGTTGTTCTCTCATGCAAGTTGCGGAAGAGAGATGGACGCTTCTGTCGGCACATACCGTGTTTTCTGTTCCACTGGAGATATAACAGATGTTTTAATACTGCGCTATAATTCGATGGAGATAAGGACTACTGCACTATGGTCTGTTGGAGGTAGGGGGAGGGGAGAGGTTTTTTAATTTTTCGCGAACGCAACTGGACTAATGGCGCCATCTTGGAGACGAATACTGCGCTTTGGTTGGCTGGAGATAAGGAGGGGGAGAGAAGGATGGATTTTTTTATTTCTCATTAGCACAAATGAGCTATTTCCGCCATCTTGAACTTTTAAAAATCTATTTTACTGATTGGCTGACTGACTGATGACGCCATGAGTTCAAGATCATCGACATCATGCATGACCTTCATGGTCTCGTGACAGTCTTGTGCTGTTGGTCAAGCCCAAGATCAAACGCCACTAGTCCCTGCCCCTGGGCGTAGGCAACCGTTGAACCAACAACGCCCACTCACATCCTGCTTGCGCTTACTAAGAACACATCAGAACATATATATCCGACGTTAGCATTCCCAGCATGCACAGTTCCTGTCGTTAGCACTGGAGGCACGACCTCTGCACGGATACATACGTCGATAGTAGTTGAACGATTAGGAAACGCCGTGGAAGGGCCCAATAATCCCCCCTAATTCTGCATCTTACCCTACAGGCAGAAGACGCGTCCGATAATGTCACCTTAGGGACAGGTAGTTCGTAGCTACGATTTGTCTACGTACAATAAGCGTTCCACAATGTACCGTGGTGCAAGATGTTCGAAATTCAGACAAAAACAGGAGTAAGCAATAGGAGAAGACAAGTAATACACAATATGTACAAGAACCACGAGGTAATAAAAGAATGGAAGACCAAGAACTAAGTGACTGAATTAAATTGGGAATAACACAGGGATGCAGACGTTCGCCCCCCCCCCCCCCCTCACCCGTTCAATCGAGACATCGAAGAAGAAGAAGAAGAAGTCACGAAAATAAAATACAGGTTCGAGAATGACATTAAAATGACGTTACTGATAATCTTAACATCAAAATTGGCAACCAAGAAGTAGGTGAACTGAAGGAATTCTGCTACACTACGACACAGGCCGACTGAAGCTAGAAGGACATAAAAGCAAACTAGCACTGGCAAAGAGAGCATTCCTAGCCAAGATAGATCTGCTAATATGAAATATCGGCCTTCTTTTGAAGCAGTAAAGTCTAAGATTGTAAAGTTGGCGCACGGCATTCTATGGCAGCGAATTATGGACAATGCGAAAAGCAGAACGAAAGAGAATCGAAGTGTTTGAGATGTGTGGTGCGTAAGAATGCTGAAAAGTAGGTGGACTGATAAGGTAAGAAATGGAGGGAGGGGGGCGAAAGACAGAGATTTGAATACACCCAACAAATAATTGAGGATGCAGGGTGCAAATGTTACTCTGGCATGAGGAGGTTGGCGTAGGAGAAGAATTCGTGACAGGCCAAATAAAATCATTCAGAAAACTGATGACAAACAAAAGTGTATAAAGCAAAAATACACGAAATTTGAAGGTTGTTACTGTTTCAATTGCTTTATCGCCTACATTTTCGGCTATTAATGTGCAATATGTTATATTAATTTACGCTGAATGAAAACTGCCCGTCTCTGTGGTCTAACAGCCTTCCTCTCCCGTTCTCTAACCTAGCAGCTTCCTACGTCACCTACAATACGGTTAACGGATATTAGGGTACTCCAGGAGTTACCTTTCCATCTGGCTCTTTCGTCCCGATAAGTGTCGACTTCTCTCTGCTGGCAAGTCCAGAATACAGTCTCAAGGCTTGCTCGATATTCCGTGAGCTCTTAATTTGCTCGTCGATCGACGTACTGCTGAAATGATCTAATGCCTTCTGGTCAATCTGGCCATCATTAGCTATAGGCGGGGAAATAAGATACACCCCACCATACCCTCTGTTTAGTTTTTGATCGATCGCTTACTGAACATTTCTTACGGTGAAATGTACAAATAATTGCACAATTGCCGGCCGGAGTGGCCGTACGGTTCTAAGCGCTGCAGTCTGGAACCGAGCGACCGCTGCGGTCGCAGGTTGAAATCGTGCCTCGGGCATGGATGCGTGTGATGTCCTTAGGTTAGTTAGGTTTAATTAGTTCTCAGTTCTAGGCGACTGATGACCTCAGAAGTTAAGTCGCATAGTGCTCAGAATCATTTGAACCATTTGAATTGCACAATTTTTCCACTTGCATATCAAAGAGTAACAGTACGACAGTGATTACAATATTGGTGGCGAACCAATTGGGCACGCCACATCGCGTAAGTGATTAGGGACAATATTAAGAGGCTACGTGAAGTGAGATGATCACGCAACACCTGTCGAATGGAAGACTTATTGTTATATATTTTCTGGTACAGTATTACTTTTGCTTTCTTACTTTTACTTTTACTTTTTTCTTTTTTCTTAAATCTTTATTATTACATTCATAGAATTTGACAGCAGGAAGAAACAGTCTAGACTGCAATGAGCAGAAATTTGGAAATTTATGGTAAGTTCCTGTGGGAGCAAACTGCTGAGGTCATTGGTCCTCAGGCTTACACACTACTTAATCGAACTTAAACTAACTTACACTAAGGACGACACACACACCCATGCCCGAGGGAAGACTCGAACCTCCGGCGGGGGAGCCACGCGAACCGTGGCAAGGCGCCTGAGACCGCGCAGCGCAATGACAGCAGATGCTTTACTGACGGGTTTCGCCTTTGAGGCATGTTCAGAATTTACTTAGGAACTGCGGGTAACCGCATTAGTCATAGGTAGCCAAAACAAGTGGTGTAAATCTTTGAGAAGGCATGCAGCACCTTCGCCAAAGGTGCACACCAAAGGTTTACAATTTGAATACCTTAACGTTGTATGTTGCCGTTAAGTACTGTTTGATATTACCCACCTCGTAAATTCTGATTCACCACGTTTGGTACATGACACGAGTGATGCAAACTCGATTTGACATTTCTCGCTTTATGTCATCAACTGAAATTGATGACCGTTGATAGTATTTTTGTTTCTAACGTTTCGTTTCCAAGATACTAGTTTCTTTCGTGGAAGCTAGTCGTTTGTTTCCTCACAATCGCCCAGTAAGCCAAAATAAATAAATAGTAGCAAAAAAAGCAGTTTGTTTTTCTTTTTTAACCTTAAATAAGAAAACGTTCAGCCTTTGACGGAAGATCACATAAATATGTTCTCGAATCAATACCGTCATTTCCGACTTCATGCCCACAAGGTCACCGAAGCTTCGGTGTACAGGAATCTTTTGTAATAATTGGAATGTCTTCCCGTCAGCTGCAAAAGAAAAGGGTGCACTGGACGCAATAAAAAAAAAGATGCTCCCTTGTTTGTGGGTCTTGCTAGAGGAATTCTGTTGGTCTACGTGCTCGTCACAGGACATGTCTCCCAACATCGGGTGACTGATTGTAGACACTCTTTTACTGTTAGGAGGAAACAGACAGGTTGTTAGACACGTGAGGACAAACACGACGCCCTCCCCTATCTAGTCGTAAGATTAATAAACTGCTATACTGCTAGTGAGTCACAGAGTTCCATGTTAATGGAACGAACTGACCTTCCCTGTACTAGGCTGCACTACGAGCTGTACAGGACGCGTCAGGACTTCCGAGATGTTACACACCTGCAACAAAGGAAAACAGGAGTTCAGTAGGCCTAATTTGAAACTTAGCACATAATATAATTTTCAAATAACGTAGAAGGTACGTTTTATAACACAGTATGGTACTATAAGTTTCGCAACTTCCAGACAGTGCTACAGGTTGGCCATAAAACCCGCACCAAAGTCATGAAACTGTAATAGTGGTGTTGGTAGTATCAATACACTGAATTAATAAATGGGAGAAGATGTATAAAGAAATATTTGTTGTAGGTAAAAATTAAGTTCCTGTTCTTGAAGACCACTGACCCCCCCTTCAGATACTGTAAAAAATCTGACTGCCACGTATCAAACATCAGGTTTGTGTATAAATAACTCATCTGCTACCAGTCACGATTTTCCTCATTTTATTTTTCGCACGACACGTTCCGGGATATGGTTCCCATTTTCAAGTGCGTTTTTTGTGTTTGTTATGCCATTTCTATGTGATGTCGTTGTCGATGTGTGAGAGTCTGCTACATTTCGGTGACCGGTGACTTAAGTTTCCTTATGATCCATTGTACAGAGTCTCACACACACTAAACATACAAGTTGTGTGTGTGAAACTCTGCGCAAATGGACCATAAGGAAACTTAGTCAACGAAATGAAGCAGACTCTCACACATCGACAACATCACATAGAAATGGCATAACAAAAACAAAAAACGCACTTGAAAATGGGAATCATTTCCCGGAACGCGTCGTGCGCAAAATAAAATGAAGAAAATCGTGACTGGTAGCAGAAGAGTTATTTATAAACAAAACTATAGTTTTCCCAGTCGCAGACTTTCAGAGCCATTTATAATGGATCAAATCAGAGAATAAAACGTCTCCAAACGATTGTTTTACAAATAAGTTAATGTGTTAAATATTTGACGTTTAGCATGTAAAACCTGTATAATTCAGGATGTGAAAGCCTAACTGTGTTGGTTTTCATGGGTTTCGGAAAAGATAGTTTTTCTGCTAAACTACGAGTCGTACAGTTGCACAATTTTGTATCTGCACTGGTATCTGTGGATACTGTCTACAAAATGTTTATCGAATAGAGTCAACAGCACGGAAATACTACATTAAAACGTCGTGCCGCGCGAGTTGTAAGCATTTAGTAAGCGGTAAACTATTTTCTTTTTATTATTTTGTGGAGCTGTAAGCGGGCAAAAGTTTAAAAATGGTTAGAAATTATAAACAACTCTGCGTTCCGCGCATCCGCAGCTGTGGTAACACGTCTTGCAAAAAGAACACCGCGTACAGTTTTAATGGAACGTGGACTGTTTGGTGGCCTGCAGCCACGTCCACTCGGCCCCTTTTCCAAGCGACTACCAGCATTTGACGTCCAATGCCGTTTTACCACTGAAGGCTGGGTTTCCCTTCTTCCCCACATCGATGTCTCTAAAGACTTGAAGCACTGAGGATGTGGCTATACGCCATGAAACCGGTCGTGTCCCAGTAAAGATTACCATACAGATGTACATGGTGTTTTTAATTACATTTAAAGTTTTTTTGGAAGTTGTGAACTGCTGTGAATGGATGAGTATATTCTGAATGCTCCTCAATAAACACTGGTTACTCACGTATCTAAATGTTTATGATATCGTTTATTTGGAACTGTGTATCATACAAGGATATAATTATGCTGGTCGATAAGCGCTCTCTTTCTCAATACTGGGCGAGTATAGCCAGGGTAACTTGTGCGGCGTGAGTTACGTTGCCTCACCATGTACACAGTTACTAACTTTAGTACCTGTTGTGTTACATGTCTAAAGTAAGATTATACTTCTTAAGAAGTAAATTATGACACAATTTTAAATTTTTGAATTCGATCAATAATTATATAAGATAGTAAAAAATCATTTTTTTTGTGGAACCCATTAGACACAGACTTGTAAAACTACCGTCGACTAGCGTAAGTAGACACACAGTTGTAAAACTACAGTTGACAACCGTAAGTAAGGGTACACTACGGTAGTTTCCCAATTAGCCTTGGTCAGTTATGATCGTGACTGTGTTACACGAGCATTATGTCCGTTGCAGCCGGCCGGAGTGGCCGTGCGGTTCTAGACACTTCAGTCTGGAACCGCGCGACCGCTGCGGTCGCAGGTTCGAATCCTGCCTCGGGCATGGATGTGTGTGATGCCCTTAGGTTAGCTAGGTTTAAGTAGTTCTAAGTTCTAGGGGACTGATGGCCTCAGAAGTTGAGTCCCATAGTGCTCAGAGCCATTTTTTTGTAAAAATAAAAAAAAGACGCTACAGGTATATCATTTAGCGCTAGAAAACATAACTTCCGCGGAAGGAAGGTAAAAAAAACCTGCAAAACATAAACATATGAAACATCGCTTCAATACATCGTAGAGCTTATATTTTAATATGTTTGTGTTACTCAAACAATATTCGCACTTATCAATAACAAGAGGAAACTCTTTCCTTTCATCACGATGAAGAGCGGTCTACTGAACACAAAATAACAACAATAACTGTATAGTTTTTCATGTATGTGCATGTAAACTGTACTTGTGTCAAAAGCAACTGCTTTGGTTGCATAAAAATGCAGAATTTACGTGGTGAACTAATTCTTATTACTTATAAAATGCCGGCGGCGTGGCCACGCGGTTCTAGGCGCTACAGTCTGGAACCGCGCGACCGCTACGGTCGCAGATTCGAAACCTGCCTCGGACATGGATGTGTGTGATGTGCTTAGGTTTCTAAGGTTTAAGTAGGTCTAAGTTCTAGGGGACTGATGACCTCAGCAGTGAAGTCCCATAGTGCTCAGAGCCATTTTTTGAACTTATAAAATGCAATTTATATTTTGTAAGGATATAAAATGCATGCTGTGCGGCTCTAAATATGTGCAGTAAAACAAACAAACGGAAAACAAAGAAATCGTCGTCTCCCAACTCCTCTCTCACACATTCATTTATGTTTCTTTCCCTACAAATACTACCAGTAGTGCTACCATTTACTACGTCATTTAGGGAAAGTACCACAACTATCGAACCGTAGTTTCGGTAGAACGGAACTCCACGTAGGCAACGTGCAATGGGACCGAGTGACCGCGTTTAGCTGTTCAGTGGTACAAATCAGTAATGAGGTGTACCGCACCGTGATCGCGCCAGACGTGTTCCAAGATAAATTCACACTTCAATATATTAATCAGCGATATACAAGCCAGAGACTGAGTTACACGAGTAGGGAAAATTCAGCGGAAAAACAGTAAATACGGGATATTAGAGGCCCGTACGAGTTCCACAAAGCCGTCGAATGTGCTTTTGAACGTCAACGTAGAGCGTGCAGAGTTCCACGACAAAACAACAGTCAAAGCAGTGGAAACACGCTGATTCTCCGTCGCCAAAGAAAGCAAAGACAATTACTTCGGCGGGAAAGATCATGACATCAGTTTTCTGGGATGCGAAGGCGATTCTGTTTGCAGATTATCTCCCCACTGCGCAAACAATTACTGGATAATACTACTATGCTAACCTCCTGGCCAAATTGCAACAAAAAAGATACGCGAAAAAGGGCCAGGTTTAGCGAGGAAAAAAGTAATCTCCCATACAGACAATGCGCGCCCGTACACATTGCCGTCGCCATGGCAAAATTACACGACCTAAGGCACGAATTGATGCCACACCAGCCTTATTTACCTGATATGGCTCCGTAAGGCTTCCATCTCTACCAAAACTGAAAATTTTTCTTGAAGGGCGAAGATTCACTTCAAACGAAGAGTTGATAGCCGGAGTTGACAACTACACTACTGGCCATTAAAATTGCTACACCACGAAGATGACGTGCTACAGACGCGAATTTAACCGACAAGAAGAAGATGCTGTGATGTGCAAATCATTAGCTTTTCAGAGCATTCACACAAGATTGGCGCCGGTGGCGACACTTACAACGTGCTGACATGAGGAAAGTTTCCAACCGTGCTGACATGAGGAAAGTTTCCAACCGATTTCTCATACACAAACAGCAGTTGCCTGGTGAAACGTTGTTGTGATGCCTCGTGTAAGAAGGAGAAATGCGTACATCACGTTTCCGATTTTGATAAAGGTCGGATTGTAGCCTATAGCGATTGCGGTTTATCGTATCGCGACATTGCTGCTCGAGTTGGTCGAGATCCTACGACCGTTACCAGAATATGGAATCGGTCGGCTCGGGAGGGTAATACGTAACGCCGTGCTGGATCCCAAATGCCTCGTATCACTAGCAGTCGAGATGACAGGCATCTTATCCGCATGGCTGTAACGGATCGTGCAGCCACGTCTCGATCCCTGAGTCAACAGATGGGGACGTTTGCAAGGCAACAACCATCTGCACCAACAGTTCGACGACGTTTGCAGCATCATGGGCTATCGGCTCGGAGAGCATGGCTGCGGTTACCCTTGACGCTGCATCACAGACAGGAGCGCCTGCGATGGTGTACTCAACGACGAACCTGGGTGCACGAATGGCAAAACGTTACTTTTTCGGATGAAACCAGGTTCTGTTTACAGCATCATGATTGTCGCATCCGTGTTTGGCGACATCGCGGTGAACGCACATTGGAAGCGTGTATTCGTCATCGCCATACTGGCGTATCACCCGGCGTGATGGTATGGGGTGCCATTGGTTACACGTCTCGGTCACCTCTTGTTCGCATTGACGACACTCTGAACAGTGGACGTTACATTTCAGATGTGTTACGACCCGTGGCTCTACCCTTCATTCGATCCCTGCGAAAACCTACATTTCAGCAGGATAATGCACGACCGCATGTTGCATATCCTGTACGGGCCTTTCTGGATACAGAAAATGTTCGACTGCTGCCCTGGCCAGCACATTCTCCAGATCTCTCACCAATTGAAAACGTCTGGTTAATGGTAGCCGAGCAACTGGCTCGTCACAATACGCCAGTCACTACTCTTGATGAACTGTGGTATCGTGTTAAAGCTGCATGGGCAGCTGTACCTGTACACGCCATCCAAGCTCTGTTTGACTCAATGCCCAGGCGTATCAAGGCCGTTATTACGGCCAGAGGTGGTTGTTCTTGGTACTGATTTCTCAGGATATGTGCACCCAAATTGCGTGAAAATGTTATCACATGTCAGTTCCAGTATAATATATTTGCCCAATGAATACCCGATTATTATCTGCATTTCTTTTTGGTTGTGCAATTTTAATGGCCAGTAGTGTATTTTGCAGGCCTGGAGGAGGCTCATATTCGAGGTGGGATCAAGGAACCGGAACATCGTTGAACCAAGTGCATCACTCTACACGGAGACGACACTGAAAAACAAAAAAAGTTTCAGTGATGTAAGTACTTTTTTTTGTATTCGTTTGCGAGAACTTTCCAAACCACCGTCGTAGACTTTGCTCTGCACGTTCAGAAAGACTACCCAACGTGCTATTCCACGCTATGACGTCAGGAAGTCGGCACGCTCAAGACTCGAGTGCACCGTCTGTGTGCCTACGGCTTTGGGGGATAATTTTTTTAACCCACCAAAAAGGGAAACCCCTTAGAATACGGTCGGTTGGAAACCGTAGTCCTGAGTAACGACGATCTGCGAATTATTTGTGGCAAAGCTTGAGCAGCGTAGTACGGGCCTCCACTGGTGGATGAGCTAAAAAGCGGTCACGGGCTGGAGTTTGCTCGCGACAAAGGCGTCGGAAGGGCTGGCCGTTTTTGTCCGGCCCGGCTGCAGAGCCCGCTGTACCTGGAAACGGCGCGGACACACGCACACGCGTACACACGCACAGGGCGGCGCTCGGCAGTCGCGGCACGCACCCAGCAGGATATTGAATTGCGAGGCGCATCTGCACGCGCCGCCGTCAGCCGCCGCTACACAACACGCCGCCCGCGCTAACAGCCGTACAGGAGTGCTGTCTGTCCGGTAGCGGCAGAATCGTAGCTTCAGTCGTAAGACCTTACCCGTACACAGTACAGACCGCGCATGACACGTTTCCGTGCAAGTTCACTACGAGGCAGGGCTGTGCTTAGTGGGTTCTTGGCGCATTAGTTACGGTGACACAATGGATGCTGATTGTGAGCACAGAGTGAACCTGTTCATTAAGCTCGGGAAAGCCCTTAGTGAAACGTGGACAATGATTAAAGCCGTCGGCACACGGACCGTGCTGTCGAACGTTAACGTTGAGCGCGCCAAGTTCAACGTCCTGCTGAACGCTCAGGAACGATGCGACTTGTGCGTACGGTTAAGTGGGCCTCAACGTGGTATACGCGATCACAACCAACACCGACTCAAAGAATTGCCTCGGCGCTTGTTGGTGACGTCACGTCAGCTAGGCACGGCGGACGCCAGGTCTGTTGCAGGCAGAAACGCCTGGGCGTTCTTATCACTATAAATCTCTTATTTTTGGACAAAATGTTTGGTATTGTTTTGGATTCTGCAGTTTTATTTAAATGAAAGATTTTCTTACTATCGTTAAGCTACAAATGAAGATCATAGTTCTGTATTACTGGAATTTTGTCGAAACAAACGTAGATCAATACGAGAAGATGCTTTGCCCCATTGCAAGCTTCGGAAATTTTACATTCAAGTAACTATATTTACTTGAGCCATTTTGCTATCGAAACTTACCCCAACTCCCTTACAATGAACTCGTTTCTTTTATTTATTTATTTATTTTCGTTTGACATCGTCACTGGAAATGTGAACTAATTTACATGTGTAAATGTCCAACTGTTGCCAGTCATTAGATTACAGTCGTTATCAACGAAAGGAATTCTAAACAGGAAACAAAATAGCTTCATACATCGAAAATACTGCTGAGCTTAAAGTTTTTTAAACATGTGCATTAGAAAAGATAAATATTCCCCTCTTGCAACTGAAAGGAGAAACTTTATAAGATAAAAAATTTTATTTGATAAAACAAGTATCTCTCTTTTGCCTCTTCTTCTGTCCCCCACCCCCTCCCCCAACGTGTACAATCGCAAGATATTTCATTAACATTCAGTGCTCCTCACCCCATAGTCAACCAAGATACCTAAAGAAGAGCACCAACATGTTCACAGTTTCTTGTAAAAGCAACCCAGTACAAACGTACCTTCCTCAGATTTACAAATAAGGTAAAGAAGCACGAATTCTGTTGCTGCTGGACCATGAAGTTGTTTTTGTATGTCAATCCTTAAAACAGGTGGAAATTTAAGTTCAGGAGTAGACTATTTGTTAAGAAGTGTAATGAATTGCACAATTAATTGATTGCGGAAATCTCTCAGAACAATGTGTGTTGGTCAACTACCACCAATAGTTTCACATTTTCCTGTGTCAGAGAGGGAGACACCACCATTATGAGTATGCCTGCAACAGACCTGGCGTTGGCCGTGCCTAGCTGACGTGACGTCACGAACAAGCGCCGAGGCCTTCCTTTGAGTCGTTGTTGTCACAACGCACTCCAGCGGCAGTTGCGGGGAGGTTCTACTTGGTAAATTACACTGTTTACTAAACGGACGAACGTAAAATTCCCACGTTAGCTCTATTAAAACGCACGTTTCCTCCGTTGGCCATATGATAGTCACGTTGTTCTATAGGAATACACACAAATAAAAACTTCAATATCCATGTACATTTTTAAAACGAAAAGGGAAGTACCATATCCAATCAATAAGGACAAACAGTGCCATACAAATTTGCAATACTTCTCCACATAAGATAAACATTATTCATCATTCCCACATTTTAGTAAAACCCCAAGGTCAGTCTTACTTGATCACTGTTCCTACCCAGTAGCAGAATCTTTGCAACATGTTAATTACGAAACGTAAAAGAAAAAGAAGCAAAATATCTTTATACAAGAAGCTCAAGGTGTCCTGTAGATAAATCCAATCGAAGAAACTCACTCCTTAAAAAAAGGTGATCTCGTATTTACGTAACTTCAAACATTACAGTATATAATTACTTTAAACTAATAATAAAGCATCAGAACCTAATAGAAACGCAAATGTTAGGAAAAAATTCAGACGTGTTGAGAAACGAACCACAGCCCTATCACGCATCAGTAACGTTACTCACTTCGCTAACCCAACAACTCATTGTCTTTAGTCAATGTTAGCATGCTGTGACTTGCTAAAAGCTTTAATCGTAGGTATGTTACTAATTGAATTTCAATTATGACAAGTTCTACCAAGAACAATGCGTTTTTGGTGGATCTTCTGTGTGTCGTTGCCTTCAAAAGGTTACAGCAATTCTTTCGCCACGAATATGATATTTGTCATTATTTTATTGCAACGAGTCACACAGTTAACAACAGGTTTTCGAGTGATTCTCAATCTGCTGGTGCTCAGAAACGGCATATATACGTACAGGCTTGAACTGAATGCCAATGTGGCGCCTCACAGCTCTGTACTGAAAGCAGACGCGCCGGCCGCTGTGGCCGAGCGGTTCTAGGCGCTTCAGTAAGGAACCGCGCGACCACTACGGTCGCAGGTCCAAATCCTGCCTCGGGCATGGATGTGTGTGATGTCCTTAGGTTAGTTAGGTTTAAGTAGTTCTAAGTTCTAGCGGACTGATGACCTCAGATGTTAAGTCCCATAGTGCTCAGAGCCATTTGAAAGCAGACGGCGTGCATGTGACGGCGTGCATGGTCCGGAAACATTGGGAACTGTCAATAGATTGCCAAGGGGATTAGTTCGACAGGAGATAGGTTACTGGTTTGCAACCTTTTTTAGACCATTACTCCTCAGTGCAATCAGACATTAGCTAGTATCCCCGCTCTCTCCCCCGACATTATCATCAACTGTAGCATCTAACTAGACTGTAGAATGAAAGACTTTTATCGGAACACTTTTATTTTTAAAATTATGAACGATGAATGATATTTAGTGTGTGTGTGTGTGTGTGTGTGTGTGTTTTATACAATGAATGATGAAGGAACTATGGTGCATAGCAAGTGCTACCCGCAATTCCTTCTCAGATAAGAAAGCTAATTATCCACAGCGAGGGTAGACGCTTGTTACAAAACTTATTTATTCTTTATTACTTCTCTCCACTGCGGCACTTGCTTGACCTGCACACTGCAACCCCATTTAAAATTAGACGAGTTCAGATGTGTGCACTGTGCTGAACGTTTGTAAATCACTTCATCGCTGCACTCCTTACATCTGAACTGGCAGAAACTGGACTTCAGATTTTTAATGCTTTGTGTCTAACCACTCTAACAATAATAATATAATAATAATACTGTGTGCAGCATTAAAAACTAGCCCATACGCAGTTACTTCTGAGTTGTGCTGTCAATTAATTCATTTATCTCACTCGGAGAAGAGTAATGAAGCAACTTCTGAACTACTGTACTATCTACAACTTGGAGAAAGCGTTTTGTTGAGATATTTAGCATTTGTTACACGTATGCCTCACTTTTATCATCAGCGATGTATGCATGTAGTGGGTGGGCCATGTGAGGAACCTGTAGTCTCCACTGCATTAATGCTAGTAAAAGAGAAAAAGCAATAATCGAAAACTTATATAAATAATAATAAAGTCTTACAAAATTGTGATAATAGTAATGATCTGTTGGAAACAACTAACAGGAACAAATTTCATTTTACACCTCATGGGGTAATTACCCCCAGGTTTGGGACCAATTAGCTAGGATTATTACTTGGTAAGAGCAAACTTCTATTTTTACAGAAAAACTGTCCTGAACTTTTCTGACAAAGGGATTATTTGAAATAAAGTAATATTTCGTTTCATAGACAAAGTTGTTTTAAAACACAAAACAATTAAGAACCCATTTTTCGAGATTGTTGGTGCATTGACAGGCGGAAGGTAAGTAGTGATACGTAACGAAACTGACAGAAATGGCCTCCATTTCAGGCTATTTATGTGTAAATGATATGAATTTTAATGGTAGAGATACTTGTCATTATACAGGGGGGAGGAGATGGACAATATAATATGCACACCTCACAACACCGTACGTCTTGTTGCAAATTAGCACTACTGTGTACGTCTGAATACTGCGACGCGGCTGCAGTGTACACTTGGCGTGTCGAGTCTTGGAGGTTATCGTTCAGCGTATTATACGCTTTGTTCTGCAACGGTTAACACAAACGATCGGTGAAATGTGCGATCTCTGTCAGACTTCCAAGAAGAGCAACTCGTCCGTGGGCGGTTAGTGGGAGCATCTGTGACGAAATCGGCTGAACTGTTTAACGACAGTACTCACGATAATAACAGCATACGCAAAGCATGATAAATCATCATCGGCGAAGAGGAAAAGTGGGCGAAAGCTCAAGTTAACGGACACAGACCCACGACCGTAATCCGTAACTCATGAGGTGTGGTGTCTCAGACCACGCGAAAATTTTGAACTCACTCTCCAAGGCCAGTTGTGGTGGAGTGCTTCTATATTCACCCTACCCTCCTTAAATTGCCAAGCCTACGATGTTTTGTTGTCGGTTGCGTTATCGCCTTCTGTGTTTATCGTTGACACGTGTTATTGGTAGGTGTTGGAGTCTCCTAGACCGCGCCTCGTGAACTGCGTACCTGTTTTCTTCGGCAAGGTACCCTATAGCTCAAAATGTGTTCACATGAATGTGTCAGTCTTAACTTCCCCGAGTTTGATGAAGTTATTAGTCGGTCTATGGAGGAAGGTGTCAGTGATATAGAGCAAGAAATAAACGAAAAACACGCCGATTTTACATTAGCAAGAACTTCAGGAAAGTTGTGATGAGGATCTGGCTGTATCTTCAATGAAATACTTAGTGTGTCTGTTAAAATCATGAGGATCTGGCTGTTTCTTCAATGAAATACTTAAAGTGTCTGTTAAAATCGAATGTGTTCTGAGTGGTCATAAAAGTGTAGTTCGCAGCAAATGTCAATTGGACAGACTTCCTTTTTGTACCTATCGGGTGGAATTTTTATGCGATAATTTAAACCCTGGATTTTAGTTTTATTTGGAAATTTGTTACAGAGATTGTATAATTTTTCAGAATGTAAAATTTAGTACTCTAACATTCTATTTATGCGTACTATTTAAAAGAACCACACAAAATTATATGCTTTTGTGTGATAAATAATAAAATGCTGCAGGCTTTGTTTAGTGCAATAAAATAAGCTAGAAGCATTTAAACAACACTTAAATAATTGAAAAATAAATGTTATATAGCGTAAATTAAAAATTTCAAAAGATTTTTGCCTTAAATCCCGATTTAAACATACGGATCCTAGAGACCCCACCTCGAGGTATACGTTACAGAAAATCACCTCGGGAGTTTAAAGGCCAGACGACAAAAAAACAAACGCGGCAAAAGTAACACTGGACATATAGACCCTCACTTGAGTAACGCTGTGTAGACAAAATAACACTACGGCGGGAGCTTCACAAGGCTAACATTGATGGAAGGGCTGCAACTACAAAACCCCTAATAACGGAGCCCAACGCAAAGCTGCAAAAAAAATTTGGTACTCCGATCATACAATCTAGACAAATGACGACTACAAGAATGTGGTATGGCCCGATGAATCATCGTTTACGCTGTTTCCTACAAATGGCCGGCATTACGTACGGAGAATCCCAAACGACCTCACTCATGCATGAGGGAGATTGTGTTATGATTTGGGCGGCTACATTCGGTATTCAGCTCGTTTTATCATTACTCTCACTAGCCGGATTAGTGCGAATGAATATCTCGACATCCTCGACAATGAAGCGCTTACTGCTACCAAATAATGACATACTCCTCGATGACAAAGCGCTCATACACACAGCGAACAAGATACAGGCGTTGTTTGCGGAGCATCGCAATATCATCAAACGTCTTCCCTAGCCAATAGAATCGACTGGCCTTGACATCACATGAAACCGTTATGGAGTTTTACAGCAGAGAGTGAAGAGCAGGTTTCCGATTCCAGCACCGCTGAAGCAACTGGCGGATGTTTTGATGCAACTATTCTGAGACTTAACGAATCTATTCCGCGAAGAACTGCAGCTGTTCTCAAAGCCAATGGTGGTCCAACTGCTTATTAACACATAAATAGTACTTGTATTTCAGGCGTTCATATTATTTTGTCAACCCCCCTGTAAATCAACATCGTTAGAACAAGTTTGTCCTCAGATCTAAACCTCTATTAATGACGTAGGTTTTGAGATCTCAGGATGTTACTATCCATCTCAGTACAAGCATTTGGTGTATAATATACGTTTTCTAAGATATTATGCTTCTTATATTGATATTATTTCGTTATATGAAATGGATAAAGAAAAACTCCTACACATAAAACGCTCATTCCGTGTAAATAAAAGGTATTACGCATAGAAAGGGGTGTCATTTCTTATAAAGCCATAATAAAACATCTCAGACGTATTGTTCTGGTATCGTCAGGATATGAAATGGCCACGTGAACAGATAAGCAAGGCACATAAAAAGGATCCACTTAACAACTGTAATTCTGTCGCTTCTAAAATGAAAGTGCTGTTGACACGATTTTTCAAATTGTTCACTACCCTTTCACTTGGCGAAATCTAAAAAGAACAACTACTGCGTTAATATCGCGAAGTTCGGGAAAATTAAATTAACTCTTATAACTACACGGGTTGGACGAAAATGGAAACACCGCGAGGATAAATGCACGCTAGAGCCTGAATGCGGGTGCCAGCCAATCGTGCGGGTTGCGCTGTAGTGTTTGACTACCAACGGCAGCCGCGCAGTGTCCTCAGTACGTCTTGCTCAGAACAGTGTTCTGTGTAGCTGAAAGTGCGTCATGTCCCAGCTAAGTGAGTCCTAACGTGGGCAAGCTGTTAGTGCTCGGGTGGCGGGTACTTCCGTAACCGAGGTAGCCGAAGTGTGTGGAGTTTCGAGGGGCACCGTATCGAAGATTTGTGCCGCGTACAGGGAAAGCGGAAAAGCATCATTCGCTAAGCACAACGCGAAGGGAAGTATCTGCTGAGTGATCGTTGCAGGCGGTCACAGAAGAGGACTGTAACGAAAAATAAGAAGACGACAGCTGCGAAAGTCATTACAGAACTGAATGTCAGTACCAACACGACACGAAGGGAGCTCCTTAAGCAGGGAAATGCAGGGGGAGCTAGAATTCCAAAACGACTCGTCAGTGATGCAAATGCTCCTAATGGGAAAACGTGGTGCCCAAGCCTACGGAGCAATGAAAGGAACTCGTCTCGTCGTATGAGTATTGTTTTAGTTTCCAACTTCCGGTGGAGCTAACGCTCCGAGAGTGGAACACGGTGGAGGTTCGGTGACCGTTTGGGCACTCATGTCGTTGTGTTCCAAGTACCCTGCAAGGTCACATTGCTGCCAAATGGTGTGTGACCATTTTGGCGAACAAGACCATCCCACGGTGCAGTGTGTGTGCTGCCCAAAGGCGATGCTGTGTTCCAAAGCGACAGGGCCGCTGCCCACACAGTTCGCTTCGTCCACCCCTGGTTTTTGCGAGTATGAGGATGAACTATTGCACCTCCTCTGGCCACAACTGTCACACCAGATTGCACTGTTACAGTGCCTTCACGGTCTACTTGGAGAGACGGGTGTGCGGTCGCTATCAACCTATCATCTCTAACTGAACTTGCCACCATTATGCACGAAGACTGCTGTAACATTCCCTTGGAAAACTACACACGATCTGTATTTATCCATTCCGAGGCAACCGGAAGGTGCTTTGAATGCTAACGGCTTTCCTACATCGTATTAGGCATGATAATGAGTTTGTGGTGTTTCCATATTTTTGAACATCCTTTGTACATGTGTAATACTGACACAATAAGTCGTTCAGTTGCTAAAATAAAAAAAAAAACCTGCAACTGTTTTTCAATGTTGCACAGCCCGTAAAGACAAAAACTCGGCCTTTTGCCGTCCATCGCGAGACTCGGATGTTGCTTTCAAGACTCAGCACGGCAGAGATGCGGCATCGCGCATCCTACACGAGTCTGTATCATTAAGATAATTTTACGCCAGCCGCCATTACATGGCGAATAGTGATTCTACACAGCTCTATAAATTCGAGGGGACCGTCCAGCCGTTGATAGAGTTGCCATTTGTTTCCGGAGATGCGTTCCGCAATCGGAGACGAAATGTCAGCCAATAGTTTTTTATGTTCATCACGGCCTCTCAGAAAGGTAATTTTAAATGCAATAAATAGTATCGATTTTTTTTCTTCCAGAAGGAAGTGTATGTAGAGCTCTAAATAGCATAAACTAACAAAAAGAGACAACATTTGTCATTTCTAAGGTCTTTTCTAAGAGTCATATGAGGTATCAAACCTGGACACTTTAGTTACGATTCTCCTGTAACTTACAGATATTTGGTGAAGATTTACTTTTTTTCTACGAGCGAAAAATTGTTAGTACGTACTATATACACAATAAAGTTCACTACACTTCGAGGCACATCAGTTCATGAATACGGAATATTTTTTTAAAAAAACTGGAATGCAACGCAGTGCCTGCTTTGTTTAACACACAGTACCAAAAAAACCACCAGGACTGTCTATGAGGAGAGGAGATCCTGATAAGAAAACGCCAGAAAGCAATACAACTGTTTCCCCACACAAACGAAATAAACTCCACAGTTGTCGCTACATCAGATCCGTAACTAGCGACATCAGATTGGTAACTATCAATGAGCCACAAATTAACTATCTTCAACACAGACGTCTTTTGAAGAAGCAGTTAGATTAAATTAAAATGGCTCATTGGCCGCAGATTATGAACATGCATATCAATAGACGTGTAAAGAATAAAAAGCGAAACGAAATGATATATAGTGTATCATTCCCACTTACGTGTGGAAGCACATGTACGTTCTTTTTTTTTTTCTCTGCTGTTATTTTATCCTCCTCGCTCCATTTCGGAGAGATTGGGGGGGCTGTGGGCAGTACAATATTCCGATCTTCAGGCAACACCATACATTATATTTTAAAAATAAAACAAAGACGAGAAAAAGAATAGGAGGACTCATTTTCTATTTCAAATTGAAGAATTAAAGATGGACATCTAAAAACATCACAGAAAGGCGACATTCTGCTAAGAAAAGCCTGAAGAATCTATGCTGGGAGATAAGTACACTCCTGGAAATGGAAAAAAGAACACATTGACACTGGTGTGTCAGACCCACCATACTTGCTCCGGACACTGCGAGAGGGCTGTACAAGCAATGATCACACGCACGGCACAGCGGACACACCAGGAACCGCGGTGTTGGCCGTCGAATGGCGCTAGCTGCGCAGCATTTGTGCACCGCCGCCGTCAGTGTCAGCCAGTTTGCCGTGGCATACGGAGCTCCATCGCAGTCTTTAACACTGGTAGCATGCCGCGACAGCGTGGACGTGAACCGTATGTGCAGTTGACGGACTTTGAGCGAGGGCGTATAGTGGGCATGCGGAAGGCCGGGTGCACGTACCGCCGAATTGCTCAACACGTGGGGCGTGAGGTCTCCACAGTACATCGATGTTGTCGCCAGTGGTCGGCGGAAGGTGCACGTGCCCGTCGACCTGGGACCGGACCGCAGCGACGCACGGATGCACGCCAAGACCGTAGGATCCTACGCAGTGCCGTAGGGGACCGCACCGCCACTTCCCAGCAAATTAGGGACACTGTTGCTCCTGGGGTATCGGCGAGGACCATTCGCAACCGTCTCCATGAAGCTGGGCTACGGTCCCGCACACCGTTAGGCCGTCTTCCGCTCACGCCCCAACATCGTGCAGCCCGCCTCCAGTGGTGTCACGACAGGTGTGAATGGAGGGACGAATGGAGACGTGTCGTCTTCAGCGATGAGAGTCGCTTCTGCCTTGGTGCCAATGATGGTCGTATGCGTGTTTGGCGCCGTGCAGGTGGGCCCCACAATCAGGACTGCATACGACCGAGGCACACAGGGCCAACACCCGGCATCATGGTGTGGGGAGCGATCTCCTACACTGGCCGTACACCACTGGTGATAGTCGAGGGGACACTGAATAGTGCACGGTACATCCAAACCGTCATCGAACCCATCGTTCTACCATTCCTAGATCGGCAAGGGAACTTGCTGTTCCAACAGGACAATGCACGTCCGCATGTATCCCGTGCCACCCAACGTGCTCTAGAAGGTGTAAGTCAACTACCCTGGCCAGCAAGATCTCCGGATCTGTCCCCCATTGAGCATGTTTGGGGCTGGATGAAGAGTCGTCTCATGCGGTCTGCACGTCCAGCACGAACGCTGGTCCAACTGAGGCGCCAGGTGGAAATGGCATGGCAAGCCGTTCCACAGGACTACATCCAGCATCTCTACGATCGTCTCCATGGGAGAATAGCAGCCTGCATTGCTGCGAAAGGTGGATATACACTGTACTAGTGCCGACATTGTGCATGCTCTGTTGCCTGTGTCTATGTGCCTGTGGTTCTGTCAGTGTGATCATGTGATGTATCTGACCCCAGGAATGTGTCAATCAAGTTTCCCCTTCCTGGGACAATGAATTCACGGTGTTCTTATTTCAATTTCCAGGAGTGTATACACACAATAAAGTTCACTACACTTCGAGGCACATCAGTTCATGAATACGGAATATTTAAAAAAAAAACTGGAATGCAACGCAGTGCCTGCCTGCTTTGTTTAACACACAGTACCAAAAAAACCACCAGGACTGTCTATGAGGAGAGGAGATCCTGATAAGAAAACGCCAGAAAGCAATACAACTGTTTCCCCACACAAACGAAATAAACTCCACAGTTGTCGCTACATCAGATCCGTAACTAGCGACATCAGATTAGTAACTATCAATGAGCCACAAATTAACTATCTTCAACACAGTCTTTTGAAGAAGCAATTAGATTAAATTAAAATGGCTCATTGGCCGGAGACTATGAACATGCATATCGATAGACGTCGTAAAGAATAAAAAGCGAAACGAAATGATATATAGTGTATCATTCCCACTTACGTGTGGAAGCACATGTACGTTCTTTTTTTCTTCTCTGCTGTTATTTTATCCTCCTCGCTCCATATCGGAGAGATGGGGGGGCTGTGGGCAGTACAATATTCCGATCTTCAGGCAACACCATACATTATATTTTAAAAATAAAACAAAGACGAGAAAAAGAATAGGAGGACTCATTTTCTATTTCAAATTGAAGAATCAAAGATGGACATCTAAAAACATAACAGAAAGGCGACATTCTGCTAAGAAAAGCCTGAAGAATCTCTGCTGGGAGATAAGTATTTCGAGAGGAGAGGATATGTTCCACAGGGGTGAGGGGGTAGCAAAACTACGGAGAGGGTGGATAGTGGCAAGACAGAAGGTGGGAAAGCGGGTGCGAAGGAGAAGGATGGGGTGGATGAAGACACATTATCCTCTAAGGACAAACACACACACACACACACACACACACACACACACACACACACACACACACACACCCATGCCCGAAGGAGGACTCGAACCTCCGCTGGGACCAGCCGCACAGTCCATGACTGCAGCGCCCTACACCGCTCGGCTAATTCCGCGCGGCAGGGAGAGGAGAGCCCTGATGTAGAGTGGGATAGGCGGGGTAACGTTAAAATTTGTACGAGAGATAAATATAGTGGCGTACTTCTTCGTCTGGGAGAGGGAGTCGGTTGATGTTGCCTTGTGACAGAATATGGGGAGTATGTAGGTGTAGGGACGGATGGATGTGTTTGTGAAGGCGGGGCAGAGGGGAGGCAATGGGGTTTTGGAATCTAGTCTGCGAATAGTACAGTGGATGCGGAGCTGTTCGATTTGGGTGAGGAGAGGTGGGAATTTGTTGAGATGGTAGAGGATCCATGTGGGGGAAGGTAAACGGATGCGGAAAGCAAGACGTGGAGTGTATGGCTTTCGAGGATTTCGAGGGCCTGACAAACTTTGGTCAGGCACAGATATATGTAAGATTTACGTAGCAGAGGATTGGTCTGAACAGGTGTGGAGAATAATGGAGTGTAAACCTGAAGTTCGGGCTTCAGTAGTGTTAGTGTCTCGTGGGCTTTCTGTTGGACGGTTAATAGTTCTTCGTTAGTTGTCGGTCCAGGGCTAGTCTAAAATATTTTAGTGCGTTTATGAACTAGATAGGAGGTCATGTAAATGGTAAGGTACAGGTGATGAAGGTGGAATGTGCGGGTGGTTCGTTCGATAATTATTCCCTGGGTCATGGAGGGGCTGACCTTGAGAAGCCACTCCTTACACGGGAGATGAACTAAATGTTCAAAATGGTCAAGTGTGTGTGAGTTCCTAAGGGACCAAACTGCTCAGGTCATCGGTCCCTAGACTCACACATTACTTAATCTAACTTATGCTAAGAACAACACACACACCAATGCTCGAGGGAGGTCTCGAACCTCCGGTGGGAGCGTCCGCGCAATCCGTGAGAAGGCGCCCTCGGCCACGCGGCGGAGGTGAACTGACTGAGGTGGATCTGGAGGAATCATTCGGATTTCTGGAATGTAGGATAGATGGCGAGAAAAGCTGCGTCACCAGCATACTGAACGAGGTGGACTGGTGGAGGTGCTTTGGACATATGAGCAGAACTGAGGAGAGGAGAGAGGACGGAGCCTTGCGGCACTCCTGCAATGGGGATGGAGGATACGAGATTTGAGAAAGGATGGGCGATTAGAGAAGAAGTATGCAATAAAGTGGACATAGTGAACTGGAAATGTGTATGTCTGTAGTTTCAAAAGGTGACCGGAATGCCATACACGGTCGGGGGGTTTCTCTAGGTCGAAGGACACTAGAACACCATATTTTATATACACGGTCTGTTCAAAATATTCCGGAACATTCGTAATTTCGCGCCAATGGTGTGTTGGAGTGAAATGCGGTTGGCATCCTTGCACACCCCTGTCTTTAATGTGCAACTTTGGAAGTTTCGTCGTTGTATGTGCGCGTTTTCCGTCGCAGAAACGATCGTTGTAGTTACCTGCTCAACCACCGCATCGTTGTTACCGTGTGGGGGAGATTCATCGGTGACAGCAGAGGTAAAAGCGTCCCAGTCTGCCTTGTTTAAAGCCAATCTGGGCAAGCGTCCGTGGGCCTGACGCCGGGGCAGTGACAGGAAGATGGGGAAGTGGTCACTACCACACAGGTCGTCATGTGCTCTCCAGTGGATAGACGGGAGATGTCCTGGGCTGCAAAATGATTAATCAATGGCCGAATATGAGGTATATGCCACACTGAAATGTGTGGGGGAATTTAGGCCTGAAACACTGTTTCCGTTCACTTACTTTGAGTTATATGCAATTTCGAAAAGTATTTCTTAGCGAGGTTTGGCCGTGTTTGCATTTATACTACAATCGTTAACGCCTCTAGATGTTTCAAATACGCTTCGGGCGCAAAAGGGTGATACATATTCGGTAAATTACAAATACAAGGTATTAAAAGCACGAATTATTCCTACGGCGCGTATGACGTAACGAGACAGACGGCTATCGCGCCGCTTGGGGGGGGGGGGGGGGGGCGAGTGTCGCTCGAGCTGTTAGGCGGTGATAACTTCCACAGCGCGAGGCGTCGCGAAAGCAGTGACTGCGAGGCGTGACGTAGCGTGGTGTATTGGCCGGCTCCGGCTGCGCCGCTCAGGGCTTACGCGGACGCGCACGAGTTGTTTTCTGCGGAGCGCAGGTGGGGCTCGGCGCGCCTCATTCATATGGCTCTGCGCCGGTCGTAACTCGGCTGCTCCGGTTATGCCGCTGGATTTGTAAAACTGCCAGAGAGAGAGAGAGAGAGAGATGGGGAGGAACGAGAGTGGGAGTAGAGATACGTGGAAAAGCCGACAGCGGGAAATATGATCGCGAAAATTACCGGCGTTTTTCTCTCGCGGCGCCGATTGGAATGGCCGGGAGGACGTCGAGGCGGCGTGCCAACGCTAAACCTGCCGAACGTGGCAAAGTGATACAGGCGGCCGGCCGGCCAACGAGAGAGGGCGTGACGGACGCCCGCTGCCAACCCGGCCCCGGCCGGTTCATCGGCCCTTCAATTGCGCCTCATTAGCGGCCGCGGCCGGTTTATTTGTCTCGTTTCAGGACGGACCCTCATCAGAATACCCGCAGCGCCGGCGGGCTGCGAATACGGACGACCAGGTGCGACAACAGCACCGACGAACAAGTCGCACGTCATAACACTGCGTACCGTACTTAAATTTAGCGCAACGTGTGTTTCTAAAATGAGGAGGCGCAAGGGAGCTTCTACATCTATACGCATGACCTCTAACATTGCAACACAGCGAAGGATAGCAAATGATGAATTTTTACTTGCTGTAGGGGGGTGGCTGGATAAGTTTGGCAAAATTCCATGAAAGAACGTAACATCTTTGTTGCGGTTTCACGGTTGGTAAGCTTCACTATTCCAAAGATCGTATTCAGAATTTCAACAATGTACAGTACATCGTTGACAGCCGCCTGAATTGGTCAATGTGTCGACTGCAACAGAAATGGCGAAAACCGAGTTTCGTGCTGTTATTAAACATTTCCCTATGAAGGGTTGGACTGCTGCACAAATCGAAAGAGAACTGGATCAAGTTCTGCACCACGATTGAAGAGCACTTTCTTTCGTATTTATAAATTTAAACATGGTCGGACAAGCAGAAAAGACGAAGTGCGCTCTGGGCGCCCAATTGAGGTCACCACCAACGAAATCACTGACAAAATCCATCACACGGTAATGCAAAACCGCCGAATAAAAATTCGTGAGATCACATCTCAACTGAGCGAGTGTATAATACCATGCACAGAGAATTGGATACGAAGAAACTGCGTGCGCGGTGGCTGCAGCGAGTGCTCACAGTCGACCAAATGCGCATCCGGCACAACATTTCAGCACAATGTCTGGCGATACTTAATCGCAATCCGCAAGGCTTATTGCGTCCGTTTACGACTGTTGATTGAATCCATCGTTACATACCAAAGCCAAAATGGCATTCAAATGGACAAATGCTGGTGAAAGTGCACTGAAGAAACCAAAGACCGTTTTGTCAAATGGCAAGGTGATGGTCACTGTGTTTTTAGAATTCCCAAGGAATAATCCTTTTGTACATCACGTGGGAAAAGGCAGAACCATAAGTGGACCCTGTTATGCTTCATTGCTGGATCGTCTGATAAAACACCAAGGCTGGCACGGAAAAGAGTGCTCTTTCACCTGGATAATGCACCATCTCACACATCAGCGAGTCTATGAATTCCTTATTCCCAAGTGATTTCTTCCCCCTAACGTGAAACTTATTTTTTGTTGGGAAGAACTTATCATCAAAGAAGGAAGTGACAGTTCCAGTCAGCGATCGATTTGCAGAATTTAACAGAATCTATTTTTCCGATGCGACGAAAAAGCTGGAGGATCGGTGGACTACGTGTATTTCCTCAAAGGAGACTATGTCGAGAAGTAAGGTTAGTTGTTTATGAAACAAACCTTTTTTCTCGTATTTTTACCAGACTTATCAAACCACAGTAGTATATACCTGAAATACACTCCTGGAAATTGAAATAAGAACACCGTGAATTCATTGTCCCAGGAAGGGGAAACTCTATTGACACATTCCTGGGGTCAGATACATCACATGATCACACTGACAGAACCACAGGCACATAGACACAGGCAACAGAGCATGCACAATGTCGGCACTAGTACAGTGTATATCCACCTTTCGCAGCAATGCAGGCTGCTATTCTCCCATGGAGACGATCGTAGAGATGCTGGATGTAGTCCTGTGGAACGGCTTGCCATGCCATTTCCACCTGGCGCATCAGTTGGACCAGTGTTCGTGCTGGACGTGCAGATCGCGTGAGACGACGCTTCATCCAGTCCCAAACATGCTCAATGGGGGACAGATCCGGAGATCTTGCTGGCCAGGGTAGTTGACTTACACCTTCTAGAGCACGTTGGGTGGCACGGGATACATGCGGACGTGCATTGTCCTGTTGGAACACAAGTTCCCTTGCCGGTCTAGGAATGATAGAACGATGGGTTCGACGACGGTTTGGATGTACCGTGCACTATTCAGTGTCCCCTCGACGATCACCGGTGGTGTACGGCCAGTGTAGGAGATCGCTCCCCACACCATGATGCCGGGTGTTGGCCCTGTGTGCCTCGGTCGTATGCAGTCCTGATTGTGGCGCTCACCTGCACGGCGCCAAACACGCATACGACCATCATTGGCACCAAGGCAGAAGCGACTCTCATCGCTGAAGACGACACGTCTCCATTCGTCCCTCCATTCACGCCTGTCGCGACACCACTGGAGGCGGGCTGCACGATGTTGGGGCGTGAGCGGAAGACGGCCTAACGGTGTGCGGGACCGTAGCCCAGCTTCATGGAGACGGTTGCGAATGGTCCTCGCCGATACCCCAGGAGCAACAGTGTCCCTAATTTGCTGGGAAGTGGCGGTGTGGTCCCCTACGGCACTGCGTAGGATCCTACGGTCTTGGCGTGCATCCGTGCGTCGCTGCGGTCCGGTCCCAGGTCGACGGGCACGTGCACCTTCCGCCGACCACTGGCGACAACATCGATGTACTGTGGAGACCTCACGCCCCACGTGTTGAGCAATTCGGCGGTACGTCCACCCGGCCTCCCGCATGCCCACTGTACGCCCTCGCTCAAAGTCCGTCAACTGCACATACGGTTCACGTCCACGCTGTCGCGGCATGCTACCAGTGTTAAAGACTGCGATGGAGCTCCGTATGCCACGGCAAACTGGCTGACACTGACGGCGGCGGTGCACAAATGCTGCGCAGCTAGCGCCATTCGACGGCCAACACCGCGGTTCCTGGTGTGTCCGCTGTGCCGTGCGTGTGATCATTGCTTGTACAGCCCTCTCGCAGTGTCCGGAGCAAGTATGGTGGGTCTGACACACCGGTGTCAATGTGTTCTTTTTTCCATTTCCAGGAGTGTATAACAACACGGGCACCTGGAAGATAGGTGACACCCACTGGCCTTAACAAGCCGCAAATATAACGCCTGCTGTCTAAACCAGTTGTGGCAGTGTTGTGTACCCAAAGGCACCTCGTAGCCTTACAACAAAAATGTTCAAATGTGTGTGAATTCCTAAGGGACCAAACTGCTAAGGTCATCGGTCCCTAGACTTACACACAGCTTAAACCAACTTATGCTAAGAACAAGAGACACACCCATGCCCTAGGGAGGAGTCGAACCTCCGGCGGGAGGGGCCGCGCAATCCGTGACGTGGCGCCTCACACCGCTCGGCCACTCCGCGCGTCTGCTTCACAACAGATGGTGGACTTGTATGATGAGGGGGAACGCAATCTCGCAACATTCGTTCTCTTCGGACACACGATGTCGTCATGCTCTACGTAGAACCGTGCCTTATCTGAACAGACAATTTCGATTCAATTCAGTTTATCGTCACGAACTTTAGACCTGTTATCTGCAAACTCTAATCAGGTTGTACATCCACAATAATCATGATTGTAATTAGTATAGGCCACTGCAGTAGACGCTTAGTTCAGGCGACCATATTGACTGCTGTTGATCGCGACGAAGGCTGATATTTACACGCCAATACCGTAACAGGACGAGTGGCGACAGCTGGCCTTTTCAGACGAATCAGGTTCTATGCTCCATCGGACGGATGGCTGCTGGCGTGTGCGGCGTGAAAAGTCTCAAAGCAAACACCCTGCAACAATCGTCGGAAGAGTACGGCATGAGGAATGTTTTCGAGCAATCTCCTGGGTGATCTCTTCATTGGATCAACACAAGTATGTATCTGTTGTTGGGGACCACGCCCACCCCTAAACGCAGTTTGTTTTTCCCCAGCAGAGCGATGCCATCTACCAGCAGGATAATGCAATGCGTCAGAGAGCTCGCAATGTACGTGCTCTACTGGCCACCAAATTCCCTAGATTTAAGCACCTCCTGTGGGACCACCTCGACCGGGCCGTCCTCAACTGAGAAACGTGTCGCAGCTGGCCACGCCTCCAGATCACCTGTGGGTACTTACAGACCCTCACTGACTATCTTCCTGCACCACCGCGCTGAGGTTTTTGAATAATACGAGGGCGGTTCAGAAAGTAACCTCCGATTGGTCACAGTGCGGGTTGTGGGGGGAGTAGCGACGCCATCTGTGCGTTCACGCACTCAACAGGTCAGTCGGCATCAAGCCGTGGTCGAGTGAACGTCGTACCTGCGCTAGTTTAGTTTTTGTGGCAGTTTGAAATGTGTGCTGCAATAGAAAACCCCGCCAAATGTGAAGTGCGCGCTGTCATAAGGTTTTTTATAGCCAAAGGATATTCTGCAGCAGCTATTCATCGTGAGCTTTGTGCCGTGTAGGGACCAAGAGTTATGAGTGAAGGAGTTGTCCGTGAATGGGTACGTTTATTTAAAAGTGGACGAGAAAACGTTCATGATGAAGAGAGGAGTGGTAGACCATCATTGGTGACTGACGAACTCGTTCAGACAGTTGATGCAAAAGTTCGTGAAAATCGACGTTTCTCAATGTCGGAGTTGTCTACTGGTTTTCCACAGATTTCTAAGACTCTCTTGTACGAGATAGTGACTGCAAGATTGGGTTACCGTAAGTTCTGTGCACGATGGGTGCCCAAAATTCTTACCGACCACTACAAAACTCAAAGAATGGCCTCTGCATTAGACTTTCTGTCACGTTATGAGGACGAAGGAGAACCATTGTTAAACAGAATAGTGAGCGGTGACGAAACCTCGATTAAGTACGTGAACCCTGAGACAAAAGAACAATCAAAGATGTGGGCACATTCAAATTCGCCTACCAAACCAAGAAAAGCCTCGCAAGATTTTTCTGCCAGAAAATTGATGGCAACGGTGTTTTGGGATGCCAAAGGGGTGTTGTTGGTTGAATTCATGGAACGTCGTACGACCATTAATCAAGACGTGTACTGTGAAACAATAAAAAGTTACGACGGGCTATACAGAACAAACGCCGTGGTATGCCGACTTCCGGTATCGTTTTTTTGCACGATAACGCCCGTCCTCACTCTGCTCGCAGAACAACGGCCCTTCTTGAGTCCTTCAAGTGGGACGTTATCAACCATCCACCTTACAGCCCAGACCTGGCGCCAAGTGATTATCACCTCTTCATGCATTTGAAGAAATGGCTCGGGTCACAGTGGTTTGATGACGACGAAGAGCTCAAAGATGCGGTCACAGGCTGGCTCCAGGCACAAGCGGGTGATTTTTATGCAGAAGGAATTTCAAAGCTTGTGAAGAGATACGATAAGTGCCTCAATCGCTATGGAGACTATGTAGAAAAATAGTGCAAAGATGTAGTTGTAAGATGTATATATTAAAATATTTTTATTTAACTTGGTGTATTTTTTTAAATCAACCGGAGGTTGCTTTCTGAACGGCCCTCGTATTATGCAATATTATTGAAGGTGTAGAGGGCGCTTAGTACGGGCCGCCGCTGCCTGCAGCATCCAACAGGTGTAACACCGGTCAAGGGACGTCGCTGCGTGGCGCAGGCAGACGCTCAGCCGCCAACAGAACAGAGCAGGACGGCACAGCAGGCAGTCTGCGGCGTGGCGCTCTGCCCTTTGCGGACCGGCAGCGGGCGTGTCGCTATTAATTTGGCTGCATTAGCAACCCAGCTCACTGCTCACGCACACACACACACACAGAGAGCCCACGCCGGGTATTCGCCCCAGCTTACGTGGCCAGCTCCGGAGCGTATCATCTCATCTCGCCACATCTGGGCCCTGTTCCAACTCACCGTCTAACACAGCGGGAATGGTCAAGCTACAGTGGAGCAGTTCTACGAAATACGCCCGTACTGCGTAATTCCTCATTTACAGTGTTTCCTACACACTGTTGTTGTAACTGTGTTGACGACCGGAAACTTCCGACTGTGGCACTTCGGTTTCAGTTCAAATTGGTGTAGGCATAATTCCTCATTTAGGGCGGATATGAAGCCCCTCCAACACCAAAAATGGGTCGACTGCTTGGTCTGTTGTGACATTCAAGTACCTAGTGTCTAGCTCACATGGTCTGTTGACTGGCCAGCATTAGCTGTCCGCACCGTCACAAACTAGAACACGCCTCTCTTCTCTTCGCCATCGTTTGTGGCAGCAGTAGCGCTGAACGGAGGTTAAGTAATTTTAAAGTGCAATAATCTTGATCTTCGCCTAAACCTTTCCAGAACTTATACACTATGTGATCAAAACTATCCGGTCACCCCAAAAGCATACTGACTGTCAGGTACTCCATATCAGCGACCTCAATAGTCATTAGACATCGTGAGAGAGCACAATGGGGCATTCTGCAGAACTCATGGACTTCGAACGTGCTCAGGTGATTGGGTATCACTTCTGCGATACGTCTGTACGCGTGGTTCCCACAGTCCTAAACATATCTAGGTCCACTGTTTCCGATGTGATAGTGAAGTAGAAACGTGAAGCGGCACGTACAGCACAAAAGCGTACAGGCCGACCGCGTCTGCTGACTGACTGAGACAGTTGAAGAGGGTCGTAATGTGTAATACGCAGGCATCTATCCAGACCATCACACAGCAATTTCAAACTGCATCAGGATCCACTGCAAGTACTATGACTGTTAGGGGTGAGGTGAGAAAACTTTGATTTCATGGTCGAGTGGCTGCTCATAAGGCACACATAACGCCGGTAAATGCCAAAGGACGCCTCGCTTGGTGTAAGGAGCGTAAACATTGGGCGATTGAACAGTGGAAAAACGTTGGGTGGAGTGACGAATCGCGGTACACGATGTGGCGATCCGATGGCAGCGTGTGGATACGGCTAATGTCCGGTGAACGTCATTCTGCCACGGTGTTTATGGCCAACATTAAAATTCGGAGACGTTGGTGTTATGGTGCGCTGTGTTTTTCTTGGGTCCCACTGCTGAAGAGCAATTAGGGGATGGAGATTGCATCTTTCAACAGGATCGAGTACCTGTTCATAATGCACGGCCTGTGCCGGAGTGGTTACACGACAATAACATCCCTGCAATGGACTGGCCTGCACAGAGTCCTGACCTGAATCCTATAGAACACCTTTGGGATGTTTTGGAACGCCGACTTCGTGCCAGGCCTCACCGACCGACATCGATACCTCTCCTCAATGCAGCACTCCGTGAAGAATGGGTTGCCATTCCCAAAGAAACCTGCCAGCACCTGACTGAACGTACGCCTGCGAGAGTGGAAGCTGTCATCAAGGCTGAGCCTGGGACAACACCATATTGAATTCCAGCATTATTTAACGTTCCTTTAGAGGAGTTCTAGCTCGGACTGGACAGAGACGAAAAATTAAATCGGCCACATACGAGGGGTATTCATAAAGTTTTAATTACGTATCGCCCTGTTGGATTAAAAGCGTTTCTTGTTACACCTGCCGCGCAATGCAGCCGCGTGGTCTCGGGCGCCTTGCTACGGTTCGCGCGGCTCCTCCGCCGGAGGTTCGAGTCCTACCTTGGGCATGGGTGTGTGTTCTTAGCATAAGTCAGTTTAAGTAGAGGGTAAGTCTAGGGACCTATGACCTCACTAGTTTGGTCCCTTAGGAATTCACACACATTTGAACATTCTTGTGCAATAAATAATTGCAAGTGTTCCCGGGCTTTATATGCACCCTGTATGTGTGTGATAAATTGAGAACGAGTGGATCTGTAACGCATCGGAAACATATCTGGCAATGGAAAGTTACTAACGAGGGAACGGATATTGGTACTCTTGCCACTGTGGTTCGAGATCCTTGTGTTAATTCGCGTCAAATCGCAAGGGAATCTGGCATGAGCCATAGTAGTGTTGTTCGTGTTCTGCATGGCCATAAATATCATCCTTACCATATCAGTCTCCACCAAGAATTAACTGGTACGGACTATATGCGTCGCATTGAATTCCGCCGATGGGCTCAACTTTAGATTCAGAGGGACGACACATTTATTAATTTGATTTTATCTACTGACGAGGCTACATTCACGAACCACGGAAATGTTAAACTGCTTAACACGCATTACTGGGCAACTGAATAATCCATGTTGGTTGCGGCAAGTTGCACACCAAAAACCGTGGTCGGTGAATGTATGGTGTAGGATTTTCGAGGACAGAATTATAGGTCCCTATCTCATCGAAAGAAATATTAATGGTAGGAAGTACATCACATTTCTGCAACAGACATTAGGTCTATTACTGGAAGAAAAACCTTTCGGAGCAAGGAACAGAATGTGGTACAAACACGATAGGTGTCCGGCTCATTTTTCGCTGATGGTTAGAAATGAGTTGCAGAGGCAATTCCCAAATCACTAGGTTGGACGCGGGAGAGATGTGTCGTGGCCGGCTCGTTCGCCAGACTCGACGCCTCTGGAATTTTTCTTGTGGGGATTCGTAAAAGACACTGTTTATAAAGACGTTCCAACTACACTTGTAGTTATCCGAGAGAGAATTGTCAAGAGCATGTGCTTCGATAAGTGGCGAAGTGATAAGGAACCACTCAATCCATGGTATAAAGATTGCAGCACTGCACTGATACCAATGGACATCACTTCGAACACCTTCTGTAATTGGGCGTTCATGCCGCCTTTGTGACCTTAGTTGACGTTCAAAGATCTTACTGTTGCACATTATTGGATTCGTTTCGATAGCCGCTATCAGAAAATATATCTCCGATGCGACCGCGCAACAAAAATCCAACGTCATATTATGGCCCTCGTTGTCCCACGCAACTTTTGTCGCACCAACTTTTCAGCTCCTATCACGCTTTCGGAGTTATTCTTGGTGGCAATTGTTAGTGACTCACCCTGTATAAGCTTGACGAAGTATGAAGTAATGCTTAATACGTGTCTGCTAACCGTTTGGCTTTTAAATTCTACCTCTATTTTTACTATAGCATCAGTTTCACGAAACAAATCAATAATTTTCGAATAAAACCTGAATTAATCGTTGACAATTTCAATTTTGCTACAAATACTGTTTATTTTTAAGTAACAGACGGCAGGATAACTACGTATAACAAAAATGTTTTGTAGGCTACACATCTCTTTATACATCCTGACTCAGTTTCTAGACGGTTCACCAGTTCCAGTCTGTATGGGAATCTAGAGAAGACACTGATTCCATTCGCAACAAACAAAGCAATCAAAATGACACGACGCCTGATGGATCTGTAACACTCCTGTCGTACAGACAAACGCGGTTACTAAGCAAACTACCGTAATAGTCAATCCTTACTTCCTGGTAAGACCTGACGAAACCACAACCGTCCAGTTTAACTGTGGGTTCTTTGACGGCTTTCGGAGATGGTGGAGTGGAACTACAAGGTATGAAATTTTAATTCACTTTATTACACGAAAGATTTACTCAACTTTATGGACACATTTACTAACTGCTAAGCACTTCCCTGACGTACGAAATTCTCAATGTTCGAAAGTACAGTTGAGTCCAAGACATGAACAGCACATGAGCCCTAACTATTCGATGCTGCCAGCTTGATCGGAGCTCACCGAACTGGGGGCACAGTGTTCCTCTGCTCGGCACTAGAGAGAGTGTTTTGGTTCCGCCGGCGCCTGCCATTCGTCGAAGAGGATTCCAGCGAGACATCGCTGACTTATGTGCTGTCAACGCGAGTTGCCGTTTTTGGTGTGGCACCGCGACGTCTGGACGATGTCACACTTACGATAGTCTATGGGCACGGGTTCCCAAACTTTTCCTCTGATGGAACACTTTGAGAATTTTGTAATTTGATGGAACACCTTTTTTTATTTTGAAGGTTAATAAAATTTTTAAAAAATGTTTTATTCAGTGGATACTTAAATTTTAAATCATAACTAATCACACAGAAAACGTAATAAATCTTTTAAAAACCAATTAGTGTCATCACAATATGGGGAAAAAGTCATGTTATTAACAGTTTTTCGTGGAGCACTTGTTTTCACTTCCCACGGAACACGGTCTGGGAAAGCCTTGTCTGCGGTAGGTAACGCTAGTTTTACAACTCTGCTCGTAAGCGTATATCACGCTAATCGTCGTGAACGTAACGCAAAATAACACGCACAGTGTCTCGTTGGATGAAAGACAGGGCTTGCTGGTCCCAATGTTTGCCACGCTAAATAAATAAACGTGCTGATCTCCAATTCCCATTTGGCAACCCTCGCCAGCGCGACTTTTTTCCCTATCTTTCTTTTCGCTGTCAAAGGGAAGTATTCACTGATGCCGGTCGTATCAGGCGGCTTTAAACTACTAGTTACATTTGCAGAGCGGCACATCGACTTTCTGCCACAGCAGCTGAGCGGCAGACGTCGGCTGAAAATCCGTCACACGGCAAAGCATTCGCCAGCGAGACGAGGAGCGCACGTCAAATGGGGCGTGTTTACGCTGCTGTGCTTTCATGGCTTCCGCCCCGTATGCACCGGTTCATAGAGCGCGCGCGCGCGCGCCCGCGCAAAGAGAAATGTGCCGAAGCCAGATCACAGGCATCGGCTGCGTCCTAATTAGAAAAGCCAGTGCTCGCGACGGTAAGTACGTGTGTGTGTGTGTGTGTGTGTGTGTGTGTGTGTGTGCAGTCGTTCTATGCCATGTACGAGGGGCTGGGAGGTACGTTTCGACAGAAAGCTGAATGCAATATCGCAATCTGCGGGTCACGAGTCCGTGGATCTGTCAGTCAAAGACATTCTGGCCTTTCTAACGTGGCAAATGAACCCTCTTTACATATGTGCGTCCAAAACTTTCAAAGAAAACAAAAATATTTCTGTGCGTCGGCACAGTTACTCTAGGCTGCACTAATTAATGCTAGATAATAATAAGTAAACAAGAGAGTGGTGTTACGTAAGAATGCTGAAGATTACATGGGGTTAATCGAATGCGAGGGAGGGAGGATCATGGCCAGCCGCTATCGACGAGCGGTTCTAGGCGCTTCAGTCCGGAACCGCGCTGCTGCTACGGTTCGAATCCTGCCTCGGGCATGGATGTGTGTGATGTCCTTCGGTTAGTTAGGTTTAAGTAGTTCTAAGTCTAGGGGACTGATGACCTCGGATGTTTAGTCCCATAGTGCTTAGAGCCATTTGAACCATTTGGACGATCATGGCACAACCTGGTTACAAAAACGGACAGATTGGTGAACACAATAGATTGGTAAACACACGCTGAGTCATCAATAATTACTTAATTTGGTAATGGAGGGAAATGGGGACGGGGAGGAGGGTAAAAACTGTGACATATGTTCTGGTGGATTGGATCTAAGTACGATTCAAAAATTCTGCAGCACTGACTCAGCTGCCTCTACCTACGGGTTTCATGTAACCCACAACGCTTTCAAATACCATCCGCAAGATTTTCGTATTGTCTCGCTCGCTACACGTAAAGTATTAGTCCTACAGAAAAAAATTAACAAGCCCTTTCTGTACGAAATTTAAAGTAGCTTGACCATATATTGGAATACGTTTCCGCTGGAGGCCATAGTTTTAGAATTATCCAAGAAAGACGTATAAAAGTGACGTTCAAACGCTATTTTCTTGAATAACTCTAAAACTGTGGCCTCCAGAGAAAACATATACCAGTACAACAACTACATTAAATTTCCTACAGAAAGACCTTGTTCATTTTTTCTATATCTATGCGCGTAGTGAGCGAGAGAATGCGAAAATCTCGTGTGTGGTTTTTGAAAATATGAAGGATGCATAAAACTGACAGGCAGGGCCAGCTGAATCACCCAATAGGTTAGGGATGTTTCTCTACTTCCTTTACGTGTAGGAACACAAAGAAGTGTAGATGTCAACAAGGGCTAACTTAACATCTATGTGCGTGTGTCCATGTGTTCAATTGCCGTGTGACGTGTACGGGGAGCTATGTGTTTCGACAAAATACACTATCATAAATCGCAGTCTCCTGGTCAGACGTCCGTAGATACGTGACCCAGAGAATTCCGCTGTTTTTAGTTTCGACCGTAGCCATTGTTGAGATACCTGTCTGAAATTTTAATTGTACTGAAAATCTATTCGTGGGATATGTTCCAACATACTCCTCACGCCTAGATCTCAATATGGTTAATTACACAGAAGCGCCAAAGAAACTGATATAGGCATGTGTATTCAAATACAGGGACACGTAAACCGGCAGAATGCGGCGCTGCGGTCGGTTACTGCTGCTACAGTGGCAGGTTAATCAAGATTTAAATGAGTTTGAACGTGGTGTTATAGTCGGCGACGATCGATGGGACATACCAACTGTGAGGTAGCGATGACGTGGCCATTTTCCCGTACGAACTTTTCAAAAGTGTAGTGGGAATATCGGGAATCCGGTAAAGGATCAAATCTCCGATAGCGCTGCGTCCGGGAAAAGATCCTGCAAGAACGGGACCAACGACGACTGAAGAGAACCGTACAACGTGACAGAAGTGCAACCCCTGCTACAGATTTCAGTCTTGGGCCATAAACAAGTTTCAGCTGCGAACAATTCAACGATATGGGCTTTCTGAGCCGAAGACCCACTCGTGTACCATGATGACTGCACGAAACCTTGCCTGGGCCCGTCAACACCGACACTGGACTGTTGATGATGTGATGCATGTCCGCAGGGGACTGTTGAAGCTTGTGGCGGCTCAGTAATGGTGTGAGATGGGCGCAGTTGGAGTGACATGGGACCCCTGATACGTCTAGATACGACTCTGACAGGTGACACGTACCTAAGCATCCTGTCTGATCACATGCACCCATTCATGTCCTTTGTGCGCTGCGACTTACTTGGGCAATTCCAGCAGGCAGTGCGACACCCCACACGTCCATAATTACTACAGTGTGGCTCCAGGAACACACTTCTGAATTTAAACACTTTCGCTGGCCACCAATCTCCCCAGACATGAACATTATTGAGCATATCTGGGATGCCTTGCAACGTGCTGTACAGAAGAGATCTCCAACCCTCCTACTCTTACGGGTTTTACAGACAGCCTTGCAGGATTCATGGTGTCAATTCCCGCCAGCACTTCCTCAGACATTAGTCGAGTCCATGTCACGTCGTGTTTAAGATGTGATCAATTCTTCCTTGAATTAATTTCCACAGCGAGGATTTAGACCTTCACCTACCGGCTCCGTGCTGCAGTTCGTACGATGATGTCCCTCGCTGTTGGTAGCGCTACCGTGGTGTAAACTGACAATGTGTGGCTTCTGATAGGCATGCAGGTAGCTGCCGTTAATACGTAAATGAAGTACAGACACTAGAAAATCTTTCTGTAGTTATAGCGAATGGCGACAAGAAGGCGTGCTGTAGTCCTAAACGGAGAGATCAATTGGAAGGTCGAAGCTCAGGGGGTGTAGAATGTGCAGAGCTTCTGTTACCTGGAGGAAAAAATAACAGACAAATAACAGACCAACAATAGCTTAATATACGTCCCGAACGCTGCAGAAACTACGATATGTTGCCAAACCAATCAATGGAAAGAAAAACCTCTCTGCACTCCGAAACTGAGACATACATCAACACTCAGAAATATCGTACAGTACGCTACGTAGGAGACCACCTTGGACAAGAGAGCTTGTAATCCGCCTACAGATTGAAGAATGAAATAAATGGAAAGATACAAGACGCACGAAAAAACAAGGGAAGTCTGTATAAATAGGTTGAGACAGGAGCTGTATGACAGAGTTGGCCCAGTTTCAAGCATGATACGGAAAAGAAGAGTGACATCATAAGGATGGAGGGCTACACGTTGACCAACAAGACGTGGGGCGCAGCATGCTTTAAACAGTGGACAGTTGGGCAAAAGAAGTCAGGTGGGACTGTCAAACAATTCGAATAAGAGAAAAAAAATGCATACGCAGCAAATGCAGGATAGGAACACTGTGGAAGGTCATAAGTGGACTGATGCCACAATCAAAATTATGATGACGGAAGCAGAGAGAACCAGGAAGAGCGGGAGAATGAAGAGGTATTGCGAAGAAAGGAAAATTACTGAACAAGTCACCTGTGATCCTAAAGGGCCTAAACGGTCAAATAAATAAATAAATGGAAAAGAGGGATGCCACTGTGGCGAGTTTATCGTACATAAACACACGTGAACGTTACAGAAGTAAGCTTCTGATGTTAAGGAACACAAGTAACTAGAAAATGGAAAATATCACGGCCTACGCGGAGTTCTCGGCCGACCGACTGGCTGACTTGGTGCGCTACAGCTACTGCACGACGTCGGACAATTTCGTACTTCCTCGGGCGTCTCCGTGCACGTCGTTCATGTGGCGAAACACACGCACTGCAGTGTAATATTTCCACAATTATGGGCAATGACTTGCCTTCCCTATGTGAAACTTCCTATTGTAGTCAAAGTTTACACTCAAAGTAATGACTGCGTTTCGCCTGTGCTACGTGCCAACTCCGTTCCATACAGAACAGTCGGAAAAGCTTGTAATGGTATTGCAGGACAGCTTGAGCTGGGAAATAAATGTCAATAAAAAATTCGATACGTTGTGCCGTTTCCGAGTAAATTAGCGATCAGGCCGTCGCGCGCGCAAATTCAAGCGGCCCGCCACATACAATTAGTATCAGTTGTTCTCACAGCGCAGATGATGTCGCACGCGACTGCCCAGCGTTTTTGGCAGGTTCCATCCTTACTACCGCCCCAGGTCTAGTTTTCGTATCGTTCTCTTGCCGTTTTTAGGAAACCACCTCAAGTTGCGCGCGCAACGGATTGACTGGTTAACTTCAATGCTAAAGAACTCGGAAACAGCGCAACATATCCCCAGCACAACCTACCCTGCAACATCCTGATAAGCTTTTCAGACTGTTTCTGACCACCCCGAAGAGAAAGGGTGATTCGGGGTCTCTATCGCTGTGTTATAGATGGCCTTCAGTAACCACGCCCTAGAGTTTCATCTACATCTACATTTATACTCCGCAAGCCACCCAACGGTGTGTGGCGGAGGGCACTTTACGTGCCACTGTCATTATCTCCCTTTCCTGTTCCAGTCGCGTATGGTTCGCGGGAAGAACGACTATCTGAAAGCCTCCGTGCGCGCTCTAATCTCTCTAATTTTACTTTCGTGATCTCCTCGGTAGGTATAAGTAGGGGGAAGCAATATATTCGATACCTCATCCAGAAACGCACCCTCTCGAAACCTGGCGAGCAAGCTACACCGCGATGCAGAGCGCCTCTCTTGCAGAGTCCGCCACATGAGTTTGTTAAACATCTCCGTAACGCTATCACGGTTACCAAATAGCCCTGCGACGAAACGAGCCGCTCTTCTTTGGATCTTCTCTATCTCCTCCGTCAACCCGATCTGGTACGGATCCCACACTGATGAGCAATACTCAAGTATAGGTCGAACGAGTGTGTTGTAAGCCACTTCCTTTGTTGATGGACTACATTTTCTAAGGACTCTCCCAATGAATCTCAACTTGGTACCCGCCTTACCAACAATTAATTTTATATGATCATTCCACTTCAAATCGTTCCGCACGCATACTTCCAGATATTTTACAGAAGTAACTGCTACCAGTGTTTGTTCCGCTATCATATAATCATACAATAAAGGATCCTTCTTCCTATGTATTCGCAATACATTACATTTGTCTATGTTAAGGGCCAGTTGCCACTCCCTGCACCAAGTGCCTATCCGCTGCAGATCTTCCTGCATTTCGCAGCAGTTTTCTAATGCTGCAACTTCTCTGTATACTACAGCATCATCCGCGAAAAGCCGCATGGAACTTCCGACACCATCTACTAGGTCTTTTATATATACTGTGAAAAGCAATGGTCCCATAACACTCCCTTGTGGCACGCCAGAGGTTACTTTAACGTCTGTAGACGTCTCTCCATTGATAACAACATGCTGTGTTCTGTTTGCTAAAAACTCTTCAATCCAGCCACACAGCTGGTCTGATATTCCGTAGGCTCTTACTTTGTTTATCAGGCGACAGTGCGGAACTGTATCGAACGCCTTCCGGAAGTCAAGAAAAATAGCATCTACCTGGGAGCCTGTATCTAATATTTTCTGGGTCTGATGAACAAATAAAGCGAGTTGGGTCTCACACGATCGCTGTTTCCGGAATCCATGTTGATTCCTACATAGTAGATTCTGAGTTTCCAAAAACGACATGATACTCGAGCAAAAAACATGTTCTAAAATTCTACAACAGATCTCACTCCATAAGTTGGAACTATTACTCCTACATAAAAAATAAGCAGGAACTTTTTGTGGTAAATTAAATATAGTTAAATTTTGTACCGGGTTAGTTTTCTTTGCAGGCCATGGTTTTCGAATTATTCAAGAAAAACGTACTACTGATTAGCCTAGTCGGATCCTTCGGTAACATTATTCATTTGAAGGTGACCCTGAGAGTAATGAATGAAAAACGACTTTCGTTAACGTTACGTCGACAATTAGATCCAAACTTAAGCCTTACAAGCACAGTATTTTCGCACTCAGAAGCCCTGACGAATACAACAATGTAATCGTTTATTTTATGATGGTAAAATTCACAATATTGTTGAGAGAAGTTTACACAAACGTCAATTTTACAAATTTGTAGGTGCTCGAGTAAGCAGGGTGACGTAATAACGCCAGTCGATGAGGGCCAAAAAAGGCTGAGTGTGAAAGAATTCGTACAGCGGTAGAAGGGAGTATTGGAATAGGGGTGTGTTCGAAGGTCACTTTCGTATAATTTACTTGGATAACTCGAAAACTACGACCTCACGCTACAGAAGAATACTGAAGATTAGACGAATAGACGCAGTAGTTAATAAATTGTCACTCAATCGAGTCGGGACGCACCCTCATTCGGCGAGAAGCTGGAACATGTAAGTCAGCCAGGAACATTTCTGAACATGGTCTTTTTGCTGGTCCAGGTGTTACGGTGTGCATAAGCGTAATGACCTCCGCATGTTTGAATACGGACCACTCACCGGTTAATGTTATCGTGACACAGTAGGTCTTTTCAGAGGTGTATGCGTCCCTAACATTTTTTGTGGATGACAATGCACGACCGCATAGAACAGATCAGGTGGAGGAGGTCTTGGAACGAGATGATCTTCGGCGTACAGACTGCCTGCCCTTTCCCCCTTTAGAGACCGGTCGCTTAGGAGAACATCGGGCCTAGAAAACCGACCACTTGTGCTGTTTCTAAGGCGCTACTGGCACACATGTAACTGATGTATCTTTCAAGAGTAATACGTACTTAAAAAAGACCAACTTCAAGATTTATCTTTCGTATTCACTTCAGTTCTTTGATAAAGTACACATTTAAAAACAATGATAACAGAAAGTATAATGAACGCTAAAAAATAGTGCTAGGCGAGTTAGTGAGCAATTTTTTCCACTTACGGTTCCAAAGTATCTTGCTCACTCCACAATGTGGCGCATTTGTAGCAGAACTGCAAAACCTAACGACTATACGCGCGAAATAACGTCAATGCGATCACAATGCCTCAGCCATTCGCGACAGCAGCTGTTACATTAACTAATGTTTCCTTCGAAGTAGTTCTAGAATTTGACAATAAAAGGCAGCACCCTAGTGAAGGGACAGGTAGCGAAACGTTCGTCTACTGTTCTCATGCGCATTGAGTCCAGTTTTCGAGGGAGAGATGGCTCGGGCCTCGAGGAAACCGCGGTCCTACTTGTACTCGGACGCGGTCTTTACAACACGTTTATTTGTGGTCCGAGCTACGCTCGCGCTTGGTGTGCAAAGCGTTAAATGCCATCGACAACGTGTGGAATGAGTTGGGGAGACGACCATCCAGTTTTCAACCGCGCTGGTCGGGGAATGGAACGCCCTACCTCGATAAGTCTTGAAAAGATTGTTGCCAGCACGGTAGCACGTTGCATGGCATGGACCGCCGTGCGTGCTGACCACTAGACCACGGATCTTTGGGTTAAAACCTATTCCTTACCTTTGTTCGTAGTTGCAGATAAACTTCTACTTGGGAGTTTCATGAGTAATTAACCGGAAAACCGCCAATTTTATAGCAACTTAGCCGATTTCAACGTTAACGCCTATTTTACCCTTAAAACCCTTAAAGGTACTTATTTCTTTAATGTAACAGAAAATTCTCGTATTTTCAAAAAAATTAGAATTGCTTATAAGGAACGAAGATCGGAGGACTGAAACCGATGTTTGGAAAAAATATCTGTAGCTCATAGAATCTTGGCCAAACGCCTGTTTCCACAAAGATATTCGTACCTCGAACTGACTTCAGCTGAAATAAAAAATACTTACACTCAAAAATGGTTCAAATGGCTCTGAGCACTATGGGACTTAACTGCTGAGGTCATCAGTCCCCTAGAACATAGAACTTCTTAAACCTAACTAACCTAAGGACATCACACACATCCATACCCGAGGCAGGATTCGAACCTGCGACCGTAGCAGTCGCGCGGTTCCAGACTGCAGCGCCTAGAACCGCTCGGCCACTCCGGACGGCACTTACACTTAAAACTGCCTAAACATTGTAGTAAAAAGAAAAAACCCTCACCTCCGTCCTTGGTTATACACGAACTCCAAATATACGAAGGTGAGGCCATGGTCGCATTCTTGTTATCCACCCGTCATACGTTATGTAGCAATGGACATACATTAAAAGTGCAACATATTCACTGTTCGAAATCTATTCTCGTTTCAGAACGCGAATAGTTCAACTGAGAAAAAGTCCGAAAACAGTAATTGTACGTAGCATCCTCATTACAGCATTCCCGTCCAACATGCGCCGACAGTATGACCCTGTCACATCCGTTGATGTACTACACAGTTAGACAACCTTTTCTTATCTGCGGGCCACTTTTGTGTCTCTGTTAGTAGTAAAATTTCCTAACCGCTTACCGACTCGACAGTAATGGTGATTTATATAGGAGGGAAGTAACTTTACTTTATGAATATTATCAAGCAGATTTACAGCAAGTTGAAGTACATAATACTTGAGAATTATATAATAATACTTCCTTACCAAATACATTGTCCCATTTTTATTAGAAACCTAGAGAAAATGTTTTTAAAACCCCTCCCGGCCACCAGCAAGCTGGAACGTCGACTAGCATGTGGTGGGGACCACTGATGTACAACATTCGTTTCTGGCATATGAATTAATACTGACTGACACGAGCCACTGGTTTATCCGGCATTTATTAAATTACATATTACACGTGTTTTACCATAAGGCTACTTAGCATTTTGGCAGCGGCCTTGCCGCAGCGGATACACCGGTTCCCGTGAGATCACCAAAGTTAAGCGCTGTCGGGCGTGGCCGGCACTTGGATGGGTGACCATCAGGGCCGCCATTCACCGCTGCCATTTTTCGGGTTGCACTCAGCCTCGTGATGCCAATTGAGGGGCTACTCGACCGAATAGCAGCGGCTCCGGTCAAAGAAAACCATCATAACGACCGGGAGAGCGGCGTGCTGACCACACGCCCCTCCTATGCGCAGCTGAGGATGACACAGCGGTCAGGTGGTCCCGATGGGCCACTTGGCTGCTTGCTTACTAAGTATCTTGTACTGTATTTTATCCTGGAAAACCTAAGAAGGTTTAGCCGGCAGCGGTGGCCGTGCGGTTCTAGGCGCTACAGTCCGGAGCCGCGCTGCTGCTACGGTCGCAGGTTCGAATCCTGCCTCGGGCATGGATCTGTGTGATGTCCTTAGGTTAGTTAGGTTTAAGTAGTTCTAAGCTCTAGGGGACTGATGACCTCAGATGTTAAGTCCCATAGTGCTCAGAGCCATTTGAACCTAAGAAGGTTTGGGATACTTTTGGACATTAAAGTAGTACATATAATGTTTCCTGTATTGTGAAACCGCGCATATTTTCATTTTCCTTGATTTTAATGAATAATAATATGCTTACTTGTGAGCATTGTGTATTTTACATTATGTTTAGTTATTCTGCATAATACTTTTTAAGGCCCTTCTTAGGTTTCACACAGCCTGAGGTACAGCATGAGGTACTGGAAGAGCCTAATTTAGGCGCCCAAAACGTGCTTTCCACAAACAAAAAATACGCTGTCTACTGATCACACACCCTACTGAGGACAATATTCCCCCGCCTGTGATGTGCAGGTGTCCATAATCAAGCGCGATGACTTTAGTGTCATTATTTACTGTCATATATTGTTCGCCTCATTGCGTATTTCTTCCAGTTACCTCCTATATTATACCACCGGTATAGCAGTTCTTTCCTTATATGGTCCATCGAGGTGTGTTACTTGTCAGTGACTCATCGTGTGAAAGATACTTTCTTGCCCTTAACTTTTGCACCCCAGTGTGTATGACAGGCTTCTCACGCTGTTTAAGATCTTTATTTTCCATTTACATAACTTGTGGAGGCTGATACAGAGAAAAGCGCTTTATTGCGTTGCCTCTTTGTGACACTGAGAAGAACTTTATTACGTTGCCTCTTTGTGGCACTGAGCAGCTGGAATCACACGTGACTGAACCCTCGAGCAAGTGGCCCGCGCTGGGGAGGCGCCGTGCGGGCTGGCGCCAGCAATCCTGTGACGTCGGCAACTTTGGCGCGACGCAGCGGCTCTTTCAGGCGGCGGGACCCGTCAAGAGCGCCAGCTAATTGGCGGCTGGCGCGATGAAAGCGGACGGGGAGAGGTGCAGAGTTGGCAAAGAGGCGGCGCGCTCCTCTGTCTCTGCGACTGTCTGCAGTTTGACTGCCGGCTGAGTGACGGCTGGCCCGGGTTTTAAACTTCCGGTAATTGGGCCGCCACGTCGCCGGGCACAGAGGCAGGGAAAGGCGGCAGAGACACTTTGTCCGTCTGCTGCTGCTGCTGGCGGAGCCCGCTCTGGCGATAAGCGGCGGCAGCCAAGTCCCTGGCGGAGGCGGCTGCCAATCGTCGGGTAAGAAGTCCAGCCCATCAACTGTTACACACGCGCAGCTTTCTTCTATTAACACCGGGACACAGTGCAGTTCTCCTATTCCTTCCTCCCTTTTAGAATGTACCGCAGTTTCAGTTTTAGTCGAGTTTCACAGTCATAAAATGCTGAAAAGCTGAAAATCAACCAAAGTAAAATAACGCTAATGGAAAGTAGTCGAATTAAATCAGGTGGTGCTGAGGAAATTAGATTAGGAAAGGAGGTACTTAAACATTTTGCCGTTTTTGATGGAAAATTTCTAACGATGTTGGAAGTAGAGAGGATATAAAATGCAGAAACGAACTTCTCAAAAAACAAGTTACCGCCGAATACAAACTTAAATATTACGCAGTCTTCCTCAAAATGTTACAGAGTGTAGTCTTCAACAGAAACGGAATGTGGACGACAAGCACTTCAGACAAGACCATAATAGAAGCTTTTGAAATGCGGTGCTACAGAAGAATGCTGAAGATCGGATGGGATGAAGCAGTAACGAGGAGGCATGTAACCGAACCGGAAAAACAGTAAATTTATCAGACACCGTGACGGTAAGAAGGGACCGGTTCATAAGACACGTCCTGACTCACCAAGATGTCGTTAATTTGATGGAGGAGAGAAGTATGCGGAGTAATAACTCCTGATGGAGATGTAAACTTAACCCTCTATTGCTTGATGTTGGCATTCGGCAACTAATTGAAAATTTATGTATAATGTTAAGGAAACCGATCGTATATGTATGACGTTGCCAGCTGGCAAAACAAGCAGTATAGTTGCATAAGCTAAAGTGTGTTTGGCGTCTTCATGTTGGCAGAAACTGTTACGGAGTAAAGTTGAGCGCCGGCACGCCAGCCAGGAACGATAGAGCAGAGAGGGCTGTGAAGATGTCGGCGGATTGGAAGCTGAACGACCCCTCTCCAGGACGACAACGCGACACCAGCGGCCCCTATGTGGAGACGTCATAAGCGCAGCTCCCAGCCAGCTGAAGAGTAGCTTCAAGACTAGAGACTTCGATAGTAGCGTCAACGCCCGTTACTTTGCTTGTACTGTCTATGTAACACGGACTTGGGAACTATTTCTTATTTTGTCTGTAGCCATTTGCTTGCGACACGTCTGTGTAACACAAAGTTAAGTATTGTATTTGTTCACTTTGTAATAAAATTCGTTAATACGATTTGTTTGAATTGTTTGTCTAGCAAACCGATAAGGCAGCCTTCCTAGACCGCAAATATAGGACGACTAGGCTGGATTTAACAGGAACAGTTCAAAATCGGTAATCCTTGCGGAAGGCTGAGTGTACGTAAAAGTTCGCGAAACCATTTGAAAGGGTCAATTATTTCTGTCACTTCCATCACATCTACTTTGATTTTTAAAGCGCGTAAAACTATTCTTAATGATAGTATGCAATGTGATTCACTGTCTCTGTAACGAGTCCCCCCCCTCCCCAAAAAAAAAAAAAAAATAATAATAATAATCACGCAATAGAGGGTTAAATATAGTGAGCTTGTTCAAATGGGTGTGGGCTGAAGTAATTACACACAGATGAAGAGGCTTGAACAAGATAGAACTGGCTTCGATAGGTGTATCAAACTACTCTTCGAAATATGGATCACAAAAAAGAAATACACATTTATTTGAAAATTACTTAACTAGAGTCAAATACTGGTCCACCGTCCTGCCGGAGAAGGGAACTATACTGTCCACGGACAGTGTCCTAAACCTAGTGACCGTCAGTTCCTTCTATCGGTAGGGCTGGCACTAGCTTTGTCACGCATGGGTCCTCGACTTGACTAACTGCAGCATTTTCAGCATTTTCGTCTTTCACCGCCTCTCTGCTGTCGAAGAGTGAGCCATCAGCGCACAATGCGACGACACATCGAGCCACTACGCAGCTCCTTCTTGCCTCCTCAGCTGCTTCGTTGGCTTCATCGCTTCCCCCTGCCCCCACTAGCCAGTTTTCCTTTCTTCTTCATTTTGATATTGGTTTTCAGCCTCGTCCGGTGTGGGCCGCAACGAATTCCTCTCTGTCTCTTGTGAAACCAGAGTTTTTATCCAAAATCTCAATTACTTATTCGATATATTCCAATCTCTGTTTCCTCCTACAGTTTTTATCCTTCACACCTCCCTTCAGTATTATGGACATCATTCCCTGATGTATTAACACATGACCTATCATCATGTCCCTTCCCCGTGTCAGTATTTTCCACGTGTTTCTCACCTTACTTCTTATCTTATCTGTCCACAAACCGTTGAACATCCTTCTGTAGCACATCTCGAACTCTCCGATTTTCCCTCTGTCCATGACTCACTATCATACAATGCTATGCTATAAACGTTCATTCTTAGAAATTTCTTCGTCAAATTAAGATCTACGTTTGATAGAGGCAGACTGCTTTGGCCCGGGAATGCTCTCTTTGCCTTTGCTACTCATTTTTTGTTGGCACTGTTTCGTCCATGATGAGTTATTTCGCTTCTCAGATGTCAATATTCCTTCACTCCAACTACCTCTTGGTACCCCAACTTCGATGTTAAACTTTCTCGCTATTCTCATTTAAGCTGCTTTTCATTACTTTTGTCCTTTTCCGCTTCACTATCTATCAATCCACATTCTGTATTCAGCAACCTGCTCATTCCATTCAACAGATCCTGTAGTTCTTCTTCGCCTTCACTGACGACACCAATGTCATTAGAGTAGGGTGTCCATTCGTCCCGTTTTCCTTGGGACAGTCGCGTTTTTTACCAAAATGTCCCGCTGTCCCGAAAGTTTTTTTGGGGACGCTCAAATGTCCCGTTTTTTTATGATTCCGCTTGGCTACAGTATTTTACGCTACTGGTTGTTTGACTTGCTATTAACTGCGCAATTATTTACGCTAGGAAGTGTGTGATGACTTTCAGCATACCCCAAACATGTACCGAACTGTCAAAAATCGCAAGTAATTTTAAACGCACTATAGGTTACGAATAACAACGAAGATTCTTCTCTTCTAAATCGATCCACTGAATCCGTCCTTTCGGTACAGAGATACTCTACACCACTGATACTTGCTCTCTGGCTTTCGTTAATGTTTTGCACTGTGCAATCACTGTTTCATTATGCCAAAACGAAAGTGTAATTTTAACAACAATATAAAAAGCGAGTTTCCTTTTATCACTGGTAGTGGAGAAACTGTAGAATGTACGTTGTGCAGATCAAAATTTGCTATTGGTCATGCTGGAAGGTCTGACATTATGCATCACATTAAGACGAAGAAACATCGCATGAGTGATCAAACGAAAAGAGCAAATAAATGCGTGAGTGACTACTATGTAAACTTAAAATCATTAGCAGAAATGGATAGGCAGTTGGCAGCACAAGAAGCTACGTTTTCATACCGCAGTGCAATGTATAACCATAGCTTTAAGTCAATGGACTGTACTACAGTAGTTGTTAAAAAACTTTTCAATCTTAAATTCACATGTGGACACACAAAATGTAATGCAATCATTTGAAATGTTATTGTGCCGTATGCAGCTCAGCAGGTTTTAAATGAACTGAAAAGTGCTCGATTCATTTCTGTAATGATTGATACATCGAATCATCTGGATTTCAACTTGGTTCCTCTCCTTATGAGGTATTTTCACCCTGAAAATGGCATCACGGTGAAAGTGCTCGAATTGGTTAATTTAGCTGGAGAAACTTGAGATTTACTTCAGAATTATGTGCTGGAGGTTTTAAAGAAATATGATCTTGATGGAAAGGTGATTGCAGTTTCTAACACCAATTTTGGTGGTAAGCAGAGGAAAGGAAAAAACAATTTGTTCTATAAACTGCAACAGGACACAGTGAATAATATAGTAGGTGTTGGCTGTCCAGCACATGTGGTGCACAATTCCTTACCTGGCTCAGATTGCCTACCCATCGACTGCCAATTAATTGTAAATAAAATCTACCAGCATTTCCATATATATACGGTAAGGGTTGAATCTCTGAAGACATTCTGTACGTTTACCGATGCTGAATACAAAACTGTACTTGGGCACAGCAAGACAAGGTGGCTATCTCTGCTACTAGCATTGCAAAGAATTGTAGGGATATTTCCTGCTTCGAAATCATATTTCATTTCCCTTGATAAGTGTCCTGTTATCCTTAAACAATTCTTTGATAACCCTGTGTCTATTGTTCGTCTACATTTTCTTGTTAGCCAGCTAAAACCTTTCTCCACAACAATTAAATATATTGAGAAACAAGAAATCAAAATAGTGGAAGTTTATCAAGAAATAAACAAATTATTGGGCAAATTACAATGTAGAAAATCTGAAAGAGATCTCATATCCTTTGTACATGAGACTCTAGGAAAGCTGGAAGAAGAGGCTGAAATTACTGTAGAACAATTTCATATTTATGCTGACACCTTCTATGACTCTTGCATTGAGTATATTAATGAATGGTGTTTACCATTTCTCACAGCTTTTAAAGCATTTGACTGATTTAATACTGAAAAGGAGCAGCTACTGTGGAAGGATATTCAGGACTGCTGTGTTTTTGTTAAAAGTATTGTACCAAATTTTCATGTTGATGAAGATGAACTGTTCGATGAAGTTTCATATGCACAGAACTTCATAAAAGTGAAGAAGGAGACAAAGAAAGTGTTAGTGCAACGTGGCGTAAAATATTTCCTTATTTCAAAAGTAAAAACATTAACATGAAAAACATGATTCATTTGGTGGAGTTTTGTCTGGCAATTCCTGGGTCAAATGCTGCTGTGGAACGTGTGTTTTCGTTAGTGAACTCTTTGTGGTCAGATGAAAAAAAGAGAATTAAAGTTGAAAAACAATTTAATGATGTATCGTGTACTGACTTTTATGATACAATTTCAAACGAAAATGCACTTCTTGATAAAGTACATAAAAGTGAAAAGTACGGTGATAGTGTGGCACAATAATTGTAAAAAGTGATTTGGGATCATCTGAGTGCACGTTGTGAAGGGGAACTTGTATGTGTATTAAATTTAGTCAATACAATATTTATGTACCGCTTTTTTTATTCATTGTCCCAGGTTTTTCTCTAATTTGTTTTAAATGTCCCCTTTTTCAATGAAAATGAAATGGACACCCTACATTAGAGAATCTTATCACAGATATCCGTTCACTCTAAATATTAATCCCCACTCTTGAACTTCTATTTCTGTACTGCTTCTTTCATGTACAAATTGAACAGTAGGGGTGTAAGACTCCATCGCTACCTTGCATCATTTCTAGTCGCAGCACTTCGTTCTCGGTCTCCCATTCGTATTGTTCTGTATTCTCAACAATGTCTCTTGTCTAGCGCAAGCAGCATAAAATATGTCTCATAACGACATGATTATTAGAACAGATGCACCAAAAGATCTGCTTATAATAACTAATCTTAATTTACGACAGACTGTTTGGGCATTTATCACCATTGTCGAATAGGTCTAGACTGATGTGACGTCCATAATTACATCGTCAGTGAACTGTCTTGTAACTGTCACTGTTTTAATTTTCAGTATATTTAGCTTATTTTGCATCTCATTAAAACAATGACAGTTACAAGACAATTCACTGACGACGTAATATTGAAGTGACATCACTCTAGACGTACTTGACAATGGCGCCGCTAAATGCGGAAACGGTCTGTTGTGAATAAACATTAGTTATTATAAGCAGCTATTTTTGTGAATCTATTCTAATAAAGTTCTGTATTGCTTTTGCACATATTCTACACCGCTCACTTACGTTAATGCGACCATCGCCTACGTTTGACGTCAACGTGTAACAACCACTCACAGACGGCAGGTGGCACCACTAGCAGTGGAGGGTATGTGAAGCGTGTCAGGGAGACGCGAAAAAAAAAGTGAAGTCGTTTTTGTAATGCGGAAACGCAGCTTTTTATCTGACGTCCGAAAGGGCATGATCGTCAGCTTTCGGACCGAGGGTGGAAGCATTTTCGAAACGGCTATGTTTGTAAACTGTTCACTTGCCACCGTGGTTTAAGTACACCGTGTATGGCAAAATGGCGCCGTATACAAGACGGACGGCGAGACAGCTAAGGTTCAGGACGGGCCGCAAGGACGCGGGTGGACGAGGCCTACGGAGACGTGTGCGGGCGAATAGACGTGCACCCGTAGAGCTACCGGCCGCCCAGGTGAACCAAGGGGCTAGTAGAAAAGATTCCTCAACGACCGTTCAGCAAACGTTGCTGTGTACTGCCTTCCGCATCAAGTGCCTGGTTTGTGCAAGCACGCTGAGTGCTGTTCACTGGCAGTGAAGGCTGGACTTTGGACACAACTGGATTCACTAACTGGCGATAGGTGGCCTTTTCAGATTAATCACGTTTTATGTTCCATCAGACAGATGGCAATACGGATCTATGGCCGTGCAGCAATCGTCGGAAGTGTCCAGGGTGAGAAGCAAGCGTTATGGTTCTGGATGTTTTCCAGGCGTTCCTTGAGTCATCTCGTCATTCTGCAAAGCGCAATGGATCGTAAGTATTCATCCATCCTTGGCGACCATGTCAACCCCTAAAAGCAGTTTGCTTTTCCAAGGCGTGATGGCATCTACACTACTGGCCATTAAAATTGCTACACCACGAAGATGACGTGCTACAGACGCGAAATTTAACAGACAGGAAAAAGATGCTGTGATATGCAAATCATTAGCTTTTCAGAGCATTCACACAAGGCTGGCGCCGGTGACGACACCTACAACTTGCTGACATGAGGAAAGTTTCCAACCGATTTCTCATACATAAACAGCAGATGACCGGCGTTGCCTGGTGAAACACTGTTGTGATGCCTCGCGTAACGAGGGGAAATGCGTACCATCACTTTTACGACTTTGATAAAGGTCCGATTGTAGCCTATCGTGATTGCGATTTATCGTATCGCGACATTGCTGCTCGCGTTGGTCGAGATCCAATGACTGTAAGCAGAATATGGAATCGGTAGGTTCAGGACGGTAATACGGAACGCCGTGCTGGATCCCAACGGCCTCGTATCACTAGCAATCGAGATGACAGGCATCTTATTCGCATGGCTGGAACGGATCGTGCACCCACGTCTCGATCCTTGAGTCAACAGATGGTTCAAAAATGGCTCTGACCACTATGGGACTTAACTTCTGAGGTCATCAGTCCACTAGAACTAAGAACTACTTAAACCTAACTAACCGAAGGACATCACACATATCCATGTCCGAGGCGCGATTCGAACCTGCGACCGTAGCGGTCGCGCGGTTCCAGACTGTAGCGCCTAAAACCGCTCGGCCACAACGGCCGGCCAGACAACAGATGGGGACGTTTGCAAGACAACAACCATCTGCACGAACAGTTGGCGACGTTTGCAGCAGCATGGACTATCAGCTCCGAGACCGTGGCTGCGGCTACCCTTGACGCTGCATCACAGACAGGAGCGGCTGCGATGGTACACTCAAAGACGAACCTGGGTGCACGATGGCAAAGCGTCATTTTTTTCGAATGAATCCAGGTTCTGTTTACAGCATCATGATGGTCGCATCAGTGTTTGGCGACATCGCGGTGAACGCAGATTGGAAGTGTGTATTCGTCATCGCCATAGTGGCTTATCACCCGGCGTGATGATATGGTGTGCCATTGGTTACACGTCTCGGTCACCTCTTGTTCGCATTGACAGCCCTTTGAACAGTGGACGTTACGTTTCAGATGTGTTACGACCCGTGGCTCTACCGTTCATTCGATCCCTGGGAAACCCTACATTTCAGCAGGATAATGCACGACCGCATGTTGCAGGTCCTGTACTGGCCTTTCTGGATACAGAAAATGTTCGACTGCTGCCCTGGCCAGCACATTCTCCAGATGTCTCACCAACTGAAAACGTCTGGTCAATGGTGGCCGAGCAACTGGCTCGTCACAACACGCCAGTCACTACTCTTATGAACTGTGGTATCGTGTTGAAGCTGCATGGGTAGCTGTACCTGTACACGCCATCCAAGCTCCGTTTGTCTCAATGCCCAGGCGTATCAAGGCCGTTATTATGGATAGAGGTGGTTGTTCTGGGTATTGATTTCTCAGGATCTATGCACGCAAATTGCGTGAAAACGTAATCACAAGTAGTTTCTAGTATATCTGTCCAATGAATACCCGTTTATCATCTGCATTTCTTCTTGGTGTAACAATTTTAATGGCCAGCAGTGTAGAAGCACGCCGGACGTCCACTGAGTGGCGACAGGTGGCCTTTTCAGATTAATCACGTTTTATGTTCCATCCGACACATGGTAGTACGCATGTATGGCCGTGCAGCAATCGTCGGAAGTGTCCAGGGTGAGAAGGGAACGTCACGGTTCTGGGGAACGTTTTCGTGGCATTCCCTGGTGAGCTCGTCATTCTGGAAAGAGCAATGGATGAACGTAAGTATTCATCCGTCCTTGGGGACAATGTCAAACCATAAAAGCAGTTTGCTTTTCCTCGGCGTGATGGCATACACGAGCAGGACAGAGCAACGGCTCGCGAAGTACGTGCGTGGTTTGAAGAGCACGAGGATGAGTTTGCCGCACTCCCCTGGGTACCCGACTCCCCGGTTTTAAGTCCAGTCGAGAACCTGTGGGACCGCCTGGATCGGGCTGTTCGTGCCATGGAGTAACTTAGCGGAGCTGGCCACAGCAGTGGAGCTGATGTGGCTCCACGCCCCTGTAGGTACATTCCAAAGCCTCTCCGATCCACTTCTTGCAGCGGTCCTCGCTGCAAAACGGAGTTAGTCAGCCTTTCCGCAGCTGGTGATATTAATGTGACTGGACAGGGTACATCATACCTTCTTTCCACACCGCTTACACATACTTTCCTGATACTGTCCTGACCCCGAGGATACTGGATCTGCCGTGAAGCGTCTCCGACAACTGGTTGGGTGGCTGAGTCTGGGGAGCGGACCAAACAGCTACGTCATCTGTCCCACCGGATTAGGGAAGGATGGGGAGGGAAGTTGGCCGTGCCCTTTCACAGGAACGGCATTTACGTGAAGCGATTTATTGGAAATCACGGAAAACCTAAATCAGGCTGGCCGGGATACATTTTTTTAGTGTACAGACTGCAGGCCAGAGAGAGACGCTACAGTAGGTGCTGGAGGCCAGTGCAGGGAACGGCGGGCCTCCAGAGGCTTCGCCGCGCCGCGCCACGCCGGCCCGCAGCAAACACTGGCTGCCGGCCGCGTCCTCGACTCACGGCGGCCGCCGCTTCGACGCCCGGCCTGTGTGTCCACGGACGCCTGTTTGCGCGGGCCGCTCTCCGCTATAGCCCGACCCTTTGAGGACGCCAATCAGCGCCATCTGCAGCCACCGACGTCAACATCATCACCGCCGCAGCCACCGGCCTCAAAGGCTGCACTGCCGCGCTTTCCGGTTCCAATAAAGCTCGCCCTTGTACCTACGCACCTGCACGGAGCAGATGGAGGGCATTTGAAAGACTACCGCATTTAGCTGCGCGGTTAAAAAGAAAGTGCTATCCGGCTTCGTAGCTTCTTCATCCACGACTCTTTTATCCACATACGGTGAGTCACAGGGAGAGGCACAATCTTTTAACGGTGATAGTACTGGTGATTCTGTACAAAAAAACTTCATACGAACATATGCCCTTTTGAAACTTCCTGGCAGATTAAAACTGTGTGCCTGACAGAGACTGCAATTCGGTACCTTTGCCTTTCGCGGGCAAGTGCTCTAACCGACTGAGCTACACAAGCACGACTCACGCCCCGTCCTCACAGCTCTACTTCTGCCAGTACCTCGTCTCCTACCTTCCAAACTACACAGAAGCTCTCCTGCGAACCTTGCAGAACTAGCGCTCTTGGGAAGAAAGGATATGCCCTTTTCTTAGCAGCTGTTCGAAAATCACGGGCGTCAGTCGTATGTCGTTCTTCGTCGGCAAGCACAACCAAAGCGAAGTTAGGCTACGCAGAGTTGCACATACTCACCACTTCGATGCGCACTTCACGTACGCGGCCAGCCTGTGGAATCATTTCTTGGCTACTAGGTCAGCCGATCTTACTGCATCATATCACAGACTTTACGGAAGTTTCAGGCAGTAAAATCCAGATGATAAAATGGTTGAAACTGACCAACATACAGCTAAATGAAAGCTCGTTAAACCACTATGGCTGTATTTATTGAAGTCCTCTTAGACTAGCCTACCGGTTTCACAAAATTTTAGTTGCATCTTGTGGTGTATCTCTGTATAAAAATTACCAACACTAATATAAGAACGAATAAGTAATTACATAGTAAGAACAAATAATTAACGGATTGATAAAATTAAAAAATATATAAATGAAATTGGACATGGTTTAACCAGAGCACCAATCTACTAAATGTTAAAAGTATATTGGTCGCATTGTGAAGCCCTATAAGTCGCTAGTTTTGCCTACTGATTTCCAGAATACACTGGAGTGTTGTGGACTTACTTACACTGCTGTTATATGTAGCTATTGTAGTTAACTGTGGTGTCACCGCCAGACACCACACTTGCTAGGTGGTAGCTTTAAATCGGCCGCGGTCCATTAGTACATGTCGGACCCGCGTGTCGCCACTACCAGTGATAGCAGACTGAGCGCCAACACAAGGCAGGTGTAGAGATACGGACTAGCACTCGCCCCAGTTGTACGGACGACTTTGCTAGCGACTACACGGACGAAGCATCGCTCATTAGCCGAGCAGATAGTTAGAATAGCCTTCAGCTAAGTCAAAGTCTACGACCTAGCAAGGCGCCATAGCCATTGATAGTTTGATAGTTATCGTATGAAATGTCTCATCAAGAACGCTGTATACAAATGGTGGATTAAAGTTAAGTATTCCAGCAGCTACGTACTTTTCTTTATAGCATTTATGAAGTATCCTGTTTCAGACCATCAAGTCCGCCTGCTTGCTTAATGGCCGCCTCCCTTAAATAATGTGCGTAGTGTTGGCAATTTGTCAACACTACATTAACGACTGACAAAATCGATGCCCACCCACAATACCCTCAGCAACTGTGAAAACTGAGACTTGCGTGACCACTTCTGGCGACTGCCGTACCGGCAGGAATCCCTACAAAAGTAATAAAATTTACTTACGTAGAGTTAAAAACATACGGCTTATTCATTCGAAAATTAGTTAAACTAACCTTATAACCAACACTATTGAATATCAACTGCGCAGATCCCTGTGCAAAAATCAGCATTACTGTTGCAACTTGTAAATGTTTCTCGTGATAACGTGAGTGCCCATCTCATAAAACTTCTACTGTAATATGGCAACTGTAACGGATAATGTGCTACTGGACATTTGCAACAGGATTAATATAGCGACCAGCATAAACAGACACAACTGATCTTACTGACTGGCAGTGCTGTGGTGATAGCCGATCGCACATTCTTAAACCGAGCGAGGTGGCGCAGTGGTTAGCACACTGGACTCGCATTCGGGAGGACGACGGTTCAATCCCGTCTCCAGCCATCCTGATTTAGGTTTTCCGTGATTTCCCTAAATCGTTTCAGGCAAATGCCGGGATGGTTCCTTTGAAAGGGCACGCCCGATTTCCTTCCCCATCCTTCCCTAACCCGAGCTTGCGCTCCGTCTCTAATGACCTTGTTGTCGACGGGACGTTAAAAAACACTAACCTAACCACATTCTTAATTGACGAAAACGGTTGCGAGGGCTGTCCCGTAATATCAACACGCAGACCACGTCAAACGGAGAACCAAATTTGCTGAAAGTAACTTATGCGGGGAGCTATCAATATGTTTTTTACACGGAAATTGCAACTGATATTAACACAATGAACATTTCAGTATTATAATAAAAAACCTCAAGCCATACGACCTCATAATTTACTGATTGTAAGTAATCAGTAGTTCGCCTATAATACACTGAGCTCCATTAGATTAATAACTGTTCCTGTGGTTGGATTATGAGCGACACCAACAAGCGCAATATGGAAACACAAACAAGAAACTTCTCGCTTGTATTTTACTTACGTGTGCTCAAGCAAAGCCCCGTAAGAATGTCAGATTAGCAAAGCAGCAGCTGTCTACCACAGCTGCAAAATGCATTGGAGTTGACGGCGGACTTCATGGAAATCTTCTGTGAGGAAATGCACACCGCCGGCCGCTGTGGCCGAGCTGATCTAGGCGCTTCAGTCCGGAATCGCGCTGCTGCTACGGTCGCAGGTTTGAATCCTGCCTCGGGCATGGCTGTGTGTGATGTCCTTAGGTTAGTTAGGTTTAAGTAGTTCTAAGTTCTAGGGGACTGATGACCTCAGATGTTAAGTCCCACAGTGCTCAGAGCCAACTGAACCATCTTTTTGTCTTGTCCTTCACTGTTTTCATTAGGTTTCCTCGGGAACTGTTGAGAACAAGTCATACGTTCCCACGACGCCATTTGTTCGGAATCACTAATATTGTCACTCCACTCTCCTCCTAACTCACTCAGTGCAGTTAACCACTTTCAACGCTCCTCTTGCATCGTCATCACTAACGTTGTGCTTTCGGGTGTGTCAGCCAAGTTGTTGATTCCAATCCGTCCACAAGATACCGACTACAGAGCGGGTCGTGTCCTTCACCTTCTGCGGGCAGCGTTGTTGCGGGCACAGGCTGCCTGTATTCTCCAACCAGAGTATGAGCGTCGGTTTTCATAGCCGAGTTCGACCCCCGGTGCCCGCATCGCCCTTTCTTACACCTTCCGTATGGCTAAATATGTGTCAGAGGAAGTAATACGTTGGCTCATCTTGGCATTTTGGTCGTTATAGTAGCCTTTCCCTTTGAAGATGGATGAGCAACACCCGAGGCGCTTTCAAACTCACAGGTAGCTCGTCATTCTCTTAGCCTTCCGTGGACCTTCCGGGCCTTTAGTCGCTGACTCCACTACTTTCACTGCTCATTGCCGTTTACAACGACGTCTCGCGTCAGTTTTCGTCGGAGCACAGCTCTGTGACCGGGTGCTGCTCACGTACCAGCCTGGAGTGTTAAAGGGTGAAACCGTTTCCTCAGACTTCCACCGTCTTCTTCCTACATCTACATGGATACTCTGCAGATCACACTTAAGTGCTCGCAGTTGGTTCATCGAACCACCTTCACAGTAATTTTCTATTCCAGTCTCGAACAGCACGCGGAAAACTGAACACCTATACCTTTCCGTGGGAGCTCTGGTTTCCCTTATTTTTTTACCATGATGTAATTGACTGTAAATACTTCGAACAACGGCCAGTCAGTTACTCATCTTTTAAGTATCGTAATAAATATGACGAGAAACTAAAAGCTAACCACGTCATCTCAAGCTGTTCAGTGAGAGCTACAGTTTAAAACAATCAAATAGTTTTAACAAATTGGTTCCCTGTAATCGTTTGAGAACAAATGTAAAACACACGTGAATCCAAAATACGTGTTGTTTTACTTCTTGTGCTTAATGTAAAAAGTTTTCTGAAAACTACTGCCGGCCGCGGTGGTCTCGCGGTTCTAGGCGCTCAATCAGGAACCGCGCGGCTGCTACGGTCGCAGGTTCGAATCCTGCCTCGGGCATGGATGTGTGTGATGTCCTTAGGTTAGTTAGGTTTAATTAGTTCTAAGTTCTAGGGGACTGATGACCACAGATGTTAAGTCCCATAGTGCTCAGAGCCATTTTTTTGAAAACTACTTCAGCAACTTTGCTGCACTTACATACAGTACGCTCTTTTAGCAGCACAGCAGATAACTCAACCTTTTTACGCTTCGTCACATAAGTAATCTGGCCACAGATACTTAATGCGTCTATTTAACATCCTATAAAGTTGCAGCTATTAAAAACACACAACGACGACGATAATAAAAAAAATGGTTCCAAGCACTACGGAACTTAACATCTGAGGTCATGAGTCCCCTGGACTTAGAACTACTTAAACCTAATTAACCCAAGGGCGTCACACACATCCATGCCCGATGCAGGGTTCCAACCTGCGACCGTAGCAACAGCACGGTTCCGGACTGAAGCGCCTAGAACCGCTCACAGCCGGCCACGACGATAATAAAAAAGTGGTAATGGTTCCAACCGATTTTCAGTTTGAGAGCTTTCAGAGATAGTGTCTGTAAATAAATTCTCGTGCACATAGCTATATAGACAAAAGAGCACGTCATTTTTTTGTGCGATGGCTACATACCACTATATCTGCACGTATTGTTCAAGGGAGCAAGTCGTTTCCATAGAGCTGCACTAGGAGGAGACCAATAGAGAACTACTGTGTGCCGCGCGGGATTAGTCGAGCGGTCGGTGGCGCTGCACTCATGGACTGTGCGGATGATCCCGGCGGAGGTTCGAGTCCTCCCTCGGGCATGGGTGTGTGTGTTTGTCCTTAGGATAATTTAGGTTAAGTAGTATGTAAGCTTAGGGACTGATGACCTTAGCAGTTAAGTCCCATAAGATTTAAAAAAAGAAAATAAAACTACTGTGTGTCTGTTTGCCTGTATGTAAGCTACGTACCAATATAAATTTCATGTATATGATACTAAGCTATTTGACGAGGCTTGCTAACTACCTCTTTCCGTCGGGTTTCGGCTGCATTTCCAGCCTTTTACCCTGCTGAATGTTACAAAATAACACATGTTTTCCTATCACATTTTCGTTTACTACAGTGCGCTGTCACAAGCAATGGGGGGCCATGTCGTAATGTTCGCAAAATACCTTATTTTGGCCATGTGTTGATTTCTGCTCAAATACGGATGTACATTTCTGTGTGCTTGGATGGATGGTTGTTTCATGACACTTGTTTTCCAGTAATATTTAATGTTCGGCGCCAGTACACATAGTTGTGATCTCACGGTGCACTCCTCATGTGACATAGGTGGTACTCGCCGAAGCCTGGCGCTTGCTGCATACTGGCTGTCACTCCAGCGCCAGCCTACCGCCCACCGATGTCCTTGTGGGAGGGGCCAGCCAGACAACGCTAGAGAGGAGCCACGCGCGTGTGTGTGTGGACTATTAATGGTCCTATAACACACCCTTGGGGTACGCACAAAGTTACTTTTACGCCTGAAGGTTTCTCTCCATTAAGAATGACATGGTGCATATTGATTCCCATTGAAGGACACAGTAAGTGAAACACTCAAAATCAGGGTCCTACTACGAAGTCGTTAAAGGGAAAACTTTTTTCTAAGGTAACGTGCAGTTACGGCTAAACGGCAATCGGAGTCTGTTACTGTTTACCGCGCAGAAAATTTCATTTTACACCCAGGCTGGAAACGGCTGCATTACAGCGTACGCCCGGGTGAGCCCGCCACGGTACGGGCATCGTTGAACAGTGTGCCGGGCATCAGTACGGAAGAAATACTCGTGCGGACGAATTAGCGGTGTGGGCGCACACAGTGCGTGTGAGCGTGCGGCCGGGTCCCAGCTGCCGGTGGGAACGGCACACACAGCACACACGACGCACGCACCTCGCTGCGTGCGGGTCGACCGCACGCAACGCAACCGCGACGCTCCACCAGCGCCGTAGCTGCTGCTCTGCCCAAACGCCGCGGCCGCGCCACTTTGCGGGTGTGTTGCTGTGGCGGCTTTCCCACCGGGTTCAGCTGCGTGGAGCCGCAACCCACTACCGACGAGTTCGAAAACTTTGTAATGCTTCCAATGTGCACACTGGAGCCAGGCCCTTTTCAGGACATTGGGACTCAGGGGCTGGTGCTTCGGAAAAATCTACAAAACAAGGACCTAACAGTTGGGGCATGCACAATACGACGTAAATTTTCGATCATTGGATAAGAATTTCATTCAATATGCTATGTTATTCATAAGTGTCTCCACAGTTTCAGAAGACGACGACTGCGATAAGATTACAAGACATACAGGAAATAAGAAACACAGTACCAACACGTCCACCAGTCCTTTAAAAAAATCATCAGTTCCGCAAATCTCGATGTTCGTGGCCTCATAACTTCTGAACTAAACGTTGTACAATAATACAATTTGCAGGTGCACTTTCTGCAAAATTTGTTGCCAATAGCGTTAGCAGTAAAGATATAACGAGGTCCCATATTCTGAAGAGCCTAGGGGACGATGCGGGAGACTCGCACCGCCATATTAGGCAAGGTCCTAGTGGAGGTGGCTTGTCATTGCCTTCCTCCGACCGTAATGGGGATGAATGATGATGATGCAGACGACACAACACCACCCAGTCCTCTCCAGGCAGGAAAAATTCCTGACCCCGCCGGGAATCGAACCCGGGACCCCGTGCACGCGAAGCGAGAGCGCTACCGCACGACCACGAAATAAAAAATAAAAATAAAAAAATTAAATAAAACGTCATGTCTGAGGCTGAACTTGTACAACATAAACGGCGTAAATGTAGTCGATGAACTTCTTTCTTTTCATCAATCTGTGGGAGGGACATCATCGAGAAAATCTTTCGAAAATGTTTGAAATCGTGTGTAAAGTTTGCTGAAAGCAGCTAAGTACTCTCATTCTAAAATACTTGTTCAATAATAATAGTCTTGGCAATTTCCACTCCATGGGTTCCCTACGCCTCACGACACATACACAGTTTCTAACTTCAATACTTCTTATTTTTCTAAGAGTTGCACGTAACGAGTAGATCATGACGGCACTGAAAATTTCAAAATTCCATCACTCATTAACAGGAAAATTCCCCTATGAGAGCACAATAAGGCGAATATGCTCCTCTCTAAAGTACTCTCGCTGAATAGTGGAGTACCCGCTGCCTCGTTCTACCTCCCACAGCACGTTTAAAATTTTCCCAATGACTTTGAGATGCGAAAATATTTCCGCTCTTTTTAACACACAACTCGCCTCCCGCAAGCTTCCCTTCCACACCCACCAAGCCACTACTGTGAGTCGCTCATACCCCTCCACTCCCACTTGCTCATTCTCACTCATTCTGGCCAACTCATTGTCATTATCTCTGTGTGTCTGTCATTGTTTGTTGTGTCACAGGCACAGTCTCCTTCGTTCTCTCTCCTCTCACTGTCACTCTACCCCTCTTGCTCTCTCTTACTCCCACTATCTCATTCAACCTTCCCCACTGCTGCTGTCACTTCTTACTCTGACTATCTTCCTCTTTGTCACTGTCACAGACCCTGCCTCTCATTATGACTGGCTCTCGTCCACTTCCACTGTCTCTTTCTCTTGATTTCTCTCCCACTGACTGTCTCCTTCATTCTTTTCCTAGCACTGTTCTGTCACTTTTAATTACGTTATTCTGCCATTGTGTCCCTCTCTTTCCCTCACAAAGTCAATGTGTCCTTCACTCTTTCTATACCAGAACCAGCGTCTACTATACTCCAGTATTTATTACATTTTCATCTCGTTCCCACTGCCACTGTCTCCTTCCGTCTCAGCATGAGAAACCCCGAATCTCTACCCTTGCCAACATTTTTGGAAATTTGTTAAAGATGCTGAGGAAGGAAGAATGAGGCAGCTGGCAAACCACTTTTCAGTCAGTCTTTTAAGAAACAGCATAATCTCCTTTTTTGCGCCATTTTTCCGCTGGTACCCTTCTTTTCGCTGCTACTCCAGGGTATGTCACATATATGAAAAGTACTTTATGACTCAGTAAAATTTTGATACTACACTTATGTAAAATTGAATTAACGCAAAACTAGTTTCACATATCAGACACGATTTCATGTACACAAAAATTTTGCATATGGCAATGGGGACACTTTACAGCATATTTCTGTGTACTACGTCACTGTATACACTACATTTTTCACCTCACAACGGATTTACGTGTGTATTTACGTGTACAAGTTGCGTAATTTTGATCATTTGTATCTCAGAAATGTATAAAAATGTCAAGGTTGTTTTGGTTAGGAATCTTAGGAATATATAGCAAAATTACTGTGATTTGCTACGTATAGCCGAGTTGGAATCCGCGATTCGGTTCTGGTACGCAAAGACCATATTTTCAGGTAGTTCCCGGTAACGGATAAATAATTTTGAAAACGGGAAGGTCTAGACAACATACCGTTACAATCTGAGCAATTTGCGGCTGTTAATTATTTAGATATCTACTACTGACGGCGAAAACAATGTATAAACGCCGTTTTCGGGTTTTCTCAGGAACCACTCATAAACTAAATGGTGCCTCCGTAAAGCCTCTTAAGGCGCACTGCAGACCCCATCTGATGCAAAAGAGCCAACAGATTTCCTCCATTTACCTAAGCTGGAGGTGGCCAGGGTGGCCGAGCGGTTCTAGGCGCTACAGTCTGGAACCGCGCGACCGCTACGGTTGCAGGTTTGAATCCTGCCTCGGGCATGGGTGTGTGTGATGTCCTTAGGTTAGTAGGTTTAAGTAGTTCTAAGTTCTAGGGGACTGATGACCTCAGAAGTTAAGTCCCATAGGGCTCAGAGCCATTTGAACCTAAGCTGGAGGAAGTGTCTAATGTTCGAACTTTGACCTTGTGCTGTAGGATAGTTAATAGTTAGACGCTCCTTCTGTTGGGTATAAAAATGATTCCTAGTCCAAGGGCTGTCCAAAACGCTCGACTACACCTCTATATCGCCAACAGAACCCGCAGTGTAAGCACTGGAGAAATGCCGTTGTTATGCGAGGTTTTTGGAGCATGGTGGTAATGCATGCCCTCGCGTGCCGCCCAATGAAATGCTGGGAATCAAATTTTTGTTGCCACTGAAAGCTGTTAGCTACGCACCCTATAACTCGAACCGTTTCCTAATATATATGACTAGACAGAGCATCTCTGCAATTTTTTAACTCACATTGCAGGTGCTCAGTATAGCCACCATATGTGATGGGACAAGCGTCAGTACGATACTCAAACTCTTGCCTCATACGTGCACGTGCCACCTCATGAAGGGTCGATATCAGCAAAAGCGTAGTTGCCAATCCCTACTATCTCTTCTAAATCAAGCGGCACGTCACGCAGGACCCCAATAAGAAGGAACCACATGGAGTTAGGTCAGGTGGCTGTGGGCCGTGTGAAGAACTAAAGGAGTCGTGGGGGGAAGCACGACCAGTCCAACGGTGAGGCAGTTAGGCACTAAGTACTCACGGACACCTCAAAGACAGTGTGGCAAATCTGCGTCTTGTTTCAAAATGAAGTCCGCGCTCTCTTCATGCGACTGTGGCAGCGTGTCCGGGTACACGAAACCGGTCTCAGTTGTCTCCACAGAGAAAAATGGTCCATAAACTTTTGAAGAGGGCATGGAGCAAAAGACGTTAACTTTTCTTCATCTGGCCCTGGCGTAATGCAGATTTAAATCTTCATTGGCACATCGACTGCATTTTGGATGCTACAGCTGCCTTTCTATTCTTCTTCTTGTCGCTCTTATTTTCAGCATTCATAAGCGTGTGGCATAAACACTGCACGAGGGAAGGGGAGGGGGGGGGGGGGGGGGGGGAAAGAAGAGAGAGATACGCTTATAAATGCGAATAACAGGAGCGACAACAAGAACAACAGAAAGGCAGCTGTAGCATCCAAAATGCAGTCGATTTGGTACTTAAGTTTTATATGTGTATAACAACAACTCAAAGTGGGCGATGTCCCACAACGCATAAAATTTAAAATACATAAAAATGAATGTTTGCTGTATTTCTTAAAGCAATATAATCCACAGTCACGGAGATAACCATTGAGCCGGCCGCTGAGGCGCTTCAGTCCGGAACCGCGCTGCTTCTGCGGTCGCAGATTCGAATCCTGCCTCGGGAATGGATGTGTGTGATGTCCTTAGGTTAGTTAGGTTTATGTAGTTCTAAGTCTAGGGGACTGATGACCTCAGATGTTAAGTCACATAGTGCTTAGAGCCATTTAAACCAGTTTGAATAACCAGTAAAATGGATAAATCAATGCTAACATCCAAGAATTTTAATTAATATATTTCGGGAACTTTTGGATACGACCTGGTGGTTGGTTACTTCCGGGTGCGATAACCATTCAGCGTGAAGAAAAACTAACAGCTCCCCCCTAACAGGTGGTGTCATTAAGCTTTCCGACATCATGCTGTTTGGAGAAGACAGGACTGACAAATCTGAGACCTCGCTGTACGTAATCTACTACCAGCCGCGAAAACCAGTACACTGCTATCAAAACACGGTAGTTCGATCGGTTTCCACGAAACGAACTGACCTTCAGTGTAGTCAGGAGGAAGGTGCATCGCCGACGATCGTGCAGCACTCTAGGTATGTCACGTACCTGCAACAAAGGGAAACAGGTTTTCAGTAAATCGTAATGTAACAGATTCAGTGGCGTAGATAAGGTGGGGTAGACAACATCTTATTGCAATTCCACTCAATTACATTGCATGAGTCGCCTCCATTGATCCCTACTGATGGGTCCTTGGCATGTAGAAAGAACAAAATTTTTTTCAAGTACAATACAATCAGTTTACTTAACATCATGGAATGTTATTCTATTACGGTACTAATGTTAATTAGAGAAAACCTAAAACAATTATAAGAAGTTCTGTGAAAATACACTCCATTACTACAGACGGAGTTACTCAACAGCCAGTTCATTAGGTCAGTCTTGAATTCCATCGTATTATCTCCAACATAATAAAACATATATACACCCATACATCTTATTACTCTCTGCACTAACGCAGTCATTATCTATAAGATAATGAGAACATGTTTACTATAAGTTAGTGAGAATATGTTTATGGAGTTGTTTTTGGTCCAGCTCTCATATTCATGCTTTTCACTATTAACTGTTTTTGTAGGTTTTATTAGACACTCTGTTACTACTTTCGCCTTCCTTGCCAGACAATGCGACACGTTGCTCCAAAGATGGCACGCACGTCACTAAATCGGAACAGTACTTCTGTCCTCTTGCTGATGGAGGTACGAACGGATGATTTGCAATGCTGAACTCAACAGTATCTGAATTCGTCAGTCGATGCAGTATCGCTACTTCTTAAGATTTTCGTTTGAATTTGTGACTTTGTTCTTATCGTCAGACATGGCTGAAGATAGGCGAGTGCAATATAAGCACGCCACTGCACATCGTTCTTAACTCAATTAACTGATAACGAACAGTATGTGACACTTAACATGCGTAAGAAAGAAAATATCGCCGGACGCTGTGGCCGAGCGGTTCTAGGCGCTTCAGTCCGGAACCGCGCTGTTGCTACGGTGGCAGGTTCGAATCCTGCCTCGGGCATGGATGTGTGTGCTGTCCTCAGGTTAAGTTTAGTAGTTCTAGGTCTTGGGGACTGATGGCCTCAGACATTAAGTCCCACAGTGCTTAGAGCCATTTGAACCATTTGATAGAAAATATCACTGTACGAGGGCGTGCTAAAGCCTCTGAAACTTTTATGTGAAAACTGTTGGAACTTTTTAAATAAAACAAACGTTATTAAAATGTTACAAAAAGATATTTTCTGTTCTGCGTCGCTCGAGGGCTCTGAGTTGTAATGTGTAAGGTGGCGGTTCGTAGCGTAATTTCGAATTCGAAGTGTTGGTCGACACATGGACACACTGTCTTTCAGCACGATAAAGCCACACACGCACGTGCGCTGCGACACGTGTAACAATCCGAAGCCTTGGGTTCAGTGTCACCGACCGTCCTCGATACAGTACCGACTTGGCCCCATCCTATCTCCATCTGTTTCAAAAACTTAAAGAACAGCTTCGAGGACTTCACTTGGATAGTGATAACGCGGTTTAAGCAGAGGTGAGGTTGTGGCATCGTCAACGGATACAAAAATTCTAAAGTGGTGATGGCATCAGCAAAATGGTCTCTAGTTGGGAGAAAAGTATTCGTCGCGCAGGGTGATTATGTTTAAAAATTGAAATGCCGGCATGAAGAATCAAGACGTAGAATGTTAATGGTTCAAATGGCTCTGAGCACTATGGGACTTAACTTCTAAGGTCATCAGTCCCCTAGAACTTAGAACTAATTAAACCTAACTAACCTAAGGACATCACACACATTCATGCCCGAGGCAGGATTCGAACCTGCGACCGTAGCGGTCGCGCAGTTCCAGACTGTAGCGCCTAGAATCGCTCGGCCACCACGGCCGGGCCAGAATGTTAATAATGTTTCTTTTATATAAGAGTCTTTAGGGATTTTCACATAAAAAATTCGAAGGTATTACTTTTCAGCATGCTCTCGTATTAATGTTTTGCCCAGGACTACGAGTAACTGTGATTTTACATACAGTTTAACTTGAACATAAGAACATCAATGTTACCTCACGACTGGTAGAGGGCAAATAACTTGTAAGACATAGGTCTACGAGTAATGCGATGGTTTTGTGTATGCACTGCTATAATGCAATCTTGTAAAAAAAATTAGTAAGAACAGGTGTATCTTAAGATAGGAGTGATAATAGTCCCGAAATCGATAATGCAATACGGAGGCCACCACATCAACCGAGGGCAAAACGTCGACAGTACTACAGATCACAACACCACCAAATAATTAGGGAATCTTCTTACTTTTGGCATTGCGAGATTAAAGAGGATACTGAAACTAGGGTCTATATTACAACGATTGCGGTCTACAAGTGGGTGACGCGTAAAAACCCCGCACTGAGCGGAGAAGAAGCAAAGCACTCCAGTACAGTTTGGTCGGCATGTTCAGTTAGCAGCCGGTCATCGCCTCCCCCATCGCCGCCGCCACCCACCAAGACGACTGCACGGGTAGCGACTAGAGCAGAGTGATGGAAGGGGTAGCGGCCGACTTACATACGACGCCTACCCTAGCAGAGCAGCAAAAAAGGGACGTCCCGTCGACAGCGCGGTCATTACAGACAGAGCACAAACTCGGATCACGAAGGGATCGGAAAGATAATTGGCCCTACTTTTTTCAAAGGAACCACCTTGGCTTTTGCATGGAGCGACTTAGGGAAATGACGGAAAGGCTAAATCTGGGTGGCCGGATGCACATCTGAACCGTCGTACTCGCGAATGCGAGTCCACTGCACTAACCTCTGCGCCGCCTCGCTCTGTAACGGCGGGACAGCCGTCGGGGGCCACCTGGAAACTGCAATGAGTCTACTTGTCGAAATATCGTGGACAAATTACACTACGCGGTCACATTAATGTGACCGCCCGTCACAACTCTGAATAACCACCTTTAGCGGCGCGGACCGCTGCGACACGCGCTGGCAGAGAGTGAATGAGGTTCAGCTGGGCACCGACAGGGGTGTGGGGCCGCAAACTCTACCTGGTGCTCTTGCACGTACACCGAGTGCCACATGACGTTGCTGATAGACGCCACCATGCCGACGAGCTACTTGTAGGGGTACACACGGTCCCCAACAATAAGTACATAGATGTCTTGACCCACTGTGTCAACGAGTGTGACGAGATCACTCGGGGAATGCCACGGAAACATTCCCCAGACCATAACGCATGCTGTCCAGTGGAGCGTAAAACGTCGTTCATCTGAAAAGACCACCTGCCGCCTCTCAGTGGACGACGAGTTGCGATATTGGCGTGCAAAATCCAGCCTTCGTCGCCGACGAACAGCAGTCAGCAGGATACGTGAGCCTGAGGGGGGACCTACCGTAGCCCATTCGTTCGTCTGGATGGTCCGATGCTCGGCAGTTGCACGTCCATTCGCCCTTACATGTCTCCGCAGCCGTCGTTCACCCCTGCTATATATGGCCCGTGGCGCACCACGGCTGCCTCGGTGTCGGCTTTGGACAGCGCCATTTTCACATGCACAGTGTGCAACCTATTAGGTTACAAAGTTAGCCGTTTCCACTCTTGGCCCCACGAGCATGCCCTTTTGGACGTCAGATGAATCACTCTGATTCCGCGTTACGACAATGACTGCAATGTTTCCGCGTCCACCCGCCATGCTTTATATATCCTCCGCTGCTAGTGCTCCCACCTGCCGTCTGTCACGTTATTGCGCGTTGACTAGGGACACAGATGATGTCCAAGTTCATGTGACTCGATGGTGTATTACCTGACGCGGGTAGGCACCCGCAAATTGTGCAAGCTAGAAATGCGTTGCGAAAAATCACAGCATAAAAAGTCGATTACGTAACCTCATTTTTGCAATGTGTTAATTAAAACTTTACGACCATTGATCCGTGGTAAAATTTGCTGTTTTGAAGAGCGCGCCGCAGCGCGTAGTGTAAAGCAGTCACCTTCCCTTTCTGGCGGTGGCGCCGCTGTGGCAATCGCATCTTTGGTGTCTTCCTCTGGTGGGAAAGGGGAAAAGTTGCCTGTTCACGTGCATTTCAGGGGCGCTATGAGCTCCGCAAGTGATCAGTCAGTCGGGAGGCAGCTGGTCAGCTAGGGTAATCTGTCAGTCTCGGCGAGTCTGGTCAGTTGGTCAGTGTGGAGCAGTAAGTGTCAGTCGGTCGTCTGGAGTGCTACTATGTGTTAGGCCGCCAGTCTGCTCGAGTTTGTTTAGGCAATAGGCATTGGCGGTTACATCGATCGGTTGGTCGGTCGCGCACTGAGGCACAAGATGACTTGTCCGTCTTGGGCGTCGGCACATGTGAGGTCGCCACGTCAGTCCAGTGGGCCGCGCCGTACAGCGAGGGGTAGCGGCTTCGCGACCGACGCGAGAGCAACAGGAGCCAAATCACGACATCGGTCTGGCCGGCGCGAGCTGCGACGCCGTAGAGACGGGAGATCGGCGCGCCTTCCTGCGTCCGTTGAAGCGGCTGGCAGCGGACGGTTCGGGAGAGCGATTTGGGGGTGCTGCGCCAGGTCTTCGTCAGACATCGCAGTTTATTAGAAGTTAAGTCATTGGTGATGTGTTCTTGGTCAGTCTCTCGCCCCAGCTTGCTCGTCTGTCTCTCGTCCGCATTTGTTAGGCAGTTAGTGTCTGTCTGTCTGTCGGTCGGTCTGTCGTACGTTAATAGCTGCCTCTGTCTGTTTGTCGGATTCGGTGTTCACGAATTTATTGCTTAAAGGCCGAATTCTTGCCAATCATCTTGCGAGGTGGTATATGTGTAATGTAGAGCATGTTGCACATTTTATGTAAGTCTGCATTTTATGGGTTTTATTTAAATAGTCGTTTTAGGTTATAAGGTTGCCACCCTTCCACCGTAAGAGTCCTTTAAAAAGAAGAAAAAAAAAAAACAAATTGCACTTTAGGTGGCAAATAGTTTGAGTGTTGTACCATTTCCATCCCTCTAACAGGGTGGATAGTTTACGTGTTTGTGTGAGCTGTTAAAATTTTTTTTTAGTTTAAAGTTATCTGGTGTGTTGCAGATTTGCACCAGTGTACTCTTTCAGAGGTTGTTGTGAGCGGTCATGACTACGGCATGGTGAAAGGGAGCAGGCAAGCTTCTCAGCCCGAAAGCTCCTACTGTTAATATTGTTCTTTCTGCCTCTAAATACAATTGTAACTTGATATATGGAGGGTGCTTTTCTGCTTATAATTTAAATCTGTTTTGAAAAGCTTTTAGGAATAAAATTCACATTTGTTAAAGGTAATTTCATTTTCCATCAGTTACTTCCTGGCAACTACTTCCACGCTCACCTAGTGTGATTAAATGTGTTAAGGTTCTTGATGAATCGCTAGTAAATAAAGAAAATTCTTTAAGAAAAAGTTTTGAAAGTAAATTTACGGTTCAGCCATCTCTCCTAGTCGTAGACAGGGACGTCGCTGGGTGCAGCGCGTACCGCCTCATCGTTGCTCCACAGACAGACAAAGAGCAGAGTCTCGCGGAGACTGTGTGTGGATGTAATGTTTGCCGGGACCCGCCTGCGCAACTGTTTTCGCCCCGTGCACACGTTTGCCCCGCGCAGCACGGCTTTCGCGAGGAGTCTGCTCTCTGCCTGTAGTTTCAGCGCGGTAACCATTCGGCCGTCGCCGCGGGAAATGATTTGCGGCCCTCTCCGGGCCAGCGGTCAGCTCTCGAATGGCGGAACACGGCTTCGCTCTCGCTGCGACACGGTCCTGAAAGCGCGCCCGACGGCAAACACTGGGCCAGGTGCGTGTTTACACGGCGCCCGATGGGCCAGCACGCGAGACAAATCGCAGCCACGCGTCGCTCTTAATTCTGCGTCGGCCACGCACCTGCGGCACGCAAATGCGCTTCAATTGCGTACACTACTGCCGGCGTGTGTCCCGGGCAGCGAAAGAAGCGGCGAAATATCTCCCTTCACAATCCGTTTCATACACCCGACGATACGAGGCCCAGGATTCGACAGTCCGTTTGTACCTCTACGGCAGTAAAACATCGACTCCATACCCGCAAGACAGGTCGGATGTCCGAATACTCACAGCACGGTTTACAACTTTTTTTGTCCATCCCTTGTCGGCCATAATACTCTCACTGTCGCAGTGTACTGCATTCCCATACATTGCGGCGGATTTCAGTAGTGCTCTTCTACATCCCTTTCCCTACATTCGAATCAAAAATACCGGGTGATCAAAAAGTCAGTATAAATTTTTGCAAGTTAATAAACCACGAAATAACGTAGACAGAGAGGTAAAAATTGACACACATGCTTGGAATGACATGGGGTTTTATTAGAAAAAAAACAACAAAAAAACCCATATTGCTACACGCGTGAAAGCTCTCTTGCGTGCGTCATTTGGTGATGATCGTGTGTTCAACCGCCACTTTCGCCATGCTTGGCCTCCCAGGTCCCAAGACCTCAGTCCGTGTGATTATTGGCTTTGGGGTTACCTGAAGTCGCAAGTGTATCATGATCGACCGACATCTCTGTGGATGCTGAAAGACAACATCCGACGCCAATGCCTCACCATAACTCCGGACATGCTTTACAGTGCTATTCACAACATTATCCCTCGACTACAGCTAGTGTTGAGGAATGATGGTGGACATATTGAGCATTTCCTGTAAAGAACATCATCTCTGCTTTGTCTTACTTTGTCATGCTAATTATTGCTATTCTGATCAGATGAAGCGCCACCTGTCGGATATTTTTTGAACGTTCGTATTTTTTTGGTTCTAATAAAACCCCATGTCATTCCAAGCATGTGTGTCAATTTATACCTCTCTATCTACATTATTCAGCGATTTATTCAGTTTTCAAATTTATACTGACTTTTTGATCACTCGGTACTTTAAGGACCAATTGCTCCAAACTATACAAGGAAAACACCTCCATTTAGGCATACCCATATTTGGTGTTCTATTGGCGAAAAACATCAGCAGCCACATTATTATTCACCTCAGACACTCAAATAAATCTTTCAATGGCTAAACCAATTACCACTAACTAGATATTATCAATCATTTACATATACAGGATGTTTCTGTAAAAGTATGCAAATATGTAACCGTAAATAGAGAATGCTCCACTGAACCATTAGAGATAAGAAACCTGGAGTCGGAGAAGCCAGCTTAAGCAATAGAAGTAACCTTGCCACCGCTTTGTCTAGAATAACCATTTTCCAGCGTATTTACAAGTAACAAATAGAAGTTGACACGTACTGTGCTGTTAGTTTACATGTACACTCTTTATTTCATGCGAGGAAACAAGGAGAACGAGCCTGATTATTATCAGGAAATCATGATGCAGGTGGCTCTATTGTATCGGATTTACTCTGACTCGTGATAGAGGCTGCTATAAATCAACGACACCCTCCATCATTACTCGGTGCTGTACGATGGAGGAGTACCGGTGCAGTATTTCCTGGTCGCTTGATTGGAAGGGGAGGTGCTACCTACACCATGGTCTGAGACGTCACCTGATCTGAATGCGCTTGATTATTTCCTATGGGGGATACAAAAAGTCGTTCTTGTATGAGACCCCACTGGGCACGGGGACGGAATTAGTTGCCAGAATTGTAGCTGCCTGTGGTGTGATTCAAGACACACCAGCGATATCAGTCAAGATGCGAGTTTCACCCCCATCAGTTTCAGCACATAAAGTACAAATGGCACGGTAATAGTGTCAACGATGGTATTTGCAATTAACTAAAGTAAATAAAAAGTACACAGTAATGAGATTTTATTCCTATTATCTGCTTAAGCTGACATCTCCAAACCCAGATTCCCTACCTCAAATTTTTCAGTGGAGCATTCTTTATGTCCTGCTAAATTTGCGAGTGCTGCAACAAACTCGTATTGTTACTGTCAACTGTGAGGATAATCTTATTTGTGCTCTTCTACAATTTTTTTTAAGCTCAAGGATGTCTACCCTCGTTCAAAACAACTACTCTCATTTCACTGTATAATTACGTGAGAAGTAGGCTATCTTTGAGAATTTTCTGCCTTTCGTAGCAAATCAGCGTGAATCGCAGTTACTGGCAAAGAATATACTGCCCCGAATTTCAGTGTATATCAACTCAAATGAAAGTACATATCTGAGAATTTTCGGAAGTTACCATTGTCCTGGGCATAAAGTAACTCGTAGTTAATCGCCGTTTATTATTTAGTTACTGTAGCAATTATTGTAAATAACATATTGTGTTAAATCTAGTTCTCTCTTCCAAGAGAATATACATTACGTACATTTATCGTAAATTAACTCTATATTCGAATTTGGTAGCGAATACAACTAACATCAAAAAGTTTTAAGAAACTAGTAATTTTTACGTAAGAGTTTCTGTTGCCTTCATAGAAATCTCGTTCTATGCACTTCCTTCACTTCTTACGGAGAATTACTAATTTTTTAGCTCAACAGTTTACAAGATAGTGAGTAGGCTTAGTTTAAAGTTATTTGTTCACTAGCCTGTTAAACATTTTACCACTCGCAACGCATCTCCCCTGTGAATGCTGTTCTCGAACACGGTATGAGTTAGCTAACGTCCGTAAGCAACTGAAAATCACCGTGACCACTGTCAAACGATTGTCAGCTACTGTTAACCGGTGTATTGGAAGCAATCTCAGGTTGCATGTACCATACGTGTGGTAGCGAAGACACCTCACGTACTATCCTCTCCAGTGGATGTGTCATTACTGGTCCACCTGACCACGAGTGGCGTTTCAGTGGCATCTTCTAGAAGGTAGACAGGCTCCAGGGAGGACTCAAGGTATTACACCGAGCGTCCTAACCAAAAAGTTCGAGGTGCCGTATTTCACTGAAACTGAACCAGAGGAACTCACTTCAGTTAATTTGGGGAAACCTGCTTTGCCCTGTCTGAAGAGGAGGCAATCGAGAAAGCTTGGCGGTCTACTAATCTTCGATACTTCACGCATGCACGAGATATTGAAGATGTACGGAGAAGCTCAGCAAGGATTGTCACACGTTTGTTTGACCCGTGGGAGAGTGTCACAGAGATGGTCCATAAACCGAACTGGCAGAGTCTTGAAGGTAGACAAACTATCTTGAGAGAGCTCTCTTTCAAAGTTTAAGTACCGGCATTTGTTATGTCATCTATGTAGTGTACCAAAATTACGGGATCGTAGTTTTCGCAGATTGCAAGTCTAGTTATAATACATGTCGATACCCATTTGGAAATAATAACAGCCTGAACAACTATCGGATAGTTGGAAAATTTGGATGCAGATGCAAGCATGTTTGGTTTGTAAGTGAGAGTCGAACTGAAAGAAACGAGAAAGCAGTGACGACAGCGGGTTATGTGAGGAATCACAAAGGCGGCCCTGACGAACTGTGACGAGTGGTAGCCTACGGCTTACAGGGTTCGCCTGAAAGGCAGGGGAGGCGGTGTGTGTGGGCCCAGCGCGAATTAAACGCCCCGGACCTCGTGCATTCCGACTCTATAAGACCCTGGGGGCTTCTCCCCTGGCGCAATCAATGCCTCGCTCTCCCCTCACACTTACGTAGGGTGAAGCATCCACAGGATGTAGGATGAAGTATCCAGCTTCTTGCTCTGAGCACGATGGGACTTAACTTCTGAGGTCACCAGTCCCCTAGGCTTAGAACTATTTAAACCTAACTAACCTAAGGACATCACACACATCCATGCCCGAGGCAGGATTCGAACCTGCGACTGTAGCGGTTGTCCACCGTCTGATGAAAGCGAATATACTCGACGACGCACTACCAGGGTCTAAAGTATTCACACGTCTTTCGTTGAAAGTCCTCACTGATTCTTCTCGATGGGATACAAATTGATCCGGTACGTTGTTTCGCTTTTTTATTTATATTCGGTCATGTTTCTATTCTTTCGTATCAGCAGATCCAACAAAAATGTAACCAGCCTGGCATGCTGCCGAAGGGCAGCGATTTATATTACTAAATGGCACGATTCCACCCGCAAGCTGCGCACCTACAATCTTCCAGGAGTAACAAAACTTCGATATTCAGAATTTCATATAATTACTGATTGAATTCAAAAATTTAAAATGCTGTCATTATCTGTTGACTAAGACATACGATGTTAGCTTAAAAGTTTTACACAATAAGGCCACTATTAAAAACTTACTGTATATAGGTCGAGAAGGACAGTTAATTCATGGGACTGAAATTGCCCTGACAATATTCAGCCGGTATTTGATCATGAGAGCAGTTTGCGACTTCCAACAAACATTACATATAAATTCAAAACTTTCTCTCGTTGGCAAACCGCCCCCCCCCCCCCCCCCCGCCCTTTACATACAAAGTAATGAAAAGGCAAAATTTTATCGCTTACTGTATCTTCGCTGTTCAGCATCACACCCGACCTTTTAATTTATTACTTCTTTACTACTGCTCTATCCGCAAATCACTTTCTACACGTTATCCACATACACCACTGAACGTACCTTGAAAGTTATATAAATGTACCACACACAGTCGAGGAGATATGGTGTTATAAGCATTGTGATGCATGAAAGACTACACTTTTTCGAAACCCCGTGATTATTTCCCATTGCGACGTATAAGTTTGAAATTTGCCTCATAGGTGCCTGCGACCTTAGTCCGTGATGGTACAAAATCGTGGCGTCCTGCGATGTGACCCTCGAGCTAGGCGGCGCTTCAAACAGCGAGGTGGCGACACACGCGACGACAAGGAAGCCGATACCAGCTGTCAGCTGAGCTAATAATGTCACACTGCCACCAAACTTCACCACCCAACGCCACGGTGAACGTGTCAAGTCCTATCCACATTTCACGCCTTCTTCTGATGCCTCAGCGATGGGGTTTAGATCCGCGTTGAAATCACGCTTTTTTTCTATCAGTGGCCGAGAAACACGTTTCAGACACACACACTGCCACTCGAAATAAATGCCGCAGGGTGTGGCGTCAATGAGAGCACCCGTACCCTTCAGCCACTGATCCTCACACACTTCCCGGTCGAAAGCGGCAGCGCGTGGCGTGATGCAACAGGACGGCGGTTTCGGCAACATCTGACACTGTTGACAGACCACGAACGCTTCAACTCTTCTCCAAGTATATCGCGGACAAGCAACGGAAAATAATTACGAGGTTTCGAAAAACTGATCCTTTAATTATGTTGTGCAATGTAGCTTCTGCTTAAAATGGAGTGTCCCAGCGGAGGTTCGAGTCTGTCCTTAGGATAATTTGGGTTAAGTAGTTTGTAAGTTTAGGGACTGATGACCTTAGCAGTTAAGTCCCATAAGACTTTACACACATTTGAATATTCTTTTTTTTAATGGAGTGCAAATTACGCTGTTTATATGCATCTAATGTTTCACAATGAAAGCACACAGCGACTTTCCAAGAAACTTAAAACATAATTTCAAGCTTTTCTTAAACTTATACATTAGTCTCCAGATGAATGAAGCTAATCAGACGTCTTAATTTTTTTTTATAAATGGCGGAATGATTTTTTCTACAATCGAGGACTTTGGGGGGGGGGGGGAGTACTTAACTGGTAGGGATGTAAAGCAGCTTCGCTTCAATCTCCAAACGGTCGGAACTTCCGAATGGAATTGTGCCTCCGACAGTTTTGAAAGGGATGTTTCAAAGAACGCACACAGCTTATCTTTCCAATTAAGCTTTCGCGCAGTTCTACCTGAAGGCTATGGATGCTTTTACTGTGGTATCGAATACAGTTGCCAGACGCCATCGCCAGAGGTCGCCCGACACCTTAGTCACGATACGTCCTATCCCCTTCGTCAGCTTTAGTAGGGTCAACCATGTTGGGTTAGGCTAGAATTTGTTCTACGTATGAAGCACATGAGATTTTAATCCAGGTCGGAATCGATACTACGACCCCTGTGTGCTTGGAGACAAGTGTTGCAACGCGGCTTTTCCTATAATAAAGACACCGAATACGTGAGAATGACCGACATCTGCATCCAAAAGAACGCGGCGAGTACTGTAGACGCTGTCCTCAGTTACCGGAATAACCACATACGCTTTACGAATATATGAGATTAAGGGAGCAACGTTCTGATACATACTCAAGGTGATTTGTGGTGACCTTGAATAAACAACATTAAAAACACTCTGTTTTGATGTATTTCCGTAAGTTGCGCCGACAAACATCAGTTACCCTTCAATAACTGTCATTCAGCATATGTGTGAAACACAAACATGAAGATTAGAATAAAATTTTCTGAATACGTAAAGTACTGAAAAGTGCTGAAAAGAACTTCATAGAACAGAATCACCACTGTACTGGTTAAAAACGCCGGTAGACAGTAATCCTAAGACAGCTAATACCCATCTACCACAACCAAGAAAGATCCACCACAATAACTATAAGCCGAAGTACGTCACCTCTGTTACTTCAACGAATTCTTTTTTGAGGTTATAATTTACGCCCAAACTTTTCGACAAAGTTTTTCATAACTGGGATTCACAGTCATGTCAAATTTCTTGAAAGACATCATGTTTACGCCAGTGACTGTTAAACTCTTTATTTCCACTATTGCAATATCGGCCATAGGCCATTATCAAGTGCAGATGTTTTGGCTTTAAGTAATGCCTACTTTATACAAGCTAACACATTTATATGTCGTTGTCATTTGCTGTCATATACATTCGTAACGCTGCTAAGTACTGCGAGTACATATGTCCATATACCGTTCCATAAAGTAGGCATGGCTTAGAGCCAAAACATCTGCACTTGATAATGGCCTAAGGCCGATATTGCAATAGTGGAAATAAAAAGTTTTAACAGTCACTGCCGTAAAGATGATGTCTTTCAAGAAATTTCAGACAAAGATTTTGCCTAATTGCGGTTTCCCATAAACCTGTGATTTCAGTCCACTCATTCAGAACTATATCCCGATTATATTTTTGATCCCCAGAATGCCACAAACACACACTTTCCGGCTCGAACTGTCCCCGGGTGTACTGCCGGTCCATAGTGTCCAACGGTCACAATATTTCGGCGATCAGACATGTCGCCATCGTCAGGTACGCTGACGAACTGAGCTCCTGAGGGCGGGCGGCCGTCCTAAATCCCCTTCCCCCGCGAGGCGTTCTCTCCGCGGTCCGCGCCCGCGGCCGCGTCGGTGTAACTGCCTCGTCCGTCCTGGTCGCTCGTGGACTGTCCCTCATCCTTTCTCGTGGCCGGCGAGACAAAGCCGCGCCCTACTGCACACACCACGCAGAACAGGCGCTGGCGTTTTTATTCCGTGCAGGGTCTCGCGAGCTGACGACTCGAGCCTGCAGCGGATGCATTATTCAGCCGCTGGCAATTTGGGCGGTGATTTACGCGCCTCGGCTGCAGCCTAATTTGGCCGTGTTTCGAGCCTGCCGTGACTAATGGAAGACGCCTCGAGATGCGGCGCCGGCGATAAGTCTGGCAACTTCGGAGTCGCCCGCCGCCCGCATCTGCAAAACCCCCAAGTTCCGCAGACTCCGGACGACTTCCGCCGCACAGCGCACAGCACAGACAAATGCCCCTCGCTGAGCGCCAGTCGGCCACGCGAGCTCCAGCCTACAGCCGCGAGCACCAGGCTACAGCCTAGGGACTCTCTCCCCACCACTACTGCCTCAGCTACCTTCTACAGTCTCGCCATCGTATAATAGGACCACCAAACTCTGACCGCCTCTTACGTGCAGCATTTCTTAGATTCGAACGAACGGACTTTTGACTATTACTTTAGTACTGTCGAAGTCTTTCGCGGTGTATACACAGTTGAATGAGGTGAGAAACGTCATGGGACACCTCCCATTATCGTGCCGGATCTCCTTTTGTACGGCACACTGCAGCAATTCGACGTGGTTGGTTGGTTGATTTGGGAGAGAGGACTAAACAGCGAGGTCACTGGTCCCATCGGTTTAGGCAAGGAAGTCGAGCGTGCCCTTTCAAAGGAAACACCTCGGTATATACCTGAAGTGTTTAAGGAAATCACGGAAAACCTAAAAGTCAGGATGACCGCTCGCGGGTTTGAACCGTCGTCCTCCCGAAAGCGAGTCCAATGCGCTAACCACTGCGCCACCTCGCTCGGCATGCGCTAACCACTGCGCCACCTCGCTCGGCATTCGGCGTGGCATGGACTCAACAGGTCGTCGGAAGTCCCCTGCAGAAATATTGAGCCATGAGCCCTCTTTAGCCATCCATAATTGCGAAAGTGTTGCCGAAGCAGGATTTTGTGCACGAACTGAGCTCTCGATCATACCTCAAAACTGTTCGACGGTGTTCATGTCGGTCGATCTGGGTGGACAAATCATTCGCTCGAATCGTACCGTATGATCTTCAGACCAATCGCGAACAACTGCGACTCGGTCACATGGCGCACAGTCATTCACAATAATTTCATTGTTGTTTGGGAGCCTGAGATCCATGAATGGCTGCAAATGCTCTCCAAGTGGCCGAACATAACTTTCTCCAGTCAATGATCCGTTTATTCCACGTAAAAACAGACCGCCCGTTATGGAGCCACCAGCAACTCGCACAATGTGTTGATAACTTGGGTCCACGGCTTCGTCGGGTCTGCGCCCGGGTTCGAGTCCCGTTCCGGCGCAAATTTTCAGTGTCGTCATTCCTTCTACAGCTGATGGTTGTCCGTATTCGCAACTACCAATACATTTCACGAATTTCATATCGGCTGTAGCCGCTCTAGTGCCTGTTTCTTCGGACATGCATGCATGTCCGAAGGAAAACTAACGTTCCTCAAGAACACAAACACTGCAATACCACACTCCTTTCCTATTTCATAAAATTTCTCGAATTCTGTTGCGCAGACTTTCAACTTCAATATTGACAAGCATTTCACTGCACTCGTCTTTTCAAGCGCCTTCGGACGTCGTTAAAAAAGTATATCATTATATTTTTTAAAAATCATACTTGCTTTCATATCATGTTCGATGCAAGAGTTAAGGCTCTTCCACACAGCACAGTACATATATGCCTTTCCGTACTACCATTTGCTCGTCTCATGAAATGAAAGGAGTGTTGTCTTACGTGGCTCATCCTATATAAGCACAGTTATAGCGACGTACTGCGCCGTTACAATGTGCAACAATACCATTACCACGAGAGACCTATTTCCATTTTTGCTCTCAGGAAGGAAGCCCTTCTCTATCAAATATTTTTTCTTTCTTTTTGTCGCATCTTCAACTTTAGAAGACCTTCACTACCGCATTAATCGTAATCAATGCAGTTTTCAATACGCCCAGCGTGATTTTTTCTTCGTTTCATTCTCAGTTTTTCTCCCCTTCATTGGTGGCAGACAGTAGAGACGAAGATGTGTATAGCGTCAGAGTGTAGGAAGCAAGCAGGCGTTTCCTTCAGCCTCATCAGTGTTGCACAGACGCGTGACAGACAGTGGTAACTCTTTCCTTCCACCATTTAAAGGCGCCAGTTAGCTCACCCGGCTAATTTCTCTTTTAAAACACTGGCTTCTCCTTAGTTCTCCGCGCGTGTAACAACAGTTTACGCCCAGCGTCTTTCATCATTAACTCGCGCAGATTGCCTCACCAACCCACACTGCAATTCGGGCCATTCGACTCAAGGCGCTGTTTAAATAGGCGTGATGCAGTACACCATATTTGACAAGCGCTGAACACGGGCTCGTCAAGAAAATAGAAAACAGCATTAACGCAATGAGATCTGTAGCTGGAAATCGGTGGGGTGCAGATCCTCTCAATCGTTGGCACGGTCATCGTTTACGGGTTTTTCTGCCCTTCATGAACTCGACACGGTACGATTTCGATGCCTGCGAATATGCCTTACAACAATGCGATTGACTCCGATTAACGCCTAACTAGCAGACGCTGGTGAACTTCCGCTGTATTTTCACCATCAGTACTTAGCGAGAACATTTATTGCCTAATAGTCAGCGGCCGAGAAAGGTCTACATGGGAAATGAGGAACCTTTGGCCTCTGCTAGTGGCACCATTAGCCTCGTTACCTACCATCGACAGCTGGGTTCAGACGTACTTACATAATCCCATTTGGGAATCTATTCAGACATCAGTTGGGAAACCGTGCTATTCATTATCACAGTTGGGTTTCGGCATCAAGAGGCTTTGGAGTAGAATATGCATTTCTTGTCCTCGAGCTTGAGATATCACAAGCTATTTCGTCTGTCCTCATATTGATCAATTTTTACCATGGAAGCGAGTGCGATTCACAGGCTCCCAAATTTGGTCGTCATGCGGGGCTGCAAGACCTGCTGTTGGCGTCAGGCTCAGATGGAATACTGCAGGGTATTGAATACCAGAAGTGGAGCAGTAAGATGTATATTAAAAAACTGGAAATAATTCGAGAATCGTAGCCAAATAAACGGACAGGTACGATTTTATTTTTTTCCCTACGGGCCCCAGATTATGCAGAATTGGTCTACGGTGACACGGTCGAGCACTGGCGATGAACACCACTGTTCGTGGCCCGGTAGTGAGCGTCGGTCTACCAGCCCCCGATTCCAAGTAATGAAGGCGGCATCCGTCCACGGAAGAATGGGCACCGAATTGGCACCCTACGATGTGCCGTAAAGGTCAATAATCCGCCGAGATCCAACCTGTAGTTAGAAGCTTCCTCCGGGTTCGCAGATTTCAGGTGAACGGGGAACTGGTAAAGCCCTCGGTGAGACTGTGTACCAACCACGGTTGAAGTCCTTCCCACATACATCGCACAGGCATCAAGCACAAGACTCTCATCAGGCGAGGTGGCGCAGTGGTTACCACACTGACTCGCATTCGGGAGTAAGACGGTCCAAACCCGCGTCCGGCCACGTTGATTTAAGTTTTCCGTGATTTTCCTAAATTGCTTCAAATAAATGCCGGGATGGTTCCTCTGGAAGGGCACGGCCGACTTCCTTCCCTAATCCGATGGGGCCGACGACCTCGCCATACGGTCCCCTCCCCCGAAGCAACCAACTGTAACGCTTTCTCCACATAGTAGAAGAAAAAAGCAGGTGTCAACGATTTGCTGTTTTCCTGCACATTCTTCCAAGCACAGCACAGCAGTTTACTACAGAAACTTGTAAAACTGAATGGGTCCTTTCCTAAATGTGCTCCGGTTTTATAAGGTCATGATGATTCTCGAATATACAATGCCATTTTTTTTCTTTTCTACGAGATTGTAACATGTGTATATGACTTTTTTTGTTTTATCAGTGGTTCCACAAACTGTAATCTCCAGTTGTATGCTTTCCAATCTCTGTTGCGTTCTTTTTATTTTCTATTTTATTTCGATTTAGTAAATCGAGTATCCTCAGCTATAAGCATTTTGCCTACGTGAACATTTTGTAACAATTTTAAATCGTTGTCCCAACTTTTTGTTGGCATATTGTGATTTCTCTGAGCATACGTTTTATATCTGTAGCAAGCTGTTGCCATATGGTTCAATAAATCAAACCACTAAAAATGTAATACTTTATTAGGCGTTCTAGTCCATATTTACACTCTGCAGCGCAGCTTGCAGTGTGCGGCGGGAGGTACTCCTGACATTGCTGCCACGTCTCACCCTCTTCGAGTTACATTAAACATTGGTGCACGATATAAAAGACTGTCGGTAAGTCTCCGTGTACCCACAGTTTTATTTTTCTTTCGCTATTTCCCGCCAGGCTCATTTCACGAGGTATATTTCTGCGTAACCAGTAGGTTGGTCGACTCTTCCAGGACCGTGCGTTCTCGACATTTCAACAGCAAACGCCACCGTCGCACACGCAGCCTGCCTTCTAGCGCCCGCCACTGGACCGGTCTCCATGCGAACGAGGCCTCCGGGAATTCCGCTACTCTTCGCTGTCTCCATCAGCTAATCGTACCCGGTAACGAGTACTTAAAAGAGGCCGTATAGGACGTCGACATTGTAATCTAAACGTAGGATGTCGACATTGTAATGTACCTCTCTGATGGGTGCTCGGTGTGATTTAAGACGGGGGACTGGGTTGGGCAGGCCGGTGTATTCGAAGACCTCCTCCAGCTGCGCAGTTCGATACGGTCACGCTGTTCTTCACGTCCAGGGTTAACTCGTTTTGGTTTTCGTGTGCTGCCACATCCACACATCAGTCCCCAAAATCCTTCAAACGATCATCAAGTACTGTGTACCGTATGGTGATGGGGCACTATGCGATTCGAACGCGATAATTGTAAAATAAAAAAATAAAAATGCTACCATTACAAGAACGTATTGGTTGTTATTTCTCATAACCTTTATCCATCACAGTCGCAGTTTTGCAATCGATAAGCGATAAAAGTATAATTTTCTTTCAAAAATGATGTTCGACACATTTTAAAAGTCTAAAGCCGAGCAACGACAGAAAAACCAGTTGTCAAAATAAGGAACTATTCTCCACCTGCTTAGCTGAGCGTGTTCGGTCAGAGGGTTAGCTGCCGTCTGTAATAATAATAATAATAATAATAATAATAATAAAACTTGGCCGGCCGAGCGGTTCTAGGCGCTTCAGTCGGGAACCGCGCTGCTGCTACGGTCGCACGATCGAATCCTGCCTCGGGCATGGATGTGTGTGATGTCCTTAGGTTAGTTAGGTTTAAGTAGTTCTAAGTTCTAGGGGACTGAAGACCTCAGATGTTAAGTCCCATAGCGCTCAGAACCATTTGAACCATTTTTTTTTTTAGAAAGTACGTTAACTTGAAGAAGCGTCATCGGACGTTCGCCTCGAACAAACAGAACGAACAAAATGAGATTTTTAGAAAAATGTGGTAATATGCTTGCCTACCATCCAGCGGGCCCGGGTTCGATTCCGCGCGGGGTTGGAGATTTTTCTCCGCTCGCGGACTGGGTGTTGTGCTGTCCTCATGATCAGAGACGCGCAAGCCGCCCAACGTGGCGTCACCTGACCCGCTGGCCGAAACTCCCCGGATAGGGCCTCCCGGCCATCAATATTCGTTCCATTTTAAGCAGCCACTACACACTGATTACGCTTTACCAACACAGCGAAAAGCACCTCGCGAAAAATTATGTGGCAGCCCTCTTACGAGTGCAAAAGCATAACATTAATTGTTATGAAAGTCAACAATAGGTGCAGCGACGAAATATCGTAATATTTTCAGGGATATTTTCTGAGTATTGTGGTGTAAGGGACCTGCGGTGTCCCATGGATCACTACTGACGTAACAACGATTTATTGTTTGCTATCCCAATCACCTGTACTTTGTCAAAATACGTCCACAGAAGTGAAAAACTGTAATACGCAGTTAGCGAAACGGGCAACAAAGACACAGCGATGCAGCAACCCTCAGACGAAACACGTGCATTCCCTCACACAGCACGCTCTCCCACTGCATTCAGTGGATCTAATACGAAGTGCGTATTCATCGACTCTTCATCAACAAGCGTATCCATGTAGCTGTGTACCACTCTTAACGTACAGCTAACAATTCCAGCAAAAAAAAAATCTGAGATAGAACAGACCATTGTACCGAATGCAAGCTTGAGGGCTACGAGCAAGATACCGACTTTTTTAACCGTTGCTTATTATGTCGGTAATTTCACTGAAAAGCAGATACAAAGGTAAATGGGAATAAGAAAGCAAACGAAATGCGGCTACTCCGTAAACAACCACCGCAGTTCGCCAAAACACTCACACAGCATCACTGAAGAAATTCCGTAGTTCTGTTGGTGGAGTACAAGGCTGTGCTGCCAGAGACGGCCACCGAGGCAAACACATCACTCCCAATTATCGTTTATTAGGAACTTGCCAGACACCTCCAAACGACCGTTCCTCCGAAGCCTGGTGGCAGAAACGGGACACCGTGAATCTCACGAGGACTTACGAGAGCCTCTAATGAGGCTTCTCCTGGTGGCCCGCAATATTTTTCGCATTCGCATGTTTGCTGGAATTTATGGCTCTCCGTGTTCTCCCGGCGCATCTCTTTTATGATGATGCGGAGCTGAAAAGAAACGTAACACGGCGAGAAAAAGAGAGAGAGAGGGGCAGGACACGGTAGCGCCGCCATAATGCCGCCTCTACACCTCCGCTTTAACGCTATTTTTATTGCCGCGTCGTGCGACGCGGAAGCGCCTCTGGGAAGAGAGAAGAAAACGAGAAAAGAGCCGTCGCGCCTCACTGCGAAGATGCGGTCTTCCAGAGAGCTCCGGGGCGCCGCTCGCCCGCGCTGATGAGCCGAGGGCAGGCGCCGCAATTTGCACGAGCCCAGCCCGGCCCGGCCCGGCCCGGCCCGGCCACGTCAACAGCCAGACGGCCGCGCTGTACTGGTCCGACCGCGGGCGCCACGTCCATTCTCGTTGTTTGAGCTGGTTAGCCACGGCAACCGGATCACACTCGCGTGCTGCTGCGTCGCGCCTGCACACGGGGATTCCCGCAACGTTCCGAATTATTACCTCACACAGCCAACTGCATCTACGGATCTACACACCAGGCAAAGCCCGAAAATTTTTTAGATTCCCAGGGTTCTACAAACCTACATCCCTTCGGTACAATTCCAGATTCTGAGTTCGAGAACTATAAAATTTCCTAGACACCGAAAAGCTGGTATCCACTAATCACCACGGGTTTAGTAGGCATCGCTCATGTGAAACTTAACTTGCCCTTTTCTCGCATGATGCGCTACGAACTACGGATGAAGATCAACAGGAAGAACCCACATTCCTACATTTCCGAAAAGCATTTGACACCGTACCCTACTGCAGACTGTTAACGAAGCTACGAGCATACAGAATAAGTTCCGAGATATGTTGATAATGTAGATAATATGGAGGCTTATCTCACTAGGGGTAAGATAGATACTGCCTACAGGAAAATTAAAGAGACTTTTGGAGAAAAGAGAACCACTTGTATGAATATCAAGAGCTCAGATGGAAACCCAGTTCTAAGCAAAGAAGGGAAAGCAGAAAGGTGGAAGGAGTGTATAGAGGGTCTATACAGGGGCGATGTTCTTGAGGGCGATGTTATAGAAATGGAAGAGGATGTAGATGAAGATGAAATGCGAGATATGATACTGCGTGAAGAGTTTGACAGAGCACTGAAAGACCAAAGTCGAAACAAGGCCCCCGGAGTAGACAACATTCCATTAGAACTACTGACGGCCTTGGGAAAGTCAGTCCAGACAAAACTCTACCATCTGGTGAGCAAGATGTATGAGACAGGCGAAATACCCTCAGACTTCAAGAAGAATATAATAATTCCAATCCCAAAGAAAGCAGGTGTTGACAGATGTGAAAATTACCGAACAATCAGTTTAATAAGCCACAGCTGCAAAATACTAACGCGAATTCTTTACAGACGAATGGAAAAACTAGTAGAAGCCAACCATGGGGAAGATCAGTTTGGATTCCGTAGAAATATTCGAACACGTGAGGCAATACTGACCTTACTACTTATCTTAGAAGAAAGATTAAGGAAAGGCAAACCTACGTTTCTAGCATTTGTAGACTTAGAGAAAGCTTTTGACTATGTTGATTGGAATACTCTCTTTCAAATTCTAAAGGTTGCAGGGGTAAAATACAGGGAGCGAAAGGCTATTTACAATTTGTACAGAAACCAGATGGCTGTTATAAGAGTCGAGGGACATGAAAGGGAAGCAGTGTTTGGGAAGGGAGTGAGACAGGGTTGTAGCCTCTCCCCGATGTTATTCAATCTGTATATTGAGCAAGCAGTAAAAGAAACAAAAGAAAACTTCGGAGTAGGTATTAAAATCCATGGAGAAGAAATAAAAACTTTGAGGTCCGCCGATGACATTGTAATTCTCTCAGAGACAGCAAAGGACTTGGAAGAGCAGTTGAATGGAATAGGACAGTGTCTTGAAAGGAGGATATAAGATGAACATCAACAAAAGCAAAACGGGGATAATGGAATGTAGTCGAATTAGGTCGGGTGATGCTGAGGGCATTAGATTAGGAAATGAGACACTTAAAGTAGTAAATGAGTTTTGCTATTTGGGGAGCAAAATAACTGATGATGGTCGAAGTAGAGAGGATATAAAATGTAGACTGGCAAAGGCAAGAAAAGCGTTTCTGAAGAAGAGAAATTTGTTAACATCGAGTATAGATTTAAGTGTCAGGAAGTCGTTTCTGAAAGTATTTGTATGGAGTGTAGCCATGTATGGAAGTGAAACATGGACGATAAATAGTTTGGACAAGAAGAGAATAGAAGCTTTCGAAATGTGGTGCTACAGAAGAATGCTGAAGATTAGATGGGTAGATCACATAACTAATGAGGAGGTATTGAATAGAATTGGGGAGAAGATAAGTTTGTGGCACAACTTGACAAGAAAAAGGGACCGGTTGGTAGGACATGTTCTGAGGCATCAAGGGATCACAAATTTAGCATTGGAGGGCAGCGTGGAGGGTAAAAATCATAGAGGGAGACCAAGAAACGAATACACTAAGCCGATTCAGAAGGACGTAGGTTGCAGTAGGTACTGGGAGATGAAGAAGCTTGCACAGGATAGAGTAGCATGGAGAGCTGCATCAAACCAGTCTAAGGACTGAAGACCACAACAACAACAACAACATGGACGATTAGGAAACACAAACCCCTAATGTTCGGATTCAGCATTAGTGGAGTCCTGCTTGACACACAGTCACACCATTTAAACATCTGGACATAATGTTGCAAAGCGATGTGAACTGCAACGAATATATGATGACTGTACTAGTGAAGGCAAACGGTCGATTTCGGTTTACTGGGAGAATCTGTAAGATGGCAAGAACTATGCCCCTTACATGAAGTCATTAAAGATCACCGAAATGACGTTGAGCGAATAGTAGGGCTGAACAAAAATGACTGACAAGGCACAATGCATCTTGTAGAGGGTATAGTATGGACGTATTGGAATAATTAATGTTGGGTGATGATCTTAAAGCAATTCACGCGACGTGAAAACTTTGTGGAAACGCATTGATTTACTGGAGGCTAGTTTATCCCAGGGAAATATACAGAGTCGACCGCGGCCGGGTGACGGCGCGCGAAGGGAAGCGATAATAGGCAGCTTAGGATGGCTCAAACTCTGAGAAAGCGGTAACGAGGCGCGGCCTCCAGCTGCCTTAAGATGAGTGACAGTGAGGGGGTGGTTGACCCCATGCTGGTGTACCGGGAAGCAGGCGGAAAACGGTACGTCTGTTGATAAATGTCCGTTGTCCCGTTTTCAGTGAAACACGCGAGAAAGCCGCATAAAGCTACTGTGGAGCGGTCGACAGAGGCCCAAATACACGTGTTTGTGACTATAGCAACTTCACGCTGAATTCACGGTCCGCAGAGTCTGAAGTAAATCAGGTGAAGAGCGACAGAATGAAGTACGCCGGCCTCCGATGGAAACGTAGCGCCAAGGAATTTGAAGTACTCTCCTGGGAGTCAGAATTTCGGAAAAATTGGTGTTTTATGCAGACGCTAACCTTGATGGGTGGCCTTGGAGGAGCTAAATAGCAGAAGTGAGAGGAGGGGAAATTTTGTGGGAATTTGTTCACTTCCCAGAGCAGGCATTGGTCGGCGCTGGGAAGCGACGCATAATTAACGCGACTTGCGCTGCAATTGGCGTAAGTGGTTTTGCTGGAGGGGAAACCGAGGCGAAGAGCGGACTGGCAGAAGTCTCCGCGCAGGTCTTCCATTCCCAGCTTGCCTGGAGTGTGGACGTGGCGTTCTTTACTCAGCTTTCCCGAGAGAGAGTGAGCATCTCTGCAGTTTAGCACTTAGCAAACGGAACGATTGAGCTTGGAGATTGAAAGTTTTTGTTCAGCTATGTACTGAGCAAGATAACTAGGAGTGAATAGAAGAGCGCAGCCTTGCAGCACCACGAGGCCAGCCGACGTCCGCACAACGACGCCCCGCCACGCTGAATTCGGTGATATTGCACCCGCTCCGGCTCGAGTTAGGCTACTGATTAATTTGTTGCATTACGTCGGCACAGTTTCCACGAGGGTTTCACGGCCCGTGTACTGTAGAATTCTTCTCGCATTTCGCATTATGCCTGAGTCAGTCAACAGGAATTATTTTTGATGTATCGCGCTTTACTCCACGTAAACGCAATTTATTCCCACTGTCTGTTAGGAGAGCCATGTAATGTGATGATTGAAGGTCGTGAGTTAAAATACATTAATGCTAATCGACTGCATCTGTTTTCAATCAAGTAGTTGAAATCCCAAGTCACTTTCTTAATTAATTTTATGTTCAACATTTGCACCTGGTGTTCAATAGCTGAATATAACATCAATGTGCACCCCTTTTTAATTAAAAGGGATCAATTCTTAATCAATTAATGTCAACACTGCCACCGCAGTTCAATCAGGAGTCACAGGGCCTTATTACTTTCTTTGTGTTATTCGATATTGCGGCTGTTTTGCACGCTCTGTTGATCTGTTAGTCAATTAGCTGGAGTGAACACACGGCAAAACCAGATAAGTGACGGGTGGGGTGTTACAAATTTTAATAAGTTGCACGCCTATAACATTTAACGTCCATATTCATTAGGATTCTGGAACATACACTGTGTTCGAACATCATGAATTACCTCGAAGGGAACAGTCTATTGACACACAGTCAACATGAATTTAGACTGTGAAACAGAACTAGCCAGCTCTTTACACATGGGAAGTGCTGAGAGCTATCGACAAGGCATTTCAAACTGATTCCATACTTCTAAATTTCCAGAAGGCTTTTGACATCGTACCTCATAAGAAACTTGTAATCAAATTGCGTGCTTATGGAATATCGTCTCAGTTTGGAACTGGATTCGTGATTTCCTGTCACAGTTCGAAGAGATTTCTAGCGTTCACCAAGGCAGTGTTATAGGTCCTCTGCTGTTCCTTTATAAACGATTTAGGAGACAAAATTAGCAGCCGTCTTAGGTTGTTTACAGATCGTGGTGTCGTTTATCGTCTAGTAAAGTCACCAGAAGATCAAAACCAACGGCGAAACGATTTAGATACGATATCCGTTTGGTGCGAAAATTGGCAATTGACCCTAAATAATGATAAGTGTGAGGCCATTCACATAAGCGGTCATACGAGGAATGAATCAAATTCAAGTAAATACCAAGGAATTACAATTACGCACAACTTAACTGAAAACAAGAAAATGTTGTGGGGATGGCGAAAATAATACTGTGTTTTATTAGCAGAACACTTAGAAGACGCAACAAATCTACTAGCGAAACTGCCTACACTACCCTTGTCCGCCTACTTTTGGCGTTCTGCTGCGCGGTGTGGGATACTTACCAGATAGGATTAACGGCGTACATGGAGAAAGCTCAAAGAAGAGCAGCACGTTTTGTATTATCGAAAAATAGGGGAGAGAATGTCACGAACACATACATTAAAACAAAGCGCTTCTCGTTGCGGTGGATCTTCTGCCGAAATTTAAATACCAACATTCTCCTCTGAATGCGAAAACAGTTTGCTGACACCGGCCTATACAAGGAGACGCGATCATCATAAAATAAAGGAAATCAGAGCTCGCACGCGCTGCTCGAGAGTGGAATAACAGAGAATTGGTGTGAAGGTGGTTCGATAAAGCCTCTGCCAGGCAGTTACCAGGTACTTGGAGTGGCCATGTAGACGTAGATGTAACTGTACAAAGTGCGGTTAGTCTGTACAGGAGACCGCATATACGACACTAGTGCGACCTGCCCTTAAATACTGCTCGATTGTTTGGGATCCGCACCAGTCCGTCCGATTAAAGGAAGACATCGAAGCGATTCACAGGCGGGCTGCTAGATTTGTTGCCGGTAGATTCGAACAACACGAAAGTGTTGCGGAGATACTTCGGTAACTCAAATGGAATCCTTGGAGAGAAAGCGGCGTTCTTTTCTAGGCCGACACCATACATTGCGCGTGACACCATACATTGCGCGTAAGGACCACGAAGATAAGATACGAAATATTAGGGCTTATGCAGAAGTATATACACAGTCATTTTTCCCTCGCTCTATCTGCGAGTGGTACAGAAAATGAAACGATTGTTACTGGTGCAGGTACCCTCCGCCACGCACTGTACAGTGGCTTGCGGTGTGTGTATGTAGACGTAGCTGAAATCTGTTTATAGCTGACAGCTACTTTACCATGTTTTGGGTGTTGATTTCCGGGTAGTACGTTCGAATTGCTCTAGAAGTTTGTTAATTATCATTATTTAAACGCTTGTTTGCATCGAAAAATGAATTAGGCTACAGAATGTTTCCGAGCTGTGATATTATTACGATTTTAAATCGTGATTAACGCCTAAACAGTTAGAAGATCGGCTAAGAAATGCATTTGGCGAAAAAGCCCCGGTCTGAAGCGACAATTTATAATTGTTACAGTGAATTGAAAAGAGACGGGTTCTTTCCTAGCGATGAATTTCGCGGAGAACGCCCGAGCACTTCTGTTACTGGTGACAATATTGCCCCTGTTCGAGTAATGTTTGAACAACAGTGACGCACATCTTATGAACTTACTGGGGAGACAATGAGCATCGGTATGAGCCAAATGCAAAACATTTAACCTTTACACTTGAGATGTAAGAAAATTTTCTTGTCGATGGATTCCACTTCCGATCAAAAACAACAGTGTAGTGACTGATGCAGAAAAACTCTATGTTCTCCTTAATTTCATTTCATTCATTAGTACGATCCTGAAAAGTGAAGTCAGTCGGCTCAATGGGTGTTTCAAACAGACCCTAAACCTGCCTGCAAATGTCCGACAAAATCGCAGTGATTGTAAGAAGGTGGTTTATACTTTTTTTCCCTAAATAGGTCATATTCCTACTACAGTATTAGAAAATAACACGTATCGTTACTGATAGCTGGTACACATAAATGTTCAACATAAATTTTTGACAAAGTCCTTGAAAAACGACCAAAAGGAAAAATAATTTTACATCATGACAACGTACCGCCTTATACAGCAGATTTAACAACTGACTATCTGGAAGCCCTAAGTGTCAACACAATCGAGCCCCCACCATACAGTCCTGACCCTTCACATTCTGCGTTCTTTTTCTTGACAAACGTTAATGATAAAGTGCCAGGAATCAGTTTTTCGTCATCGAAGTAAGCCGTGAAACGCCATAAAATTTTATTTCTGATGTGGCTCAGGAAGATCGGTATCCTTGCTTCAAGAAATGGTGTCATAGAATGCAAAAATGCGTTGACGTTACAGGGGAATATCTTGAAAAACAATTAAAATCATTTACATTCTTTTTAAAGCAATCCTTGTTAGATTTTCTAAAAGCTTTCAGTCTCGCTCTCATTAACAGGGCGTTAAAAAAGTACCCCACACATTCCTACATGAGGTGGTGTTGGTTAAAACTAGAAGATACGCGCTCATCTGTCCTCTCATTCCCATCTGCCTCCTACGTAGAAGTAAACACGACTGACTGTGCTGCATGTGGCTACCACACATCCTGACACATCCTTCACACTTTCAAATACACCCGGCTCTATTCGGACGGCGCCACACGCATTTGTCACCCGCTCTCGTAACTTCTGCACGTCCGTACACCAAAGCCTTTAAATGTTTCCCAAAGGCACAAATCCAACAGATTCAGGACCGGTGAAGGGAAGGGCATGGTACCGGCCCTCCTCGATCAATGCATGGGCCACGAAACGCTGCGGTTACGCGAGCTGCTGTCGCCCTATTCGTAGAAAGCTGGCTCGCGGTGCGTCCTCACAGTCGTTGTCTTTGTGCAAGGGCAACGTTCTCCAACAGCGCTAGTAATTCATCGCGTAGAAATCGGTGATACACGGCACTTCAAAGTGTATGACCCTACGAGTCTGTCACCGACAATTACTTCCCATGTAACGGTACTAAAGCGACCCTGACGCCACGCCTCCATGATTGTTCGAGGACCTGTATCTCTCGGCACGTGCGTACTGTGGTAACTTACTAGGCCGTCTCTTGTGAATTCTGCCTCATCCATAATAAAACGCAGGGTGTGAACAGTGGTTCTTCACCGGCCCTTATCTCAACCGGTTTTGGTTTCTGGACGTATCATTACAGGAACTTTTACTTTTGGCCAATGCTACATCATGCAAGAATATGTGACACTGTTTTTAAACATCCTGTACAGACCGTAGCTCAGCGTGTAGTGCTTCCCGCGAAGTACACTCGTGTTCAGAAGAAACATGAACACCTTGAACGACTAGAGACGGAGTTCATATTCACAGGACATGTATATTAGTATGTTCTGCAGAGATGATTAGCGTTTGAACCATGTCGGCCCGCGCATTCAAGGTCAACATCGATATCGCGGCGCAACACCACCTAGCGGTGGTGCGACTCTCGTTGTCGCTATAAAACGAAGGACATGGATCAGCCGGCCGGAGTGGCCGAGCGGTTCTAGGCGCTACAGTCTGGAACTGCGCGACCGCTACGTCGCAGGTTCGAATCCTGCCTCGGGCATGGATGTGTGTGATGTCCTTACGTTAGTTAGGTTTAAGTAGTTCTAAGTTCTAGGGGACTGATGACCTCAGAAGTTAAGTCCCATAGTGCTCAGAGCCATTTGAACCATTTTTTGATACAATTTATTATCGGACTCTGTCCAAATTTCAGAGGAGAACAGCACAAATATAACATATTTCATGCCCTGAGTGCGCTCAACATCTATGCTTAAGCAGTCTCGTGATTTACTGTGTACTGCATTGAAAAGATATGTTGTCAGCGGGATAAAGAGACTCCTCACACGAAACATACGTACTGAGGCCAGCCGTACATTAGTTAATGGCTACTGTTTCTAATAATCATGGCTACTGCGGATTTGAGAATATCTGGCGGAAACAATGAGTACGAAATGAGAAAATATCGTAACGGGGCAGATGAGGATCAAGCAGACAAAAATTCGCGGTACTGAGTACATATAAATCAACAGTACATCCTAACAAATTTTCACACCATCACATGCTTAGCCTGTCATTAAATTCTTCAAGATGATCAATTCTCATTGACTGTGCAGCCAACACCATGTGGGTGACTCGAAATCAATGGCAGAACTGTGTATTCACCGTGATTGATTGTTCATGGGTTCTTAGGAAAGTGGCACACGCAAAGTATGCAAATGCCATCCTTAACTAACCTAGAAAGCAGATGGACCTTTCCCCATACAGGTATGCTGTCGTGGGTTACTGTTTTCCATATTTTTCGTCAGGTGGATAAGTAGTTGGGAGAGCCTCAAGGTTTACTAATTCTCTTGGATTGTGTCACTGAGTCCTGGAAAAATGAGACCAGCAATCCTTAAAAAGTGGCACGGCAGAGCTACAATGGAACCAGTATGATGGGTGGTTAGTATAGTGACGTTGAGATTGTAAGTCAGTGTCATTACATAACACGATGATTTGTGCCCTGCTGTGTTTACGTATTGAACCTAATTATGCCTCAGTTTACATCCAATAAGCTTCAAATTAGAGTCGGCCGCTGAGGCCGAGCGGTTCTAGGCGCTTCAGTCTGGAACCGCGCGACTGGTACCGTCGCAGGTTCGAATCCTGCCTCGGGCATGGATGTGTGTGATGTCCTTAGGTTAGTTAGGGTTAAGTAGTTCTAAGTTCTAGGGGACTGGTGACCTCAGATGTTTAAGTCCCATAGTGCTCAGAGCCATTTGAACCATTTGAAATGGATGAGTGCGACTAAAGCAGACGTGCAGGATGCCTCGCAGACGTATGCGCGAACCGTACCGTCAAGTCAGTGAGTCTGAAACACGGCGCATTATTGGCACGAGAGAGTGTGATGCATCCATCCGGGAAATTAATGCTCGTTTGCGACGAAGTGTTCCGGCAGTGTGCCAAATGGTTCACGGAAGCCCATAGAATACGACGAGGTGGGTCAGGTCGCACCAACCCCCCCCCCCCCCCGACCCAAAGAAGGTCGACAACTCATCCAAATGGCATTGCTGGGCGTATCTGCGTCCTCTTAGGCTCTGGGGCAACAGTGTGACGCATCGTGACAGTCCGTTTATTACGCTGTGAGTTACGTGCGCGTCGTCCACTTCTCTGCCTACCTTTGACGAATGTGTGGAAACATGCTAGACGGCAATGGTGTATGCTACGGCGTCACTGGGGACAAGAATGACATCAGATGGTGTTTACCGACGAATAGAGATTCTGTTTGTTTCAAAATGATGGCCGCATCTTGGTTTGCCGCAAACAGGGGAGCGACATCACAATGACTGCATTCGCACAAGACATACAGTGCCATCTCAAGGCCTTATGGTGTGGCCTGCTATTGGGTACAACCACAGATCACAGTTGGTGTGTGTCCAGTGACACCAACGACAATGACATCCTGCGACCGGTAGCCACACCCTTACTCCTTAACACCCCAGACGCCATTTTCTCCGCCAGACAAGCACGCCCACATGTTGCTGCACGAACACGTGCCTTCTTGGTGTCACAGGATGTCAGCCTTTTGCCCTGGCCCGTCAGATCGCCAGACTTGTCCGTCAGTCGAAAAGTTGCGGGGTGTCGTGAACCGACGGGTGCAGCGCTGTCACCAAATGCCAGCTACCACACATGAACTTTGGAACCAGGTGAATGCAGCATGCATGACCACACCACAAGATGGCATTCGTGCCTTGTACGCGTCATTACAATCACGATTGGAACACGTTGTCAGGGCCCGTGGCGGACCCTGTTCTACTAAGGCAACAGGACACATGCTGAACCGAGATGACTGAAATGCTACACATTTCTGCAGAACATACTAATGTACATGTCATGTGAATAACAACGTCCTATCTCTAGTCGTTCAAGGTGTTCTGTTTTTCTTCAGATCATGAATGTACATCGTACTAATATTAGTTTTTCGAGAACCAAGCTAGGGGGAAAATGACTATCTATATGCCTCTGTATGCGCCCTACTCTCTGTTATCTTTTTATCATGAGCCTTTCGATTACACCACTATAGCAGCATGATAAAGCTTCCCGGAACCTGCCCACAAAGTTTTCGTGCCAACTGTGTCGTCTGCCTTCCAAGAATTTCCTTTTGAGCTGCCCACGCATTTCCGTTGCACTTCCGTATGGCCTACATTGACTTTAAAAATCGGAGCACTACTTGCGGAGTCCAAGCATTGGAACAATACTCTAAGAGTTCATGGTATAAGTGTCTTGTAGGCAGTTTTGCTTTACAGGTGCATTACATTTTCCCACAGACCATTAAAAAAATTTAAGAGTCACAATTCGTCTTCCCTAATACTGATCGTCACCATTTTACATCGCACCTTCCGATTACCCGTACGCACTTATAGGATGTGGCTTATTCGAGATATTTATCAGTAATCATGTAATCGAATACTGTATGGTTTCTCTGTGTCATGAACACTACACAGAGTAGGCACAAATATGGAAATACCACAGACACATTACTACGATTAATATGGTGCAGGAAAACCGTTGCCATTCAAAACATCTTCCATTCGTCTAGAAATGAACAAATAAATACAGGTCCAGCATGGATGTCAAGGGAATGTTATACCACTGTTTCTGCAATATAAGTAACGATCATGGAGTTGTATAGCGATCACGCACCCTCCTCTCCAAAGTAGACCACAAAGACTAATAACATTCAGATCTGGTTACTGTGGTGGCAGATGCGACAATGCGTCCTGTTGCTCACAAAACCACTCCTGCACGATGCGTGCTGTGTCAACTGCGGTTCTCTCGTCTCGCGACATAGCATCACCATTGAGGAACACACAGTGTAGCGTGGGATGGACATGATCAGCCCAAATGGTCACATAATTCGTAGCAGTAATGTTACCTTTCAGAAGAACCGTGGGGCTCATACAGTGCGAAACAAGATTCAATCCCAACAAACGACTTCCTTCCATTGCCCCAGTTATCCAGGTTTTATGGCTCCGGCATCACATTTTCCTCTTACTGGCATTTGCGTCACAGATGAGTGGTTTTCCAACTCCAGCTAACCCTGCACATTCGCTGCTTATGAAGTTCCCTTCGTGTTGTTTTTGTGCAGACAAGCTTCGCGAGTGCGACAGTCAGTTCTATAGTGACTTTTGTAGCTGTCGCGCTCTTATCTTCCGTCACCATCACCTGTGACTTAAGCGGATCACGTTTTCCCCCTTTCTGTACGCCGTATAATTGTTTTTTAATTTTTTTCTATCGGACTTAACTGCTACGGTCATCAGTCCCTAAGCTTACACACTACTTAACGTAAATTATCCGAAGGGCAAACACACACACACACCCATGCCCGGACCTCCGCCGGGACCAGCCGCACAGTCCATGACTGCAGCGCCTTAGACCGCTCGGCTAATCCAGCGCGGCTGTACGCCGTATAAACCTTCGATACGGTGCCTCTTGAAACGCCAAACATTCCGACTACCTTGCTTACAGAAGCACCAATAATTTGCCGACTTCCGAATTCACTTGGCTCCGACATGATGCACTCACAGCTACAAAGAACACTGTGCTGACAACTGACACTTGTAAGATACTGAGGATGTTGCACAGGTGCCGTCCATTGTTAAATACAGCAGCGCCACCTACGTGCATGCATTTCTCGCGATGTCTCGATACTTTTGTCCAACCCTAGTACGTATGTATATATGTTTGTCCAATAGCTCTTCCTTAAATTGCTAGATCGATTCCAACTAAATATTAGTCACTTTCTAAAACAGCACACGTGAATGGAGGTCCGCAGATGGTGCGGCGACAGGAGCGGATTCCGTTGAGGTGGATCTCCCAACTGGGGGAGTGGTAAAAAGAGAATGGGGGTTTGTGAGAGTGAAGGATTCCCCCTGGGACGTTTCTTTCGGAGACAGTGGGGAGGGGAGAGGGAGATGGTGTGGAGGCAGCAGCACACCCCGCGGCCCCGCTGCGGGCTGGAGACACGACGCCTGTGCGTGGCGGCGACTGATGGCCGCGTCTTTATCTCGCGCCACAGGCACGGGCCGGTCCAGCGCCCGCGCGCGTAAAGCGTGTCCTATCGACGTGTCCCTTAAAGGAGACCTACCCACCTACCTACCTGTCTGTAACACGTCGCGGACCGCTGCTGGGACCGGAGGGGTTGCACGCTACACACTGGCACCTCCCTCCCGCACACCTCCGTCTAGCCGACTAGTGCGCAGTGAGTGGCGGAGGGTACTTGGTGTCACAACTGGCCAGCAGTTACAGCAGCTGTCTTACAAGTTGTCTCACAGACTGTCCCTCTTCTAGTTCCTCCACATTCACAAAGTCTGAGCATGAGAGACGAGGCATCAGTTTCTCAAAGCAGTAGGAAAAATGGTTCAAATGGCTCTGAGCACTATGGGACTCAACTTCTGAGGTCATCAGTCCCCTAGAACTTAGAACTACCTACACCTAACTAACCTAAGGACATCACACACATCCATGGCCGAGGCAGGATTCGAACCTGCGACCGTAGCGGTCGCGCAGTTCCAGACTGTACCGCCTAGAACCGCTCGACCACTTCCGCCGGCAGCAGTATGAAGCACATCTCACAAACACTAAATGCATACACTTCCGAGCGTTGTTACGTAGAAAAATACTCTGATGGAAAAAAAAGTCGGAACACCAAAAAATAACTTATTTTGAGTCATGACGAAATTACCAGAACACATTTGTCTAGGTAACAGATTTCAATGATTAACATTGCAGGCTCACAGGTTAATACAAGCGCGAGAAAAGCCATTGCAAATGTGGAATGGTAGTACGTTAATAACCGGTGTGATCGTCAGAATATTGAATGCAAGCGTGCATTCATTGTTTTGTATGGTGGGGGATGTCAATTTGTGGGGTGTAGCCAGCCGTTGTAGCCGAGCGGTTCCAGGCGCTTCAGTCTGGAACCGCGCCACCGCTACGGTCGCAGGTTCGAATCCTGCCTCGGGCATGGATGTGTGTGATGTCTTTAGGTTAGTTAGGTTTAAGTAGTTCTAAGTTCTAGGGGACTGATGACCTCAGAAGTTAAGTCCCATAGTGATCAGAGCCATTTTGTGGGTCGAGTTCCAGCCGTGTTTCACGGTTAATGTTGTTTGTGAATGAAGCTGGAGTTGTCCGGTGATGTCCCGTGTGTGGTCGACTGGAGGCGCATCTGGTGATGATAGTAGACTGTAGAGCATGTTGGGTTACAACATCGATATGTGGGCAAGCGTTATGCTGTTGCAAAATATCCCATGGAATGCTCTTCATGAATGGCAGCACAACAGGGCGAATCACCAGACTGACGTACAAATTAACAGTCATGGTGCGTAGGGTAACAAAGAGAGTGCTGTGCTGTCATACGAAATCGCACCCCAGACCTTAGCTCCACGTGTTGGTACCAGTACGTCTAGCACGTGGAAAGGTTGGTTGCAGGTCATCAGTTCTCGCCTTCTCCTGACCAACACACAGCAATCACTAGGACCCGCTCAATATACGAGGCGTGTTTTTTAAGTAAGAACCGTTTTGAAATTTAAAAAAGGCGTGCTAAGATATCTCAATAATTTTACTTTTTCATGAAAGCCTGTACCTTAATTTACTTTTCTACATAAATTCCGTCAATATTGAGCCACTTGTCATACCGTTGTACCAGTTTTTGAATACTCTCCTCATAGAAGTCTGCCGTATGACTTGTTAACGACTGCATCACCAGTTTTGACTTCGTCATCGTCTTGAAGACGCTGACCGCCCAGGCGTTTCTTCAAGTGCAGGAACAGATGGCAGTCACTGGGCGCAAGATCGGGGCTGTACGGAGGATGATCTAGAGTTTCCCATCGAAAAGATGTGATGAGACCTTTGGTCTGATTCGCCACATGGGGACGGGCATTGTCTTGCAGCAAAACGATGCCCTTGCTCAACTTCCATGGACTGTTGCTTTGATTTTGTGTGACGTAGGCCATCCATGTTTCATCGCCCGTATCAATTTGGCTTAAGAAATTATCACCGTCTTTGTGGTACCGCAAGTCAATGCACTGTCTCAATGTTTGGTTTTGTGCATATCCGTGTACATTTTCGGTACCCAACGTGCACACATTTTCGGTCATTCAAGTGCTCGGTCACAATGCCATACAAAACACTACGAGAAACATTAGGCAAGTCATCCCGCAAGGAGGAAATCGTAAAGCGTGTTTTCTCTCACCTTATTGTCCACTTCCTGCACCAAACTTTCATTAACGACCGAAGGACGCCCACTCCGTTGTCCATCATGCACATCTGTGCGGACATCTTCAAATGCTCTCACCCACTTTCTTACCATTCCATCACTCATAATGTTTTCTCCGTAAACTGCACAGACCTCACGATGAATATCTATCGCTTTTAGGCCTTTAGCACTAAGAAATGTTATAAGAGCCCGTACTTCACAGTCGGCGGGACTCACGATCATCGGAGGCATCTTAAACACTCAGTACGCAATGTAAACAAGGAAGAATCAGACTGTAATGGCGTCAGTGCGTAGATTAAGGTACATCCTTTCATGTAAAAATAAAATTTTTGAGATGTCCTGGCACGTCTTTTTTTAATTTCAAAACGGTACTTACTTAAAAAACACGCCTCGTACCTACAGTAATACACTGAAGCGCCAAAGAAATTGGTGTAGGCACGTGTACTGAAATACAGAGCAAGCGTGTAGCGCAGTTGTTGCACCCCGCCGCCCCAGTCTGGCGCACGGACGCATCAAGGCCGGTTCCCACTAGAGCGCGGCAGCGCGGCGTGCGGAAACGGCAGCGGCACGCGTTTTCCGCGTTGACGCGGCGGCTCGCGGAATTGGCGTTCCCATCTGGAAGCGGCAGACGTTAGCGGTAGCCAATGACGGACAGCCACTGAGGTACGGGGCAGGACCCACTGAAACGCGCGGTGCGTTTGATTAACTATATCTTACACCTACATGAAGGAAAGACGAAGTTGGGTGAAGACATACCAATTTTTCATTTTCTGTACAATGTACTCTTTCACATATTTCATTATTCATGTTTTCTCATTTCACCATAAACAGATTTCATGACTACCGTTCACGATTGTTCACTATCTCCTAACACATTGAAACAATGTACAACAAGAGAGATTATTCAGATAGTTAAGCGAGACAAAAATTTAAAATGTGGTACGGTAGCCGGTACACGAAAACAGTAAGAACACAAAGGCTAGGTGGAAGGGATGAAAGTGGAAGCCACCTGATAGAATTTCCCACAGAGCATAATGTAATCATCGCCAGCACCTTGCTTAAGAATCACGAAAGAATAATATATATTTGGAACAGTTTTCGAAACCAGATTTTAAATTGTAAGGCATTTCCTGATGTAGACGCAAACCTGACTGAAGACTGTCAATAGCAAGAAAAGCGTTCTGAAAAAGAAAATTTGTTCATGCCGAATATAAATTCTAATGGTTGGATACTATTTTACAAAGGTATTTGTGTGGAGTGCAGCCTTGTACGTAAGTGAAACGTGGATGATGAACAGTTCTGTCAAAAAGACAATATGTTGTTGTTGTGGTCTTCAGTCCTGAGACTGGTTTGATGCAGCTCTCCATGCTACTCTATCCTGTGCAAGCTTCTTCATCTCCCAGTACCTACTGCAACCTACATCCTTCTGAATCTGCTTAGTGTATTCATCTCTTGGTCTCCCCCTACGATTTTTACCCTCCACGCTGCCCTCCAATACTAAATTGGTGATCCCTTGATGCCTCAGAACATGTCCTACCAATCGATCCCTTCTTCTGGTCAAGTTGTGCCACAAACTCCTCTTCTCCCCAATCCTATTCAGTACCTCCTCATTAGTTATGTGATCTACCCATCTAATCTTCAGCATTCTTCTGTAGCACCACATTTCAAAAGCTTCTATTCTCTTCTTGTCCAAACTATTTACCGTCCATGTTTCACTTCCATACAGGGCTACACTCCATACAAATACTTTCAGAAATGACTTCCTGACACTTAAATCAATACTGGATGTTAACAAATTTCTCTTCTTCAGAAACGCTTTCCTTGCCATTGCCAGTCTACATTTTATATCCTCTCTACTTCGACCATCATCAGTTATTTTGCTCCCCAAATAGCAAAACTCCTTTACTACTTTAAGTGTCTCATTTCCTAATCTAATACCCTCAACATCACCCGATTTAATTCGACTACATTCGATTATCCTCGTTTTGCTTTTGTTGATGTTCATCTTATATCCTCCCTTCAAGACACCATCCATTCCGTTCAACTGATCTTCCAAGTCCTTTGCTGTCTCTGACAGAATTACAATGTCATCAGCGAACCTCAAAGTTTTTATTTCTTCTCCATGGATTTTAATACCTACTCCGAATTTTTCTTTTGTTTCCTTTACTGCTTGCTCAATATACAGATTGAACAACATCGGGGAGAGGCTACAACCCTGTCTTACTCCCTTCCCAACCACTGCTTCCCTTTCATATCCCTCGACTCTTATAACTGCCATCTGGTTTCTGTACAAATTGTAAATAGCCTTTCGCTCCCTGTATTTTACCCCTGCCACCTTTAGAATTTGAAAGAGAGTATTCCAGTCAACATTGTCAAAAGCTTTCTCTAAGTCTACAAATACTAGAAACGTAGGTTTGCCTTTCCTTAATCTTTCTTCTAAGATAAGTCGTAGTGTCAGTATTGCCTCACGTGTTCCAGTATTTCTACGAAATCCAAACTGATCTTCCCCGAAGTCGGCTTCTACTAGTTTTTCCATTCGTCTGTAAAGAATTCATGTTAGTATTTTGCAGCTGTGGCTTATTAAACTGATTGTTCGGTAATTCTCACATCTGTCAACACCTGCTTTCTTTGGGATTGGAATTATTATATTCTTCTTGAAGTCTGAGGGTATTTCGCCTGTTTCATACATCTTGCTCACCAGATGGTAGAGTTTTGTCAGGACTGGCTCTCCCAAGGCCGTCAGTAGTTCCAATGGAATGTTGTCTACTCCGGGGGCCTTGTTTCGACTCAGGTCTTTCAGTGCTCTGTCAAACTCTTCACGCAGTATCGTATCTCCCATTTCATCTTCATCTATATCCTCTTCCATTTCCATAATATTGTCCTCAGGTACATCTCCCTTGTATAGACCCTCTATATACTCCTTGCACCTTTCTGCTTTCCCTTCTTTGCTTAGAACTGGGTTTCCATCTGAGCTCTTGATGTTCATACAAGTGGTTCTCTTATCTCCAAAAGTCTCTTTAATTTTCCTGTAGGCTGTATCTATCTTACCCCTAGTGAGATAAGCCTCTACATCCTTACATTTGTCCTCTAGCCATCCCTGCTTAGCCATTTTGCACTTCCTGTCGATCTCATTTTTGAGACGTTTGTATTCCTTTTTGCCTGCTTCATTTACTGCATTTTTATATTTTCTCCTTTCATCAATTAAATTCAATATATCTTCTGTTACCCAAGGATTTCTACTAGCCCTCGTCTTTTTACCTACTTGATCCTCTGCTGCCTTCACTACTTCATCCCTCAAAGCTACCCATTCTTCTTCTACTGTATTTCTTTCCCCCATTCCTGTCAATTGTTCCCTTATGCTCTCCCTGAAACTCTGTACAACCTCTGGTTCTTTCAGTTTATCCAGGTCCCATCTCCTTAAATTCCCACCTTTTTGCAGTTTCTTCAGTTTTAATCTACAGGTCATAACCAATAGATTGTGGTCAGAGTCCGCATCTGCCCCTGGAAATGTCTTACAGTTTAAAACCTGGTTCCTAAATCTCTGTCTTACCATTATATAATCTATCTGATACCTTTTAGTATCTCCAGGCTTCTTCCATGTATACAACCTTCTATCATGATTCTTAAACCAAGTGTTAGCTATGACTAAGTTGTGCTCTGTGCAAAATTCTACCAGGCGGCTTCCTCTTTCATTTCTTAGCCCCAATCCATATTCACCTACTACGTTTCCATCTCTCCCTTTTCCTGCACCCGAATTCCAGTCACCCATGACTATTAAATTTTCGTCTCCCTTCACTATCTGAATAATTTCTTTTATTTCATCATACATTTCTTCAATTTCTTCGTCATCTGCAGAGCTAGTTGGCATATAAACTTGTACTACTATAGTAGGTGTGGGCTTCGTATCTATCTTGGCCACAATAATGCGTTCACTAAGCTGTTTGTAGTAGCTTACCCGCTTTCCTATTTTCCTATTCATTATTAAACCTACTCCTGCATGACCCCTATTTGATTTTGTGTTTATAACCCTGTAGTCACCTGACCAGAAGTCTTGTTCCTCCTGCCACCGAACTTCACTAATTCCCACTATATCTAACTTTAACCTATCCATTTCCCTTTTCAAATTTTCTAACCTACCTGCCCGATTAAGGGACCTGACATTCCACGCTCCGATCCGTAGAACGCCAGTTTTCTTTCTCCTGATAACGACATCCTCTTGAGTAGTCCCCGCCCGGAGATCCGAATGGGGGACTATTTTACCTCCGGAATATTTTACCCAAGAGGACGCCATCATCATTTAATCATACAGTAAAGCTGCATAGACGCTTTCAAAACGTGGTGATTCATAAGAATGCTGAACATTAGATACGAGCATCGTGTGACTAACGAAGAGGTACGGAATTAAATAGAGGAGGAAGAGAAAATTACGGCACAACTTTGACAACAATAGGGGTTAGTTGACAGGACGTATTATGGGGCGTCAAAGAGTGAGGACAAAGGGGTTGGTTGATACTATTCTGATAATAATCATCTGTTGAAATACTATTCTACTATTTTATCTGTTAATGTAAGCAGTGAATTTACTCTTCCATGCACTCCTCCACAAAACATTTAAACCAAAACTGAAATCAGCTGAACACCAAATCTTTCAACCACTGTCTGACAACTACTGGATTCACTTTCAACTTTCTATAACTATCACCGGCTAGCCACACACACATACAGATATAAGGAGAACGAAAATAAACAAACATTAGTTTTCAGCATATAATTCTGCAGTTTGGCAACATGTACATAAACAAACCAGACAGGAAGGGACATGAGGTGAACACACTGTAGTTACGACGTCAAATCAGAGTTTTCAGTAAAACGTCTACTGCTAGTGACAGAAGAAAAAAGAGCGAACATGAAAATGTGCTTATGTTCCATACTCTAAGTTTTAGTTCAACCTCCAGCATGTGACCAGGTGAGGGGAAACGTATATGTCCGCCAAAAACTCGATTCACTGAAAGTAATCAGTCATTCACGTAAAAAAAGATGTGAACTGTTTTATAATCTGCAAGTATCACGTATCAAAACAAAACTTAATCATTCTAGATTCCACCGAAGATGCCTTAAAGTAAAAGGCGAAACGCGTCTTGAATCAATAAAGTACACTGGATAAAGAAAAAAGAAAGGAAATAATCAATAGCTCTACATATTTAGTAAATTACATCTTATGACATACCAGCAAATTAGTTTCGGTTTAACTTCTCATTCGACATGCTATTAATGCCGTTTAAAAAAATTCATCTATCCCTTCTGAAAAACTGTAGTTACTTTCATATCTCGGTAGATAAACAGATTTAGGATATTTATCATGCGACGAAATACATGCAAAAACACACGTTTCGATTTCTTGAAACGTTTACGAAATTTGCGGTTGATACAACCACATGGTTTACGACGAGCAGGACGAAGTATCGGTCGCGTCGCGAGCGAGCCGCGGTCGGTCACGGCACAGCCCGTCCGCCGATATATCATTCAATATCTCGAGAACGGTGATAGCTATCGATCTGCTCTCAGCTTTAAAAACAATTTCGATATGTTGACTAAATTTCATACGCAATAATGTATTACCTAAAATGAACTGTACGCAAAGTCCACGCAATGCGTTTTCACCTCTGCACACTCATTAAAATTTCGTGTAAAGGTTTACGTAAATGCGATACAGCAAGTAACTACGACGAATAACGAAAAGAAATTCGGTCCTTTATCGAGAGAAGATATCAGGCTATAACATGCCCAAGAATCAAATTTTTCTACCGAATAGTTTCCTTGGAATCGGATGATATGTTTTTCATAGCTGCCGCCGCGTTCGCGCCAGCGCTTCGGCGGAAGTTCGTGTGGCCCGGGGTGCCGTACCTGACGTCAAGCTCAGCGCGTTCTGTGATTGGCGGCGCGCACCTGGAGCGCGTCAAGCGGCAGCGGAAGCGGTTCGACATGGGCAAGCCACGACGCAGAGCCCGCCGCGCCGTGCCGCTGACGCCGTTTCCATGGCAACCACGCCGCTGACGCGCGGTTTTGACGCGCGGCAGCCCTAGTGGGAACCGGCCTTCACTCGCTGCTTCGCTGCTGCTGCCGCCCACGCTACCGACATGGCCGGGCGCGGATAAGGTGCGAGGTGCCGGGGCTAGCAGTGTATTTAACACTAAATTCCTCTAGAATCTTCATATGTAAATGATGCTCTAAGCCCCCCGCCCTATTCTAACTCCGACTTTTGCTGTTGCAAATGGATTAAGAAGAAACGCGAACTGACTGTAATCGACCCTGCAAGTGGAGTAGAAAAGAGTTTGGCACCTGCAATAATTTAATTTGATAGACATTAATTAAGGAAAGTTTCAGTAACGTAGTGAGAAATGAAAATGTTGCTCTACCGATTAACAGAATGAAAGTTTTTTCTAAAATAACAATTTGATTTATTATGACTAAACTCAAAATCATAAACAAAACACATGAAACATTTACAATACATCAACTTGGATCAAATTGGATACTCAAATAAATGCTGTGAAGGTGAAGTTGTCCATAAACTTAGATTGTGACATCTATGACGAAGTGGTATGTGGAGCCAATCCCTTGCAACTCAAATCTTAAGAGAAACCTCCAGCCAACCCAACATTAATTGCTGCTACAGTAGTGAGAATTCAGACAATGAACATCCAAGACAGAACCACGTAAGAAAAGGCGGGAACAGGCGCGCTCTGCTGAGCTCTGATTATCACAGAACAAATTCCCTAATCTGCCGGTGCTGCGGACATACATTGCCAAGCTGTCTTCTTAACTGCAAGGACACGATCTGGCGTACCGGAAGCGATGGCTGGTTGCTTCGACGTCCCGTCGTGGTGATGATAATGTCGCGAATATACCTTCAAACAAATTATCCTGGTCTGGTTGTTCCAGACTAAAGACTTCCTATCAATACAAATGCGCCGCTGAAGGAGACGAAGAAGGATCGCCACACAATCACTGACGGTACAGTGATTGATTTTAACAAGCGAAGTCACACAGTAACTCCGATACAGTCAACTTTAGCCAAAACTGCTCAAGACAGACAACATAGGCCGCTCGTACGCAGAACACTCAATTGCCAACTGTACTCGGAAAGTTACGTTGAAGTCGAAACTTCAGCAACTTCGTCAAACAGTTACAATTAAATAAGAGTATATTACACAGCCAACGGAAGGCAGGCTGTCCAGAGCAGCGAGAGCTCAGTCTTGTAACCTACCCCGACCGAAAGGCGAGAGCCGACTACCACAAGAGCACCCGTACAAGCCGAACACAGAACATTCCCGCCCCCACGACAGTGGCCGTCCAATCAGCAACTCGAAACCCGGCGCAAAATTCCACTCTATTGCCGAAGCACTACCATTCCACCAATGGAGATTCTTGGCGCCAATTTCTGCGCCGATTTCGCTACGTCACGGAGCTATGCCCTGAGCAAGCCAATCACAGTTACGATTTTGCAGAAAACGCGGGGAATTTGCCCGCCAAGACTGCCTGGGAACTCAAGTCATTCCCACACCTCGCTGGTAGCCCGCCAGAAAGTGTTTCCGCTAAGTTTATGCGAGGTAACGGAATCTCTAGCCCAGCCGCTCCTTCAGGCCCCTGCGGGCGTGTCTCCGCCGCTCTTATGGCAATGTCGGCGCCTGGAAAGCATTCACTCGACTCCCTCACACCTGTCGGCCTGACCCTTTCGAGACCAGCAGAGCCCGCCTGTCACCGGACCACCCGGGTGACGAGAGACGCTGCGTGGGAAGTCCGCGTGGGAAGGAATAGCAACTTTTCACCGCATGCAATTTGAGAGGAAAATCGAATTACTCAAAGATAGAAATATGAGAGGGGGCTCCTGCCACCTCTCAAAGGAGGCGAGATTGCGGCCGCACTGGAATTCCTGGCCGGTCGGGAAGGTCCGCGACGGCAAACGGCGCCCGAAGCAGAGAATAGCGCAGCAGCGCTCCAAGTATCAACGGATGGGGCGCAGTGCCAAGGTGTGCAGGGGCGCTGTAGCGTGCCTCCTGACGTGTGCTGACGATCCTGCCCCAAGCCACGTGGCGCGGCTGCCAAGTTTGCGAATTGTGGCGGTGCTCGTACCGCCAATTCGCGCAGCTGCGACTACGTCTAGAGTTGCCGACGCAAGAAGGCCGCCTTACGCGCCGACGCGGTCTCTGGCGCTCCGACGACAGACCTGTCCCCCGTTGAGAAGGTAATACTAAAACGACTCACTAGGTACTGAATCACCAACGACATCCTGAGACCGGAGCAATTCGGTTTCAGGAATCACCACTCGACAACACAACAACTCCTCCGCGTCGTTGAATACAGGGCTATTACAAATGATTGAAGCGATTTCATAAATTCACTGTAGCTCCATTCATTGACATATGGTCACGACACACTACAGATACGTAGAAAAACTCATAAAGTTTTGTTCGGCTGAAGCCGCACTTCAGGTTTCTGCCGCCAGAGCGCTCGAGAGCGCAGTGAGACAAAATGGCGACAGGAGCCGAGAAAGCGTATGTCGTGTTTGAAATGCACTCACATCCATCAGTCATAACAGTGCAACGACACTTCAGGACGAAGTTCAACAAAGATCCACCAACTGCTAACTCCATTCGGCGATCGTATGCGCAGTTTAAAGCTTCTGGATGCCTCTGTAAGGGGAAATCAACGGGTCGGCCTGCAGTGAGCGAAGAAACGGTTGAACGCGTGCGGGCAAGTTTCACGCATAGTGATGTGAAAGATTCAGTGTTTAAACCTCCTCTACCAAGAAACGTGCCAGAACTGCGAGCTCGCATCAACAATGCTTCCGAACTCATTGATGGGGACATGCTGCGCCGAGTGTGGGAGGAACTTGATTACCGGCTTGATGTCTGCCGAATCACTAAAGGGGCACATATCGAACATTTGTGAATGCCTAAAAAAACTTTTTGAGTTTTTGTATGTGTGTGCAAAGCATTATGAAAATATCCCAAATAATAAAGTTATTGTAGAGCTGTGAAATCGCTTCAATCATTTGTAATAACCCTGTACATAACACACGGATACAACACAAACAAAGCAACTGGGGCGGTATTCCCAGACATCGAAAAGGCTTTCGATCGACTGTGGCAAACGGCCTCATACGCAAACTCGGCGACGCAGGGTTCCCCGACGGGCTCGTACGTCTCATATATCTCACGCACAGTAGTTTCAACACCGACGTGCAGGGCAAACAATGACACGACATGGTATACAGGCAGGAGTACCCCAAGGAACCTCTACATTGACGACCTCCCAGCTACACGCAACACCATGGTGGCAATCTACGCGGATGACACTGCCATCCTCGCGCAAGATTGGAAGCCGTCTAACATTAACTCACGACTACAGGCCGCACTCAGAGCGGCAGGGCCTTGGCTGGTGAAATGGCGTATTAGAGTAAACGCTGACAAGTGCGAAGCCGTTCTGTTCACTAGAAGACCGAAACTACTGCGCAAACATCAGCACTGCAACCCACTAACACTACATGCACGTCCAATACGTTTCCGCGAGAAGGTCAAATACCTCTGGACCGGAAATTACTCTGGGGGGACCACATTCAACACGTGACCAACAAAGCAAACGCGAGGCTCAAACAGCTCTACCCTATGCTTAACAGGCGTAGCACACTGAATAGGAGGGTGTCTAGGTCCATGTACGTGAGACTTATTAGACCTCTTATGACGTCTGCTGCTCCCGTCAGGGGATACGCTGCGCCCACACGCCTGCGCCGTCTGCAGCTCATACAGGACAAAGTACTCAGAATCATTAGCGACGCTCCGCGCTACACACGCACCGCAGACCTTCACCGGGAATATCGGCTAGATACTATCTTGCAGGTATTCCAAAAACTCTCTAGACGACTGTACAATAACGCGTAACCCGCTTATCCTTTCACTGGGTAACTACGGCCACAACCATAGATGGAAACATAATAGACCAAAGACACTATTGGTAAGGGACTAAACATCTATCGTCCACAGCACGCTAACACGACAGTACTGGCGAGCCCCTGCAACACAGCTACTACTGGTAACCCCAGATGCCCGACTCGCCGAGAAACAGGCAATCGCAGGGAAACCGTACTGTACCCAGCACGCAAACCAGCCACACACCCCCCCCCCCCCCCCCCTACACTGTCTGTGAGCCGATCTATGACCGATCGCCCACTAATGTATGACGACCTAGAACTGTTGCAGCAACTGCAACAAGCCCTACAACGAGCACCCGCAGCGACAAAGGTAACGATGCACGATACCTCGCACAAACATAACCACACCTTGCATGCTCTGTCGCAGCTAGCAAGCCGCTACTGCCCTTACTACCCGTCCTACTGCCGCAGACGTTTTTTCCCCTTGGCGCTTGCCTTGGCACTTTTTTTCCTCTGCCCTTACAACCGCTACCCTTCGATCGCTTTCGTCCACTTTCTATCTCCTCATGGACCTGGAGCCGCCTGCTCTCCCTACTGATAAGGAGTATGAGATGCAAGACACAAGACGCGGGGACGCTCGCCGAGACACTCCCACTTGCTGCGACGGCGGCTGCATGTCTGCCGCTCCCTATGGGGCTGGTATTGCAGAAGGTCGCCGCGTCCCTTCGCGACGAGACGCACCCGCATCACGAAAATCCCTATCCCTTCACCCCTCCAGACAGGCCAAAACGACCCCCTCTTCACCACCCCTACTGCCCAGTCAAGCATAATTCGGCCCTACGTGCTCTGGTCTCGAGGAAGGACTTGAATCTCATCAATGAACACACCGTCTTCACGCCCTCTGACTGGGAACACACCACCAAAATCCTGGTTCCGTCCTACTCAACGAGGGTATGGGTGTATTCCTCCGTCAGTCACTTATCTTAAAAGACCTAGACGCATACCGTCTACCAGGACATTCCTATCCGTAAGGTTCCCCCATTCTCATATCAGTCAGGACTGGCAGGCAAAGCACAATAAATGGTAATACTGCACCCACATGCGCCTGACGATGGCACGTCATGTGAGCGACAGCGACAGACGCAGTTGTTGGGTCGGTAACTGCTGCTACAATGGCACATTTGAGTCACTTTGAAAGTGATGCTATAGTCGGCGCACGAGCGATGGGACACAGCATGTCAGAGGTAGCGATCAAGTGTCGATTTTCCGTACGACCATTTCACGAGTGTACTGTGAATATCATGGATCAGGTAAAACATCGAATCCCCAACATTACTGCGGCCGGAAAAATAAGTGCAACCTTTCCGCAAATTACTGCAGATTTCAGTGCTGGGCCATTAATAAGTGTTAGCGTGCGAACCATTCAACTAAACATCATGGATTGGGCTTTCGGAGCCGAAGGCCCACTCGTGTACCCTTGATGACTGCACGACAAAACGATTCACGACTCGCCTGGACCCGTCAACACCGACATTGGACTGTCGATGACTGGAAACATGTAGCCTGGTCGGACGAGTCTCGTTTCAAATTGTATCGACCGGATAGACGAGTACGGGTGTGGAGACAACCTCATGAATCCACGGACCCTGCTTGTCAGCAGGGGACTGTTCAAGCTGTGGGGTGTGTGCAGTTGGAGTGATACGGGACCCCTGATACGTCTAGATACGACTCTGACAGGTGCCCTTTCGTAAGCATCCTGCCTGATCACCTACAGCCATTCATGTCCATTGTGGATTCCGACGGGCTTGGGGTATTCCAGCAGGACAATGCAACACCGCACACTCCCAGAACTGCTACAGAGTGGCTCGAGCAACACTCTTCTGAGTTTAAACGCTTCCGCTGATCACCAAATTCCCTAGACATGAAGATTATTGAGCATATCTCGGATATCGCGTTGTGGAAACGCGAGGCAGCTGACTGGGATGATGTTTCTTAATTTGGATACTCTACTTGTAAGTTTGTACATTATGAATATTTTCATGAATACACGAAAATGACTTTTTTCGATACTTCGTGACAAACAGTTTATTTTATGTTTTAGTTAGTAACAGAACATAGAGGAAATGAATACCCGGGCAATGTCGGGTTTTCTCAGCTAGTAATAAAACTTCGGCATATCATGAAAAGGAAGGCCTAATACTACACGTGACAAACGACAGGGAAAGAAAAAACAAAAGAAAAACGCGGTTCTCGCAGCAGCAGATTCGCCCGCCAGGCAAGGGCACTTGGGTTTTTGATCGCGACGCCGTGTGGGTTAATCGTATGACCGAGTTAGTGATTGATGCGGATTCCTCTGAGGGCCGCAAATCCCTACCCGACGCCAATCCCGTTGAACACGCACGCCGCCGCAGCCGGTATCGACAGCTGGTAATGGGGGCTCGGTTACGCCCTCGTTAGCATAACCCAAGGACGCGCCGATCATGTATCACCGACATCCATACAACAGCCCGTTTATGGCGCGCCGCGCGGTGCGAACCCTTAACACAGTGATTACATACCCTCAACTCATTCTCAGGCGTCTCAGCGTACGAGCATCACATTCCACTGTTATACATACTGGCGCCAAATGTATCACCAATTCACCATTGTGTCGCACATGACCTCAGCATTTGAACCCAAAGGAAGGAGTAGAAATAATGTTCTCCTTAACTTCATTTCACATGTTATCAACATTGTCAAAGGCTTCTCTAAATCTACAAACGATACAAATGTAGCTTCTTGTTTCTTCATCCTGAGTGTATATGTAAGATAGATTACGCAAATTTTAAGTGGTTGATCATCATATCTACTTCTAGTTCATTCTAGTTAACAGCAACACTGAAGCTAAAGCTGGAACGGGACTCTTTGTATCAACCAATCCTCGCATAATGAATTTTGTTGTGTCTTGCTTGTGATAGGCGAGAATACTAGATGGTTCACGACTCCTTCTTCATTGGATATATCACATAATCGAGATCCTTCACTGCTGTACGGAACATGTGAGTTGGAAATTCGTCGTGATTTACGCGTAATCGTTATTACGAATGGTCTGGTGGGTTCTATTATAATTGTTAAACCAAGGAGGTAATGATGTTTTAGGCTGCAGCCGACCATAATGCACAAGTTTTGGGATCTTGGGCGATCCTGTTGCATCTGCCAGTCGTTTCTCGTCATTTCATTGATTAAAATCAGTATTTATTGGTCAGCATGTCTATCATTTACGGCTTTATGAAAGATGCCACAGTGCCCTGCAGTCCACAAGAAAATCAGCTTATCACAAATGCCTTATACGCCAAAAACTCTCGAGGATAACAATTTTCTGAACTGGCAAATAATGAACGTAAGGCTGCACCTACACGGCCAATGGCAACAGCTAACCGAGCTTGACCAGATAGAACATATATATCAGTTAAAATGAAATCGAAGCGACCACCGCGGAAAGTAGTTTGTCCATGCAGAACATCGATAATTTTAGCGGAATTAATGTCCATATTCCGTTTCTGCTTGCTTATTTGTGGCGACTATTATATCCTTTTTGAGATCTGAAGGCATTTCGTCTGTCTCACGTATGTTGTACACTAGATGAAATAGTCATGCCTGTATCCACCTAGTACCTCAGTCATTATGAAGGAATGTCGCCTTCTCGACTTAGGCTCTTCCGTGCTTTGTCAAATTCTTCTTGGAATACCACGTGTCCCATTTCATCTAATTGTACTTCCTCTTACCTTTGTGTAACACTGATTTCAGTTCATTGCCCTACACCAGTGCTTTTCAACCTTTTTGAATACGCAACCCCTTTCCAAGCAAATATATTCTGGTGACCCCCAGTACGTCAACAATTTCAAACGCAACATATTCAATTTTCTTTCCATTGATACTATACTTATCGAGAAATCAAGTGCAATGTGAAAAGACGTCACAGTGGTCTGCAGGCAGAGATATAATTATATTCTTTGCCGCGGTAGACGCGTGGCGCATGGTCGCGAGTTTTCCGTCGCTGCAGCCAGTTGTCCAAGTACCCTTCGCGCATCGCTCTGAGCGAGCACAAAATAGACAAGTTTCTTAAAAGATCTGTGCAGCCCTCCACATCTAGTACAAGTGGCAGTGGCAGAAGCGAATCAAAATCGAAAAAAAAAGACTTTATGCCGACAGTTATCTGAAGCATGGTTTTACTGTCATGAACAATAAACCATGTGTAATTTGCCATAGATAGATACCAAATCCTTTGTTAAGGCCAGCCGTTGTGGCCGTGCGGTTCTAGGCGCTCCAGTCTGGAACCGCGTGACCGCTACGGTCGCAGGTTCGAATCCTGCCTCGGGCATGGATGTGTGTGATGTCCTTAGGTTAGTTAGGTTTAAGTAGTTCTAAGTTCTAGGGGACTGACGACCTCAGAAGTTAAGTCCCATAGTGTTCAGAGCCATTTGAACCTTTGTTAGGTATGTCAGTACAACAGTGGCTAATCTGAGCACGATGACGAAAGAAAAACTTATAGATTTAGCAGCTGACGGGATGCTTAAAATGCAATTTAATTCGCAAGAGATTGATGTCTTATGGATGAAGAGAAAAGAATATCCACAGCTGACACAGGAAGCTTTAAAATTATTAGTACCATTCACCACTTCCTACCTTTGTCAATTAGCGCTCTCTTCAATGGTGAACATATAAAGTAAGAAGAGAAACAGACTTCAATTAGAAAATGATTTGGTGTTTTCTGTCTCAAAAATAGAACCGATTTCCCAAAATATTAATAAATAAACAGGCACAACCTTCTCATTGAAACTGTTGAATTTTATTGTAGTCTAAAACCTATAACCATTGCTTACTTTCATCTGGCTAAGTGGCACCCGTAGAAGATATACCCTATGAATAAAAACTGTTTAAACAATGAATTCTTAATAAGTGTCAAATATGCGTTGTAATAATACAAATGAGACATTAGCCATTGAGACATTAGCCATCAGGCATCAAATTACAGTTGTGCCGATAAAGAGCTGTGCATTTGCGTATAATCGCTGGATCGTACCAGTATTGTTATTGACTTTACTTTTGACGGTATGGCTTGTGCTCCGCGGGAAAGAGATGACAATGAAATAATAGAAAACGCGGAGCAAAAAAGAGCGTAATGTTTTACAACAGTGTTATTATTATTATTACGACGAACAAAGTACATTAGACGCTCCCACAAAGCGCCGCCGACAATGCAGGATTCAGCTGTACTGCTGCGACAATCCTCGCGTTGCAATTATTGTAACCGACATCACAGCTCGCGTCTCCGCGACGATGTTGCCAAATTCTCTGTGGCGGTGCTACAAGCAAGACTCGTGTTACTTCATGGCCTTGAAATACTTCTACATGAATTCCATTTCCGATATGCCGTTGTTAACCAACACGAATTCAATAAAGCTGCACATTAACCAATATTTAGGCAGATGTTTCACACAGCTAGCAGTCTTCTGTGTTTATGACTAATTTTTAAGAGAAGGCAAAAACAAATATCTTTAGATGACTTCTTGTTAAAAAGGATATACATTTTATACACTGTTTTAGCATTTTTTCGGAATGGAATGCATTATACGTTTTTACGTGAATTCCAAAAGAAAAATATGTTTTGCATAAAGAGAGTTTCGCAATGCAGGTAAGACTCAGAATTGAATTATACCCGTTAAACGAGGTCCCACTGTATAGTCAGTTTGTAAACAAGATCCTTTTTTTCGAATTTGTCACAGTTACTTATTGGATCTTCTTCATTTATTCATCGATCGGTTCCTGAGAACAGTTTTTCAATTTTGCTTTTATTTGTCGGTAACACGGTGTATTTATTATAAAACGATCTGCATTAACTCAATTCAGAATAAATGTTAAATGGAATTACGTAATTTTAATAAAAAATATATACCATTTTCTATAGGCCTATGTTTTCTATTAGAGAACCCCTAGTTTTGTGTGGTGTCACCGCCAGACACCACACTTGCTAGGTGGTAGATTAAATCGGCCGCGGTCCATTTAGTACATGTCGGACCCGCGTGTCGCCACTGTGTAATCGCAGACCTAGCGCCACCACAAGGCAGGTCTCGTGATACGAACAAGCACTCGTCCCAGTTGGACGGACGACCTAGCTAGCGACTAGATGTACGAAGCCTTTCTCTCTCATTAGCCGAGAGACAGAATAGCCTTCAGCTAAGTTAATGGCTACGAACTAGCAAGGCGCCATTAGCCTTACAGTGATTGTAATTAAAGTCTCCTGTGTATCGTCAAGAGCGATGTACCACAATGATTGATTAAAGATAAGTATTAATCCAGCTACGTACTTTTCTTCATAGCATTAATTACGTAGCCTGTTCCAGTACTTCACGCCCGTCTGCGTTAGTCTAGCGTGCATTTTCAGCCATCTCGAACTACAAGGTGTCGGCCCAGCTGCCGACACATCATTTTGAGATATGTTGCAGGATGGTTATTTCATTTACTTTCATTCAGCTTCAAAAGAAGCGAGAATATGTAGTATATATTTTTACAAATGACGGCAAGTTTTTTGTAAGATATTTTTCAACTCTTTTATAAAAAACTATAAAAAAACAATGATTCACGTCACGGCAATCACCACAATTAACTATACAAAAGAAATTAGAAATTAACCAAGTGACCAGCAACGAAGATTTTGTTGGAATCCCGATGAAGCCACAGAACTAGGAAAATAGAAACAACGTCAACATGCAGTGTGTGAATTGAAGTCCGAGTTGAGCTCAGGCATCCTAGATCCGCTCGGTAGAAATTGCTGTACTTCGTGCCTTGTCTCACTGCTGCCAATGCTAGCGATCTATTGTTTCGTTCGATGCTTGTTACTGAAATGCATTCTAGTAACCGTGGTGCCAAATCTTGTGTGCGTGTCGTTGCAGCCAATGAACTCTTCAAAATGTTTAAATTCGCATTCATTATTATAAATAAGTACGAGATCTGAACATGGGCGAATTTGCAAGGTGGTTTCACAAAACCTTGTCATTTCCGCGTGACGTTTATACCATAGCAAATGACCGTCATGAAATATACAGCCTTCTCCTGCGACGGCGACCCTCTGAGCAACACTTTGCGACCCCCCAGAGGTTGAAAAACACTGGCCTATACTATTTACTGAGTGTGAATCCGAACGGCAAAGAGAACATTTCGGAGGTTTTTCAGGGATGTTTTCTTACCACTGTTGAATAAGGGACCTTCGGTCTCTGGTAGTTCGTCGTCTGATTTCTTACACCCCGTCTTCGAAGTAAACACTCCAAAAACGAATTCACGGAATCCAGATATTCATGGCTCCAGTACGCCAGTATCGGTATATCTGATTGTCTATACATAAAGTGCCCACGGGTCTGAAGATGGTGTTACTGAGTTGCCGAAACTGGCTGTCTAAATAAAATCACTTCTCAAAACATACGGCTGATTGGCTATTTTCCTTGGTAAACATCTGACAGGCCGTCGTCCCGTATCCACAATGGATCAACGGAGATCTGAAAAGTGCAGCCGCAGCCCGCTGCTCTTCTATCGCAACCGCTTCCTTCACGCACAGAACTACGACAGAAGAATCTCGCGGAGAATTATCTGTCGACACTCACACTCTTACCCCGCTGTGTGCAAACGCTCCCTTGCTCCCGCAAGACTGGACACAGGAAGTACTCGCAAGAAACTATCAGACAGTCACTATCAGCGATAATTCGCCCCCCTGTGTAAACGATTCTGCGAGTACTAACAAACGATTCTGCGAGTACTAACTGGGAGTATCAAACTGTCCGTGAGCAAACCCCTTAGTTCTGTAGATATCTCCTGGCTGTCAGTATTTCATTGCGTTATAGGAGTGCGATGTGACCGTCACACGGATTGCATCGGACCGGCACCTTTAGCAGTGGCGGTGAAGGCAGTCACGTGACGAGGTGCCCAGTGTGGGGAGGGCAGCGAGCGCTACGAGGGCCGCGGCGCGGCTGAGGACGGCGCCAATTAGTGACGTAATTAGCGGGGGCGGCACAGGGGGAGGGGCAGGGGCAGGTGGCGGCGGCCGCGCGGCCCGCCGCAGCGCCGGAACCCCGCGACACACCCAAGCGCGTGCTAAATTTCTGCGTCCCACAGGGTTCAGTCCCTGGCCCACTGTTTTCTCGTTTAAACGGATGACGTTCATCCGAGGCTGTTCTGGGTACTAGCAGTAATTGGGTAGATTCCCCTGGCCACCTCACGACGTCTGGCAAGTATAGTTGCTGTTATGACCAGACAAAATTACCATCTGCAGACAACCTTGCACGGAGGGCAACCACAGCCATGAGTAGTCATCTTGGGTATTTATTTAGTAGTTTTTTATTAGATCACTAGCGGTTTCGTGGCATTAAAACCCACACCTTCAGGTGAACGTATGACTAAACCATTAGAGCGGAAATGCTCGGAACCTTTTTACCCTACATCCGTTGTCTGTCAGAACGGAACTTCTATAAAAGGTGGTATGTCAATATAGTGGATGGGGCCGCTTCTCCGATCTAAACGTAATCGCGACCAGGGGATGCGGCCGCGTGCTCTGTCACACTTCTGACGGACAACGGATGTCAGACAAAAAGGTTCCAAGCTTTTACACTCTAATGTTTTAGTCATACGTTCACCTGAAGATTTGGCTTTTAGTGCCACGAAACCGGTAGTGACCCAATACTTAAAGGACTTAATATAGCTGAAGCGGTTATTAACACGCAAGCAAACTATAATCCTCCGGCCATACCTGTGCGTTCTTTTGAGTGCTCTGGGACATGGTTCACGCTACTACAGCAGATGAGATATTAGTTCATTTTATTATATCAACGAATAAAAAAAATATTTAATTTGATACGATCATTTACCAAAGCCGGCCAGAGTGGCCGAGCGGTTCTAGCGCTATAGTCTGGCACCGCGCGACCGCTGCGGTCGCAGGTTCGAATCCTGCCTCGGGTATGGATGTGTGTGATGTACTTACGTTAGTTAGGTTTAAGTAGTTCTAAGTTCTATGGGACTGATGACCTCAGCAGTTAAGTCCCATAGTGCTCGGAGCCATTTGAACCATTTACCAAAGGAGTGCTTGATAACTAACAAATGTCACAGACTATTAAAGCATCATTGGCTGCACTAATTAAGAAACTCTTCTCTTCGAGTACAACGTTCGACATTTACAGAAGTAAGACACTTGAGAAACTATTCCTACTCGAAGATGTTGGCTTCTTCAGCTGAGGTCACGAACTCGGCAGAGCGCTTATATCGTCGCTCTGTATTGACGTCTGTGCGAAGGCGCTGCTGCGCTGAGGACAGAGGGTGTGTGTTCTTCAGCCCCTCCCATTCGTCGTCGTGGATTGCGCGAGACATCTCTCATGTCATTGGCGTCGATGCGCGATGCCGACTGTGGTCTGGCAACCGCCATCTTTGGTCGATACCACAGTTAGATATTAATTATGCCTAAAATCTGTTGCGAGTCGGTAAGTGCTCTCTTTACCAAACACTGGATTTATATAGTCCTCTCACATAAGTGTCCAGCGTCTTACTCCTGCCATCTCACTCGTTCTAGGGAATGATTAGCGCACTTAACTTTGCACATATGGTTTTCAGAAAGTTAAGTTACACATGTCGCCCCACACCAGGGGTGGACATCTTCTGGGTTAGACAGTTCTAGTGCGTGAAATGATCTTGTTTCCAAAATTACATGAAGAAGCAACTCGTGCAGTTTTTTATACGCATTGTGTATTCTTGTAGCATCAGAAATGGCTAAAGTAGCACATTTTTAAATTTCAAGGAAGAGAACTAAACCATTAACTGAAAATTTCGATGAATAGTATTGTAAAGAAAGATGTACTCATTTTTCCGTTTCTCCTTAATACAAACTTCGTCGTTTTGTTAGGAGATAATCTCGGGCCTCAGTTTCTTAGTGACAAGGTGCAGACACTTTTGCACCATACCGCAGTACACGTTCTGCGTTGTATTTCGCGTTTTAGCTCGACGCAACAGTAAAACTACATCATTCGGCTTTTTAGCGTCAAGGAGAGCTGTTACTCCTGTTTTTATGAGACAAAAGACACGCTAAAAGCGTGCTAAAACAAAAACTGTATACTGACTGCCAGCTACTGACTGCACCACTTGGCGCTTATTCAGTTCTAAATATTAAAACAGGAATTTCGTTATATTCTAGGAGTTGTATTATTCAAATTAATGATTATTATGGCATGCTGTTTGCGTATTATTAAAATTTAATTCGCGCAAAAATCAAAGTAATTAAATAACGATAAGAGTAATTTTTTATAATAACGCAAAAAAGAAATTTAGGGATCCTAAAATACGTCACTTGTAAAACGACACTATGTAGTTGTTGTTGTCGTCTTCAGTCCTGAGACTGGTTTGATGCAGCTCTCCATGCTACTCTATCCTGTGCAAGCCTCTTCATCTCCGAGTACCTACTGCAACCTACATCCTTCTGAATCTGCTTAGTGTATTCACCTCTTGATCTCCCTCTACCATTTTTACCCTCCACGCTGCCCTCCAATGCTAAATTTGTGATCCCTTGATGCCTCAAAACGTGTCCTACCAATCGATCCCTTCTTCTAGTCAAGCTGTGCCACAAACTTCTCTTCTCCCCAATCCTATTCAATACCTCCTCATTAGTTACGTGATCTACCCACCTTATCTTAAGCATTCTTCTGTAGCACCACATTTCGAAGGCTTCTATTCTCTTCTTGTACAAACTAGTTATCGTCCATGTTTCACTTCCATACATGGCTACACTCCATACAAATACTTTCAGAAACGACTTCCTGACACTTAAATCTATACTCGATGTTAACAAATTTCTCTTCTTCAGAAACGATTTCCTTGCCATTGCCAGTCTACATTTTATATCCTCTCTACTTCGACCATCATCAGTTATTTTACTCCCTAAATAGCAAAACTCCTTTACTACTTTAAGTGTCTCCGCATCACCCGATTTAATTTGACTACATTCCATTATCCTCGTTTTGCTTTTGTTGATGTTCATCTTATATCCTCCTTTCAAGGCACTGTCCATTCCGTTCAACTGCTCTTTCATGTCCTTTGCTGTCTCTGACAGAATTACAATGTCATCGGCGAACCTCAAAGTTTTTACTTCTTCTCCATGAATTTTAATTAGCTCTTACAAAGTATTGAAGTATTTACGAAAAGACGGTACTGTATTTTTAAAACATAGTGGATTTCTTTTTAGTGAACAACATATTTATATGAAATGTTACGTAAATTATATTTGGAAAAATATTCGAACCATGAGGCATTTCTTATAACTCAAGTAAACTGAAATCTACAGAACAACTATTTTTTATGACCAAAATCTTTCATATGGATGTAAAGATACAATTAACGTTTCAATGTGTAGCAAAATAATCCGGAAAAACAGATTTTTCGTAAATACTTGACCTCGTTTACATCTACATCTACGTGATTACTCTGCTATTCACAATGAAGTGCCTGGCAAATGGTTCACCGAACCACCTTTGAGCTATTTCTCTGTTGTTCCACTCTCGAACAGTGCGAAGGAACAACGAACACTTTATTCTTTCCGTGCGAGCTCTGATTTATCTCTTTTTATTGTGGTTCTCATTTCTCCCTATGTAGGTGGGCGCTAGCAAAATATTTTCACACTCTTAAGGAGGGAGTTGGTGATTCTGATTTGACGAGAAGATCCTCAGCAGGGAAAAATGCCTTTGTTTTAATGGCTGCCAGCCCAATTCGTGTATCATACAGGTGGCACACTCTCACCTATTTCGCGATAGTACTGGTACAAAAAGGAACAATGTTGAAAAACAGTGTCATGTATTCGTTGTATTTTGAAGCACAGTGCAACATTCGAAAAAAGTTACTTGGCATGTCATAATTAAGTGTAACTTACTTTTTGAAGTTCCATTGTAATATTTGTACACCTGCAGAAGCCAAGAAGTGTTTTATCTCACAGTCATATCAAACAACCAACCAAAATGAGACAGGACCATTCAGAACGAAAATAACTGCACAATAAAAAAATGGTTCTAATGGCTCTAAGTACTACAGGACTTAACTGCTGAGGTCGTCAGTCCCCTAGAACTTAGAACTACTTAAACCTAACTAACCTAAGGACATCACACACATCCATGCCCGAGGCAGGATTCAAACCTGCGACCGTAGCGGTCGCGCGGCTCCAGACTGTAGCGCGTAGAACCGCTCGGCCACTCCGGCCGGCTGTACAATAAAGGAAGCGATATCACTGTGAGATTGGATTTGGGGAAACGTAGGGAATGAGATAGGCTGTCTTGTTTTGAACAGAATCTTACCCGCTTTTGCCAAAGGCGATGACCGAAACCGTAGAAGACCGTGAATTTTGATGACCGAAGAGGGATTTGAATCGCCATCCGCTCCTCAACGAGAGTCCAGTACCTTACCCAGTGCGTCACCTCGGCCGGTTTGAAGAACTGTCGAAAGGAAAATAACGACCGAAACTAGAAGCAGAACCTAAGTAACACAAGACATTCGACGTTGTATGCGTGCGTGTGTGTGTGTGTGTGTGTGTGTGAGTGTGTGGTGGTGGGAGGGGGAGGGTGCGTGGGGGGGGGGGAGGGGGAAATTGTTGTAGACCACACGCAGTGAATAAAGCCTTCTTCAACAAACGACGCCTCCTGGTAACAAACAATGACATACAGGGTAGGATATACCAGAAAACGCTAGCTCAGCATTGCCCGAAAGCGCGACTTTGAGCTCACAAAACGGCGAAAAAAAAAAAAAATTCGTTCTCGCAGCTATCAGCGCAGGTGACGCAGTGACTTTAGGTGGAGCGCCTCCTCGCCGGGCTATCTGGTTCGCAGCCCCGCGGCGGCACGCGGTGGACAGCTCGAGTGTCGTCTGCACACGGCACGAGACAATGGCAGACGCGCCACGGCCGCTGGTCACGGAATGCGTTGTCGACCCGGCTGTTCTCTAACGCATGTACTATCTCTTTATATTCGATGAATTATTCTGATACAATTCTACCCTTGAATGACGTTTACAAATTTTCTATCTTCATACTCGCAGAATCCATGCGCAAAATAGTTTCATACAATAGCTATGCCATGAGCGCATAAGTATTCTTTGTAGTACTCTCTCTGGTGGTTGTTAGAAAAAAAAAAGAAAGGGTGCTTCCGAGATTGTTTTCGTGCCGATTAGCCTGAGCTTGGTTTGGAAGAACTTTAATCTGATTATTGAGATTTATGACAGAAGATAACTGAGACGAAACTGTACGATTAAAAAGGAAATATATATAGATTGCTCCTTCAAATAAAAGGTGTGTATTGGAAATTTGAGAATTAATGATATTTATCGATATATTGCGTAGTTGTTAATCAGAAGGGAACTTCCGAAAGACTGGATGCGAACCTGCATTTAATAATCCAAGAGCTCCATTACTTCTTCGGAAGGTTAAACTTCATCAAAGCCAAATATCCGCTTGATATGAGGTTTCCCGACTGATTATACAACGCTGCCAAAATTACGAGGCATTTTATTTGTACAGATTAGCAGACTGCCGCAAAGCACGAGCCTGCAGAGAAGAAGAATCATCGCCTGATTTCAGAGTCATTTTGAGTGACGGAGCTATGACTGTGTTTCCTATCATGAATGATTGATTGCTCGAACGAATTGAGAGCTACAGAATTACGTAGATAGGAGGAAAAATTACACGCACTTACCCACTTATATTTAGGCGCAGGTCGTGCCATGCCTTATCTCATAATTCTCGAATCTCCAAATGTTTCTGTCCAAAGACTTTGCGATATTAAGTCTCCTAAAAATTCAGACCACCATAAATGTTCAACCGAGGTGCTTCCGAACTTGTAAGTCTCTCTTCGAAAACATACGCGCACTGCACATGTCGTGTCACACACTATTCTTTCAACATTTTGTCTAGGACACATTCTCCCAAAATTAAATTAAAAATAGTTGCATGCCCCGCTGTGACTGATATTTCCTGGAGATCTCCCTTGTAACGCAAATGCTTCAAACGGAAATCCCCATAAAAAAATATAAAAAAAGAATCCCCAGAAGGAACACCTTATTCCCCACCTTATACACGGTCCAGTGACATTAATGTTATCTTCCAGTGAACACATGGAGTGTCGTGGGGCGATCACTCTGTTTTCAAAATTATTGAAAAGCCACGATCGCTTCAATATCGTTTACTAGATGACCGGTTTCAGCACTCTGAAGGTGCCATCATCGGATCTGTGAAGGTGTAACAGAACAGGTTTGAGGGAGGGCTTACATGAGTTAACTATATACAATCATTACAGAACCACATACCTGAAACGTGGATTAACATTTATAAAACCATGTGGACATCTACATCTACATGATTACTCTGCAATTCACATTTAAGTGCCTGGCAGAGGGCTCATCGAACCACAATCGCACCATCTCTCTACCATTCCATTCCCGAACAGCGCACGGGAAAAACGAACACCTAAACCTTTCTGTTCGAGCTCTGATTTCTCTTATTTTATTTTGATCATCATTCCTACCTATGTAGGTTGGGATCAGCAAAATATTTTCGCATTCGGAAGAGAAAGTTGGTGACTGAAATTTCGTAAATATATCTCGCCGCGACGAAAAACGTCTTTGCTTTCTTCCATCCCAACTCGCGTATCATACACTCCTGGAAATGGAAAAAAGAACACATTGACACCGGTGTGTCAGACCCACCATACTTGCTCCGGACACTGCGAGAGGGCTGTACAAGCAATGATCACACGCACGGCACAGCGGACACACCAGGAACCGCGGTGTTGGCCGTCAAATGGCGCTAGCTGCGCAGCATTTGTGCACCGCCGCCGTCAGTGTCAGCCAGTTTGCCGTGGCATACGGAGCTCCATCGCAGTCTTTAACACTGGTAGCATGCCGCGACAGCGTGGACGTGAACCGTATGTGCAGTTGACGGACTTTGAGCGAGGGCGTATAGTGGGCATGCGGGAGGCCGGGTGGACGTACCGCCGAATTGCTCAACACGTGGGGCGTGAGGTCTCCGCAGTACATCGAGGTTGTCGCCAGTGGTCGGCGGAAGGTGCACGTGCCCGTCGACCTGGGACCGGACCGCAGCGACGCACGGATGCACGCCAAGACCGTAGGATCCTACGCAGTGCCGTAGGGGACCGCACCGCCACTTCCCAGCAAATTAGGGACACTGTTGCTCCTGGGGTATCGGCGAGGACCATTCGCAACCGTCTCCATGAAGCTGGGCTACGGTGCCGCACACCGTTAGGCCGTCTTCCGCTCACGCCCCAACATCGTGCAGCCCGCCTCCAGTGGTGTCGCGACAGGCGTGAATGGAGGGACGAATGGAGACGTGTCGTCTACAGCGATGAGAGTCGCTTCTGCCTTGGTGCCAATGATGGTCGTATGCGTGTTTGGCGCCGTGCAGGTGTGCGCGACAATCAGGACTGCATACGACCGAGGCACACAGGGCCAACACCCGGCATCATGGTGTGGTGAGCGATCTCCTACACTGGCCGTACACCACTGGTGATCGTCGAGGGGACACTGAATAGTGCACGGTACATCCAAACCGTCATCGAACCCATCGTTCTACCATTCCTAGACCGGCAAGGGAACTTGCTGTTCCAACAGGACAATGCACGTCCGCATGTATCCCGTGCCACCCAACGTGCTCTAGAAGGTGTTAGTCAACTACCCTGTCCAGCAAGATCTCCGGATCTGTCCCCCACTGAGCATGTTTGGGACTGGATGAAGCGTCGTCTCACGCGGTCTGCACGTCCAGCACGAACGCTGGTCCAACTGAGGCGCCAGGTGGAAATGGCATGGCAAGCCGTTCCACAGGACTACATCCAGCATCTCTACGATCGTCTCCATGGGAGAATAGCAGCCTGCATTGCTGCGAAAGGTGGATATACACTGTACTAGTCCCGACATTGTGCATGCTGTGTTGCCTGTGTCTATGTGCCTGTGGTTCTGTCAGTGTGATCATGTGATGTATCTGACCCCAGGAATGTGTCAATAAAGTTTCCCCTTCCTGGGACAATGAATTCACGGTGTTCTTATTTCAATTTCCAGGAGTGTATCTGCCACACTCTCTCCCATATTGCGTGGTAATACAAAACGAGCTGCTACATGACCCAGACTGTATGATAAAAATCATTGTCACAACCAATAAAAAATTTAAAAAAAAACTGCTCTCATGGTCGTTCTTTGCATAAAATATAAAACTGAAGTCACCAGATGACACTACCACTGCTCGCCTAACGCCGGTCGGCTTCATCACTGCCCTATTCCGCCAGCTGTGATTCTAGCGGTTCACAACCCGCCACCAGATAGCGCCGTCCACGCAGCGCACACACAGTCCCACGGTATAACCACTCATTACTGCTGAAACACAACTTTACTATAACTGCTTCTCACAAAGCCCACATTTGCGCATACATTTCCTGTACATACTATAAACACTATAAACCACATCAATTACAAAGTAAAAGCATCTAAGGCACAGACATTATCCATTAGCACCTTACAAAACTACATATTATAATTTACCTTTATTCATAGAAGGACGTCAGGAATATGCACACAGAAACCTGTTCATAACACGACTTAGGTACAATGTGACGAGCTATTAAAACCTGTATGCCGGGCTTTACCGATATTGAACCTATCGTAGCTTTTCAATTATTTTATTAATGTTATCACCGTCTATGTTCGACGTAAACGAGCAACGACCACGCAGAGACGGCAGGTGGCAGCACTAGCAGTGGAGGGTATATAAATCGTGTCGGTGGGCGGGGAAACGGGGCAGGCGTTGTCACAGTGCGAAAACGGAACGATTTATCTGACGTCCAAAATGGGTTTGACCACTGGCTTTCGGGGCAAGGGTGGAAGCATTTCCGAGACGGACAACCGTTTGCGAACAGCCGTGGTTAAAGTACACCGTGCATGGCAAAATGGCGCTATCCAAAACTCGCCGAGGCCTCTGTAGTGCACCAACGGCCACACATAACGAGGGAAAATGTCGGCTGCAGAGATGTGTACGGGGGAACAGACGTGCAACTGTTGAGCAACTGACTGTCTAGATGACAAAGAAGCTGCCGACAGTGTCTGCTCAACGACCGTGCAGCGGACGTAGCCTCCTCAAGAGGAGCGTGGTTCGTGCAGTACCCACGCTCACCGCTGTACATCGGCAGGTGGCCTTTTCACACGTCCGCGCTACAAAAAGATGGTTATCCGGTTTTTCACAGCCGGTCACATTAATGTACATAACGACGCATTTTACGATAACAGCCGAGGTACATTATTCTTCTCTCTATAGATTAAAATTATTTAGAAGAGTAGCGGTCACACCTACAAAACACAACGCATTCACAGTTTCACACAATCCTACACCCCCTCCCCGACCAAACACACACACACAACGCAAATATACTGCCTGAAAAGAAACTGAAGCACTCACAAGACATGGCCGGATGTCAGTGTAACTTCATACAAGTACACGTCATCGGCGGGTGTCTTAAATCACTTGAGAGTTCCAATTCTCTGCGCAGGTAGAACAGCCACCCGCAGTCCACTGGTGTTGTTCGTGTTTACTGTTAAGACTCGTGAGCTACATATGGCGGTGTGTAAACTACATCACACGTTGAGGACTCGAAGGAGATGTGTAATCGTGTAAGGCAGCATTATAACACAGTTTTTCAAATGGGGCTCCACTGTGGGCCTGCATTTGGCCGGCTAGTCGAATAATCCAATATCGAGATCTGAGGGGAACTGGGACGTACCAGAGGCCAGACGATGGGCTGTAGGAGAACTTGAAGGTACGCACACACGCCGTCAAGGTTCCACGAGACCACGTCTGACCATCACAAGGCAGGCGTCGTACTCTGCACCGAGAACATCGTAGCCTCTCCAAACCTGCGCCAGCCGTCCGAGATCAAGTAATGGAGTCCCTGAAACATTCTGTCTGATCCCGCAGTGTAAGTCGCCCCATGCGCAGGCCGCCGTTAACACTTCAACACAAATAGCTCCTTTTGGAATGGTGCCGTGATCAAAAAGAATTTTGGAATTTCCGTGGAACCAAACTGCTAAGGTCATCGCTCCCTGGGCTTGCACATTGCTTAAACTAACTTACACTAAGGACACCAAAGGAGGACTCGAACGTCCGACGGGGGCGGGGGTGGGGGGTGGGGGAGAGCCACGCGGCGGCCTGCCGTGATCAGGAAAGATGCATTGCTGAGGAATGGCGTTCCGCTATGTTCAGTGATGAATCGTGGTTCTGCACTGTCCCTGATAAATTGTCATGGTATGACTTCTTCAGGTCACGTCTGGCAATGGTTGAGGGCAATCTGGCGGTACAACGGAACATCGGTGGCATCCCTTCACCAGCAAGAATTTCAGATCCGTCCCAGATACAACACGCGTGAGACCAGTTTGGACGTCAACTCCGTCCCATTGCCGTTACCTAGGACACTAAAGACCAGTTGTTGTCGGCCAGCTTGCGTCTGTAGAGGATACAACGGCTTTATGACATCCTCACCCATCGAGACAGTGCAAGCATCCACGCCAATCGGCGTGTATCGTCATGTAGGTAAGAGGGCACTTATTGCTAAGTTCTTTGGAAATTTGGCTCGATTTTGTAGTGAGTGATATAACGCCGTCAGATACCCATTCAACCGGTGAAGTTTCATCCCGTTTCCTTCTCCCCTTCTGGGTGGTTGTCATTACTTTGTTCGGCAGTGCATTTCCAATCCTATTTCAGGAAACTGTAAGGCGTATGCCAGAACCGGTAATCCTCTCCCATTTGTTTATTCGCAATTGGGAACGGCTCCACCTGCTAACCGGCTGAAGAGCTCTGCCACTCTATAGTGACCCGGATCTGAAACACTCCTTGCAGTAGAGAATGAACTGATAAGGATAACAAAGGGTGCAGAAAGTTACCTCCTGTCGCCGTCCATCTCCTGCGTCCAACTTTGTGTGCGACTGGGAGACCTCTGGCAGCATGCTCCCAAACTTTCATTCATTTCCACGGAGTAGTTAACATGTTATGTTACTTTATCCAAGTCATCCTTAAATCTTCCAGAGTTGTGTCTATCTCGCCGCGCGGGATTAGCCGAGCGGTCTAAGGCGCTGCAGCAATGGACTGTGTTCCTGGTCCCAGCGGAAGTTCGAGTCCTCCCTCGGGCATGGGTGTGTGTGTGTGTGTTTGTCCTTAGGATAATTTAGGTTAAGTAGTGTGTAAGCTTAGGGACTGATGACCTAAGCAGTTAAGTCCTATAAGATTTCACACACATTTGAACATTCCCCCCCCCCCCCCTCTCTCCCTCTCTGTCCATTGCCTACTCACCCTTTCTCTCTCCATTTTAGCACCCCACTCTAACAGGAGGCTGGTGGTTCTCAACCCCACAGTATTTCTTTCCAGATAGCAACTAATTATGTGCACCCAATTTGACTGAAATTGTTTCTGGCGTTCAGGATGAGCTTTTCACCCTAGCTTTGGCCACTTATCACACACGTCAAACACTTTCCACATAACATTTAAAACAGTTCACACGTATCTGTACACCCTGAAGTTTCATTTTCACGCCCCACAATGTTTATGATGTCGTTCAAGAAAAATGTCCAAATGTGTGTAAAATCTTATGGGACTTAACTGCTAAGGTCATCGGTCCCTAAGCTTACACACTACTAAACCTAAATTAGCCTAAGGACAAACACACACATCCATGCCCGAGGGAGGACTCGAACCTCCGCCGGGACCAGCCACACAGTCCATGACTGCAGCGCCTGAGACCGCTCGGCTAATCCCGCGCGGCTATGATGTTATCTCCTGAATTATGTGTCGTACATTGATACGTTTTTGCTTGTGCATTCAGTGGTAAAAGTAAATACTCTCTGCATAATGTGTTGCGAATACAATTTGTACTAAAGCAGTAATAAAATTAGAACGTAATGCCTCACGCGGCAGTTTTACTCCACGACAGCGAATATGTAGTACGCGATAAACTTTTTTCGTCATTATGTGGGGGTTGTCAGCGAGAAGTTTCGTAAGGTTTTGAGAATATGTGTAAAGTTCGTTGCTAGTCACTGAGTAGCCTCATTCTCAAATGCTGTATCAATGAAGTAAGGATATTCGCACGTAATGGGCTCCACTCCTTTTTCACCCTGAACCCCTTTGATAGATCGGTGGTTCTCACCTCCACTGAGATTCTTTCCAGACAGTAAGTGCTATCTGTAAAACGTTTGGATGAAATCGGGTCACTGGTTTACGAGGAGATGTGAAACATACATACACAGATTCGTTTTTATACTGTGCATGGACGCAGGCATTCCAGATAACAGCAGAGAGTGCCGCGGATCCATCTATGACTCGCATTTATATGTGAAAGCCCACCCCCCTGCAGCACGTTTCGTCGCAAGTGAGGGAATCGGCGGAGAGGCCCCCCAGAGACAGTTTCCAGCAGCAGCTCGGCGGGCACTCCAGCGTATGAGGTGGGCGCCTGCCTATCTCTTTCGACACACTCTGGGCGGGGGAGGGGAAGAGCAGGGCAAGGCAGGGCAGCAAAGGGCCCGAGTTAACAAAAAGCACGCTAGTGGAGAGCGGCGTTGACGTCGCCGAGATGAGCGTGTAGATACCGTGCGGCCACTTAACGCTTACAAGGGGTGCCCCAGTCTGTATGTAAACAGAGCGTCCTGCGGGAACACGCCGCGCCTTGAGTGACGCCGAGCGGCGGCGGCGGCTAAACAACGACCAGCACACACACACACACACACACACACACACACACACACACACATTGGCCGACCGTACGGCACTCGACTCCACAGTAGGAACGGCGGTTATAGCTGTAACACCCTGTTTCCGCTTGTATCGGTTGTTTCAACGCCAGTTTCTGAAATAAACGATTTTCAGTATTTTTGTTTCTTATATTGCTACAATATACGTAGATATCGAACAAAGAACGAAAATTTTTTTGACTCCTCACTTTCAGAGAACCAAATTATTAAATAGAAAAGTAAAACAAATCTTAGTCCGTCCACCAGCAGCTTTTCGCGAAAAGTGGTAGGTAAGTGGCTGAATACTGAAAAAGATCACCACCGAGCGAGGTGGCGCAGTGGTTAGCACAGCGGACTCGCATTCAGGACTACGACGGTTCAAACCCGTCCCTGACCATCCTGATTTCGATTTTCCGTGACTTCCCTAAGTCGCTTCACGCAAATGCCGGGCAGGTGTGCCTTTGAAAGCGCACGGTCGACTTCTTTCCCTAACCCGGTGAGACCAATGACCTCTGTGTTTGGTCCGCTCTCCCCCAAATCAACTAACCAAAAGATCACCAGTGTTCTCACACTGATTGTAATATTTTGAAATTCTGCTCAATTGGGGATCACATCACTGCTTGGATATTACGAATAGCCAGTGCTAAAGGGTGAAAATTCTGGTTGACGAACTTTATTTTCCGTGTCAAATTTTCAGACTACAAGGGCTAAAAGCATATAAAGTCATTTGTATAGACACAGGTACCAGATCTGCTGCTTTCTATGTTGTAATCATTAACTGTGAATGAACAATGACACAAGCTCAGACACTTTACTGGTCTCATACAGACATAAATTTATGTACGAGGGCAGTTCAATAAGTAATGCAACACATTTTTTTTCTGAAACAGGGGTTGTTTTATTCAGCATTGAAATACACCAGGTTATTCCCCAATCTTTTAGCTACACAACACTATTTTTCAACGTAATCTCCATTCAATGCTATGGCCTTACGCCACCTTGAAATGAAGGCCTGTATGCCCGCACAGTACCATTCCACTGGTCGATGTCGGAGCCAACGTCGTACTGCATCAATAACTTCTTCATCATCCGCATAGTGCCTCCCACGGATTGCGTCCTTCATTGGGCCAAACATATGGAAATCCGACGGTGCGAGATCGGGGCTGTAGGGTGCATGAGGAAGAACAGTCCACTGAAGTTTTGTGAGCTCCTCTCGGGTGCGAAGACTTGTGTGAGGTCTTGCGTTGTCATGAAGAAGGAGAAGTTCGTTCAGATTTTTGTGCCTACGAACACGCTGAAGTCGTTTCTTTTATTTCTGAAGAGTAGCACAATACACTTCAGAGTTGATCGTTTGACCATGGGGAAGGACATCGAACAGAATAACCCCTTCAGCGTCTCAGAAGACTGTAACCATGACTTTACGGGCTGAGGGTATGGCTTTAAACTTTTTCTTGGTAGGGGAGTGGGTGTGGCGCCACTCCATTGATTGCCGTTTTGTTTCAGGTTCGAAGTGATGAACCCATGTTTCATCGCCTGTAACAATCTTTGACAAGAAATTGTCACCCTCAGCCACATGACGAGCAAGCAATTCCGCACAGATGGTTCTCCTTTGCTCTTTATGGTGTTCGGTTAGACAACGAGGGACCCAGCGGGAACAAACCTTTGAATATCCCAACTGGTGAACAATTGTGACAGCACTACCAACAGAGATGTCAAGTTGAGCACTGAGTTGTTTGATGGTGATCCGTCGATCATCTCGAACGAGTGTGTTCGCACGCTCCGCCATTGCAGGAGTCACAGCTGTGCACGGCCGGCCCGCACGCGGGAGATCAGACAGTCTTGCTTGACCTTGCGGCGATGATGACACACGCTTTGCCCAACGACTCACTGTGCTTTTGTCCACTGCCAGATCACCGTAGATATTCTGCAAGCGCCTATGAATATCTGAGATGCCCTGGTTTTCCGCCAAAAGAAACTCGATCACTGCCCGTTGTTTGTAACGCACATCCGTTACAGACGCCATTTTAACAGCTCCGTACAGCGCTGCCACCTGTCGGAAGTCAATGAAACTATACGAGACGAAGCGGGAATGTTTGAAAATATTCCACAAGAAATTTCTGGTTTTTTCAACCAAAATTGGCCGAGAAAAAAAATGTGTTGCATTACTTATTGAACTGCCCTCGTATATAGACTGAAGTAGCGAGTGAAAGTTTGGACAAAGGCCGGGAATCGAACCCGGATCTCCTGCTTACTAGGGAGGTGTGTTAGCCACAAAGTCATCTCGGCACAGCAGTTCAGACATATGTACGGATTATCCTGTAAAGGGGGAATGCAAAGTAGACTGGGGCGGCAGTGAGAATCTGGATCGAGGAAGGATGCGTGCCAAGGTAATCCACGCAGTTGCGTGAATCGCTGTGCTAAGGTGGCTTACTGGCTAACCCACGTGCCTATTATGCAAGAGACCTGGGTTCGATTCCTGGCCTTGGTACAAATGTTCACTCGCCGCTTCAGTCTATACACACAAAGTTAAGTCTTAAGTTTTCTCCTCATACTCTGTCGGAAGTTTTGTTGCAACTCCTCTGTTTTTAATATTTTAAACTAAATTGAGCATTGTAATTCACTGATACTACACTTCCAGACTAGGGATGGTGCCATTCTGTAATGCAACTCTCAGACGACGGCAGTGAGGAACTACGGTACATACCAGATGAGGACAAGTCTTACACACTGGATGTACACGCGAACCACCTAATACTAACACGTACATTATTGTCTCAGCAGTGCCAATTCCTATGTCGCGTCTTTCCTGTTCCTTTCTGACGGCATTGTTCGTTCCCTGATAGCTTTTCCCCATTTTCTACAATAACGCCGTATTTCAAAGCCATGTAAATTTTACGAATAAAAATTACCCACTGTTTACAAAAGTTTATTAGAAAAGAACAATTTTAGCACTGCTGCTACAGCTAATTGACATTTCGGTTTTTTACCTGGTTATTCAGAACTAAACTACCGGCATCAGTTTCAAGGGTCGGTTTTTTCCATCAGTATTTCTAAGTGCTGAATCCCGACGCTCACCAAAATCTTGGGCTCACACATACCAATGTCGTTACCGTTACTGCCGCTATTCATATTTCATTGATGTCATAGCTTCGCTCCATACACGACAGACCACACGACAAAGTACAGGAAATTACAAGAAAACAAATAACTGACAAGAAACAACTTCGTGAAAGGCGAAATGATACTTGGCAGACTGAATGGGACGCAACAGGAAAAGGACGCAGAGTACACACATTCCCCCAGAACATCTGACAATGAATGAACTTGAAATATACAGATCCACTTTATTGCGAGACATGGGCGGTATCCACATTATCTCCATCGTGTTGGACTAAGTAACATAGACACATTCACATGTGGAGAAATCGGGACAGAGGAACGCATCACATTATATTGCGATATGTTCAGACACATACGAGCGCAACAGCACGACAATAACGTACGACAATGCATAAGACGGCTAGATGACTGGTTAGAACTAAACACCATCACCGATAGAATTTCACATTGCACTCCACAGAGCATGCAGACGAGACGGAAAATAGGGAACCACCTCACAAGACAACACAACAGATGGAACGACTCCGACAACAAGATAATCACTGGCTCGGATGCCTCAAAAAAGTCTGAACAAGACAATATGGATTCATAGAATAATATAAAAAAATAAGAAGAATAATGCTTTCAAAGCAGAAGAAATAAAAGATCGGGAACAACATGGTCAGAAAGAAGGATGAGACTTCATGAAGACAAAATGACGGAATACTCGAAAAATAGGAAAAACAATAACGAAGGAAGAAAGGGGAACTGAAGTTGTTAACGTGATCCAAGTCGGTCAATACGATTGTTAAAGAAAAAGTATATACTGAACAGAAAACGTACAGAAAACGTACAGAAATGTATGAGGATTGTAACTACTGATAGGTAACAAGTAATGGCGTACATTTCAGAAATATAGTGAGCTGAAACTTCCTGGGGAAGCGGGGCGCGACGAACTTCCGAGACTCCCTTGCCTCAGGAAGAGCCATGACATTTCCAGTAATCAACAGTAAATTTGATATGAGACATGCACTACTTTATTATATTTAATGAAAAATTGTAAATAACATATTAATACGATCTGAAGTTAGAGCTAAGCAAACTGCTGCTCCATCTGGGACTAGCTCCAAGTAGTTCCTACGTCCTCCCGCCTGGAACAGGCAGGTGGGGGGACACATTCTTCCGTTAAAAACCTCTCCTATCATCTATTAGCTTCTTCTTAAATTTAAATTCCTACTCTTTGCTTTCCCTCAGTTTATTACAATACCAACTCATTATCGTTACTCTTGTTCTATTGTTCGCGGAAAAAGAAAAAGATGTTAGAAATATGGAAAACGTATTATGCAAAATTGTGGAATATACGACCTGCTTTTTTAAAATAGGCAGCAGGTCTTTCAATATGCAATAAACGAGTCTTCAATAATTGTAGAAAAAGTTATGGTGCTATGAAGTAGTATTGCGTCAGCTTTACGGGCGTTTTCCGGTCTCGATGTTTCGCAAAATCTTTTTTTTTTTTTTCATATTTCGGCTCCTTATAGTCATAAGAATAAGTTTTCCAACGAATTAAGTTGGGAAATCATTTTTATACCTGAAAATCACGTTTAATAGAAGCGTGCATGCGTCCACTCTAGCCGCTCTCGGTCCTTGGGGGCATTTGCGTCTACGATCGACATCTTTCTCTGTAAAGCTACTGTAACATTCTAGGTCGACGAAAATACCGAAACAGGTGCTGTACTTGCCCACAGATGTAACAAGCATATTCTTTCGACAAAAAAGATAAAAAAAGCCGTTATGGAGAAACTTTATCACAGTAGTTCAATGAATGACAATCCGCGGCGCCATTAATGTTCTGAATGTTGGTCTAAATGGAACCAAGCTGAGATGAGTGGGACACTGCATACATCCGGTCATAAGCCACCACTGAGGACTGAAGTAATGAAGCTACTGCTGACGTGAACAAACATCTGACTCATGACCATCTGATGGAATGGAGAGAGACCTTCGAGCCCACGCGCAGAACAACAATGAAGCACTGAATTCATTACTTTCGACTTAAGCTCCAAAATGCGTTTTCGAGTAGAAAAGTCGTCCTAATTACTAACAATCGAACGTGCGTCATTTTTAAAGACGGATTTAGGAGTATCCCACAAAACATGAAAAGTTGTGCGAGTCGTTATCGACACCACAGCTTGCTAACTCCCCTCGTTCCAGAGCAGCGTAGAGGTTACAACTGCGGGCAGAGAGGCTGAGAGGCTAGTGCTTTGGATAATTAGACCTTCGAAAAAGAGGAGCGTTTACTGTATGACCTACAAGTAGCAGATTAACGGTAAGCTGAAAAAAAATTAAAAGTTAAATAAGCAAAAATCGAACTAAAAACTAACGTGGTTCGTATGATTCAAACAAATCTACTCGGGATACTTGTATGCCATTTCGGATTTAATAAATCAGACACACACTCAGCACAATGTTTTGAAGAGGAGAAAAGTGAGAGCGAAGTTTATCCCGCATGCCTTCACTCCCGAACGAAAATTAACGGTGAGTGGACGCCTGCAGTCACTCGACTGAAATGAAAATTGCGGGCAATTTATGTTTAAAAAAATCATCAGGTAAAACGAGACTTGGTGTTATCGATACGGACCTGCCACAAAATGACAAAGTGCACGATGGGTCGCCAAGACCGAGGAGGGTGCCACTTAGACGCTCTAGTTGAAATACACCCCATAGAAGAACGTTTCTGACAGTTTCACGCTGCTCTGTGAGCGTTACGTGCGTTATACTCACGTCAGGGCAGATAATGAAGAACACCTGAAGGATCAGAACCAGTGCCTTAGCTTTTATCTGGCGAGGTATCCTTTACATACTCCAGTCTTCGCCTTTGTCTCTCCAGTTTCTTCCGGTGCTGAGTTAACTAATCTTGAATACCATTGGAGATATTCCACTAACATGTTTCACTAACCTGTTCCTCACCTGTTGGTTTTAGCCTCGCTTGATTTCATACTTTGTAGGTGTACTTAATCTTTAACGTATTAGGTTGGTGCGTAAGTTAGTAGCGTTTTTGTTTTTAGTGTTGGTATTCCATTTGATATGAGTTTACTTCTGGATTGTTACTTTTTTTTGTTTGCAGTTCACTGCTAACTAAACACACCGTCCGAGACGGCCCCAGAAGACATTACGCTAGTATCTTCTAACACGGCTTCTAGCTTTCATAAGCAGAGACTTGTAAAGATGCTAGAAAATGGATGCTAGAAAATGGAGTGCCAAGTGGAGAAGCCGGAATATTCCCGACGTATTCCTCCGATTGGGTTCTATAGCCAGAAGCATCAGCGCCATGTATGGGGATAATGCCACTGGACAGCGCACGGCAAAAAAAAAACTGTTTTCTCGTTCTGAGGAAGATCGTTTTGTCATCACTGACTCTCCTCGTTGAGGGAGACCTTCGGGGTTTGATGAAAATCGTTTAAACGCATTAATGATACACGTCACTGTAGCCGAGACCTGGCAAATGTGATGACCCGCGATCATTGCACTGTCGTGCGACATTCGCATGCACTGGGGAAGGTTAAGAAAACTGATGTACGGGTACCGCATGCTCTACTAAGCCAAAACCAAAGTAGGGGGTGGTCAGTGTGCATCTCAGCTTACCCGTCACCAGTTAGGTCCTGAGCAACACCGACCGTTCCTATCCTGTACCATTACTACTGACGAGAAATTGTGTCTTTTTGCTAACATAAGGAAAGGGATAATTGTGTCCAAACAAAACAGAATCCCCGCACAAAGACCTGCGCACAATGGAACAATATGTTTAGCATTTGGTGGAACAGCGACGGCGTGATGTACTAAGAACTGCTTCCCCGAGGCCAAACCATCGCTGCTGGCATTTACTGCCAACAACTGAGACGTCTTGAGGACGCAATCCAAGAACGACTGCGTGAAGTGAAACTAACCACGTAACGCCCCCCCCCCCTCCTACCCCTAACTGACGGAAAACACTATCTACCCTATTCAGCTGCTCTTCCGCCCTCAGATTTTCCGTTTTTTCCACTCTTTAGCGAACAACCTTCAAGGAACTTCCTTCACGGATAAAAATGCATTCCGAAGGTGACTCAACGACTTCTTCGCCTCAAAACCACGTGATTTCTATAGTCACTGAATCTAAAAGTTACCTCAACGTTGTCAGTGTTGTAAATAGTTTAGAATAATATATTACTGATAACTAAAGCGCGTGTTACGTGAAACTTGTGTACCAACACAGTATGTGTGTAACACCAGAATTGAAATGGTTCCAGTTACTTTTCCTCTCCGGCCGTGGTGGCCGAGCGGTTCCAGGCGCTACAGTCTGGAACCGCGCGACCGCTACGGTCGCAGGTTGGAATCGTGCCTCGGGCATGGATGTGTGTGATATCCTTAGGTTAGTTAGGTTTAAGTAGTTCTAAGTTCTAGGGGACTGATGACCTGAGAAGTTAAGTCCCATAGTGCTCAGAGCCATTTGAACCATTTTTTTACTTTTCCTCCGAATTTCCAGCGGTTGAGGTTTCAGCTCCATACGACGCTGTACACCAGACATATACTTTCAGAAATTTCTTATATCTTTACAAGTCTCTGCTTATGAAAGCTAGAAGCCGTGTTAGAAGTTACTAGCGTAATATCTTCTGGGGCCGTCTCGGACGGTGTGTTTAGTTACCATATGATGTGAGCAGTTCTCAAGTGTCAGTTTGTAGACTGTAACGTAGGTGAAATATCTATTATTGTCACAATGGCAAAATAGAAATGGACCACGGATTGAACCCCGCGGAACTCCTTGAGATCACGTTTTCCTGATTGTGACCTATCCGTCCCGTACAAGACTCATTGGTATTCCTCATGAGAAGAAGCACGTTAGTGCAGTGACGGAGATACTTAAACAGGTGGTTACCACCCATATTGGCGCTTCTGCAGAGTAAGCAGTGGGAAGGGCAGGTGCGAGTTTGCCTGGCAGTAGGGCGGCGTAGTGTGGAGGCACTTGGCGCAGCCCGGCCTGCGGCGCCGTACGGAGGGTCCTTGACTGGTGGGCCGGCCGGCCGGGTTAATGAGGAAGCCAGGCTTACCAACACTGCGGACGCGTCTCGCCGGCGCCGGCGCCCGCCCTGCGACACCCCGGCCACGGGCCAGCGCAGCTTCCGCCTAGGTCTGGGACAAAGCAGGCCACTCCACCACTGCCTCGTCTACTGTACGTGACCGTGCGAGGTGGCGCGGCGGTCAGCACACTGGACTTGCAGTCGGGAGGACGAACGTTTCGGCCATTCTGATTTAGGTTTTGCAGTGATTTTTCTAAATCGTTCCAAACAAATGCAGCGAAAACGGCACCTCTTCCCCATCCTTTCGTAATGCGAGCTTTTGCTCCGGCTCTTAACGATCGCGCTGTCGACACGACGTTAAGCTCTAACCTTCCTTTTTCTTCTACTGTATACGGTCGTACCAACGAAACATTAGACCACTTTACCGATTCGATTCAAGAGTTCCCAGTAAATATCAAGCAGCATGACTACCACTCTTGCAATCTTGTCGATTACGAACTGTCACACTTATCAATAATAATAAGAACAAATGGTTCAAATAGCTTTGAGCACTATGGGACTTAACTGCTGAGGTCATTAGACCTCCAGAACTTAGAACTACTTAAGCCTAAATAGTTAGACCTCCAGAACTTAGAACTACTTAAGCCTAAATAACCTAAGGACATCACACACATCCACGCCCGAGGCAGGATTCGAACCTGCGACCGAAGCGGTCGCGTGGTTCCAGACTGTAGTGCCTAGAACCGGTCGGCCACCACGGCTGGCTAAGAAGAACCAATGCTTGCCTTTGATCATGATGAACGTTCTATTGAGTACAAATAAACAACAATATTTGTATAGATGTTTTTATGGTTCAAAAATGGTTCAAATGGCTCTGAGCACTCTGGGACTCAACATCTGAGGTCATCAGTCCCCTAGAACTTAGAACTACTTAAACCTAGCTAACCTAAGGACATCACACACATCCATGCCCGAGGCAGGATTCGAACCTGCGACCGTAGCGGTCACGCGGTTCCAGACTGAAGCGCCTTTAACCGCACGGCCACACCAGCCGGCGATGTTTTTATGTTTTGTGCATGTAAATTACCTGCATCAGAAGCAACGGCTTTGGTTGCAAAAAAGCGCAGAATTTACGAGATCAACTAATTTTTATTTCTCACAACATGAGAGATATATATTGTGAGGACAGAAAGTACACAACGGACTAACACTGAAGGATGGGCGTGCTAATTATGTGCAAAACAAAAAAACAGAGAAGTCGCCCGGAAATCCTATCATTTACTACGTAGTTTTCGCACAGCGGAATTCCGATCTGAGCTATTCTTTTTACAACAGTGTTCCATAAATTCCTAATCTCTCCAATTTTTTTAAGAACTCGGTAGTTCGTGATCTTGCCGGCCCATTTGATTTACAGAATGCGCCTGCAACACCCAGTTCCAGCCGACCGGGGTGGCCGAGCGGTTCTAGGCGCTACAGTCTGGAACCGTGCGACCGCTACGGTCGCAGGTTCGAATCCTGCCTCGGGCATGGATGTGTGTGATGTCCTTAGGTTAGTTAGGTTTAAGTAGTTCTAAGTTCTAGGGAACTGATGATCTCAGATGTTAAGTCCCACAGTGCTCAGAGCCATTTGAACCATTTTTTTTTTTTTTTTTTTTTTTAACCTACGACTGAGCCAGATCATAGTTTCATTTCAGATCCCTACGAACTGTTTCAGCCACGCGTTTTTATTGAGTTCATCGATTCCAATTACTGATTTTATAATCACAGGATACCACTTTTTCCGTTTTGTAAAGTGTACACTTTCATATCTGTTGCCAGTCTTTGCACCACTTTGACAAGAACTGACTGGATATTTGTACAGTTTCCAGACTGTGCTTCGATATAGACAAACGCATAAACTGCATTAAGTCCACGTCATTAATATACAGTATAAGTAACACGGGTCCGAATACGCTTCCATGGGCACACCTGATGCGCCTCGTACATCTGTCAGTGACACGCCACCAATATCACACGCTGCGTCCATCCTACCAAGAAATCCTATATCCCGTCACAAATTTCGTTCGATACCCACATATCTCTACTTCTGCTAATAATCGTTGGCGTGGTTCAGAGTCAAACGCTTTTCAGAAGTAAAGAAATATTGCATCCACCGCATTGTCTGGAACCGTGCCTTTCAGGACATTGTTGTTCTTATTGTTGTTGTTTGTTGGGACTTCAGGGGGCAAAGCAGCTGACGTCACGACTGAAAATAGGCCGTTTTCTACGGTAAGCACTCCGTGCTACACGAAGTTAGTTTGCACAGAAGTAGGATAGCAGGGCGGGTACGAGGACAGATAAATATCAGGCAGTGTATAACTTACAGTGATAACACTTCTGGTGATGAAGTATGAGGAAGCCCCCGCAATTGCCCTAGTAATACAAGGAGGGGCTGTGGGGGAGCCACCCATTTTAACGTGTTCTCAGTGGTCCAGGCGAGAGGGTTTTCAACATCCAACTGGCCGAGATCACTGGGGGAGGGCCAAGTCAAATGAACCACACGCAATTGCACGAGGTTCCAGGGTTGTCCGGGGAGAGGGAGGTGACCTCGAAGGTAACACGCCCAGTTCCCTCATGTGTAACCTCACACTTTGAAATAAGAACGTTATCTTCGATAGAGGCGGCACAGATACCCTAATCGCAGACGACCCTAATTTCCATTAGCAGGTGAGTAAAAAGTTAATGAGTAATGGAAGTAAGTCTGGATCGCTAGTTGAAAAGCAATATAGATAGCGCAGAGATGAAATGAAAAATTACAACAACCCTCCTTCTAGCGGAGAAATAACACAGCCCACCGATTGCCAATACTTTTTAATACACTGAACCGGTTGGCTGTGTTATTTCTCCGTTGAAACTTATATACGGTTACTGAGATAGCCATGTTCAAAACCGTAACATCCCTTCTTCTCTAACGGGCCGTTCGGACAAAGTTTCTATAACAACAGGAAAGTAAACTAAGAATGGAAATGTCAAACGGAAGTGACATTTGTTCACAAAAGGCGATTTCAGTGCTACTCTGTTCACGTCACTCTGTTATATGTCCTTAAACTTTTTCCAAGTGCAAAATTATGGAGAAAATACTTCTGACATTATCTGTGTGCCAAGTAGTGCTTGCCTCGGCAGTTCCAGGTGCCATGCGTCATGCATGGAATTTCTTTCGCAACAATTGAGTAAGATCGTCGAGTCAACTAAAGCCATGAACCCATACCATATAATTTCAATCCGGCCATGCGTCATGCATGGCCTTTCTTTCGCAACAATTGAGTAAGATCGTCGAGTCAACTAAAGCCATGAACCCATACCATGTAATTCCAATTCGGCCAATGCAGGCGTATAGGATCAGCAAATGCAGTATGATCAAAGTGTCTCTTACTGATCCATCTCAATCACCTGTTAACAATTCTTGCACTGAAACAGAAGAAGGGGACATTTCAAAATGCTGTATTCGAAATATGCCATTGCGTACTTCATCTGAAAGAACAGCCTGTTCGTCAGTTGTAAAACAGGAAGGACTATGGCGATGCAACCATTTCTTTCTAAACAACACATGGAGTTTCACAGTAAACTTTGCAATATCTGTTCTCAAGAATGAAGTTGCCTAAGAACCAGAAGTCGGTACTGAGAGATTTTTATTGAATTTAATTACGTAAATTCTTATGTAAAACATTCAAAAAATATGAGAGATGGTTTTTCTTGACTACAGTATTACTAGTTAAAATATTAATGATGTATTTCTGTACTTGCATTGTCGCATACAGAACGTTGTCACTCATTATTAACGGCATTTCGAACAAAAAATTTTTTATTGTCAGTTCCCTGGTATGGCACTTCGAACTTTCCTAATAATTCATTAATTTCCTAATTTGTCCCACTATTTTTTTCAGTGATGAGGTGAGCAGCATAATTCTGTGGTATCAGAAAAGCTTTTTAATTTTTTTGATACTAATAAGTTATCTACAGAAAGAGAGACATAGTTTTTTCTTTATTCTCCTGACAGTGCGAGATTTGGCACATAGAACGTTTGACACTTCCACTCATGAAATCTCGTTCGCCCTGTGACGTCAAGTATTTAGTGAATCAACACCAATACGGCATACCTCCCGGTTTCGCGAGTAAGCTGTAAGCGCTTGCAGTGGCGTATCCGGAGCGGTTAAACAAAAGACGAAACAACGAATTACGCGGCCGCTTTCATTCAGCAAAAGGGGGAATTCCCGTCGGAATTGGCCGCGCTACAGCTCTGCCAAGCCCGGGCAGAAAGAACCTCCAGCCACGCTCCGGCGCCGGCTGATGACAGCGGCCGCCTATCTTATCTGGGCGGCCATTCCCCGCGGAATGCGCGCCCGGTGCCCCACACCCTCCGCCACACACCAGCGCTCGCGCAGTACCACCAGGCTCCCAACGAGTGCCAGACCAAGGCGGCTGTTACGCACTCGCTAACTGCTCTCACACGCACCAAAATCAAGTGCGGTGTACAATGAAATTGTTTTTTCCTTAATACATAAAAAATTACATTAGTTTCCCGTGCTGTGGAACACTCCTTTCCTCACAATCCGGAAGACCTCGGTAAAGGAACGGAGAGAATACCTATTAAATAGAATTAGAAAAAAGTGAAGGGCAAGATTGTTGTTTATCACCGATGCCCTTCAGCACATACTGTACCTGGGGAAAAAAAGAGAGACAGAGAGAAAATCGAGTCAAAGTTACAAATAACTTGGCCACATGAGCCGACTTTGCCCTGGATGCACGCACTGATTCGATTGGGTGACGTATCATGAAGCAGTTGTATCCCCTCCTGAGACAAATGACCTGACAACGGTTATGACTGGTACTTGGTATACTAAATACTACCACTGGATCAGACTTGACATCCGAAGTGGTTTGACACGTGTTCTGTGTTGTTGTTGCGGTCCTGTCCAATTACTGGTTTCATGCAGCCCTCCATGTTACTCTATCCTGTGCGAGCCTCTTCACATCCAAGTACCTACTGCAACCTACATTCTTCTGAATCTGCTTAATGTACGCATCTCTTGGCCTCCCTCTACGATTTTTACCTACCAAGCTTGCCTCCAGTACTAAACTGGCGATCCCTTGATACCTCAGAATGTGTCCTACCAACCGATCCCTTCTTTTAGTCAAGTACGAGGTGCATTCAAGTTCTAAGGTCTCCGATTTTTTTTCTCCGGACTGGAAAGAGATAAAGACGCTTCGTGAAAGAGCACTAAAGACACCGTAATATAACTAGTTTCTTTTATTAGAAGCTACGCTCAGTCTGAAGTAATACTGTCACCAGAAACCTTGTTACTTTCTTTCTCAAATCCGGTGGGCATGTGTTTAAAGAGCACTGGAGTATTAGAATCTGATTGTCCGAGTAGACTGCCAGTACTGCATTAATTTTAACCATTTATAGAATAAAGCGCACTTCTGTGAAACTACGTATCGCCTTTCATTAGTGAAATAATACTTGCTTATTCGCACATAAATTTTAACCATCCATCATTCAACAGGAACGTCATACACGACGGGCGTTCAATACGTAATGAAACACATTATATTATCTGAAAGCGGGTTGCTTTTATTTAGGATTACGATACACCATTAAATTCCCCACTCTTTTGGCTACAAAACATTGCTTTTCCAACATAATCTCCTTTGAATGCGACGGCCTTACGCCACCTATGACCGCATGGTACCACTCTGGAAGTCGACCTCGTGCCGCATCAATAACCTCCCCACCACCCACATACAGATTCCGCAGAGTACATGCTTCATTGGCCAAACAGTTGGAAGTCCGCAGGTGCGAGATCCGGGCTTCAAGATGGACGAGGAAGAACAGTCCAATGAAGTTTTGTGAACCCGTCTGTGGTGCGCAGACATGTGTGAGGCCTTGCATTGTCACGGAGACTCAAGTCGTTTCTTCAATTTCCTGAGGTTAGCACAACATACTTCTGAGTTGATCGCTGCACCATGAGGGAGGACATCAAACAGAATAACCCCTTCAGAGTCAAACGAGACCGTCGCCGTGACATTAACGGCTGAGCATGCGGCTTTGGAACTTTTTCTTCTTCGGAGCACAGGTTGTGTGGCGCCACTGTTGCGGATTGCCGGTCGGCACGCGGGAGATCGGACACTTCCCGCGGTCTCGTTGCAATGATGACAAGAGGTCTCGGCCAACAACTCACCGCGCTTTTGTTCACTGACACCTTCTGCAAGCGTCTATGAATATCTGCGATGCTCTGGTTTTCCGCCAAAAGGAACTGAATGTCAGCTCCCTGCTTGGGACGGACGCCCATTTCAGAGGCTACTCACAGCGCCGCCACCTGCCGGAACTTCATGGAACTGTAGGGGCTGAAGCCGGAGGCAGTGCACGATGCCCCACAACAAATTTGCCAGTATTTCAATCGAAACTGGCCGAGAAAAAAATGTGTTGCAGTACTTACTGAACGCCCCTGTACTTTTATCACGTAAATTAACCGTTACGTGCTCATAACCAAGTTGGAAATGCCTTTATACTCCTAAGTCGCCCATACTGCCACTGGTAGCGTAATAAATCATTGTATTGTATGGTACTGTATGTTAACCAGCGACCTAGAAACGACGGAGAGGCTTCGTCCCCGCCGCAGCCGCAGTGGTCCACAGCCCCACGACGACTACCGCAGTCCACTTCACCCCTCCACCGCCCCACACACTGAACCCAGGGTTACTGTGCGGTTCGGCCCCCGGTGGACCCCCCAGGGAACGTCTCACACCAGACGAGTGTAACCCCTATGTTTGCGTGGTAGAGTAATGGTGGTGTACGCGTACGTGGAGAACTTGTTTGCGCAGCAATCACCGACATAAATGTAACTGAGGCGGAAAAAGGGGAACCAGCCCGCATTCGCCGAGGCAGATGGAAAACCGCCTAAAAACCATCCACAGACTGGCCGCCTCACCGGACCTCGACACAAATCCGCCGGGCGGATTCGTGCCAGGGACCAGGCGCTCCTTCCCGCCCGGAAAGCGTAATAAACCATACTCAAACGTCTACTCAACGCGTGGAAAGACGCTTAACGCGGTTCTTCAGTGAAACTACAATTTCCTTAATACACAAAACAGTAAAATCGGGATGTTAGCTTCAAAGATGGAAACTGGCGACATTAAGATAAAGCGTATATAACTTCTGTGCCGCGGCTAAGGCTGACGTCACTATAGTGGCGCCACAGAATTTGCGTCTTTCCACACACAACTTTTGTGACGCCATTCGAGTGGCGTCATTGCCGTTGTATGTGGCACAATCCGTGACGCCACGTTAGTTGCATCTGTAGAGCCAGGCAAGTGCTCGGCTGAGAGGCGGCCTCCCGCCACAGGCTGACAGCCCTCGGCAGCGACCTGCCCGGCCCGGGCGCGCTCCCAGACCTGCCGGCCGGCCGGGCGGCGGCGCAGCTGCCGGCGCTTGTTAGAGGCGGCTGTGAATAATAAGCGCGGCGCCACCCTACGTAACCTCCGCGGCAAAAAGCGGTCCGCCGCTTCCTGCCTTTCTTGCCGCTGCCAGAGGGTTGCTGCCGGGCACGCAGTGACGTCACGGGCGCGGCCCACCCCGCTCTCTGCTCGCCCCGTCGTGGGCGAACGTCTGGGCGGATGGACGACACTCAGTTCTGTAAATACAGTATGGCACAACGAGGGTGTGTGCCGTGGGCGTCATTTCCACGTTTCGCCGTTTCGTGGCAGGAGACACAAACGAGGAGGCAGACCTCATCTTACCAGCAAAAAATATAGAAGAGGTTGACAGAGCCTTCATACTTTAGCAGTTAAGGCCTGCTTGAAGATCAGTATCAATAAGAATTTGTGACCGACATAAAGAAAACAACTCTGCAGGAGACACCTTCATAAGATGAGTGAATGGGGGAGGAAGTATATGAACATGAGATAGGAAATATAATGTGAGAAGAATCTGATAGAGCACTGAAAAATCTAAGTCAAACCAAGGCCTATGGAGTTGGCAATTCTATCAGAATTGTTGACACCCTTAGGAGCGCCAGCCATGACACAACTATGCATGATATCTGAGACAGGTGAAATACCCTCACATTTGAAGAACAATATATTAATTGCAATTACAAAGAAACAGGTGCTGACTGCTGTGAACATTACTGAATTATCAGTTTACTACACCATAGTTGCAAAATAATGGCATTAATTATCTACAGATGAATGGAAAAATGCCAGAAGCCCACCTTTGGAAAGATCAGTTTGGATTCTGGAGAAGTGTAGTAACAAACAAGATAATAGTGACCCTATGACTCGTCTTAGAAGATAAGTTTAAAAAATTTAAACCTATATTTATAACATTTGTAGACTAACAGAAGCTTTTGACAATGGTGAATTGTTATGTCTTTGAAATTCTGAGAGCAGCAGGAATAAAATACCAGAAGCAAAAGTTATATACATCTTATACAGAAACAAGAATGCAGTTGTAACATTCAATGAACATGAAGGGGAAGTAGTAGTTGAGAAGGGAGTGAGATAGGGTTGTAGGCCATCTCGACATTATTCAATACATTGAGCAAGCTGTAAAGGAAACCAGACAAAAATTTGGAGAAGGAATTAAAGTTCAGAGAGAAGAAACAAAAATATGTCAGAGACTGCAAAAGGCTGAGAAAAGGAGTTGAACAGAATTGATAGTGACCTGTAAAGAGGTTACAAGTGTCAACAAAAGTAAAACAAAGGTAATGGAATGCAGTCGAATTAAATCAGGTGATGCTCAAGCAATGAGATTAGGAAATCAGCCATACACATCAGATGCACCAGCTATGAAAGGGCATACCACTTCAGCAGAATTATCTAGTCTCTCGAAGTGCCTCTCCAAGAACGTCAAACTTTCACACACCACACGATACTGTATGCCTCGTAATGGCCGGGAAGGGTCCGCTCAGGACACCATAGATCAAGGAGATGAACATCCTGAGGAGGATCCAAGGACCCGCCAGAGAAGAGGAAGGCTCCTACAGAATCCAGTCCATTGACGTGCCGTAGCAGCACCACAAGGACACCGTCACTTGTGTAAGGAAAAGGCTGTGGTGTCACCGCCAGACACCACACTTGCTAGGTGGTAGCTTTAAATCGGCCGCGGTCCATTAGTACATGTCGGACCCGCGTGTCGCCACTGTGTGATCGCAGACCGAGCGCCACCACAAGGCAGGTCTCGAGATACGGGATAGCACTCGCCCCAGTTGTACGGACGACGTAGCTAGCGATGCACACTGACGAAGCCTCGCTCATTTGCTGAGCAGATAGTTAGAATAGCCTTCAGCTAAGTCAATGGCTACGACCTAACAAGGCGCCATTAGCAGTATATTGTCTGAAACTACAGAGTCTCACTTGTATCATCAAGAACGCTGTATACAATGATGGATTAAAGTTAAGTATTCCAGGAGCTACGTACTTTTCTTTATAGCATTCATTAGGTATCCTGTTTCAGACCTCACGCCATCCAGCTTTAGCTTAGCGCGTGCCTTTCGGCTTCCTCTCATTGTGTCTAGGCTGTCTTGTCTAGACACAACAAAGGCGGCTGGCCTCTTACCCAAATCTGACCCGCTCGAATCCCGAGAGTCTCACCAACAGGATCTTCACAGCGATAGGTAAAGGGAACGCCTGCAAGAGCAAGTGGATCACATCGGTAACGTCGGATCTGAAGCACCTGGAGATCCCACTCGACAAAACACAAGACCGACTGTGTTTCCAGCGAGCTTTGCCAATGTCCTTCGCCAAGGCAACAGGAACCAAATAGACCGAAAAGAGAAAGCTGGACCACGACCAGAAAATGAAGCAGTACTAGAAAAAGAAAGAAGAAGAAGAAGAGGGTAGGAAAGGGAGACGAGAGCTCTCACAGGAACGATTACGGCATTCGCCTTAAGCAATTTAGTGGTCACACAAAACCAAACTCTTTTTTAACTGGTACCTTAAAGAACAGGTGCTGACCATCAGCGATCAAATTTTGCTTTCGGGACCCACATTTTAATAATTCACTGCCTCCCACTACAGTAATTTCAGGCAGTGGGACTTACATGATTACTGGGTGTTAAAAAGAACGTAATCCATATTTTGAGTGGTGGTAGTTTGGATCAAAACATAGAAAAAATGTAGAGTAAACATTGGCTCTAAAATATAAGCCCAGACAAATGAAAACGAGACAACTAGAAAAAAATTACGTGAAAATTTATTACTTCAAAAGTAATCCCTGTGACTGTTAACACATTTTTCCCATTGTGAGACAAACAGTCAGTGCCTCCATGGGAAAATGTTTGCCGTTGCCTAAGGAACCATGATTTCACGCAGCCGCGCACCTTTCCGCCCGAAGCAAGTCAGCGGCCACAAATGTCTTTTCTCAGGACTCCAAAATTATGGAAATCGCATGGGGAGTGATGTGAACTGTATGGACGATACGTAAGGGCTTCCCAGCGAAGCTTCTGCAGCGTATTCGAAACTACCTTGGCCGGCAGCATCCTGCAACAGAATAATGCCGTCCGTCGACATTCCTCGGCTTTTGGGCTTCATGGCGCAGTTCAATTTCTGCGCTAATTGAGGCGTTGAGATAAAAAAAAGGAACTTGTCATCCCTTTTGGGATATATGAGTTGTCGTGTAGTTGTTATTTTCACATGATTCCGCGTCTATTGTTGAAATTACGTTTCGTGAAGGAGGAGGAGGATTTGTCCGAGAGACAAGTCCTAGAGACGTAACGGCAGCACTAGCGAGATGCATTAAAAAGAAGGTTATGCGTTCGGAGCATACCAAATGGAAAGGAAACTCTGGTTCTAGAAGGGAAACAGTGAAGACTGAGAGCAAATAGTCGTGTAATTTTCACTGTTTGTACTCTCTGTGCGCAATACACTGACGGGAAAAAATTGCAACACTAGAAAATAATTAATGTAGAGTAAGGAAATGTCGGAACTGATTAACATCGCAAGATCACAGCTTAATCTAAGCGGGAGGTAGGCCACTGCAAATGCGGCAATGCTGGTTCGATAATAACGGTATAACCGCTAGAATGTTGAATGTTTAGTCTTCAAGTAATGATCGATGGGATCGCTGTGTTAAAACGAGGTCTGTGGATTCCCGTAAATGTATGCAGGCCCTTATTTCGATTGCACGTGAGGTGGGATTCTTCCGACAAGTCAGTCAGGGGGCCAAAAAACTGGAAGCTTAGACGCTGAAGGCGCTGTGATTTGACATTTTAATTCTCCCCTGTTACAAGCGAACGTACTGAAAAGTTTACTGACATCCATTATATTGTCCATTTTGATATTTATTGTTTAATTGTGAACGTTTATACAAATAGTTGGAATATGTGTGAACATTTTGAAATGATCGAAAAGAATATTTCACTTGCAAAAGAGCTATTTGTTTAATTGCTTGTACGGACAGAGCACTGACTTGTTTGAATGTCGTCCACCGCTTGCGACCCGTTCTTGTAATACAAAGTTAAGTATTGTCAATCTTCTTTGTTGTAATAAAAGCTATTAACGTCAATTGCTTGAATTGTTGTATAGCTATCCGAGAAAGTAGCATCCTTTAGGTACCCTATAAGCGACGAGTGGGCAGGACCCCACACATAGAATCTCTGATGTGACATACTGGGGTGCATGCGCAATATGGTGCCAATGTAGACCGTATCACACGGTACTCGCGTAACTTGCCTGGCAGCAACCTACCTTACTCAGCGTACGACGCACTAACACCGTCACATAGATGAATGTTGCAGATGTAACGCACATAGTGTCTTGGTGTCCTCACTACTCCTGACATGTTGTCTCACACTGCAGCAGTGGGGGACTGGCAGAGCGAATGCTTGCACAAGTTTACGTTTCACATCCTGTGGAAATAGGGTCGGAAACTTTTCGAAGCCTTGAGGACCAGCTGGATTCTGCCTGCAAGTGGCGACACTATTTTTCTGCCTAGCTGAGATGATCTCACACGGAATGCGGATTCCTTTTAAAATCCTTTCGCTTGCGCAGAAACACGGATTAAGTTTCCCGATAACACTGAATATGTGGTAACAGCTTTTCGATGCATGTTCTCATTACCGTTGCTCTACTGCGTTTTCGTTTAGAGGAGTTATGTTTTCCTTGGCCTCTGCTGTGTACCAGGCCTACACAGCGAATACAGCGGCCGCCACCACGCAGGCAGGAGCACCCGCCCGGCACCTCTCACGAAGAGGAGAGGACACGGCATGTGCCACAACGCGATTTTGTACAACCTTCACTCATTGAAGGGCGGACCGAAAGAAGTGAACACGTGTCTCGACTCATCCGTAGATATTCGACAGTTTGCGAGAAAACGGTGTCAAAGGATTCAAGGTACTTTATATGCCTTTTAGCGACTGTACAGTTCAACCGAAGTGTACCACAGTGACTACCGTTGGGGCTTCACACCTTACAGCCCCATGTTTGAAACTCGATTATTATTGTTATTTTTTTCCATTTATCTATCGATGTTCGTAGACGATTACTACATCAATGTTTTTCAGTGGATACTGCAATACCATTGTCCTTATTTGTACAATAACGGTTATGTCTGGTGAAATAATTTAAAAAAAATTAAAAATTATTTAAAACTGTTTTCGTGAAATTCTACTAGTGAGTGTTCATTAACAATCAACTGCAATTTCCAGAAAAGGGACCCGTTACGCGTGGTTCGACGCGAAATTGTTGCCAACAAGTGAATTCACACGGTAACTGTCACAGTGGCGAGCTTGCTCCCGCGCAATGCTCATGGTGTTCAGAATATCTCTACGATCAATGTCACCAAAGGCAATGCACCAAATCCTCTTGAAGAATGAACACAAGAAAAGAATGTACACTATGTCATCAAAAGTTTCCAGACACTTGGCTGAAAATAACTTCCGAGTTCGTGGCGCCCTCCATCGGTAATGCTGCTATTCAATACGGTGCTGGCCCACCCTTAACCTTGATGACAGCATCCACTCTCGCAGACATACGTTCAATCAGGTGCTGAAAGGTTTCCTGGGGAATGGCACCCCATTCTTCACGGAGTGCTACACTGAGGAGAGGTATCGATGTCGGTCGGTGACACCTAACACTAAGTCGGCGTTTCAAAGCATCCCAAAGGTATTCTATAGGATTCGGGTCAGGACTTTGTACAAGCCAGTCCATTACAGGGATGTTATCGTCCTGTAACTAATCCGCCACAGGAAGAGCATTATGAACAGGTGCTCGATCGGGTTGAAAGGTGCAGTCGCCATCCCCAAAATTGCTCTTCAAAAGTGGGAGGCAAGAAGGTGCTTAGAACGTCAATGTAGGCCTGTGCTGTGATAGTGCCATTCAAAACGACAAGGGGTGCAAGCCCCCTCCATGAATAACACGACCACACCTCAACACCACCGCATCGGAATTTTACTGTCGGCACTACACACACTGGCGGATGACGTTCACCGGGCATTCGCCATACCCACACCCTGCCATCGCATCGCCACATTGTGTACCGTGATTTGTCACGCTACACAACGTTTTTCCGCTGCTCAATCGTCCTATGTTTACGCTCCTTACACCAAGCGAGTTGTCATTTGGCATTTACCGGCGCGATGTGTGGATTATGAGCAACCGCTCGACCGTGAAATCCACGTTTTCTCACCTCCCGCCTAACTGTCATAGTACTTCCAGTGGATCCTGATGTAGTTTGGAATTCCTGTGTGATGGTCTGGATAGATGTCTGCCTATTACACATTACGACCCTCTTCAACTGCCGGCGTTCTCTATCAGTCAACAGACGAGGTCGGCCTGTAAGCTTTTGTGCTGTACGTGTCCCTTACGTTTCCACTTTACTATCACATCGCAAACAGTGGACCTACGTATGTTTAGGAGTGTTGAAAACTCGCGTACAGACGTATGACACAAGTGACACCCAATCACCTGACCACGTTCGAAGTGCGTGAGTTCCGCAGAGCTGCTCCATTCTGTTCTCTCACCATGTCTAATGACTACTGAGGTCGCTGATATGGAGTACCCGGCAGGCAGCACAATGCACCTGATACGAACAACGTATGTTTTTAGGGGGACCGGATACTTTTGATCACATAGTGTGTAAGAATTATGAACTGACAAAGGAATGAAATACAAGAATATGAGAACTTAAAAATATAGACCCGAAAATACAATATACACACACATTATTTAGGTTATTGCACTTGCTGTGTTGTCCACGTCAGGTCCGAGCGGCAGCCTCCACTTGACACAAATTCGGACCACTTTCTGCTTCCGCGCCACGTCCACCAGCGCATTGTACTGGTCTGCTGATAGTTAGCCAGACCGTCCAACGGAACGGTATCAACCGCGGAATACACTGCTTTCGACTTGCACTGGCGGAGATGGAAATTCTTCCGCTGACAGGCACTTTCGATTTGTACTGGAGGAGACGGAAATCCTTCCGTCGAGACAAGACAAAACGTGACACGTCATGGACACACTGACAGTTCCGACACTCAGTCGGACCGTTCAGTACTGTGTCTGCAATTACGCTACGGAGCAGAGTTCCACAAGTTCCGCAGAGAAGAAAACATTACGACTTAGCAGTCGCTATTTACGGAGCGATAGGAGTAGCTAAGTTTCTGCTTAATTACACTCTAACGAGTTGCGCTCTGGCAAAACTGCAGTTCGGTTGTTTTGGTACACAACATAACTGATGTAGCAAATGGTAGGTTTGTCGGTAGTATTGATAACAGTGACGGGGAAAGAAACATAAATGAGCGTGTGTAAGAGAAACTGGGTGATGACTCCTCTTAGTTTTTTATTTGTCTATTTGGTCTCACATAATTAGCACCGCACATTGACCAGGGTTAGTCCATTGTGGATTTTATATCCTTACAAAGTACACGTTGCGTTTTATAAATAATCTACATCTACATGGATACTCTGCAAATCACATTTAAGTGCTTGGCAGAGGGTTCATCGAACCACCTTCACAATTCTCTATTATTCCAATCTCGTATAGCACGCGGGAAGAATGAACACCTATATCTTTCCACACGAGCTCTGATTTCCCTCATTTTATCTTTGTGATCGGTCCTACCTATGTAAGTCGGTGTCAACAAAATATTTTCGCATTCGGAGACGATATTCCATAAGCACGCAATAATAAATAATTAGCTGGCCGTACTTCTGAGCGTTTACGTAACCAAAGCAATTACTTTTGATGCAAGTACAGTTTACATGCACAAACGTTAACAGTCTATATAATAATAATAATTATTATTATTATTAATGGATTGGATTGATTAGGGGAAGAGACCCCACAGCGTGGTCATCGGTGTCATCAAATTAGGGAAAGATTGGGAAGGAAGTCGGCCGTGCCCTTTCAAAGGAACCATCCCAGCATTTGCCTGTACCGATTTAGGGAAATCACGGTAAACCTAAGTCAGGATGGCCGGACGCTGGATTGAACCTTCGTCCTCCCGAATGCGAATCCAGTGTGCTACCACTGTGCCACCTCGCTCGGTATTGTTATTATTATTTTGTACTCAATAGAACGTTATTCATCACGATAAAAGCCCAGTTTTCTGTTATTATCGATAAGTGCGAAAGTTGAAACTTCCTGGTAGATTAAAACTGCGTGGCGGATCGAGACTCGAAACCGGGACCTTTGCCAATGGCGGACAATTGCTCTACTATCTGAGCTACCCAAGCACGACTCACGACCCATCTTCACAGTTTCAATTCCGCCAGTACCTCGTCTCCTACGTTGCACATTTCACAAAAGCTCCTCTGCAGACCACGCAGAACTAACACTCCTGGAAGAATTGATATTGCGGAGACATGGCTTAGCCACAGCCTGAGGGATGTTGCTAGAATCAAACTTTCACTCTGCAGCGAAGTGTGCGCTGATATGAAACTTCCTGGCAGATTAAAACTGTGTGCCGAGTTACGAGACTCGGCCCAGCACACAGTTTTAATCCGCCAGGAAGTTTCACATCAGCGCACACACCGCTGTGGAGTGAAAGTTTCATTCTGGAAGTGCGAAAGTTGTTTATGAATGGCAGAAACATGTTTTATACTAGCTCTACAAAGTATTGACACGATATTTGATACGTTTTGTTTCGAGTAGTTTTCTTTTACGGAAATTGAGACTTCTAGCGCTACATGATAGTGCCGTATATTTTATTATTTTTACATCCCTCTATTTCACCTTACAAATCTGTTTTTGGAATAAACCGTAATTAAACACTGACAATAACAATTTTCCTGTAATATTGTTCAAGTAACAGACACGCGAGTTAAGTAGAACGAAAATATACTATAGGTTATGCGGTAATTAACGTATATCCTCACTCAGTTTTTTGACAGTTCACTGCTTTTGTTTGGTTTCTACGGGAATCTGGCAAGACGCTGATCGCATACGCAACCAAAGCGATCGAAATGAGCCCCATAGGCCTGCAACACACCTAACGTACAGGTAACACGATTACAATCTTAACTGATCAAGTCCATACAAGATTAACTACCGTAATCTAAAAATGGTTCAAATGGCTCTGAGCACTATGGGACTCAACTGCTGAGGTCATCAGTCCCCTAGAACTTAGAACTACTTAGACTTAACTAACCTAAGGACATCACAAACATCCATGCGCGAGGCAGGATTCGAACCTGCGACCGTAGCGGTCTTGCGGTTCCAGACTGCAGCGCCTTTAACCGCACGGCCACTTCGGCCGGCACCGTAATCTACGTTTACTTGTGGTAGCCTACGGCAGTATGACAACTCTACATTCAGTCACAATGACAATGTCATAGAGTGCCAACTGATAGCAAAGTTATTTCATTGATTTAGGCATAGGGCATCCAGCGCCACACACTACACTGTAGCAAAAGTAAGTACCATACTGTATCGTATCTGTTCAAAAATGGTTCAAATGGCTCTGAGCACCATGGGACTTAACATCTGAGGTCATCAGTCCCCTAGAACTACGTAAACCAGCTAAGATAAGGACATCACACACATCCATGCCCGAGGCAGGATTCGAACCTGCGACCGTAGTGGTCGCGCGGTTCCAGACTGAAGCGCCTAGAACCGCTCGGCCACAACGGCCGGCTATCATAACTGTTAATAAATGTTATTGTTGTTGCTTATTTGTTACCTGTCGTTTAGTGCCGCCCTGTCAAACAATCGTCTGGCTACTAAGTGTAGTCAGCCACGTATTTTACCATAGGAGGAATAAAATTTTCTGCTACTGTTCATGTTTTCGCTAAATTAATAGCAACATTCCGAACGAGCCCCCCCCCCCCCCCCCCAACGTCCGTCTTTCAGAGAAAACTTGTACTCCTGGTGACAGAAATGCTGCTGCGACATTTGTTTGGCTCTCCTCCCAGCTAGTTTCTGCTTACTACGGCAAGACGTTGACGGGCGTCTTGGCGGGTGTCCAAACGAAATACATGGCCAGTTGGCAACAGCCTAGCATACGGTGAGCTCCAACTTGACGCTTTCACGCGCAACCATTCTGGGCATCGCAGCAGGGCCTCGTCTCGCTGGATATCAGCGAAACCGTGTCGCTTCTCTAACAGCCAAGACAGTGTAGCGAACTTGAACGCTCGTTCTAGTAGGACGTTGCTTCTGCGCCACAGAGATGGGGAGAGCATTCACGAGGCTACGCACAAAAAGTGAGATCGCAGGCAACGAGAATATGGAACAGGAAGAGAAGGGCAGTATATCTACGATTGTAGCTGGGGCGACCTATTCGACGCTCACTCCCCATTTAACGCGAATTGGGACGGCGACACTTTGGGTCGTGTATCACGAGAGCTGGCCCCGAGCCAGCGCCAGATGAAATCACGGCCATTACACAATCTACGGCGCGCTCATTGGCCGTACGAGCTAATAAGTGACGAGTGTCTCCAGTGGGGACCCTTAATATACGCAAGATCGCCAGCTGCCCCCAGCGCTTCCATTACAGATACAAGCTCTCCCCCATCACTATGTGACGATACAGGGCCAGGCGGCAAAACACTCGATTCTCATTCGGCAGCACAGCCGTGTCCGTCCACTGAGGTTCATAATTTACTGGGTTTCCAGAAATAGCTTCACGCAAACACCAGGATAGTTTCGTTGATATACAGGACATAAAATCCCGTCTGAGGCCTGCGATCATTTTTATGTTAATAATTGGCAACAAATGCTGTACAATCGCAATAAAGTCATGAGATGTTCAACTGACTCTTTTATTAGAACGTGTTACGCGTTTCGGGATTTTGTCAAGGCTGTACGCCTGGTTGGTTAGGAAGGAGTTGAAGTTTGTGATGTCTGAAGATGGGTGTAATCCCGAAACGCGGAACACGTTCTAATAAAAGAGTCAATTGAACATCTCATGACTTTATTGCGAATGTACAGCACTGGTTGCCAATAGTTTCGTTGAAACTGCCACGAACGATTTCCCAGTTCAATCTGAGTATCTGATCCATTTCTGAAGACAACATACGCCTCCAGGCGTTCATGACTGATCTTTCTTCACGTAGGCTATAATGTGGTAGCGGCGTTTTCTGCATAGGCTAAACCTCCGAGTGCAACTAGAATCATAACGTAAGGTTAGAAAACTGTGTTACTGCTGTAATATCCATCTTTCAGGGTTTAGGCTGACTTCACAAACTGGCCTCCTTTGATTTTCCTCATACACGATTTGAAAAGCACAGCCCACACATAAATTTCCTAACGTAGAACGACGCATTTCTCAAATAGACTCGAAAATATCACAGCTCCGAAGATTTGAAGCACTGTTCAGCACAACGCATCTCGATGATTTTAATAGGGCGGCCGGTAGCCGTGGCCACAGCTTAGTCGTTTTCCAGTCGCCAACTAGCTGGTTCGATTCTCGATAGTACAATTTTTTAGAACTTTTATTTAAGGTCTGAATTAATTTTTCAAATAGAAATATGTCAACAACGCCGCCATGAGGGTATCGTACGATGGTAGGATCGTCACCCCCGCCCCACTCCACCCACATCTCACGCCTTCTTTTGAAGCCTCTGCGATGGAGGTCAGAACTGCAATACCCAGCGTTGAAACTACACAGTTTTCCTACGGGTGGGCCGGAGTGGCCGAGCGGTTCTAGGCGCTACAGTCTGGAACCGCGCGACCGCTGCGGTCGCAGGTTCGAATCCTGCCTCGGCCATGGATGTGTATAATGTCCTTAGGTTAGTTAGGCTAAAGTAGTTCTAAGTTCTAGTGGACTGATGTTAATTCCCATAGTGCTCAGAGCCATTTGAACCATCCTACGGGTGGCTAAGGACTGCATTATTAGGACATGGTGTAACAGAGCGAATGAAACCACCCCTTGCCTTGGGACGTTCGTTTACACATATTTCGTGATCGAAAACGACAGTTTACTGTGTAGCGTGCAAAAGATCGACATCTTTGGCAATCTTCAACAGTGGTGACGCACCCGAATGAATCAACCCTTCTCTGAACATATCGTGGGGATACAATCTCACTGAACGTGGTCTGAAACCTCCGGAGTGAAAAGCGGCCTGTACAGAAACAACCCTCGACCGACTGGTAGGTGCCTGCGGGTCAGGTAACTCCGTGACAGCCACCGTTCAGCTGAATGGCACAACATCGCTGAATTTTGGTCTGATGGGCGTACGTGAAATCTAAGGAGTGTCGAAAGGGATGCCTGTCACGCCGGCGGCTAGGAAATCCGTTGTCTGGACAGGCACATTTTTGAAGTGCTCAACGAAGATGGGTGGGTGGCACCGAGGATGTTGTAGCCCAACATATGTGTGTGTGTGTGTGTGTGTGTGTGTGTGTGTGTGTCAAAGGGGCCTGTTACAGTATTATTCAGTCACGTGTCAATGGTGCCCCCCCCCCTCCCACCCCCTCGCCACGCCCACTCCAGTGATCACGCCACACGACTGCGCGAAATAGCATAAACACCCTTTTCTGCTTCGGATCGCGATCAAATTTCTGTGAAAGGTTTGAGATGGTCCCTAGCGCTTGCAGTAAATCAGAAAAAACTTCAAAAACTGTCGTGCGATACACACAAAAGGGGACAGCCCCGCAATATCCTCAGAGGAGGATGGAAACGTGCAGAGGTTGCCAGCAGTGTCAAAGGTTGTCAAGAACGTCGTCCAGTTGCTGATCGCACTGTAGGATATCTTTTTCGACTGCGAAACGTGTGGAAATGAACGCCACAAGGGAAGGAATGGTCTCACTGAAGACCGTTACGCCGCCTCTCGACGCCTTTTCCTGTCGATTGTGAGCGGCGGTGTGTCTGAAATGTTTTCCACGGGTACCGGCAAGAAAAACGCGTGACTTCAAAACTGCGCAGTGCGTTTGAGATCCCCATCGCAGAGCGTGAAGAGGTGATGTGTGGGTAACGACCTTCCTATCGTGTAACCTATGTTATGTTGTAAGTTGATATTAGGCTGGTGCATACGTTCGTAGCGTTTTTGTTTTGCAAGTTGGTATCCCGGGTACTGAGAGTTTATTTATCGACTGCCTTTTTTTTTGTTGGTAGTTCACTGTTGCTATTTGAACTTACATGTTGTCATTTGGAGATACTGATTGGAGCTATGGACGCTAGAAAATGGAGAGCCAAGTGGAAAAATCGCAACATTTCCGACATATTCTTCTGTTTGGGTTCAACAGAATGGTGCCATTTACGATGTGGATGAGGATAACGCTATTGGACAAACCACGGCAACAAAATGGTTTTCTCATTTTGAGGATCGTTTTGATATTAAAGAATCCCCACGTTCAGGAATATCTTAGGGGTTTGGTGAAGTTCATTTAAACGCATTAATCCACAGTGATCCACGTCAGTGCTGTCGAGAACTTGGTTCAAAATGGTTCAAATGGCTCTGAGCACTATGGGACAACATCTGAGGTCATCAGTCCCCTAGAACTTAGAGCTACTTAAACCTAACTAACCTAAGGACATCACACACATCCATGCCCGAGGCAGGATTCGAACCTGCGACCGTAGCGGTCACGCGGTTCCAGACTGAAGCGCCTTTAACCGCACGGCCACACCGGCCGGCTAGGTGGTGGAACAGCGACGGTGTGGTGTAGTATGAGTTCCTTCCCCGAGGTGTAACCATCTGAGCCGTGACTTCCTGCGATGCTCTTAGCAAGATAGTTTCTCTGTCGAAGTTACGCGCTTTGCGGCGTCCTGTTTGGCTAGCGCCCTCTATTTAGGACGGCCGCGGGGAAGAGTCTCGGTCGGGGCAGTGACAGAGCGAAGACAACGCACGGAGCGTCGCCAGTAGTCAGTCGGCGCGTGGTGTACTGCTGTGACGCACAGTGTCTGGCGGCGAGCAGGAATGCGGAAGCTGTCACCGGTCAACACAGGCTCTGTTAAAGAGTCGTGTCTGTCTCAAATACTGAGGAGAGCGCGGGACTATACCCTGGGGTGCACGTTAACGGCGAGCTCCTGGCCTAACCTTAAATGGTGAGCCGTTTTGTGGTGGGACTTTTGGATGCCATTGTTCCGTGTAGCCACTTTGATTTTCGCTAGTCATTCCTTAAACCACCTGGACGTGGGTCCGGGATACTTGATATTACAAGTCCATGTAACTGCGTTGTGCCGTCGCTCCGTTGCATTCATCTTGAATTACAAGTGTCGCCGACATTCGACAACTCCTTTTTTATTGTTATTGTCAATACGTTAAGTGATCAATTTTATGAATCAAAGTTTGTTCTCTGTATAAAACATCAGCTGAGAATTTAAATTGGAATTGCGAACTTCCTTGTGTTGGCAACTTTAACACTTAACAATTTTGCGCCGTGAAACGGTGCGTCTGCGGATTGCCTGGTCATTAGCACTTTGAACTAGTTGTGATTTATAAATTTATCAAGTGAAATTTCACGTCATTGGAGATTGTTTAGTAAACTATTGCTTTAATAGTAACTGTGGTTGTCACACCATAACGTTTAGCATCTCTTCCTGCATTTGGCGCTACCTAGTGCTAGGCTGTTAGTTTTAGTATTTTACTGAACTGTCTATTGATACTGGGTTTGTGTGTTCTAGAGGCCGTTATTGGTGTGCGGAGGCCTTCAAGCCTATTGTTGTCACTTGAGCTCTCGAGCGCGGAATTCAGACGCGCGGCCGGCCGCTGTGACAGAGCGGTTCTGGGTGCTTCAGTCTGGAACCGCACGACCGCTACTGTCCCAGGTTCGAATCCTGCCTCGGGCATGGATGTGTGTGGTGTCCTTACGTAAGTTGGGTTTAAGTAGTTCTAAGTCTAGGGGACTGATGACCGCAGATGTTAAGTGTCATAGTGATCAGAGCCATTTGAACCATTTTTGTAACAGCACAAGTGTCACCAAACAGAACTGTCACAAACTCCCTGATAACTTGTCAGAGCCTTAGGAATGGTGGTTTCAAGGTGCCGGCCTGACCGATATCCGCGAACACGTACCAATGAGGTTAAGAGATATATACGGGTAATGAGAGGACTCAGCAGTGCGTGCAATTTCAAGAGCGGTTAGTCGAGAACGGCTCGGAATCGCAGTACTTTCTCCAAAACTTTGGTGGGTGGGGGCGGACTGAGTTGGGGAACGGCGGCCAGGGCGCAGGGTGCAGAGGCGCGGCCGACGGGCGCCGCTAACGACGCGCCACTGTGCGTTGCGGGCCAAATTGCGCCGCCAGCCACAACAAAGGCGCGGGCCGAGTTTGTGGGGGGCTCCTCACAGGCGTTCCCTCCCTCAGGTAATTACAAAGCCACCGCTGCTCCTCCAGACCCGCCTCGTCGCTCCTAAGCACAAACTCTCATTGTCGTTTTCCGAACACACACTGCGGCGAACTAGTTTCTTCCATTTCGGACGGTACCCCTTCCAGCATTAGTTCACTCAAAATTGCAACTATCGCGACTCTCTCGCCTAGCGGAAAGTGCCAAACGGCTGAAAAAAAAAAAGCGCAGGTGACTCCGGTGTATAAGAAGGGCAAAAGAACCGACCAGCAGATTACACCAACATCCCTGTGGTGTCACCGCCAGACACCACACTTGCTAGGTGGTAGCCTTTAAATCGGCCGCAGTCCGTTAGTATACGTCGGACCCGCGTGTCGCCACTATCAGTGATTGCAGACCGAGCGCCGCCACACGGCAGGTCTAGAGAAGAAGACTCCCTAGCACTGGCCCCAGTTGTACAGCTGACTTTGCTAGCGATGGTTCACTACCTACATACGCTCTCATTTGCATAGACGACAGTTTAGCATAGCCTTCAGCTTTTCATTTGCTACGACCTAGCAAGGCACCATATTCCGTTACTACGAATGTATTCTGCATAGATAATATTGTGAATCATGTACCGTCAAGAGCGACGTTCATCATTAATGGATTAAAGTTAACTCAAACTAATTACGTCCGTTTTGTGAATTCTCATTCCTTGTCATGTTCCAGACCTCACGTCAGTATAGTTCTTCCCTCCTCACGCCAGCCTGCGTGAGCTAAAACGCGTGCATTTGGGCCTCCACTCGTAACACGGTGTTGGCTCTTCTGCTAAGACAAAAATCCCTATCTTCGGTTAGGTACAGACTCCTTGGACATATTATCAGTTCGAGTATCTTAAATTTTTTTGAGACCGAGAAGCTTATGTCCATGAATTAGCACGGCTTTAGAAAGCATCGCTCGTGCGAAACTTAACCTTTTCTCACAGGATATACTGCGTTTTATGGATGAAGGGCAAAAGGCAGATTTCGCGTACTATGGATGAAGGCATCTGACACTGTGCCCCACTGCAAGTTGTTAACGAAGGTACAAGCATATGGGATAGCTTCACAGATATGTGAGTGGCTCGAGGACTTCTTAAATAGTAGAACCCAGTATGCTGTCGTCGACGGCGAGCGTTCATCAGAGACAAGGGTATCGCCAGAAGAGGCCCACGGAAGAGTAATAGGACCGCTGTTGTTCTCTATGTACACAAACCACTTCGCGCTCAGGGTGGGCGGCAATCCGCGGTTGTCTGCTGATGCTGCTGTGGTGCACGGTAACGTGTCGAAGCTGAGTGAATATAGATACGAGACGACTTAGACAAAATGTCTGGTTGCTGTGACGAATGGCAGCTGGCTTTAAGTGTGGAAAAAATGAAAGTTGATGCGGATGAGCGTGAAAAACAAACCCGTAGTTTTCAAATGTCAATATCAGTAGTGTCCTCCCTGACACAGTCACGTCGTTTAAATATCTGGAACTAACGTTGCGAAGCGATATCAGATAGAACGGGCATGCGAGAACTGTGGTAGGCAGGCCGACTGGTGGACTTCGGTTTATCGGGAGAATTTTAGGAAAGAGCGGCACCGCACACAGGACACTGGTGCGATCTATTCTTCAGTACTATTCGAGTGGTTCGGATCCGTATCAGGTCGGATTAAACGAAGACATAAAGCAATTCAGAGGTGACCTGCTAGATGTGTTAGTGATAAGTTAGAACAACACATAAGTGTTACGGAGATTCTTCGGGAACTCAATGTGATTCCCTGCAGGGAATGCGACGTTCTCTTCGAGGAACACTTTTTAGAAAATTTAAAGACCATTGGGTGATCGTTTTCGTGTACTCTAAACGAAAATAAATTTTAAGCTCTATGTTATTTGCTATATCCGCTTGAAACATAGCAGATCAGCTTACACAGCACATTTAATGGTTCGATATCACAACTCTCAGGTCAATTAGGGCAGGTAATCACCCAATTCCAATTAACAGTATAATTAAGAGTATAAAAAATGTAAGTACCAGTAATCCCTACCTTATGAATGTTACGTAATGTATATGATCTTGAAACAGCAATACACCAAGAGAACTCTGTAATTGGTACGAACATGTAAAATCGGCATATTCAGTTGCAATTAATAGATTATGAAATGTTTTTATAAGTTGCTCATTTTCGACTGCCAGGCGAAACATTCCAAGCACAATTTAACTTATCTTGTGTACAGCTACTATTCACTTGCGTGATCTACTTATGAGAGGATATCCAAAAATTTTCGGAATAATTGTGAAACTTTGTGAGTTTTTGTCAGTCAGAAACTATAAACAAACGACTAACTTACTTTCTATTTAAATGTCAGAACGTCTGGTAATATTGATAAAAAGCGCTCTTCAATCAACCGTCGAAAATACAAATATGGTACAAATTCTGTACCTCATTTATTTCCGGCGCAATTAACAAAATTCTAAAAAAGCGTTGCGTTGCATATTTGATGTAAATTCCTAGGAGATCCTGTAATGGTTCTTTATTTACGTGACCATTACGGCACTCCAACTCCAGTACCCGATACCAGTAATATCGTACTACTTTTCTGCGAAGTAACACATATTTTTGTGACAATATTAACATTTGGTTTTATTAATGTATAGGTACTCCGACTTAACGATATATTAAAGTGAAATGGTTCTTGTGTGTATTCATTTCTGTGAGAGTGTCATAATCTTTGACTTACTTGTAAACGTTTTGGCGCCAATGCGCACAGAGCTTTCTTTGTTTCACTTTGCAGAAGTTAAGTTATTATTTCGCTTTCTAAAAGAACAGTCAAGTCTTGTGTTTGGTTAAAGTGGAAATTAAATATGTGAAGAATGATACAAAACTGTTTTCTTGATGATGGGACAGTTAATAAGAAGTATATGTGAATGTACAAGACGTTTAATAAAAATGTGGATCGTGAACACCAAGCCAAAAATTATTTCCACCATGCCATTGTTCTGATCTGGGATTGTCTGATCATTAAGAATTTCCTGAAAAAAGCATTTGTTAGGTCTTCAAATGAGCCACAACAACTTCGACGAAATCTACGTGGGAATCCATTCAAGATGAGCAACATTATTAATCTGCTTTCTAACCTACTTTGCAAGTGGTGGTATTGTTAGAAACCTCTTTTTTCGGACTGGATTGCGAGTACTGATCGAATGATAGCAAGTGTAATATTTCCACCTCTGTGTTAAATAAAGACGATGCGACGATTTTTAATCGTAATCGTATAATCGACGCTGTCGACGATGTTCCACTTGTCATGAAATGTGTACAAGCAGTCGAGTTATGGCAGGTGGCGCCCACTGTAGTTCCGGCTTCCTGACGTTAAGGTCTGCGTCGCACTGCGAAGTAAAATGTAATTACAAGTTTCTCGGCGAATCCTGAGCTTCTTTTATATCACGCACTGTGTAAAGCTAAATTATGATTCCAGTTCTCGGCAACGAGCCGACTTCAAGTTAAACGATATTCATTACTTACTTACACCACCACCCACTCAGACTTTTATTGTTTACGTTGCAAAGTGAATGGAATGTTTAAGTGCACCCATAAGCAAACGGAAACCTAACACCTTCTTGCGGCACAGGAGTCAGTGTTATGACAACCATTTTGCAAGGATGAAGTCTTCCCTTTGTAACAGAAAGCAGATGGTTGTGCTGGCAAGACTGTGCCACAGGCAGGAACCTAACATCAGAATCTGTGAGCACAACATGTGAAGCGCCGCAAGGATCAATACTAAGTTCACTCTTGTTTCTAAGCTACATAACGGATGTTAAAACGCCTTCAAAGGCTGGTCCCCAAACTGAAACGATTTCTGATGATACAAGCATTCAAACCTAGCAACACACATCAGTGTGGAGAATTTGGTAGAAAGTGTAATTAAGAGCTGAAAGTGTTATGTCGCATTGTAGAAGAAAGGCGTTGGTTTACTTCAGTTATCTGGCGGAAAGGCGCGCGGTATTATGAGTTTTACATTTAAAATGAGATCGTGTTTCTGAATCAGTAATTTCCGTGGAGAAACATGTCGGTAGTAGAACGTAAATGAGGTGGTCTCCATGGTCAGTGATATACCTGTTTAAATAATACGGAAACGCAGCGTAGCAATGGTTACTTTATGATGAATGCGAAACGAGCTTAACTGTCAACACAAGACTGGATGAGTTTTGCCATTGTTAATGATGTATTTGCATTTGTAGACCTAGAGAAAGCTTTTGACAATGTTGACTGGAATACTCTCTTTCAAATTCTAAAGGTGGCAGGGGTAAAATACAGGGAGCGAAAGGCTATTTACAACTTGTACAGAAAGCAGATGGCAGTTATAAGAGTTGAGGGACATGAAAGGGAAGCAGTGGTTGGGAAGGGAGTAAGACAGGGTTGTAGCCTCTCCCCGATGTTGTTCAATCTGTATATTGAGCAAGCAGTAAAGGAAACAAAAGAAAAATTCGGAGTAGGTATTAAAATTCATGGAGAAGAAATAAAAACTTTGAGGTTCGCCGATGACATTGTAATTCTGTCAGAGACAGCAAAGGACTTGGAAGAGCAGTTGAACGGAATGGATGGTGTCTTGAAGGGAGGATATAAGATGAACATCAACAAAAGCAAAACGAGGATAATGGAATGTAGTCGAGTTAAGTCGGGTGATGCTGAGGGTATTAGATTAGGAAATGAGACACTTAAAGTAGTAAAGGAGTTTTGCTATTTGGGGAGCAAAATAACTGATGATGGACGAAGTAGAGAGGATATAAAATGTAGACTGGCAATGGCAAGGAAAGTGTTTCTGAAGAAGAGAAATTTGTTAACATCGAGTATAGATTTAAGTGTCAGGAAGTTATTTCTGAAAGTATTTGTATGGAGTGTAGCCATGTATGGAAGTGAAACATGGATGGTAAATAGTTTGGACAAGAAGAGAATAGAAGCTTTTGAAATGTGGTGCTACAGAAGAATGCTGAAGATTAGATGGGTAGATCACATAACTAATGAGGAAGTATTGAATAGGATTGGGGAGAAGAGAAATTTGTGGCACAACTTGACCAGAAGAAGGGATCGGTTGGTAGGACATATTCTGAGGCATCAAGGGATCACCAATTTAGTATTGGAGGGCAGTGTGGAGGGTAAAAATCGTAGAGGGAGACCAAGAGATGAATACACTAAGCAGATTCAGAAGGATGTAGGTTGCAGTAGGTACTGGGAGATGAAGAAGCTTGCACAGGATAGAGTAGCATGGAGAGCTGCATCAAACCAGTCTCAGGACTGAAGACCACAACAACAACAACAACAACAACAACAATGATGTATGTGGTGCAGGGACAAGAAAACAAGGTAATTTGACTTGTATTGGCATTTGACTTGTATTGGTATATTCCATTTTCTATATTTATTGTACTTTCATTCCCCTGCACCATGGGGAGGGAAGGGCTGGGGTAGTGGCACAGTCCACTGCTCTTCAGCCAGACGGTTTCACAACACACATGGAAGGGGAACGCTCACAAAAAAGGGGGTGATACAAGGGGGACATAAAAACACAGCAAATGGAGACGATGGGAGTTAAGATATACACTAATACAGGGACATGCACGGGGGGGGGGGGGGGGGGGAGAGTTAAAAAGTCGAACTGCCAGCTGTGTAGCTGGCAATTCGTTACGCACTTAAAATCACAAGAGTAAAACACAAATTAAAAGTTGGCCACAGTATAAAATTCACACACAGCGAGAAACTTAAGAAAACAAAACCAATGGAAACGATAGAACACTCACAAAGAATATATACCGCTGATAGGGGACCTGCTGAAGGTCTAGAAGGAATGGGGGGGGAGGCAGGAGACGCGCCAAGAGGCAGGAGACATGCAGGGCAGGCCATGAAGAGGGCAGGAGGGAGTGCAGAGACACTGAAGGGGAGTGCAGGAGAGGGAAGGGGTGTAGGAGGGGGAAAGCCGCTCAGGAGAAGGGAGGGGGAGGAGAGGGAGTGGTGAGGAGGAAGGACGAAGTTGGGGCTAGAGTTGGTAGGAAGGGGAGGCGTCAAGGCGAAGGTCATCATCAGGGAGGGGTAGGTGCTGGAAGTTGCATTGGGAAAGGATGCAGAGATGGACACAGCGGTATAGGGGTGGCAATGGGCTGGGGGTGGAGGGGGACACCAGGGGGTGGGGGATGGGATCGAGACGGCAGACAATATACAGTGTGTGGATGTGTTCAAGGAAAAGGAGAATGTGGTGGATAGGGGATGAGGTCGTAGAGGATGCACGTGGTGGACGGAAGGCAAATACGGAAGGTGATGTGGAGTGCATGGAGTTCTAGGATTTGGAGAGCTTTATAGGACCTGGGAGGGGCAGAATTGCAAGCAACGCTGGCATAACAAAGGATGAGGCGGATCAAGGATTTCTAGGTGTGAAGGATGGTGGAAGGATGCAGTCTCCACGTCCGGACGGACGGGAGTTTCAGGAGGCGAAATCTGTTGTGGGCTTTGTGTCGGATTGTAAGGAGATGGGGAGTCTAGGAGAGGTGGCGGTTGAGGGTGAGGCCAAGGTATTTGAGGGTAGGAGTGAGGTGGATAGGACGGCCATAAATGGTTACGCAGAAATCATGGAGACGGAACGAGTGGATCATGCAGCCTATCATGACTGTCTGCCAGTAGGTTTCTTTTGGAACAAAAATAGAACACTGGAAATGTTCACAAGCGCTTGGAGAATGTCTACGGACACCTGCCAATGATGAGCCGTTGGGCGAGACGTCTGTCGTCATCGGAACAAGGTCGCGCATACCTGTCCCACCTCCCCGTGGTGGCAGCCCGCACACAGCTCTGACTACTGCAATGTTGGTATGTGCGGACACACTCGTTCGAGATGACCGACGGGCCCCAATAAAACACCTGTTCCTGGTGCTGAAACTTGTCCACCAGTTCGAGAACTCAAACGTGTGCACCCGCTGGGTTCGTCGCCGCCAAACAGAGGGCTATAAAGAGCTACCAAAGACCACCTCTGCCAAACTGGTAGCGCGTTACAAGGCCGATTGTGACAATTTTTTGTCGATCCTTATCACAGGGTTCACCACTTCGAAGTGGAAACAAACCGGCAATCCATGCAGTGACGCACCTCCCTTATGTTCCAGCGAACAGCTCTGAAGTGCATTATGCTACCCTCAGCACACTGAAGAAATGACTTCAGCGGGTTCGTCGCCACAAAAGTGCAAATGGACGTGTTCTCCATGACTACGCAAGGCCTCAGGAAAGTTTGCTCAACCGAGAGAAGCCCACAAAACTTCATTTGAGCCTACAGCCCGTGTTTCGGACCTTCCTACTTCCATCTGTTCGGCCCAATGAAGGATGCACTCCGCGGGAAGCAGTACGTCGCAGACGTGGTCGTCTCGCCACAATCTGAAGCCACGCGTTACAGCACTGTGCCCTGTTGGGAGGCGCTCAGGTCCATTTCACCCTCTTATCAGGTTCGCCAAGGTCCCACAGTCAAGTACATCGTCTGCAGCTTATGTTGCGTGTGGTCGCAGCTCGAAGCAGAAAAAGGGCCTATCCGAGCGCTGGAGTGCTTTGGGACCGTTGGAATCAGCTCTGTTGCAAGTGAGACAATGTTACTGATGAACGCAGGAGACGCAAGTGCAAGAGAGAGCAGTCAGTGGTGGTGACCTTGACGTTCCACAGTGTGTCTGCTCGAATATGGTGTCCAGTCAGTCGTTTCGCAAGCGTCCACCCATCATCAACACGTTTGTGCATATGACGCAACAATACATATACGCTTGAGGATGGGAGGAACACATTCTGAAACCATTTCCGACTGTAAAGACGCTTCAGCAGATAGCAGAGATAATGCACTGACAATGTTATCCAACTGATGGGGCGATACTTACCCTAGATACGCCATACTGACTACAGTATCTACCTGATGGAGGGACACTTAAACACGTTTCTTGTTTCTTTTTATTTCATTCTGTCTCCTGACTGGAGTGATGCGGCCCGCCACGAATTCCTCTCCTGTGCCAACCTGTTCACCTCATACTGGCATTTGCAGCCGACGCCCTCAGTTATTAGCTGGATGTACTCCAATACTGTCTCCTCCCCGCCCCCCCCCCCCCCCTCCTCCCGCAACACACACACTTTTTGGCCTCCACAGCTGCCTCTAGTACCATGGAAGTTATGCCCTGATCATCCAGTTCCTTCTTATTGTCAGTGTTTCCTATATCTTCCAAGCCTCGTGTCATCACGAAAATAATACTATTACTAGCTGCGTTTCCAAATAGCACAATAATAAGCTAGTTTTGACACCAGTCAGCGTATCTCAGAAGCAAGAGATTCGACACATATTATGTGTCCTCTAATATTTGGTCTCCTTTCCCAGTCTCACAACGCCCCCACATTTTTCTTCTGGATAGTCATATGTGTACGAATTTCGGGTCGCATTGCTCCATGCGTTCCAGAACTTTTCTGTGTTCTATCCACCCTGTTCGTTCATCATTAGGCTATTTCTTGATCCATGTACACAGAAAAGAGAAACTTTATCCATCCTCTTCGGCAGTCTCTTTCTCAGCCGTTCGCTAAGAAAACTACTACCTATCTCAAAAGACTGCAATCAACGTGCTACAGTATTCCTTAGGACCCACAGGTCATCAAAACTAATATGGAACCTACCGCTGTGTTTAATAGCTGCCAGGTGGTTGGGCTTCATCACACGCCGCCATCTGACATCTTCGTGAACGGACATGGACACGGACAAGCAGCGGCGTATCTTACCTGAAACAGAAAACGAGAATGAGATGTAGGCATGGATACAGCTTAACACAGCACACACATCATCTGAGCAAAATTAAGGAAATCACTCACATCAGGTTCTGATAAAACAGTCGTCCTTCTGTTTAACTCATTTTAGTAGACAAGGAACATACAATAATACTGTATACACAACGGAGAATTTGTTCTTACTGGGCTACACTGTGTGTCACGCGAGCTTATTAATGGAACGTGTATCGTAATTCTGACAGATGTTGACGCAAAGTGCTCTATAATTAGTTTTTATATAATCTCTTATATATTCAATTTATTTTACGATCACTGACTTTACAATATTGTCGTCATGTGGAGCACATCATCCTAGATAGGAAAAACATATATTTTGCTCATAAATCAACATAATCCTGTAAGGCGTAACTCCACCTGTGACATCTTTTAACGCCGATATGAGATGCATTTCAGTGTGATGACAAACGGAATTGTCCCCACCAACCATACCCTAATTACAATTACGTAATTGGTTACCACATGGACCATCTTATCACTGATACCTTTATTGTCTAGATTCTAGAAATGCACCCGCAACAAAAATTTTGTTCTCCGTAATACGTGGCTTGTGAAAATGAGCAAAGCCAGAAACTAGTTAGCCAGTAAATAACCAGTAGCTTTGTTGTTAAAATGTATTTTCTGCCATATTTGAGAGCTGCAAGACACGACGTACTGAAAACGTTTATAAAATAAATGCTATCGCATCGGATACCTGGGGTCCCGCCGGCCGGTGTGGCTGAGCGGTTCTAAGCGCTTCAGTCTGGGACCGCGTGACCGCTATGGTCGCACGTTCGAATCCTGCCTGGGGCTTGGATGTGTGTGATCTCCTTAGGTTAGTTAGGTTTAAGTAGTTCTAAGTTCTAGGGGACTGATGACCTCAGATGTTAAGTCCCATAGTGCTCAGAGCCATTTTGAACCATGGGTCCCTTACACCAAAATATCCCGGAAAAACATCCAGAATTCGCTCGGATTCGCTCTGTTATGGTCAAACTGTAATCCAAATCAGTCACACTATAAAATCCTACGGCCACGATTTGCTACGTCATTCACTGTGCCGAGGTCCTGAGGTTTTTCAGATAGCGAAAGGGTGCAAGAGAAAGAATTCAACAGAATGGGACAAGCATAGCCAAGGTTGTGATGTGAGTGTGTGTGTGTGTGTGTGTGTGTGTGTGTGTGTGTGTGTGTGTGTGTGTGTGTGCGCGCGCGCGCGCCTGTGATGTGATACAAGTTAATCGTGTAAAAGTATTATGTAGATCGTTGTTACACTTCTTCGGGAATATGCATAAAAAAAAACACTGAACACAACATGTGAAAATTAACAATACAACATGTTAAGCTAGACCTACATGAGATAACGTTACTGTATACATAATTAACTTTTTAGTAATTACTTCCTTTTACAATTAAGTTTATATGTATGATAGTATTTTGCAAGGAACCTATGGAAGAATAAACACCTAAAAACATGCACTAATTTTCGCGAAATAAGTACACCGTAGCGGCTAAATGACAGTTTTCGTGCTTCTCCAGCCTAAGGGGAAGGAAATCTAATTACTGGCGCAATACAGCGCACTACTGTTGCGGTCTCTCGACTGTGGCCACCGCGCCGGCGCACGGCCTGCCAGCCGCTCAATCGCTGCCCGCTGCCCGCCCTGTGGTCTGGGAAGGCGCGGAATCCTTACAGCGCGTGGGCTGTGATCCGCCGGGCGATTCCCTGTAACAGGATCACAGGCGACCGCACGGCCTGCCTGACGCAGCACACGCGGCCAAACCGTTTGCTCTGCTGCTGACCCCCTGTGGGCTGCTCCCTCGGCGAGTGGAAGCATTACGAAGTAAGACGCGAGAGTCTCCCTTTCCTAATTTTAAACCTGAGCGTTTGTGGCGGAGAAACACTCACACATAAATTATCCGTCAGCGCGACTAAATTATTGTACCTGTTTCCCTGAGCGATCGAATCCGGAGATAAAAATAAAGTGTCTTAGTCATGACTCAGCTTAAACCTGCGGTACTGTACATAAACATTTCGTAGTCTACTGCGGCCAGGTGGTGCAAATGTCCCAACGGAAATCTGATTCATTTATTTCGTAGAAGAGTGGATAAAAGTGTGAATCAATCAGATCTTTATATTTTGAAAATAGTTCTCAATGTTCCTATACCTGGTTGTATGCAACGGCTAGAGCCATGATTATTAATTTTTAGAGATGTCAGTGGTTTAGAAAACGTAATTATTTTGAAGGTTCGTGGCGGATTAAAACTTTATGCCTGACCAAGACAAGAACCTGGGGCCTTTGCATTTCGCGGACGAGTGCTCCACCGACTAAGCTATTCAGGAACGCCGGCCGTGGTGGCCGAGAGGTTCTAGGCGCTACAGTCTGGAACTGCGCGACCACTACGGTCGCAGGTTCGAATCCTGCCTCAGGCATGGATGTGTGTGATGTCCAAGGTTAGTTAGGTTTAAGTAGTTCTATGTTCTAGGGGACTGATGACCTTAGAAGTTAAGTCCCCTAGGTGCTCAGAGCCATTTTTTTAAATCCAGGAACGGCTCACGACGCGTCGTCCCAGGTTTACTTCCGCCAGTACCTTCGAAACTTCACAGAAATTCTCCTCCACTCTGAGTCCATGTACCTGTAATACCATTTCTCCCAGGGTTGCTAGTCTCACAAGGTATGTAAAAGAACTGTGAAAGTTTGGAAAGTAGGTGACAGCGGCGAGGGGGGTAGGAGGGCCGCTGGGGTCCCGTGCCTAGGCGGCTAAGTCTGTAGAAGAAACGATCCCAGATTCGAGTCCCAGTCACGCACAGAGCTTTCGTCCGCCCAGAAGTCTCAAACCGGTCCACATTTCGCTGCAGAATGAAAATTCACTCTGTTAGTTATATTAACTGGGGAAAAAATAAATTTCACACCCACACAGGGTGTTCCAAAAATAACGGCAATATTTCAGAGCGAGGTTCGGCACACGGGTTAGCAAATGGATATCTACTGAGATATCTGACACAGAATTCTATTACCGCGTATATTACCAACGCTCGGTGCGATCTCGCCCTATCGGTACCACAGTCCTATGTAAAATTGCTGCGGTGTGGCAGTGATCTCCAAGGACCGTGGCTGGGTTATAATTATTGTACTTCGTAGCAGGCCCTACAGAAGGCTCTGGCGGACAACACGGTACAACCCTGGTAGCACGTACAGCGCTGCTGTTGTCGTAAGGTTATGACCTGTTGTTAAGTTGCACTGTGACCGCTGATTCTCCTGTAAGTATTGTTTTACACAATGGTGCATACAAATGCTGAGTACGCATGCATCATTTCACACACGGTTTGGCGAATGGCAATGCTGTAGAAGCTCGCTGGTTGTGCCTCGTACAATATGCAGACCTCCGGTGGCTGATAGGAAGACATTCCAAGAAGTGCACCGCCTGGTAGTTCTACATCTTTACGTGGAACGTGAGGCCGGTCACCTGTCTTGGACCTGTTGATCTTTTTCCTGAGTGGCCATTTAAATGTGTTGCTGAATGTCCCACCTGTGTAGCATGAAGCAACAGTTCTTGCAAGAACTGAGGCAGACAATCAAAGAATACGCATAACCGCGGAATTTTTGAATGTTTTCGTGGCTCACTGCGGCTACGACCAAAAACCTGCACGCTAGCAGAGGGCTGACATTTCTGACACACTTAATGAGGTAGTGAATCGGGTGCATCGTTGTGAACATAAACTGGTCTTTCTCATGCACTAAGCAACCGACTTCCTGATCTAGTGTCTCAATAAATATCCATTTCTGGGCCCATATTCACAAGCCTTTTTTTATCTTGTGCGGGTGCTGAACCTCGCCGTGGTTTATAGCCGTGCATTTCTCCAACACCCAGTAACTCTTTAATGTAATTATTTGGGTCCTTGCAAAATCATTTTTTCATGCTCTTTACGGAGAGAATTGTTCAAAAAATTGCAAATCTAACTGGACTGCGTTCTTAAGGTCGACAGGACTGTGACAGAAGTAGCTACGCAAACTAAGACATCGCCTTGCATGGGATCAGTAAGTTTGCTGATGGCAATAAAACAAATCCTTTGAAAATTAAGAACTATGTGCAATTTTCGGTTTTATTTTCAATATTTTAGTTAGTGTCATTTTTTCCAGAACTTTTAATTGTTTGTCTCTAAGGGTGCAGTGAGGGACTTCTCAGCTAAATACCAGACGAGAGTGAAGGCGGACAGCGGAAGTCGGAGTTAAGACGCGATTCCGAGATCCAGCATTAGCGTTGCAACATAAGAGAGCCCCTTGAAAACCTTGGTACGAATCGGGGTAAGAGATCCTCTAATTTAATTCAGCGACAATACGTCGCCAACAAAAAATAGAAAGCCTGATGTCTGTAAAAGTGTATCTGTTTATGGGCGTAAATAAAAAGTCGACGAGTGGCTAGCTAGGTCTCTGCCCGTCCGCCCCCCCCCCTCCCCCCACCCACGGTCTCTCTCTCTCTCTCTCTCTCTCTCTCTCTCTCTCTCTCTCTCTCTCTCTCTCTCTCTCTCTCCAAATGGTAAGGCTACGGCAGCTGTAGGACCTCGGTCTTTTCAGCCAAATGTCCAAGCGGGCTGAGGGTAAGACAGAGGTATCGCACTTAGGAATATCTGGAAGAATATGTGGGATGATTTGCGTTCCGGAATTCACCTAAAAAACTAAGGAAAACCTACGAAAGACCTCGGTGATACTGGAGGGAGGGACTATTTCAAGTTACAGTACTAACGATGTTTTCCATTAAGCCGGCCAAATATTAAAATATTGTGTGCGTGAGTTGGTGGTTAGAGGTAAAATACTAAACGACTGTATTCTCGACCAATCAGAATAAACCACATTTATGACAGACTCGCACATACGCCGTACAATAACAGTTTGAAAATCTCACCATTCCAGGATTTACATCAGTTACTACATGAGAAATAAATATCTGCGGAAGACGGCAAAAGCTGTGAGCGAAAGGAAGCGTGTGGGGCTACCATTTTACAAATTAACAGAAACGGAAATATTACATTTATATTTTAATTTCACTCGTAATCGATGCATTTAGAAAGCCTGTAATTGTATCGTTAAAGTACAGTTTCTTCTGATCCATAGCTCGACGATATTCAGTGACAAGTGCAACTACTTACAACGGAATTTTGTGCGATGCCTGCGTGTGCCTTCTTCCGTTTCTCTTGCCCTGCAGTCCGTGCAGAGCCGGCATACGAAATGGAAACGTGTGACCAACTGCCACTACGGCTCCCCAAAATGACGGGGGGAGGGGGAATATCGGCAAGTGAGTGCGTTCGAACGGGGCAGAGTAATACGTCTCTCCCGGACACTGCGCCGTCACGTACAGGGCCTCGCTGCTCCGCCGGCGGAGGGCAGAGGGCCGTACAGGGAGACAGGCTGAGCACAGCGCGAGACAACAGCTACCTTGTTGCCCGCCTGGCCGTGACGGACACAACAGCTCTGTCCACTGTGTCGGCACGACGCTGGAGCACTGCAGCGGGTGTGGACGCGTCTGTGTCGGCGGTTCGGCCTTGTCTCCCGCGGGCTGGACTGGGCGCTCACACGCCATTTCGTCGGCTTCCACTGACCAGAACCCACCAACTTCACAGACTGCAATAGGCACGTGAACATCGGCGCTGGCTCGCTGAGTAGCAAAATGAAGTGTTTCCGGACGAGTCCCGTGTCAACTCGTCCTACAGTGATGGCCGCATAGGCGTTCGACATAGCCGTGGTGAAAGCAATCAGGCGGACTCCAATGTTGAACCGCATAGCGGACAAACGCGAAGTGCAGAGATTTAGTGGGCCATTGCCTACAATACAGGATCTCGCTAACTACTTGTTGGCGGCAATCTACGTCAGTGAACGGTTTACAGCCCGAGGCACTGTCCCCCCTGCAGCGCCGTTCACACATTCCATACTTCAGCAATGCCCGGCCGCTTATAATGAGGAATGTGCGAGCCTTCTTCGATGAACCATTGGTACTGCTGCCTCCCTGCCCTGCCCTCCGCCAGACATGTCGCCAAACGAACGTATATGGGATATGGTCTGTCGGCAACTTGTTCGTTCAGGTCCTCCAGCAGCCGCAGTTGATGCATCGTGGACGCGCCTAATTGACCAGTAGCGTATTCAGACCCTTCTTTCATTCGACGCAACGACGTCTGGCGACTGTGATTGTAGAAGGTGGTGGCGCTACTCCGTACTGAAATTCCGTAGTCACAGCGCATGCACAGGTCTGTAAATCCAATCATTTGTGTAGTGTCATGTCCGTAGTCGCTGGATTAAATTTTATTGTGCCGGCCTCTGTGGCCGAGCGGTTCTAGGCGCTAGAGTCTGGAACCGCGCGACCACTACGGTCGCAGGTTGGAATCCTGCCTCGGGCATGGATGTGTGTGATGCTCTTAGATTGGTTATGTTTAAGTAGTTCGAAGTTCTACGGGACTGATGACCTCAGATGTTAAGTCCCATACTGCTTAGAGCCACTTTAAATTTTACTATCCATCTCTCAGTCTTGCTTGGTGTTCCACTTTCTCCAGAAAGTTATGCAGTTACGGCCCATTCGAGATATCGCAAAACACGAAACCAGTAATTTCTTACATCCTTATGTCATAAAAAAGTAATTTCGCGCATCTCCACTGCGCAACATAACTAAACGATCATTTCTTTTTCGAACTACCGTAATTCCCTCCCCCTGCGACACGCACAAACTTCCTCTGTTATGGTACGTAAGCGTGGCGCCCTGTGACGTAACGTTCGGTCTCGGCGGCGATTCACACAAGATGTCGACACTAGACGTGTAGTGCTATGGCAATGTCGACACAGCCCCTCTTACCCACATTCCACCCCACCTTTTGCGGCCTCTGCGATGGACGTCAGAACCACGACGCCCAACGCTGGAATCGCGTTGCTTTCTTATGGGTGGCTGATGAAAACACTTCAGTCACGCCACCGCTCAGAATCAACAAGAAAAGGCCTTATGGGGTGACATAAACGGCGTCAGTGAAATCACCCCTCACTTGCGGCATTATTCCCAACACACTTCGCAGTCGACAACGACAGTTCGCAGCGCGACATACGACAGGACGACGTTCTCGATAACGCTCGACACTACTGATTTAGCCCTTCCGTAAGGACGTCATAGGGCTGAATGTAGATTACTTTGGAGTACAACAGCGCGAACGCAGTTTTTGCTCTTATATACAGACTGCAACCACAAGAGATCGTTCAAAACCATCCGAAGAAATTTTAATGTGATCCGAGGCAGCAGAGTCCGTGTATCCTTTTTCAGCCCTCCTCTTTCGAAACTTTTTCTCGTCGACTTCTCCCACAAAGGAAAAAAGTTCATCCACTTACATTTTCGGTTTTTATACAATAGAAATGCTCCATCAGCCTTTAAGTTTTAATTTTTTACTTCTTTACTATGAATTCTATTCGCAGCATATTACGCAGACAGTATCAACTGAATGTACCTACAACATTACATCATTGGAGACATGACATCAAACACTGAGATGCGAGACAACCTAGCTTTTTCAAATCACTCGCACTATACTCATCGAGTGTTTGCTAACACTTTGGGAGCTTACTGGTTATTACTGCCGGCCGCGGTGGTCTAGCGGTTCTAGGCGCTTTGTCGGGAATCGCGCGACTGCTACGGTCGCAGGTTCGACTCCTGCTTCGGGCATGGGTGTGTCTGATGTCCTTAGGTTAGTTAGGTTTAATTAGTTCTAAGTTCTAGGGGACTGATGACCACAGATGTTAAGTCCCATAGTGCTCAGAGCCATTTGGTTATTACTAAATACCTAAACCGCTATACGCTGAGTTGACGCAAGGCGTGGGAGCTCTCCTAACACTGTGTCGGACCTCCTTTTGCCCGGCATAGTGCAGCAACTGGACGTGGTATGGATTCAACAAGTCGTTGGAAGTCCCCTGCAGAAATACTGGGCCATGCTGCCGCCTCTATAGCTGTCCATAACTGCGAAAAGGTTACCGGTGCAGGATTTTGTGCATGAACTGACCTTCCGATTATATCCCATAAATGTTCGATGGGATGCATGTCGAGCGAACTGCATCAAATAGTCCAGAGTGGTCTTCAAACCAGTCATGAACAACTGCAGTCGATGGCATATTCGGCAAAACGAGAAAAAAAGTCCATGAATAGCTGCAAATGGTCTCCAAATAGCTGAACATAATCAAATCCAGTCAATGGTCAGCTCAGTTGGCCCCGAGGATCCAGTCCATTCGATGTAAGCGACGTCCACACCATTATGGAGCTTGGATCTGTGGCGTCGTGGGGTCTGCGCCACATCCGAACCCAACCATCAGCTCTTACCAATTGAAATCAGGACTTATCTGACGAGACGACAGTTTTCCAGTCCTCTAGGGTTCAACCGAGATGGCCATCAGCCCAGGACAGGCGGTGCAGGCGGTTTCGTGTTGTCAGAAAAGGCAACCGCATCAGTCGTCTGCCACATTGTCCTAACGGATACGTTCGTGGAACGTCCCACGTCGATTTCTGCGGTTATTTCAAGGAGTGTTGCTTGTCTGTACGCACTGACAACTCTACGCGCAAGCCGCTGCTCTCGGTCGTCAAGTGAAGGCAGCCGCCCACGCGTTGAACGTGGCGAGAGGCAATGAATGAAATCTGGTGTTCTCAGCACACTCTTTCACACTGTGGATCTCGGAATATTGAATTCCCGAACCATTTCCGAAATGAAATGTCTGTTAATTCCTGTTGTGCGGCCACAATAACATCGCAAACATTTCACATACGAATGTGCTTTCTTTTTTGTTTCTCTTCCATCTAATACCGAAACCTCCAGATGGCAGACACTCAGATCGGTGCCAAATGTTGAATGTCGATAGAGTATCAACCAAAACTCTGAATCAGTTCCAGCTTCGTGTTGCCGTCCAGCAGAACGGGCGTAAACGTTAATTGAAAGCAACAACAGAACTACCAGTGAGCAGGAAAAGCGTATTGTGAACTATTAATACGTTTAGCTTCCGTGGGTGAGTTCCTACAGCGTTAGGTCGTCGTACAAAGGTCGCGGGTTCAGCCCCCACTGACAATTTCTTTCACTGGTTACACATGAAGCTTTTATATCGGAAAACATTCCCTTATACGTAAAAAATTAACGTTCCGGAGTTCGTTGAAACGTCTTTTGGCAGTCTGCTTCCGCATCGTTTGTTGAAAGTAGCACACCTACAGAGTACATCTGTACAGATATGTATGTTAGTTGAAAGTAGCACACCTACACAGTACGTTTGTGTAGACAGGTGTGGTGTTCCAGCAGACAAGTGCGAAAGAACAGAAACCACTCGTGATGTTGTGTACGTACAACGGAAATAACTGAAGATGAGAGAAAGTGTGCGTGCAGCACTCCTACGGGACACAAGTTATCAATGGAATGCGTCGAATGTCACAGAAGAGAAAACATTAGATATCGCCGTTCGTTTCTGACCAAGTGAACGGACTACGGTTGACGTCTTCGGTATCACCGCCAAAGGGTCCTCAAGCGATGGAAGCGGTGAAGCACCAGAGAACGAAAAAAGGGTAGTGTTTTGCTCAAAAAACGAGAAAATCGATATGTTCAAATGCTGGCTTAACGTCAAAAAGCAAAAAGCAAAAAGCACAATGTATGTTATATGAACGGAAACGGAAAAGTTAGTCTGCGAAGAAGTACGAAAATACACTCCTGGAAATTGAAATAAGAACACCGTGAATTCATTGTCCCAGGAAGGGGAAACTTTATTGACACATTCCTGGGGTCAGATACATCACATGATCACACTGACAGAACCACAGGCACATAGACACAGGCAACAGAGCATGCACAATGTCGGCACTAGTACAGTGTATATCCACCTTTCGCAGCAATGCAGGCTGCTATTCTCCCATGGAGACGATCGTAGAGATGCTGGATGTAGTCCTGTGGAACGGCTTGCCATGCCATTTCCACCTGGCGCCTCAGTTGGACCAGCGTTCGTGCTGGACGTGCAGACCGCGTGAGACGACGCTTCATCCAGTCCCAAACATGCTCAATGGGGGACAGATCCGGAGATCTTGCTGGCCAGGGTAGTTGACTTACACCTTCTAGAGCACGTTGGGTGGCACGGGATACATGCGGACGTGCATTGTCCTGTTGGAACAGCAAGTTCCCTTGCCGGTCTAGGAATGGTAGAACGATGGGTTCGATGACGGTTTGGATGTACCGTGCACTATTCAGTGTCCCCTCGACAATCACCAGTGGTGTACGGCCAGTGTAGGAGATCGCTCCCCACACCATGATGCCGGGTGTTGGCCCTGTGTGCCCCGGTCGTATGCAGTCCTGATTGTGGCGCTCACCTGCACGGCGCCAAACACGCATACGACCATCATTGGCACCAAGGCAGAAGCGACTCTCATCGCTGAAGACGACACGTCTCCATTCGTCCCTCCATTCACGCCTGTCGCGACACCACTGGAGGCGGGCTGCACGATGTTGGGGCGTGAGCGGAAGACGGCCTAACGGTGTGCGGGACCGTAGCCCAGCTTCATGGAGACGGTTGCGAATGGTCCTCGCCGATACCCCAGGAGCAACAGTGTCCCTAATTTGCTGGGGAGTGGCGGTGCGGTCCCCTACGGCACTGCGTAGGATCCTACGGTCTTGGCGTGCATCCGTGCGTCGCTGCGGTCCGGTCCCAGGTCGACGGGCACGTGCACCTTCCGCCGACCACTGGCGACAACATCGATGTACTGTGGAGACCTCACGCCCCACGTGTTGAGCAATTCGGCGGTACGTCCACCCGGCCTCCCGCATGCCCACTATACGCCCTCGCTCAAAGTCCGTCAACTGCACATACGGTTCACGTCCACGCTGTCGCGGCATGCTACCAGTGTTAAAGACTGCGATGGAGCTCCGTATGCCACGGCAAACTGGCTGACACTGACGGCGGCGGTGCACAAATGCTGCGCAGCTAGCGCCATTCGACGGCCAACACCGCGGTTCCTGGTGTGTCCGCTGTGCCGTGCGTGTGATCATTGCTTGTACAGCCCTCTCGCAGTGTCCGGAGCAAATATGGTGGGTCTGACACACCGGTGTCAATGTGTTCTTTTTTCCATTTCCAGGAGTGTATTACAATACATATGACGGAGACCTTCAAACACCGCCACCCGGAAGGCTGATGTGTTCACGATGTAGACATGAAATAGTGGGCGAAAACAAAAGCGAGACAGTTAAATTTTCCAACATTTGACGCCACCGATAGTAGGGTCTTGCGCTGGAAGCGTAAAAACAATATTGCCATATCTTTTTGTTACAGTGAGAACATTTTACAATAGTAACGACATCCAGAAAACTGTAGAGGACTGGCAACAAGCAACTCGTGCACTCACGACAGCCTACATAGACACAGATCTCTACACCGCCGACGAAAGTGCATTCAACAAGGAGATGCCTTTGGGCCGCACCCTTGCAGCAAGTCGTTCTAAAGATATTGTAGGGGTTGTACAGTCTGTTCACGCGAGAGCCCGTACGTACACAATTATTTGATTCCTTTCACAGACGGGCAAACTTGCTTCAACGTCAAACTTCCTCCAAAGCTGTTTGTTGTCCTTCAAGAGCCTTGTTCTTTAAGTACTCACAAATACCAAATTTAATCGTCCATTCTCACTCCTCCGGCAAAATGACCCACAGAACTGTTCAGGACATTTCTACAAGAAGCAGTAGTGGAACAAATCAGTGGAGAGAAACTTATGCTAATTCTGGATTCTTACACTTCCCACAAAGACGCGAGTGTTGTCAGGGAGTTGCACGTACAAAATAACCTACCAGAAGACAAAATCACAATTCACGTAATTCCAGCAAAGATAACCTTCATTTGCCAACCTCTCGATCTTCATTTCTTCGGTACGTACTAGCGTATGAATAGCAAAATATCCGATGCTGCTCCATGTTCTTCCGAAGAGATCAGTCTGCAGCAATGCAATAATCTTCTTAAGCTGGAGTCCGTCACGTACAAAGTTATCTACCTCATGGGTGGATAATGGCTAAACTCGTTGATGAACCCACACCCCTTGAAACTTTGACAAAGTTGTGTTTCAGACACAAACTTTCATTCTGTAATCTTCAGGGTGGATGCGCAAATGTGGGATTCATCAAGTGGTGTACGAAAGTATTTGTAATTTCTTTCACACACTTCTTCGTATGCAACCATTATTGTGATGCCTTTGTATCTGAATGAATGACACTCTGTGTGTGTGTGTGTGTGTGTGTGTGTGTGGTGTGTGTTGTGTGTTGTGTGTTGGAGAGTGGGGGGGAAGCGGATCGTCTTTGCAATGATTTTTGAACGTCATGAACTTATTATTAATCTTATTATTTCGTTTATTATTACTACTATAGATTTACTATGTATATTATTATTATTATTACAATTACTATTACTCCGCACGTGTGCTTCAATTGTTTCTTTATTTTTCTATTCTGATTGTATGTTCTGTGAAACTACGATGTACTCTATCGTTTTACTACTTTCGTAGGAACAGCACAAAAGCAGGCTGCCAAGAGGACATTGCTGTACATTCAAACAGTCGTTTCACATGTCATAAACATGTTGTTCCATGTAACACTTTTATGGTGTGCGTAAAGATTATTTGACTTGTCGCTCTAATGAAGTAGGCGACTGTCAGCAATATGTCTCGTGGTCTTATTGTGACGTGTTTATCTTCTACCGTTAGGTCAAACGATAGAAATGCCACTTACACGCTTAGAGTAGCAGATTGACGGTGACCAACTTTAAACAGAACTTGATTAATTTTCACACACATTTATTAAAATAATAAAAATCATAAACATTACATAACTTGACTCTGGATGCTGTTTACAATTGACAATCGGAAGTTCCTTTGGTCTTGGCACGTTAATGTTATTCTCACATATCTCTGATACTTGACAAAGTGTCTATATATTTTTCTTCATGGCTATGTATAGGAATATGATAATCTTATTAGGCGCAGACTGACACTTGACCATAGACTGGTACAGACTAATGTAGACTGGTACAGACAGATGCACATAAATGCAGACTGACTAATCGGAGGTCTGTACACTCATTATAATACCTCGTGCGTTCAGGTATCACTGCGCGAGTGTGATCCGTGAGGAGAAAAGGTTCTACGTTAGCAGCAATCTCATTTTTTTTTCCTTTATTGTAATTTTAATTACCCATACAGGCGGGCTGGCAGCAGCACATTACGCTGCTCTTCAGCCTTAAGTGGAACAATAACATGACATAGAGGTGATACAGACAATACAAAAAACGGCGGGCAAAAAATGGAGATACAAAATAACAATAAACATGAAGCCGTTCACGTTGGACGATAAAAACACTAACACTGGTGGACACGGCGCACAAAACACGGAGAACGGCGATGGCACATGTGAACAGTGGAGTCGTAACTGCACGAAACACAAAACGAAGCACACACACGAGATACTGATGGCGATGATCTCCGGCGCGCGAATGTTCACTATGCATGTGCGAGTCCGGGGACCTGCCAAGAGAGGAGCAGGAGGAAGGGGAGTGGGAGAGCGAGAGGGGAGAGCAGAGATGCCACGGGCAGGGGAGAAAGGGGGGAGGGTGGAAGGGGGAGGGGAAACCCGGGGGAAGAGGGGTGGAGGGAGGGGACGTGGGAAAAGGAAAGAGAAGGGAAGGGAAGAGAAGGGAGGCAGGGTGCCCAAAGGAAAGGACACCGGAAGTGGGGGGTGGGGCAGGGTTAAAGTTGATAGGAGGGGTAGATGGAGGGGAGGAGGACATCATCAGGGAGGGGCAGCTGGCGGAAGCCACCTTGGGAGAGGGTAATGAGGGTGGAGAGATGGAGACCGGGTGGGACGTGCGAATATAGGCGCGGCAGAGGGCGGGGGTGGGAGAGGATCGGGGAGACGAGCGGGTGAGGAGGATCGAGTTTGCAGGAGGTGTACAGGATCCGTATCCTTTCAAGGAAAAGGAGGAGGTGGGGGAAGGGGATGAGATTGTACAGGATCCACGTGGGGGAGGGGAGACGGATGCGATAGGCGAGGCGGAGAGCATGACGTTCAAGGAGGGATTTATAAAAGGTAGGGGGGCGGAGATCCAAGCTGGATGGGCATAACAAAGGATAGGACGGATGAGGGACTTATAGGTGTGGAGGATGGTGGAGGGGTCCAGACCCCACGTACGGCCAGAGAGGAGCTTGAGGAGACTGAGGCGGGAGCGTGCCTTGGCTTGGATTGTCCGGAGGTGGGGAGTCCAGGAGAGGCGACGGTCGAGGGTGACGCCAAGGTGCTTAAGGGTGGGAGTGAGGGCGATAGGACGGCCATAGATGGTGAGATAGAAATCAAGGAGGCGGAAGGAAGGGGTGGTTTTGCCTACAGTGATCGCCTGGGTTTTGGAGGGATTGACCTTGAGCAACCACTGGTTGCACCAAGCGGTGAACCGGTCAAGATGGGATTGGAGAAGGTGTTGGGAGCGCTGTAGGGTGGGGGCAAGGGCAAGGAAGTCGGTGTCATCGGCAAACTGGAGAAGGTGGACGGGGGCTGACGGCGGCGGCATGTCCGCCGTGTACAAAAGGTACAGAAGGGGGGAGAGGACGGAGCCTTGGGGCACACCGGCGGAGGGGAAAAAGGTGTAGGAGTCGGTGTTATGGATGGTGACATAGGAAGGACGGCGGGAGAGAAAGGAGCCGATCAGACGGACGTAGTTAATGGGAAGGGCGAAGGTTTGGAGCTTGAAGAGGAGAGCAATCTCATTGGCTGCATTACATATTAATACGCGGATCGGCAGAAGCAGAATTTGGTCCGTCTCTAAGGCAGCGCCATCTTGTAGTGTGGAGACGGGACGAGCGCTGCGCCTGCACTGTTGTGCTTAGTGTGGCGCGCTCTAGTGGGAAAGATGTATATGCGCTGACTACGCGGAACAACAACTTTCATGGAAAAAAAAAAAAAAAAAAAAAAAAAAAAAAAAAAAAAAAAACTATCACCTTTGGGATTTGAGTCCGGGACCCCCTCGGTACGACGACGTAACGCTCTACCAACTCATCCACGGAAGCTAAACGTGTTAATTGTTCACAGGCACACTTTTCCTGTTCTCTGATAGTTCCGGTGTTACTTTTAATTACCGCTTACGCGTGTTCTGCTGGACGACAGATAGTAAGAGCTGAATCGGTGTGTAGGTTGATACTCTATGGACACACAACGTCTGGTGCCCGTCTGAAGGTCTGACATCGGGAGGTTTGGATGTAAGGAGACTGAGTCACAGCGCCGGCCGGAGTGGCCGTGCGGTTTTACGCTGTACAGTCTGGAACCGCGCGACCGCTACGGTCGCAGGTTCGAATCCTGCCTCGGACATGGATGTGTGTGATGTCCTTAGATTAGTTAGGTTTAAGTAGTTCTAAGTTCTAGGGGACTGATAACCTCAGCAGTTAAGTGCCGTAGTGCTCAGAGCCATTTGAACCATTTGAGCCACAGCAAAGCGTGGCCGGGCACAGCCCGTAATGAAGAAACAGTAGAAGAAGAACATTATGCAGGTTCCCTAGAGCAGATGCCGACCACAGAGGAGGCGCGGCGTTCAGCTGTTACACACCTCGCGCAGGCTCCGGACTACCACTCGCGTTCGCGCTCGCAGGTGGGGCGCGCGGCGCACCCACGAGATTGCTCCATCAGGCCGGGAGATCGAAGCGTCGCGGGCGGCGAGATAAGGCCTGGCGGAGCCGATGGGTGGGCGGGCAGTCGTTACGCGGCCCGATATGAGCCAGTCAGCACCCAGCAGCCAGCCTGCCTAATGACTGGCCGGGCCCTCAGCCGCCGTCATCAAGCGGCGCTGCCCGCCGCGTCTCCCAGATATGGGGGAGGGCGCTCCTGTACTGCGGAAGCCTCGCCATCTCAGAGTCTGCCGCGCGGCGGCGTCTCGGTGCGCCATCAGTCAAAGTCACTTCAGCGCTGCACGCACCCAGCTGGTGTCACTTCCAACGAACGTCTCGTCTTTTAATGAATACCGACACTACTTAATGTTGGGCGCGTCAATAATTTGATGCAGCTGGGCTGTTTCAGAATTGCAGTGACGTGTAACGGCCTGAGCTGCTTCACCCAAAGACACGAAAACGAGTACTGGCACAGAAGAAATGAAAAAAAAGGAGACCCACCTCGGCGAAAATCAATTTCGGTTCCGCAGAAATAATAGCACCTCTCGACTGTGTATTGACACTACCACTTAGCTTAGAAGACAGGTTAACAAATTGAAACTTCCTGGCAGATTAAAACTGTGTGCCCGACCGAGACTCGAACTCGGGACCTTTGCCTTTCGCGGGCAAGTGCTCTACCAACTGCGCTACCGAAGCATGACTCACGCCCGGTACTCACAGCTTTACTTCTGCCAGTACCTCGTCTCCTACCTTCCAAACTTTACAGAAGCTCTCCTGCGAAACTTGCAGAACTAGCACTCCTGAAAGAAAGGATATTGCGGAGACATGGCTTAGCCACAGCCTGGGGGATGTTTCCAGAATCAGAATTTCACTCTGCAGCGGAGTGTGCGCTGATATGAAACTTCCTGGCAGATTAAAACTGTGTGCCGGACCGAGACTCGAACTCGGGACCTTTGCCTTTCGCGGGCAAGTGCTCAAGTTATGAGGACGGGGCGAGAGTCGTGCTTGGGTAGCTCAGTTGGTAGAGCACTTGCCCTCGAAAGGCAAAGGTCCCGAGTTCGAGTCTCGGTCCTTCACACAGTTCTAATCTGCCAGGAAGTTTAATATCAGCGCACACTCCGCTGCAGAGTGAAAATCTCATTCAGATTAACAAATTCATTGCTTTAATAAAACATTTCGACAATGTTTACTGGATTATACTCTTCGAAATTTTGGCGGTATCAGGGATAAAATTAAGGCAACGAAAGGTTATTCACAACTTGTACAGAAATCACGGTGCATTTATAACAGGCTAAGGACATGAAAGCAATGGAGTGATTGAGAAGGGAGACTTCTACCCGACGTCACTGAATCTGTAGAAAGAGCAAGGTGTAAAGGAAACCAAGGATAAATTTGGAATAGGAATGAAAGTACAAGGAGGAGAAGAAGAAGAAAAAACTTTTACGTTCGGTAGTGACGTAATTCTGTCAGAGATACCAAGGGAGTTCTATGAGCTGTTGAAAGGAATGAGTAGTGTGTTGGGAAGATATAATATGGATGTCGACAAAAGTAAAACAAGGGTAAAGGTATGCAGTAGAAGTAAATCACAAGAGATTCTGTGGGAATTAGATTACGAAACGGGATACTAAAAGCAGTAGATGAGTTATGCTGTTTGGGGGTCACGAAGTGGTGGCCAATGATCCCCGCCCATACACTGTGGCTCAACCGGTGCTGATGGTCTGCTTACTGTGGGGATTCTATACAGTTCACAGATAGATGCTGTGAAGGGCGGCCATACCGTCCCTCCTAAAAGTGGTCTCATGTGTGAATAGAACGGATCACGGACGTCACACAAATACCTCTTCACGGAACTAGACATTTTAGTTTCGCGGTCAGAATACATACACTGCCGGGGGGGAAAATGGTACAGCTGGAAAAAGGATTTCGATTTTGATCCGATGACAGCATAACCCACCTGGTGGATACTACATATACCATGCTGATAAGTGTTTCAACGTCGTCCGCCAACACATAGCGTAGTGGCATAGCTACCAGAGCGCCATGTATGTTTACCAGTTAATAGCGAACGCTCACGAGTCAGAAGGCTCAGTGTGGTGCGAACGTATGAAGGGAGTAGGCAATAATGTTGTTGTTGTTGTTGTTGTTGTGGTCTTGTCCTGAGACTGGTTTGATGCAGCTCTCCATGCTACTCCATCCTGTTCAAGCTTCTTCATCTCCCAGCACCTACTGCAGCCTACATCCTTCTGAATCTGCTTAGTGGATTCATCTCTCGGTCTCCCTCCACGATTTTTACCCTCCACGCTGCCCTCCAATACTAAATTGGTGATCCCTCCATGTCTCAAAACATGTCCTACCAACCGATCCCTTCTTCTAGTCAAGTTGTGCCACAAACTCCTCCCCAATTCTATTCAGTACCTCATCATTAGTTATGTGATCTACCCATCAAGTCTTCAGCATTTTTCTGTAGCACCACATTTCAAAGGCTTCTATTCTCTTCTTGTCCAAACTACACTCCTGGAAATGGAAAAAAGAACACATTGACACCGGTGTGTCAGACCCACCATACTTGCTCCGGACACTGCGAGAGGGCTGTACAAGCAATGATCACACGCACGGCACAGCGGACACACCAGGAACCGCGGTGTTGGCCGTCGAATGGCGCTAGCTGCGCAGCATTTGTGCACCGCCGCCGTCAGTGTCAGCCAGTTTGCCGTGGCATACGGAGCTCCATCGCAGTCTTTAACACTGGTAGCATGCTGCGACAGCGTGGACGTGAACCGTATGTGCAGTTGACGGACTTTGAGCGAGGGAGTATAGTGGGCATGCGGGAGGCCGGGTGGACGTACCGCCGAATTGCTCAACACGTGGGGCGTGAGGTCTCCACAGTACATCGATGTTGTCGCCAGTGGTCGGCGGAAGGTGCACGTGCCCGTCGACCTGGGACCGGACCGCAGCGACGCACGGATGCACGCCAAGACCGTAGGATCCTACGGAGTGCCGTAGGGGACCGCACCGCCACTTTCCAGCAAATTAGGGACACTGTTGCTCCTGGGGTATCGGCGAGGACCATTCGCAACCGTCTCCATGAAGCTGGGCTACGGTCCCGCACACCGTTAGGCCGTCTTCCGCTCACGCCCCAACATCGTGCAGCCCGCCTCCAGTGGTATCGCGACAGGCGTGAATGGAGGGACGAATGGAGACGTGTCGTCTTCAGCGATGAGAGTCGCTTCTGCCTTGGTGCCAATGATGGTCGTATGCGTGTTTGGCGCCGTACAGGTGAGCGCCACAATCAGGACTGCATACGACCGAGGCACACAGGGCCAACACCCGGCATCATGGTGTGGGGAGCGATCTCCTACACTGGCCGTACACCACTGGTGATCGTCGAGGGGACACTGAATAGTGCACGGTACATCCAAACCGTCATCGAACCCATCGTTCTACCATTCCTAGACCGGCAAGGGAACTTGCTGTTCCAACAGGACAATGCACGTCCGCATGTATCCCGTGCCACCCAACGTGCTCTAGAGGGTGTAAGTCAACTACCCTGGCCAGAAAGATCTCCGGATCTGTCCCCCATTGAGCATGTTTGGGACTGGATGAAGCGTCGTCTCACGCGGTCTGCACGTCCAGCACGAACGCTGGTCCAACTGAGGCGCCAGGTGGAAATGGCATGGCAAGCCGTTCCACAGGACTACATCCAGCATCTCTACGATCGTCTCCATGGGAGAATAGCAGCCTGCATTGCTGCGAAAGGTGGATATACACTGTACTAGTGCCGACATTGTGCATGCTCTGTTGCCTGTGTCTATGTGCCTGTGGTTCTGTCAGTGTGATCATGTGATGTATCTGACCCCAGGAATATGTCAATAAAGTTTCCCCTTCCTGGGACAATGAATTCACGGTGTTCTTATTTCAATTTCCAGGAGTGTATTTATCGTCCATGTTTCACTTCCATACATGGCTACACTCCATACAAATACTTTCAGAAACGACTTCCTGACACTTAAATCTATACTCGATGTTAACAAATTTCTCTTCTTCAGAAACGCTTTTCTTGCCATTGCCAGACTACATTTTATATCCTCTCTACTTCGACCATCATCAGTTATTTTGCTCCCCAAATAGCAAAACACGCACTCATGCTTCCTACAGCCAACTCAGCGAGTTTGAAAGGGGTTAAATTGTGGCCTTCGGAGTGGCGTGATGGACTTCCCGGAGAACTGCCACACAAGGTGGACGTGCTGCGGCATTTGTGCAACGATGCTGGTGTCAGTGGTCACATGAACATTCTCAATCGCGTAGCGAGATATTGGACGGCCATGCAGCAGAGACGTATGCCAGGATCGGCATGTTGTAAGGGCAGCAGTGGCATATGGTACAGCTACAACGGTACAGATAAGACGCCTTGTGAGCCCAGACGTGTCAACACGGACTGTTGCGGACCGGTTGTTAGCAGTGGGACTACTGACACGCGCACCTCTAGGCCATCTCGCATTGACGCCATAACATCGACGTGCACAGATCGACTGAAGCTGCCAGAGCATCACTTGGAAGGTGGAATGGTGCGCGTGGTCTTCAGCGATGGAAGCAGATTCTGCCTGCACTTAAGTGATGGTCGCTTCCGCGTATGGACCGCTACGGTCGCAGGTTTGAATCCTGCCTCGGGCATGGCTGGGTGTGATGTCCTTAGGTTAGTTAGGTTTAAGTAGCTCTAAGTTCTAGGGGACAGATGACCTCAGATGTTAAGTCCCATAGTGCTCAGAGCCGGCCATCTTCCACGTATGACGCAGACCTGGTGACCGCTGTCTTCTAGCGCCGTTCGTCCGAGAGACACTGGCCCCACCTCAATGCGATATCCTACAATTCTTGTTCACCTCTGGTGTTTCTGGAGAGGACCCTAACCAGCGGAATGCAGAACCGGTTCTTTTGCCGTTGTTGCAAAAGGAAGGTAATGTGTTTTTCCAACCAACAAGATACTGCTGCCCGTGAAAGTCAAAGTGCTCTGCAAGACGTGCAGCAACTTCGCTGGTCTGCCCCATCTCCAGTAGCACACGCGTCTGATATGATGGGACGAGAAGTGACACGCACGTCTCGTCAACTGACAACTCTTGCAGAACTACGTGAACAAGTCGACTAGGCGTGGCACCACGTATGCCAGGGCAGTATTCGCCAACTGAAGGACCGACTGGATGCCGGAGTCAGCGCCTGCATTGGCGCACGTGGAGGCTACACCGTGTACTAATACTGGTGTTTCAGCACAGTTCAATAGCCGGTACGTCAGAACTGCTTGTGCTATTGGTCTGAAAAATGTAATCATTTCATTTACTCCATATGCACTGCTACAACAATAAATCGTAAGTGTCGAAATAGCATGAAGTACGCCGGGAGAAGCTGAAAACCTACAAATCTTGAATGAATTGGAAACATCTAACGGGTGCAGCAATATTTTCCCGGCAGTGTATATTCGTTAACGAAATTCGTCATAAATAATCCATCAAAATTCGAGACGAACACTAAATAGAGGTAGAGAGACCTTTGTTAATCATTATTAAGGCTGTAAGTGACTCAGAAAGAAGTTCAATATGCAGCAAGAAAAAGTTTTGATCATTTGTGCAAGAACGTAAAATGTGCCACAGGTAGGAAAGCAAGTTTTAAATGTAACTTCAAATCCTTTCTCCTGCACAATTCCTCCTACTCCATTGGGAAACTTCTACTTAAAAATTGCTTCAAATGTGTGTGAAATTGTTGTGTTGGCAGAGAAGCCAACACCGTGTTACTATAGCAGGCCGAAATGCACGCGTTTTAGCTCACGCAGGCTGGCGTGAGGAGGGAAGAACTATACTGACGTGAGGTCTGGAACATGACAAGGAATTAGAATTCAGAAAGCGGACGTAATTAGTTTGATACTTAACTTTAATCCATTAATGATGAACGTCGCCCCTGAGGGTACATGATTCACAATATTATCTGTTCAGAATATATATAGGCAGTAAACCATCGCTAGCAAAGTCGACTGTACAACTGGGGCGAGTGCTAGGGAGTCTCTCTAGACCAGACCTGCCGTGTGGCGGCCCTCGGTCTGCAATCACTGATAGTGGCGACACACAGGTCCGACGTATACTAACGACCTAGCAAGTGTGGTGTCTGGCGGTGACACCACAGAAATCTTATGGCACTTAACTGTTAAGGTCGTTAGTCCCTAAGTTTACACGCGGGCGCAGTGGCCGTGCTGTTCTAGGCGCTTCAGTCCGGAACCGCGGGACGGCTGCGGTCGTAGGTTCGAATCCTACCTCGGGCATGGATGTGTGTGATGTCCTTAGGTTAGTTAGGTGTAAGTAGTTCTAAGTTCTAGAGGACTGATGACCACAGATGTTAAGTCCCATAGTGCTCAGAGCCATTTGAACCTAAGCTTACACACTACTTAACCTAAATTATCCTACGGAGAAACACACACACCCATGTCCGAGGAAGGACTCGAACCTCCTCCGGGACCAGCCGCACAGTCCATGATTGCAGCGCCTTAGACCGCTCGGCGCGACTAAAAATTGGTGGGCAGTAAGAAAAACGTGGAGAAGGACTAAAAAGTAATGTGTTCATTAACGTTAACACTAATCGTATCCACGTACCTTTAAACGGAGTGGTTCAACACCGTTTCCACAAAAAAGAAAAATCGTTCAAATTATCTATGAACATGTAACTAACAAAACAGACGTCGCGGAAGCAAGTCCTACGGTAACATGTCCTGCACGCGCAGCAAATGTTGGCTTACCCCGTGGTGGAGGGCCAGCTTCGTGACCCTGATACCCCTGTCCCTGTCAAAGACCTTTCCTCTCGACACTAAAGTGGGTGTGCCTACGTTGCAAGGCATTGCCGGCGAAATGTGCGAATCAACTTTTGTCCTCCTTATCTTCTCAACGATCGTTTCGTGCAGTTTGTTCCTGTTTAGCGAAATCACTGTCCAGACACATTGCAAAACTTGTTCGGAGGAATTCGTATTTGAGTTTCAGACGGCGGGTTCGTCGACAGGCAGTGCCGCGGTCGCTACCTGGGCGCTCCGGCAGTCCAGAAGGCGCGGGGCTTCGGTGCAGACAGACCGCAGCCGGAGAGAGAGAGTGGGATCGATCAGGCGCGGCGCAGCGAGACCGCAGCGGCCCTGCCCGCTCCTGCAGGGTAATCGCGGCTGGCGGTGCTCCCACTGTGTTACAGTACCACCAACATAAATAAACACTCTCGTTCTGCGGACTTTCCGTACCGCAACTGATACAGTGTTACACTACTGGCCATTAAAATTGCTACACCACGAAGATGACGTGCTATAGACGCGAAATTTAACAGATAGGAAGGAGATTCTGTGATACGCAAATGATTAGCTTATCAGAGCATTCACACAAGGTTGGCGCCGGTGGCGACACCTACAACGTGCTGACACGAGGAAAGTTTCCAACCGATTTCTCATACACAAACAGCAGTTGACCGGCGTTGCCTGGTGAAACGTTAAAAGTCCGATTGTAGTCTATCGCGGTTGCCGTTTATCGTATCGCGACATTGCTACTCGCGTTGGTCGAGACCCTATGACTGTTAGCAGAATATGGAATCGGTGGGATCAGGAGGGTAATACGGAACGCCGTGCTGGATCCCAACGGCCTCGTATTACTAGCAATCGAGATGACAGGCATCTTATCCATAAGGCTGTAACGGATCGTGCAGCTACGTCTCGATCCCCGAGTCAACAGATGCGAATGTTTGCAAGACAACAACCAAACAGTTCGACGACGTTTGCAGCAGCATGGACTATCAGCTCGGAGACCGTGGCTGCGATTACCCTTGACGCCGCATCACAGACAGGAGCGCCTGCGATGGTGTACTCGACGACGAACCTGGGTGCACGAATGGCAAAACGTCATTTTTTCGGATGAATCCAGGTTCTGTTTACAGCATCATGACGGTCGTATCCGTGTTTGGCAACATCGCGGTGAACGCACATTGGAAGCGTGTATTCCTCATCGCCATACTGGCGTATCACCCGGCGTGATGGTATGAGGTGGCATTGGTTACACGTCTCGGTCACCTCTTGTTCACATTGATGGCACTTTGAACAGTGGACGTTACATTTCAGATGTGTTACGACCCGTGGCTCTACCCTTCATTCGATCACTGCGAAACCCTACATTTCAGCAGGATAATGCACGACCGCATGTTGCAGGTCCTGTACGGGCCTTTCTGGATACAGAAAATGTTCGACTGCTGCCCTGGCCAGCACATTCTCCAGATCTCTCACCAATTGAAAACGTCTGGTCAATGGTGGCCGAGCAACTGGCTCGTCACAATACGCCAGTCACTACTCTTGATGAACTGTGGTATCGTGTTGAAGCTGCATGGGCAGCTGTACCTGTACACGCCATCCAAGCTCTGTTTGACTCAATGCCCAGGCGTATCAATGCCGTTATCAGGGCCGGACGTGGTTGTTCTGGGTACTGATTTCTCAGGATCTATGCACCCAAATTGCGTGAAAATGTAATCACATGTCAGTTCTAGTATAAAATATTTGTCCAATGAATACCCGTTTATCATTTGCATTTCTTCTTGGTATAGCAATTTTATTGGCCAGTAGTTTACGTACAAAGTAAGGAACTGGGCTCGAAGTAACTCGCCACAGATTACTAAATTCAAAGGACATTGTAGTCATGTTTGTGGATTTCAAAAAAGGCTTTTTATTCTGTCAATACCGGAAACTGCTATTTGCCCAATGTAAGATAACGTGTCACATGTGAGATTTGAAAACCCAATGCATTTCTTACACGTTTGTGTATTCAAACCGGAGATCTAGAAACGACGGAGAGGCCCACAGTCGCTCACAATCAAACTACAGGCTACAGCAGCCCACCCACCCCACACCGAACCCAGGGTTATCGTGCGGCTCGGCCTCCAGTGGACGCCCCCTCCCCCCTCTCCTCCGGGAATGTCTGATACCAGACGAGTGTGACCCCAAATGTTTGCATGGGTGCAACTGAGGCGGAATTAGGGGAACCAGCCCGCATTCGCCGAGGCAGGTTGAAAAACGCGTTAAAAACCATCCAGAGGCTGGCCGGCAAATCAGACCTCACACTTTTAGCTACGTTGTCCAAGCCGCGACAGTTGGCTGCGACTGCGGCGCTGCCCCCTCCTCTCCTCTTTTCCCACCCTGGCAGACGGCGACAAGGCCGCAACACGACAGGAGTCGTCGCTGTTTCCCAAGCTCTGGTCGGCGGCGGCGGATTCAAATACATAAGAAAAATAAGAATTCCGATTTTCTTGCTGTAAAAAATACTCTATGTTAATGGAACAAAGTTACATCGGATCCCAGAGTTAGTTTTTCGATTCAGATTCTTTTACTTAAAAAAATTTAAAAGTATCTCTTCCGGTTTTGCGTGTATTTTCGCTGTATATCACTTCTTTATCGATTGTGGGGAAAGTAAAAGGCACAAAAAATTGATGTTTGTGTATCTTACAGTTTCACATCACAGCTTGATAATGAGGTGTCTATTTTTTCGATTTTCGTCACATTTATTCCGATACTTAATTTACAAGTAACCTACTGCATAAAATTTGAATTGTGTACAGTGAAAAATGTGGTCTCTGGCTACTTTACGTATGGTTCACTTTAGGTCATACATTGTTGCCGATGAAAAGAAGCTAACATATCGAAATTATTTTTAAAGTTGAGACCAGAATGATATCGATCTTCGTTTCCGAGATTTCGCCTCATAGACCACGAGATGAATACACTAAGCAGATTCAGAAGGATGTAGGTTGCAGTAGGTACTGGGAGATGAAAAAGCTTGCACAGGATAGAGTAGCATGGAGAGCTGCATCAAACCAGTCTCGGGACTGAGGACCACAACAACAACAACAACATATCTCCCGGAGCGTCGCGACTAGCCGCCAGTTCTGTCGACGCGCAAAGTGAATCATGTGGTCCTCACACGATAGAGAATGCATTTGTTTTGTTTCGCTGACACATTTGGACCTAATGAAACCATTTTATGTCATATATTTCTCCGGTATGAGTTAATAATATTTCTCCATAAGCTCTTGACAATTTCATTTAAAATTCCACGAAATGTAGGTTTCTTAAAAGTAAAGACATGCTGCCTTCAATACATTTTCTTCTCATTCTTGGGAAGAGGATAAATTACTCACCTCTGGTATTTTCTTCTGAACCTGGACGAGGATACCCAAATAGAAGTAGACGTCCTAACGAAACCAACAAATGTCAAAAATTTACGTTTTTCAAGAGAGCGAGAAAACGTTCAAATTAGTTTAATATCGCCTTGCCAGCAATTATATTTTTTATATGATGTGGTAGGTAAATCATAACGACACTGGGTTTGAGTATTACTTCCCGTGAGTATCGCATTGTCGCTTCACAGTACATCATGCGACAAGTATGGATGGGAATCATCAGATTCGGTCATAAACCGTATTCCAGGGAATATGGAAAACAATACTCTTTTACTTATCACACATGTCATCTTATCATACATGAGACACATGAATCTACAAGGAGTATCACAACATTTACCTACGTTCATATGACCTAAGCTAATTTTTATGGTGCACCACAAAACCGACTGAATTGGTATGAATGAAATTATTTCAGCAAACACTGTTATGCATTTCATTACACATGTACATGGTCATCATAACTAAAAATTATCAACCACAGGCTTCAATTATTATCCCCAACACCACATAAGTAAAAAACTGGCAGCCGTACGTCTTTGTGTCGTCCGACTTCCGTCGCAACACTGCTCACTGGTGCAGTGCTGCGGCAGCTGCCGCAACCGTCGCGCGTCGCATCCCAAACTCGAACTGCGCATGCACCAGCAGGCAACTTCTGACGTCACGTAGCGACCCGTCGCAGTCGCTAGTGTGCGTCGCGTCTTGGACAACGTACCTTAAAATCCGCCGGGCGGATACGCGCCGGGGACCGGGACGGCTTCCCGATCTGGAAGCAGCGCATTAGACCGCGGGCGAGCTACTTGCACGTTACTTGCCGGAATAGACAATTCATTTAAAAAATCAATCTTAAGAGTACCATATATTTCGTATAATTTGTTTTTAGATCGTTCTTTTCCTGACGAACGATCGTACAGAGTGCCGAAACATCGGTACATTTTCGGTGAGCGAGGCGCTCAGGTCAAAAATCAATAACAGCGAATGAAAATCTACAGGGTGTACAACTTTGCTTCCGCCGTTTGGCGATAGGTGGCGACGACGGTAAGAAGTGATCGAGAGAAACAGATCGCAGACGTCAGGCAGTTAGCTTGTACCTCGGTCGACATACCTCGTTCAGACATTAGTCGATTTGTGTCTGCATCATAAAGTTGTTCCGGATTGAAAATGTCAGTTTACGAACCCAAGACTCGTCATTCGCGGGAGGTGTTACTGTTATGTTTCAATATGAAAAAAAACAGCGGCTGAGTCTCATCGAATGCTCTCAAAGCACGTATGGTAAGGACGCTATTAGTGAAAGAACGTGTCGTGTGTGGTTTGAACGCTTCAAGAACGGTGATTTTAACGTCGTAGACCGGCACAGTGATCGAAGAGAGAATTTTTCAGAAAATGCAGAATTGGAGACATTGCTGAGTGAAGGCTCGCGTCAGACTCAAGAAGAATTGGCACGATTAGTGGGAGTGACACAGCAAGCCATTTCAAAGCGTCTCAAGGCTATGGTCATGATTCAGAAAGAAGGAACTTGGGACTCGTGTGAGCTGAAACCAAGAGACGTTGAACGGCGTTTGTGTGTTTGTGAACAGCTGTTTCAGAGGCAAAAATGGATTTCGGCATCGCATTGTGACCGGGGACAAAAAATGGGTTCGTTACGATAACCCTAAACACAAAAAATCATGGGGATATCCCGGCCATGCTTCCACGTCGAGGGCCAAACCGAATATTCACGCCGGCCGCGGTGGCCGAGCGGTTCTAGGCGCGCAGTCCGGACCCGCGCGACTGCTACGGTCGCAGGCTCGAATCCTGCCTCGGGCATGGATGTGTGTGATGTCCTTAGGTTAGTTAGGTTTAAGTAGTTCTAAGTTCTAGGGGACTGATGACCACAGATGTTAAGTCCCATAGTGCTCCGAGCCATTTTGAACGAATATTCACGGCTCCAAGATCACGCTCTGCATTTGGTGGGACAAACTCGGCGTCGTGTACTATGAGGTGTTGAAACCAAGTGAAACAATCACAGGTGCTCGTTATCGAACGCAATTAATGCATTTGAGCAGAGCATTAACAGACAAACGGCCGCAACACAGCGAGAGGCACGATAAAGTGATTTTGCAGCACGACAACGCTCGACCCCACGTTGCAAAAGAGGTCAAAACGTACTTGGAAACGTTAAAATGGGAAGTCGTACCCCACCCGCCGAATTCTCCAGACATTGCTCCCTCTGTCACCTGTTTAGGTCAAAGGTACATGGCCTCGCTGACCAACACTTCAGATCTCATGAAGCAGTCACAAATTGGATCGATTCGTGGATCGCTTCAAAAGATAAACAATATCTTCGACGCGGGATTCGTACACTGCCCGAAAGATGGGAGAAAGTAGTGGCCAGCGATGGAAAATACTTTGAATGATACATTTGTAACCAATTTGTTTCATTAAAGCCTCAAATGTCGGGGAAAAAACTGCGGAAGCAAAGTTGTACACCTTGTACAAAACTGTTCAGAAAACCGCAGCATGACTAAACGAGAAGTGAAATAAGTATTCATATCTGAAAGACAAATAATGAAGGAGACATAAAGTGCCTATCCAAAAATGCAAAAGTAAGGCATTACAACACAGTAGTGAAGTCAGAATGCCTGTACGCAAGCGAATGCCTGCCATTAAACTAGAATTTACATAAATTAAGAGTACTAAAAACGTGAATTATAAAATAAATATTAACAAAACACAGCAGAAGCTTGGAAACTACGAAGTGATGCTGAAATATACCAAAACACAGAAAAAATTTCAAACGTAATAAGAAAAAGAATACTCATGTTTCCTGGACGTTTATTTCGAATGCAAATACTAGATTAACTAATAAGATCTTACAATATTTGTGTGGTAAGAGGTCCAGGACAAGCTGGGTAAACGAATAAAACATGATTTCCAACGAAACAATATAAAAACAGAAGATGTAAACAACAGAGAAGCCCATCGGGAAAAAGTATTGAAAATGGAAGGATTCCAAGGCAGGGTGGCTAAAAAGACTGGTTCAAAATGGTGTGAGAACAGAAAGAAGAAATATAGTAAAGAGATGAGAGTATATATACACCCACTCTCAACTGACAACAATTTTAAAACTCACATGCTTGCGCAACTGCCAATCAAGTTTGTCATTTGTCCTATTCCGACAAATTAAACAATGAATGGGTATTAGTACTGCTTTGTAGATTCTCATATTATTCGCTGATACTGATTTTGAACTGAGCGCCTCCCTGAGCTAGAATGTACCGATGTTTTGACTCTCCGTAAGGTCCTTCGCCTTCCATGAAATATATTGTGCTTCTTGTAACGTAGAAGTAATGCTGTAGGCATTGAAATCGCACACGTTTTGTAAATGCGGCAAATAGCAGTTTCCGATAATAATGTGCAATTTTGGACTCTCCACGTTTTTCACTTATCCGTACAGTTTCTGGTCCTCATTGGCCCGTATTGTGACTGCCGTGCTTGTTGAAGGGTGTAAATGAGAGCAAACAACCATGCCTTGCAGGAATTTCTAATTCTTTACAGTTTGTATTCTCGCCATTCCTTTACCGAGGCCTTTTGTAGGGAACTCGCTGGCAAAGGAATGTTGCCTACGTCCATTTCAGTCTATTTACCGTATTCAAGCCTTCCTCTCACTCAACAATTTTAGCCCCTCACACTTCCCTCCATCACCAAAATAACTTTTGCTATAAACCTCAGAATGTTTCTATCAACCGATTCCTTCTTTTGCTCAAACTGCAGCAAAAGAAAGAGAGAGACTGAGAGAGAAAATTCCCCAATTCGATTCAATATCTCCCCATTAGTTATTCGCTCTATCCCCCAAATCTTTTGACATCTTTCTCTAGCAGCACATTTCGAAAACTTCTGTCCTCTTACTGTCCGATCTGTTTACCGTCAACGTTTCACTTCCCTAAAACGCTATACTCCAGACAATCACCTTCAGAAAACACTTCCTAACACTTAAATTTATATTGGATGTTTATAAATTCCTCTTCTTCACAAACATTTTTCTTCTCTTTGCCAGTACTCATTTTCTAACCTCTCTACTTCGTCTATTATCCGTCATTTTACTGTTACTTTAAGTTCCTCATTTCCTAATGTAATTTCCTTATCATCGCCGGGTTTAATTCTGCTGCACCCCCTGCATACTTCATCTTCTTGTCACCTCGACAGGTAATTCTGAGCTATGGTTGTTGTCCAATGGCATACAGTCTGCTCTCGATTCTCATCAGAATAACCATATCACAGAGTTGCTCACACTAACCCACTGTGCGATGTGCCTCCTTATTTGTAGGAAAGCCTACTGCCATCGCACGATTCTCTGCTGCTGTTAATACTACACTACATTCGTCCGACGAGAAATCCTTATTTTCTTTGCATTTTACTTCACTGAACCCCACTTTACTGCATTGAGCATTACCATATTCCTTTTCAAATTTTCTAGCTTTCCTACCACTTTCAAACTTCCGACATTCCACGCTCGAACTTGTAGAATGTTATCTTTCCGTTCGTTACTCAATCTTTTTCTCATTGTCACCTCCCCCATGGCAGTCCCCTCCCAGAGAACCGAACGTGGTTCGGAATTTTCTGCCAATGTAGATACTATCATGATAGACCACACGTCCTATGGACACACACTGTGTGACTTTAATGCAGTGTTTTCCATTGCTTTCTGCATCCTCATGCCATTGATCACTGCTGATTCTTCCGCCTTTTACAGCCAATTTGCCGCTCCAAGGACAATACTGTGTCCTAAATTTGTCTGCGCCTCCGCCCTTTTTGATAAGGCTATTGTCAGCATTCATCCACATATTGACGAAAACTAAAACTGGAAATATCGTACAGTAGAGCAGGTAAAGCATTTGTAATAAGAATAATTGTCAACTTTGGGGATTTGCAAGTCAGTAGTGCAATATCGTATTTATCCGCTGACACATTCCGTGAATATGTCCTCCTCCCTGTCCGAGATTTATATAATGTGTAGGAGTGCAGGATGTGGCGGATGAACGACTACATATGGAAGTTTAGGTGTGGCCGTGAGTCGTGCAGGGATATCCAAAGCAGTTAAGGGAACGCCTTGCTTAAAGCGGGATATCCGGGTTCGGGAGCCGGGCTGTTTTCACTGTCGCCATTCCATTATACAGCTGATGGGTGTCAGTAATCGTAACTGCGAAAACATGTCATGTACACCGATGAGCCAGAACACTGTGAGCCCCTGTTTAACAGCGTGTTGTTCGACTTTTCAAAGATAGTACAACAAAGATTCTTCTTGGCATGGATTCTGCAACTCCTTGACAGGATTCAATAACTACGTGGTACCAAATGTCTACGCACAGCTCAAGAAATTCGCGCGAATTACGGGATGGCAGTTCACGGCCATGCAGCAGGCGCCTGGGTACAGATCAGGCACATTTGCTGGCCAAGACAGTGTTATTTCAGTATAATGCCCCTCAAACCACTGTAGCACGATTCTGACCTTGCAACATGGACAGTTTTGCTGCTAGAAGATATCATCGCCGTAGGGGGAGATTTCAGGCGATTCAGGTGGTTCGTAATAATGTTGAAGCAGTTCACAGCTGTCATGATGCTTCCGATTACTGAGCACTATGTGACTTAACATCTGAGGTCATTAGTCCCCTAGAATTTAGAACTACTTAAACCTAACCAACCTAAGGACATCACACACATCCATGCCCGAGGCAGGATTCGAACCTGCGACTGTAGCAGCCGCGTGGTTCTGGTCTTAAGCGCCTAGAACCGCTCGGCCACAACGGCCGGCTAGCGCCGTATTCAACGAAGGCCTTCGAACGGTGAGCCCCGAAACACTTGTGCCCGTACCAGCATTCTACTGTGTCGTCAGACCTGCCACAGGCCGCTGGCTGTCCTGGATTGCACAGTGGGGGATCCTCCCACCTCTACGTTTTGTGATGACACGTGGTCGTCCAGTTCCACACGGCCTACTCGTTATTTCACCACCCTTAAACCATTTTCCATACATGCTCATGAGAATAGTACGCCAACAGGTGACCACCTTTCGTCGTTTGAAAGATTCTCGTTTGCAGCTGTAGCGCCACAACGTGTCCTTCGGCAAAACCAATTATATCGATGTAATGACTACCAATTCGTCTCTCTTCCGCTTACGACTGCCAATTCGTCTCTCCTCCGCTTACTTGCTTTCATTACATCTACATCTACATTTATACTCCGCAAGCCACCCAACGGTATGTGACGGCGGGCACTTTACGTGCCACTGTCATTACCTCCCTTTCCTGTTCCAGTCGCGTATGGTTCGCGGGAAGAACGACTGCCGGAAAGCCTCCGTGCGCGGTCGAATCTCTCTAATTTTACATTCGTGATCTCCTCGGGAGGTATAAGTAGGGGGAAGCAATATATTCGATGCCTCATCCAGAAACGCACCCTCTCGAAACCTGGACAGCAAACTGCACCGCGATGCAGAACGCCTCTCTTGCAGAGTCTGCCACTTGAGTTTGCTAAACATCTCCGTAACGCTATCACGCTTACCAAATAACCCTGTGACTAAACGCGCCGCTCTTCTTTGCATCTTCTCTATCTCCTCTGTCAACCCGACCTGGTACGGATCCCACACTGATGAGCAATACTCAAGTATAGGTCGAACGAGTGTTTTGTAAGCCACCTCCTTTGTTGATGGACTACATTTTCTAAGGACTCTCCCAATGAATCTCAACCTGGTACCCGCCTAAGCAACAATTAATTTTATATGATCATTCCACTTCAAATCGTTCCGTACGCATACTCCCAGGTATTTTAAAAAAGTAACTGCTACCAGTGTTTGTTCGGCTATCATATAACCATACAATAAAGGATGCTTTTTTCTATGTATTCGCAAGACATTACATATGTCTATGTTAGGGTCAGTTGCCACTCCCTGCACTAAGTGTCTATCCGCTGCAGATCTTCCTGTATTTCAATTTTCTAATGATGCAACTTCTCTGTATACTACAGCATCATCTGCGAAAAGCCGCATGGAATTTCCTACAGTATCTACTAGGTCATTTATATATATTGTGAAAAGCAATGGTCCCACCACACTCCCCTGTGGCACGCCAGAGGTTACTTTAACGTCTGTAGACGACTCTCCATTGAGAACAATATGCTTTCTGTTTGCTGTATCTAATATTTTCTGGGTCTCATGAACAAATAAAGCGAGTTGGGTCTCACCCGATCGCTATTTCCGGAATCCATGTTGGTTACTGCGCCACGTGCCCGCAGCACCATCAGGAAGCATTGAACCTCTGGGTGGACAGTGGTCGTGTTTTGGCTCATCAGCGTATTTCATAACGGCTGTAGTCGCCGGAGGGTGTCGTAGTTACTAACAACAAAGGCACTTCAATGTCCCCCCCCCCACCCCATGTTCTTCAGTTAGGACCACTTTTTCTCAGAAATGGGCAGATGTATACCTTGCCTGTATGGATGTCGGTAACAGACAAACATTCCACAAATTATTGATTCCCGGGACTGATAAACTATCGTGTACATAATTAAGGTTGTTAGGACCGGCGAAACGCTGTTATCGGAGTCAGACGCCTGTCCGCTAGCAAGGGAAACACCCAACGGAACCCACTCAGATCTAGTTCTAAGAGGGCCCAGTGGATGCCACGTCAAAAACTGAACTCAGATCAAGCATTGAAACACGAAGAAGGTGTAATGAGCCGTGAAAAAAATAGAAACTGTGAATTATCCAAGCACAAGAACTGCAACATAGAGCAAAGTCGAAGAGCCACGGCGTCGCGGTCGAGTGGTTACGGTGTTGGACAGTAAAGCGGTGAAGCCGAGCTCAAAACACCCGTGTGCCCTTTTCTTCTGCTGTTCGCTGTATTCAATTCATGCCTGTGCCGCGATGTAACAGCCGTTTGCAACAGCGTGGTGTAAGGAAGGGACCTACAATAACAGTTGATTCTGCACAACTACTCTTGGATCAAATGGCTCTGAGAACTATGGGACTTAACATCTGACGTCATCAATCCCCCAGAAGTTAGAACTACTTAAACCTAACTAACCTAAGGACATCACACACACACCCATGTCAGAGGAAGGATTCGAACGTGCGACCGTTGCAGTCGCGCGGCTCCAAACTGAAGCGCCTAGAACCGCTCTTCCACAGCGGCCGGCTCACAACTACTCTATTAGCAGCCGAAAGGAAGTGGCTTTCGGATGGGAACCGCAAACGTTTGATGATGAATCAACCGAATCCTCCACCGGAAAACACGTCTGGTGTGTCATACGAGGCATTAGCGACAGTAAGTGTGTCATACGATAAAAATCTCTTATGCGCCTAATTTGAACGCTTGATGAGTGATATATGCCTCCTTGCCCCATCTAGGTGTTCGTAAGAATGTGAATGTGACAACTCCCAAGGAAATGACGAAAACATAATAGTTTATCATATAATCGGCAACAAATGAAAGGAACAGTTTCGCAATCATACAGTTTCTGTGTGCTCTGTCAAAAACATAGGTTTTTGCGTTCCGTTTTCGAAGCTGTGACTCTTGAATTCCTTTGTTGTAACATAGTTCACAACCGTTTATTTGTTGTTTTCGTTTATGTGAGACGTCTATGTGATATCTCGCCAGTTCTCACTGTTCATCACATGTACTTGCGACGGTAATGTACAGGCTGTATCAAAAAGAATCACCCGATTTTAAAAGATCGTAACTGTTATGTTATCTGAGATATGTGCGTGAACAACGTGCTGTTCGAAAGAGCAAACTCTCGAGCTTTACACGATACCGCCACATGGTACTGGAAGTGCGGGAATTTTTAAATCCAAGGATTACTGAACGATGGATCGGTCGTACTGGACCAGATGATTCAGCCTTACATTACGGGTCTCCAACGTCACCGGACATGACTATGTGATTTTTATTTCTTTTGGGGGTTTATAAAAGAATCTGCTGATGTGCCTCCGTTACGAACAAAAATGAAAGAACTGAGACGTAGCATAAAGGCAGCTGTGGAAGCTGTAACTCAAGACTTGCTGGCTGCAGTGTGGGAACAATTTGAATACCGCATTGACATATGCTGTGCATCTCTAGGGGGCATATTGAATACCTATGTAACCGTATGAAAAAAAAAAACCTTTTCGACTTTCCTGTTCTTCGAAAAAGTAAATTGTTTGTATATATTTATTAGTTTCAGAAATATAGATGTGGCAAATCGGATGATTCTTTTTGAGACACCCTGTGTTCTTACCGCATGACTAATATTCTCGTATTATGACGTTCTTAGATAATACAAATCTCCTTCATCATAACCAACATGGATTCCGCAAACAGAGATCATGTGAAACTCAGCTCGCCCTATTTGCCCAAGAAATTCACAGTGCCGTAGACACTGGCGAGCAGATTGATGCCGTATTCCTGGACTTCAGGAAGGCATTTGATACGGTTCCGCACTTACGTTTAGTGAAAAAAATACGAGCTTACGGAATATCGGACCAGGTTTGTGATTGGATTCAGGATTTCCTAGAAGAAAGAACACAACATGTCATTCTTAACGGTTCAAAATCTGCAGATGTAGAGGTAATTTCGGGAGTACCGCAGGGAAGCGTGATAGGACCTTTATTGTTTACAATATACATAAATGACTTAGTTGACAACATCGGTAGCTCCGTGAGGCTATTTGCAGATGACACGGTTGTCTACAAGAAAGTAGCAACATCAGAAGACTCGTACGTACTCCAGGAGGACCTGCAGAGGATTAATGCATGGTGCGACAGCTGGCAGCTTTCCCTAAACGTAGATAAATGTAATATAATGCGCATACATAGGGGCAGAAATCCATTCCAGTACGATTATGCCATAGGTGGTAAATCATTGGAAGCGGTAACGACCGTAAAATACTTAGGAGTTACTATCCGGAGCGATCTGAAGTGGAATGATCATATAAAACAAATAGTGGGAAAAGCAGGCGCCAGGTTGAGATTCATAGGAAGAATTCTAAGAAAATGTGACTCATCGACGAAAGAAGTAGCTTACAAAACGCTTGTTCGTCCGATTCTTGAGTATTGCTCATCAGTATGGGACCCTTACCAGGTTTGATTAATAGAAGAGATAGACATGATCCAGCGAAAAGCAGCGCGATTCGTCATGGGGACGTTTAGTCAGCGCGAGAGCGTTACGGAGATGCTGAACAAGCTCCAGTGGCGGACACTTCAAGAAAGGCGTTACGCAATACGGAGAGGTTTATTATCGAAATTACGAGAGAGCACATTCCGGGAAGAGATGGGCAACATATTACTACCGCCCACATATATCTCGCGTAATGATCACAACGAAAAGATCCGAGAAATTAGAGCAAATACGGAGACTTACAAGCAGTCGTTCTTCCCACGCACAATTCGTGAATGGAACAGGGAAGGGGGGATCAGATAGTGGTACAATAAGTACCCTCCGCCACACACCGTAAGGTGGCTCGCGGAGTATAGATGTAGAAACTATGTATACTATGACAACTGGCATGACTGCAGAAAGAGAACAAACATTTCAGTGACCGGACGGACAGTTCATAATGTAGTGGCAAAAATAATTTGAGGCACGAATGAGCTTTGAATTCGGCTGGTCCGCTTTGTAGGACCCAACCACGTAACCACAACGCCGTGGCTCTTCCACTTGGCTCGATGTTACACTTGTTAAGCTTGGAGCGTTCTCTGTTCCTATTTTGCTTTTTTTTCACGGTCTTCTCCCTGATTTCATGCTTGATCTGTGTTGTTTTTGACGAGCTACCCACGAGACCGTGTGGGGTGCGATGGGGAGTTCCCTTCTAAGTTTCCAGTCATGATTTTCTTACAGCGGTCTACCGTACGTCTCTAGAAGAGCGTAGCGTTCCAAAGTATTGGAAAAGGGCACAGGTCATCCCTGTTTTCAAGGAGGTACGTCGAACAGATGTGCAGAACTATAGACCTATATCTCTAAAGTCGATCAGTTGTAGAATTTTGGAACACGTATTATGTTAAGAGTATAATGACTTTTCTGGAGACTAGAAATCTACTCTGTAGGAATCAGCATGGGTTTCGAAAAAGACGATCGTGTGAAACACAGCTCGCACTATTCGTCCACGATACTCAGAGGGCCATAGACACGGATTCCCAGGTAGATGCCGTGTTTCTTGACTTCCGCAAGGCGTTCGATACAGTTCCCCACAGTCGTTTAATGAACAAAGTAAGAGCATATGGACCATCAGACCAATTGTGTGATTGGATTGAAGAGTTCCTAGATAACAGAACGAGGCATGTCATTCTCAATGGAGAGAAGTCTTCCGAAGTAAGAGTGATTTCAGGTGTGCCGCAGGGGAGTGTCGTAGGACCGTTGCTATTCACAATGTACATAAATGACCTTGTGGATGACATCGGTAGTTCACTGAGGCTTTTTGCAGATAATGCTGTGGTGTATCGAGAGGTTGTAACAATGGAAAATTGTACTGAAATGCAGGAGGATCTGCAGCGAATTGACGCATGGTGCAGGGAATGGCAATTCAATCTCAATGTAGAAAAGTGTAAAGTGCTGCGAATACATAGAAAGATAGATCCCTTATCATTTAGCTACAATATAGCAGGTCAGCAACTGGAAGCAGTTAATTCCATAAATTATCTGGGAGGACGTATTAGGAGTGATTTAAAATGTAATGATCATATAAAGTTGAAACTTCCTGGCAGATTAAAACTGTGTGTCCGACCGAGACTCGAACTCGGGACCTTTGCCTTTCGCGGGCAAGTGCTCTACCAACTGAGCTACCGAAGCACGACTCACGCCCGGTACTCACAGCTTTACTTCTGCCAGTACCTCGTCTCCTACCTTCCAAACTTTACAGAAGCTCTCCTGCGAACCTTGCAGAACTAGCACTCCTGAAAGAAAGGATATTGCGGAGACATGGCTTAGCCACAGCCTGGGGGATGTTTCCAGAATAAACATATAAAGTTGATCGTCGGTAAAGCAGATGCCAGACTGAGATTCATTGGAAGAATCGTAAGGAAATGCAATCCGAAAACAAAGGAAGTAGGTTACAGTACGCTTGTTCGCCCACTGCTTGAATACTGCTCAGCAGTGTGGGATCCGTACCAGATAGGGTTGATAGAAGAGATAGAGGATCCAACGGAGAGCAGCGCGCTTCGTTACAGGATCATTTAGTAATCGCGAATCGGAGATGATAAACTCCAGTGGAAGACTCTGCAAGAGAGACGCTCAGTAGCTCGGTACGGGCTTTTGTTGAAGTTTCGAGAACATAGCTTCACCGAGGAGTCAAGCAGTATATTGCTTCCTCCTACGTATATCTCGCGAAGAGACCATGAGGATAAAATCAGAGAGATTAGAGCCCACACAGAGGCATACCGACAATCCTTTCCAGGAACAATACGAGACTGGAATAGAAGGGAGAAACGATAGAGGTACTCAAGGTACCCTCCGCCACACACCGTCAGGTGGCTTGCGGAGTATGGATGTAGATGTAGATTTCGAGGGGACTTTTGAGGTTGAGCCCATAATGCCGGTGGCTCACCCCAGTCAATCTGCATAAAAACTGGAAACTTGCACCTCGAATTGCGACCCCTGTTCCGACTTATTGAAAAAATGTAGCTTCAGTGGCTGGCGTGCTCGACGTTGCTCTGAACGTTCGGAAAGTGGGTTTCGCACGCTGTGACGCGAGACACTCGTCGCGTGGCTCCTGACGTTCGATTTTACGGGCCGCGTGAGGGCTGCGTCTGGAAGTTGTGACAAGAGGTCGGCCTACGGGCACGACCTGGGGAGCAGACGCGGCAGAGGAATTCTTGGAGAGGCCCGCACGGGGAAGCGAAGTTTGACGGGGCGGCGTTGCCAGAGCGGTGCAGGCTGGCGTCCACTTCTTGCGAGGGCCTCTCCTCTGCTCAGGGGCTGAGCCGCCGTCGCCATGGAGACGGGCGGGCCCACCCCCGCAGCCGTCTCGGCGCCGGGCGAGCGGCCGCCGCGGCTCCTCGTGCTGGTCTCCCCTCACATCACACAGCCGAGAACGCTTTCCACGCATTCGCACACTACCGCCGTACCAACATCTCAACGCCACTGGCCATTAAAACTAAAACGCCATCAAAGTGGCGCGCTATTTTAGCTATTCCGAACCGTTAAGTTACGCTGTCCCATTAATTTAGCGTCACAGTTGGGCAGCAGTGCTCTGAGGGTGGTATGTCAATAAAGTCGTCCGAGATGACAAGGAGCACTCAGACTCCTCCTCATCCCTGCCTCTACAGGTTCCAAACTCCAGACCCGTTCCGAGTGCACTGAAAACCACCTACGATGGTTTCCCGCGGAGTTCATCGACACTATCGAAAGGGCTGGACGACACCGAAGCTTTCGAATATATATTCCAACAGGTTCAAGTCGGGGAGCTAGGAGGCCATGGAACTTCCGACCATCGACTGATCCACTTGTTATCGAGCCGCTATTTACCAGTACTTAGGTCCGATGCGGGAATATAAGCATCGGCATGCAGATGATTAGTGCTGCACTGCCTCTTTCGAACCTACATGCGGTAAATGATAAACCAAGGCAGTTTATCACTTTGTAATTTACGCCTCACTTGCGGGGTTTCGAAATAAACACAGCCTTAGACTGAAGATAGTAACTGCTCTCGAAAGAACAGATACCTTAGACTTTAACAGTGTTACAATATTTCTATGACTGCACCCGTGCATACGTCGTATTGGGGAAAGCAATGGTTTTCGGACCCATGATTATTAGGACTATTTGCTTGTGTCCAGGTCCTTTCGTTAGTAGTTATGCCAGTCAAAGACCCTGTATAGCTGTATACTCTTCTGACGAAGTATGGTGTGTGAAATGTCCCCTCAGAAAAATTACATATGACTGTGCTTAAACTGACACACAAAATTTTTTAAGCGCAACGCAATCTGACTTTCAATAATCCCTACAAAAGAATGGCCCTGACTAGCATTAACCTATACCTTTCACAAATCACTTACCTCACAAAAATCTTCGTTACTCGAACTACTGCAATACAGCGAGCGCCACTACTGCCAGCTAAATAAAAGATTCAAACTACGGAAGGCACTAACTACTGATAGGCATAGTTAGCAAATGAAAGATTTTAATAGAGAACAAACAATGTATTTACCTTAATAGTCATAATATATATAGCAGTTCATGACATCCATTCTTACAAATGTACTGTTTCTGATGGACACACCTCCAGATTATCCATTCTCAAAAATCCGCCATCTCACTTCCCCACATCCACCACTGCTGGCGGCTCACCTCAACTGCGCAACGCTACGCGCTATTAACATCCAGCTGCCCAACACTACAATGGCAGACAACAATGCAAACTAGCCACAGACTGCACACAGCACAGCCAGTGATTTTCATACAGAGCGTGGCGTTACCAATAAGAAAACCTAAACAGCCTACTTACATGTGTTTTACTTCGGTTATATTCCTCGGCTATTCGGAACAATCAAACTTAATTACTGCAGTCTATTCCATAGAGACAGCAGATAGCTGAAACGCTACTCTTCTCTCTCAAGTCAAACTCTGACAGGGTATCTTTTCAAGAACAACGGCTGGTTAACCAAATCGTACTGAACACAAAAGACAAATTCGGAATGGTAAGAAGTTAAATGTTACTATTGAAAGGTATTCACATTTTAAAGAGTGTATTACAATTATACAGGGTGGTCCATTGATCGTGAGCGGGCCAAATATCTCACGAAATAAGCATCAAACGAAAAAACTACAAAGAACGAAACTCGTCTAACTTGAAGGGCAAACCGGGGAAACCAGATGGCGCCTGGATTGTCCCGCTAGATGGTGCTGCCATAGGTCAAACGGATATCAACTGTGTTTCTTTAAAAAAATAGGAACCCCCAATTTTATTACATCAGATGTCCGCCCCGGTAGCTGAGTGGTCAGCGTGACAGACTGTCAATCCTAAGGGCCCGGGTTCGATTCCCGGCTGGGTCGGATATTTTCTCCACTCATGGACTGGGTGTTGTGCTGTCCTAATCATCATCATTTCATCCCCATCGACGCGCAGGTCGCCGAAGTGGCGTCAAATCGAAAGACCTGCACCAGGCGAACGGTCTACCCGACGGGAGGCCCTAGCCACACGACATTTCCATATTACATTAGATCACTTTTTTCGCTTTGTGATAGATGGCCCTGTAACAGTCACAAACATATGTCTCACAATTTTAGACGAACAGTTGGTAGCAGGTAGGTTTTTTAAATTAAAATACAGAACGTAGGTACGTTTGAACATTTTATTTCGCTTGTTCCAATGTGATACATGTACCTTTGTGAACTTATCATTTCTGAGAACGCATGCAGTTACAGCGTGATTTCCTGTAAATACCACATTAATGCAATAAATGCTCAAAATGATGTCCGTCAACGTCAATGCATTTGGCAATACGTGTAACGACATTCCTCTCAACAGCGAGTAGTTCGCCTTCCGTAATGTTCGCACATGCATTGACAATGCGCTGACGCATGTTGTCAGGCGTTGTCGGTGGATCACGATAGCAAATATCCTTCAACTTTCCCCACAGAAATAAATCCGGGGACGTCAGATGCGGTGAACGTGCGGGCCATGGTATGGGACTTCGACGACCAATCCACCTGTCATGAAATATGCTATTCAATACCGCTTCAACCGCACGCGAGCTATGTGCCGGACATCCACCATGTTGGAAGTACATCGCCATTCTGTCACGCAGTGAAACATCTTGTAGTGACATAGGTAGAACATTAAGTAGGAAATCAGCATACATTGCACCATTTAGATTCCCATCGATAAAATGGGGGCCAATCTTCCTTCCTCCCATAATGCCGCAGCATACATTAACCCGCCAAGGGCGCTGATGTTCCAGTTGTCGCAGCCATCGTGGATTTTCCGTTGCCCAATAGTGCATATTACGCCGGTTTACGTTACCGCTGTTGGTGAATGACGCTTAGTCGCTAAATAGAACCCGTGCAAAAAATCTGTCGTCGTCCCGTAATTTCTCTTGTGCCCAGTGGCAGAACTGTACACGACGTTCAAAGTCGTCGCTATGCAATTCCTGGTGCATAGAAATATGGTACGGGTGCAATCGATGTTGATGTAACATTCTCAACACCGACGTTTTTGAGATTCCCGATTCTCGCGCAGTTTGTCTGCTGCTGACGTGCGGATTAGCCGCGACAGCAGCCAAAACCACTGCTTGGGCATCACCATTTGTTACAGGTCGTGGTTGGCGTTTCACATGTGGCTGAACACTTCCTGTTTCCTTAAATAACGAAACTATGCGGTGAACGGTCCGGACACTTGGATGATGTCGTCCAGGATACCGAGCAGCCTACATAGCACACGCCCTTTGGGCATTTTGATCACAATAGCCATACATCAACACGATATCAACCTTTTCCGCAATTGGTAAACGGTCCATTTTAACACGGGTAATGTATCATAAAGCAAATAACGTCCGCACTGGCGGAATGTTACGTGATACCACGTGCTTATACGTTTGCCACTATTACAGCGCCATCTATCACAAAGTGAAAAAAGTGGTCCAAGTAAAACATTCATATTTCTTTACGTACTACACGAATATGTAATAAAAAGTGGGAGTTCCTATTTAAAAAAACGCAGTTGATATGCGTTTAACCTATGGCAGCACCATCTAGCGGGAAAATCCTTGCGCCATCTGGTTTCCCCTTCAAGCTAGACGAGTTTCGTTCTTTGTAGTTTTTGTTGTGGATTGGCAGGAGAGCCAACCCAGGAAAACTAGAGGAAGCCGAAAGGCACAGGTTTTAGCTCACGCAGGCTGGCGTGAGGTCTGGAACAGGACAAGGAAATTAGACCTTAGAAAAACGGACATAGCTGGTGGAATACTTAACTTTAATCCATTAATGGTGAACGTCGGTCCTGCTGGTACATGATTCACAGTACCAATAGTAACTGGTAATGGCGCCTTGCTAGGTCGTAGCAAATGACGTAGCTGAAGGCTATGCTAACTATCGTCTCGGCAAATGAGAGCGTATTTTGTCAGTGAGCCATCGCAAGCAAATTCGGTTGTACAACTGGGGCGAGTGCTAGGACGTCTCTCTAGACCTGCCGTGTGGCAGCGCTCGGTCTGCAATCACTGATAGTGGCGACACGCGGGTCCGACGTATACTAACGGACCGCGGCCGATTTAAAGGCTACCACCTAGCAAGTGCGGTGACACCACTGTTGTTTCGTTTTATGCTTATTTCGTGAGATATTTGGCCCGGTCACTATCAACGGACCACCCTGTATAGCGAGAGATCAAAACGTTTTTGTCTGAGGGCTTTGCTGCAGCCTATACGTATCGTACCGCGACTCCGATGCGGGAATATAAGCATCGACATGCAGGCAAGTGGTTAGTGTAATCGTTGTGCAATGGCGCGGCAGGGGGTGCCGCTGCTCTATGATGACGCACATCCCCATATCGCAAATGTCGCAACGCAGAAGCTGCGCCAACTCAAGTGGGAGACACACGAGCACCCGCCCTACAGTCCTGATCTCTCCCCATGCGACTATCACGCCTTCGTTCCCTTAAAAAGGGCCTTCAAGGGTAGACGATTCCTGTCGGACTATGGCGTGCAGCAGGCTGTTACGGAGTTCGTCAGGCAGCAGTGCGTCGGCGCGATGGTTGCCTCAATTCTCGAGGCCATTTTCCTGATTCGTATACCGATTCTGTACTGTACGACCTTCGAACGAAAACATTTTGATCGTATGTCTGTAGCCTCAATTCGCATCTCGTTATCAGCTCAATTCTCATCGTCTTCGTTCGGTGGCGACGCTGTGACCACTCAAGAGCGTCTCTCTTGCTTGCGTACGAATCGCTTCTTTTATAGAGCGACAGCCTTTAATGGTAACGTGCGCTATTCACGAGTGCTTTGTGCTCCTCCTGTCTGTGACTGTGACTGTCGTACTGTGTGACGATCCTGGTGTCACTACCGTCAGAGATATTTCCTACTCGGAGGGCAGCCAATTCCACCTTCACTTGAAATGCTCTTGCCTGCAGTTAGAAGTTCACTACGTTTTGGCAGCCCCAGAGCTCCTTGTTTCACTATCAAATCCAGTTTCATCTTACGTATCAGGCCAAAAAAGCTGACGTGATTACTTGTGAAGCGCAGGAACATATCTTTGACCGAAAAATGTTCTTCCCGCTTTTAACGGTCGTTACACCCACGAAGATGGGATGCAACAAGCGTAAAAGTGGCAGGAGCTGTACAACATGGCTCGATACGCAAATGAAGTAAGCTGCTGTAACGCCCTCTACATCCGCCTAAATTCTACCGTTTTTGAGACTTTGGCCTAAAAATACGGTTACCAAATCATTTAAAAAATGTCATCATCAACTGTAGGATGTCGTTTCTGGTAGCAAATTTCAAGAATGGAAATCGTAAGGAAAATGAAAACACTACATTTAACTTCCTAAACATCTGCAAGTGGTACAAATTAGGAACCTTTTTTCTACTTCGTACCAGTACGTGCATAAGTTTTTTTATCACCCGTGTGTCCCTGAGCTTAAAGATAATTACTAGTCTACGTTTAAAGAACTGTTTCATAATTCAGTTTTTCCAACACATTTCCCTAGCCTTGCCACACTTTCCAAGAACCGATATTTTTAATTTCATACATCTGACAACTTCTTCAATTCGACCTTCCTCCGTGCTATGTTGGCTTCCTTGCAGACCTTCCAAAACAGTTGCCTTTGATACGTAGAGCTATTGTTTCTTCTCCTATGATTACCTTTTCTTACCGCGGGCTGCTCTTCACCCTGCAGGCTCTTTGGTTGGGCTTTGAAGTTTTGTTTGGAGCTTACATCATTTCCCTCGGATGTTGGATGGGAACCTTCAGTACACTTCTGGTCTAAGACGACTTCTTCTGCATTGAAATTATGGAGCAATTCATTTCGTTGTCCAACGTCGAAAGCAAGTTTTCTTATAACCGACATGCATAAACCGAACTCAAACAGTTCACGTTTAAGAATGAACACTTCCAATTCATTTTCAACTTCTTTGGGAAATACCTTATCTGCAACCATAAATTTCTATACTCTAATTTGCTTTTTTATCTTCATCATCCCTCTTAATTGTTGGCTTAAGCATCATTTTATTTGCGTGGCCATTCATTTAATCCAAGTTATTTTGAAATGTAGAACGGTAATTGATATGTAGTTCGAAGGGGAACTGATCACCGAAGACAATGTCACTCCAGTCAACGAGATTCCAGGCCGGTGACATATTGGGGACGCCCCATGCAGTGGTGGGGTATCAATCAATGCCAAGCCGAATAATTGCTTGCGTAAGGGCCAGGAGTGGACCAACCACGTTACTGACTTGCTCAATTTGTGAAGCTCTTTCTCTTGAGTAAATCATCAAAATTTCTGAAACCGTAGTCATTTCCCTGTGTGTACATATACATAACACCTACCAATTCCCGTCTCATTCGGATAAATCCTCCTTTGTCTAAGAGATAATGTTCCAAGTTCGCTTCATGGGAAACTTTTGCTTTACTTACGGGCGAAAGAACGAATACGTCTTCAAGGTGAACTTAGTAACAATTTATTAAGATTTAATTTCTCATTTAAAGGAGAAATATGTGGAGTGATACAATTACTCTGAGACTGAGCTATTTATTCCTTAACTTTAAACATTTACGACGGGATGCGTTTCGTTCAGTACGCTGTCATACGAACATTCCGGGGTACTAATTATCCGTTGCGCATTATCGGAGATTTGTGGGTTAAAACACAGTTTGATAGATTTTACACTTAGGCCAGAACTATTTTATCTATGAATCTCACGGGAACGGGACGGTTAGCAATTAAACCCAATGATTCCACCCGTATTAAATAACACAAATTCCACACCGTTTACGCAGGATGAACCCAATACCAACTACGCGGGAACAGTTCTGGGTAAAAAATATTCATATGTGTGTGAAATCTTATGGGACTTAACTACTAAGGTCATCAGTCCCTAAGCTTACACACTACTTAACCTAAATTATCCTAAGGACAAACACACACACACCCATGCCCGAGGGAGGACTCGAAACTCCGCCGGGACCAGCTGCACAGTCCATGACTGCAGCGCCCTACACCGCTCGGCTAATCCCGCGCGGCTAGTTCTGGGTACCATTGCAAGATGCGCACATAAGTATCTCCACCACCTGCTGAAGTCCATGCGTCGGCGTGATACTGCAGTGTAGTACGTCTCTCGGGAGCCACATCCATGACTGACGTACAAAAAGAGTTGCATCGACTTCGTGAAAATAAGAAACAGACACTAGTCACGCGGCGGGACACAGAAGAATGAGAAGCTCAGCGCCGTGCAGGGTCGCTGTTTCGCTGAGACGGTCGCTTCTCCCGTTTCCGGCCGCCAACATATTGACCTCCGCCTGCGCCTCCCTCGGTGCGAGGCTGGTTTCCACGGCAACCGCCGCCCCTGTTGCTTTTTATTGTCGGGGAGCCGTGCCGCCCGCCACTCGGGGTTTTACGGCGGCCTCGGCTCGTTAACCAGCGGCGCCCCAGAGGTTGGCACGCCTGCGGGACGCGCGCGCCGTAACTTTAATGAAGATTACGCAACGGCCAATCAGGCCGCGCCGGGTTACGACGCCGAGGCCGCGATAGCTGCCGCCCGCTCTGCGAGAGAATCCCCCGCCCCGGGGATCCCCCAAACCCTCACCTCAGGGAGATCCCCCCACATTCGGGAATCCCGCCACCCGCCCCGAAGGGCGGCCACGCCCGCCGCGCGCCGTCCGACAACTCCTTTTTATGCCACTTCTGCGCCCGCTCGATCGCCGCAGTAAAAGTTTCCTCTCTGCCATCTCTTCGGTGCTCCAATGGCGACTGCGGGAATATTTTTTTCCGATTGCTCGATGCTCGGAAAAGGAGTGCAATGGGGTACTAAAGCGAGAACGCCCGTCCGGCAGTTAAAAGCACGCTTACAGAGCCGCTCGGCCTCGCCGACCTCCTTCCACCGACAATTTTGCTGGCGAAATGTGTGCCGACATTTTGTTGGTCCTGCGGAGTTATCGAGGCAACGACGGAACGGACGCGATGCCCGAAAGCCTCCACTACCTGCCGCTTACCGTTTCCTTCTCGTACAGCATCGGCTGTATCACCAACCATAAGGAGAAAAAAAAGATGATAGCGTCCACCCGCCGACACTTTATTTATTTACAGCGCGCCATTCGTAACCGGCATAAACGTCCAATCTTAGAACTTGGAAGAATCGAACTCCTGCAATAACCTCCCCGTTCCACGCAATTTTTCTTTTTAAAACAGGCTCCGGGGAGCCAAAGCTAACGTGGTCGTGGGAAAATGAGTGAATGTACAGAGACAGGCACAAAGGGAAGTCAACAAAAATATATACAAAACGAGCAAACATATCAAAGTGTTGTTTCCGTTTCGTTAAAGCGGAAAACGTCCCAAATTACCTGACGTATGAAAATTTATTTTCAGCGTTTATATCTGCCCCACTATGACAACAAAATGTTTTTTTTTTTTTTCCCGAACGCTGCGACGTACTTTACCTAATGCAAAGTGGTTATCGATCACTACATAAATAAAAACTGTGTGCGATTCGATTTCTATAATTGCGAAGTACTTTACGAACCACTGATTTCTTGTGACATGAAATGGACAATTTTGTAATTAATTAACAAAAATCCTAAATATGTTAATTTTATATAGTTATTGATAATAATATTTTCAGTAATGTTCATGTGTATAGTAACGTAAATTTAAATATTTTCGTCGGAAACTGTGTTTGGTAAATACTCAAGACTATTCGTTCACAGTTGCGGTATCCTTTTACTTCGTGCTTGACGGCAACAGATGTAGTGTTCGTGGGTCACGCGGAGTCGGCTGCAACAGAAACATAGGCTGGGACTGATGTAAGAGAGAGACTTGTGCAGCCGTGGGGAATTGTATTTCTATGAAACTTGGTCTGTCGTTGTGAAACAGTTTGCTTGTTTACTATGGAAAAATAGAGAAGATAAACACTTCTGAAAACTCGCTACGCTGGTAACCCAAATTAAATTTTGTAGGTAATTTCTTGAAAGTAACAAAGCCTTTGCCAACAGTCATACCATAGAGAAGAGAACGAATTCAAGATAAAACCAGCTACGTACCAGATTTTACAATTTATCATTGTGGGTATGACTGGTTACGTTTTTTCTATCTGGTACATGAAGTTGCGCTACACCTGCTTCCATTTGGGATTTCCTGTTACTGCACCAATCCATTTCATTGTTAAATGTTTAGTTCACTACTAGTCTTGTAGAATTTCACAACTTATCTCGTTATTCTGGTTAGCTCCATTCTTTTAATACGTCAATAAAATTTCAGCCTTCGTTTTTCCATATGCCTTTATATACTGACACACTGAACAGTTTCTTTGTTTGCTCTTTGCCTGTATGTCCGTTCTTCAGTATAATTTGTACCTAAGATGTTCCTGATCACCTAATTCATTCAAACTTTTCTGGCTCTCCGTCTGTTTAAAATGATCGTTTCCGTCCAACGAAGACGGTATGCTGACGCTGTTATAGTGTCCCAGTTCTGAGTACTTTGAAATAAATTTTTCGTTCTGGATATGTATTATAAGCCTGAAAGCCGTTTCCATTTTGTGGCAATAAGTTTCGTAACCAGTCCTTTTCAGGACAGTATTCTCCATGATTTCGGCTAAATATTTTAAACTTAGAAACTATCTCGACTTTGTGAAGGTTTATTGATAGAATACCGGGGAAATGCAGCCAGTCTATAAAGGAGATCGCTTACAAATCACTCCTGCGACCCATTCTACTATACTGCTCACGTGTGTGGGACCCGTGTTTAATAAGACTAGCAGGGAATATTGAACGTATACAGCCAGCACAGCCGGCCGGAGTGGCCGAGCGGTTCTAGGCCCTACAGTCTGGAACTGCGCGACCGCTACGGTCGCAGGTTCGAATCCTGCCTCGGGAATGGATGTGTGTGATGTCCTTAGGTTGGTTAGATTTAAGTAGTTCTACGTTCTAGGGGACTGATGACCTCAGATGTTAAGTCCCATAGTGCTCAGAGACATTTTTTTAACTTCATGAGTATAAAGAGCTAGTTATGTTTAGCAAGAACGATATTTTCTGAAGCCGTGCTAACTACGTGTCAATAAATAGTTTTCTTCGAGGTACTTCACAATGTTCGAGTACAGCATATGTTCCAAAACCCTACTATAAATCGACGTTAGTGATATGGGCCTGTAATTCAGCGGATTACTCCTACTTCCATTTTTGGGTATTGGTGTCTTTAGGTACGGATCTTTCTGTGAGCGAGTGGTTGTATACAACTGCTAAATATGGAGCTATTGTATCAGCATACTCTTAGAGGAACCTGACTGGTATGCAATCTGGACCAGAAGCCTTCCCTTTATTAAGTGATTCAAGCTGCTTTGCGACACCGAGGATATGTACTTCTATGTTTCTTGGCAGTTGCTCTTGATTGAGTTCAGGAACATTAAATTCGTCTTCTTTGGTGAAGGAGTTTCGGAAAACCGTGTTTAATAACTCTGCTTCAGTGGCACTGTCATCAGTGACTTCACCGTAGTTATCGCGCAGTGAAGGTATTGATTGTGTCTTGCCACTGTGTAGCCTCCCCACAGATAAATAATATGTATAATAACCTCCCAACAGTAAAAAATATAAGTATGTAATTCACATTCAGCGTAACCTCCCTAACAGTTAAGTTCTGTAACCTATTAATACTAAAATGAGACTAATCTGTCAATAAAAAATTGTGGCTCACTTATAACCTTTCAATAATTGACTGTGAATTTAAACTGGTAAATTCTGGACGTCAGCAGTGCTGCGTCAAGACCCTGAACGATCATACTGAATAAATTGAAAATTCTTACCTCAATGAAGTCGCCGGATAACGTATATATATATCTGCTCGTATATGAAACTAAGCTTTTCTGGCACAGCCCTGTGCAATGCTGACCGATTAGATTTGTCATGTATAAAAAGAAACAACTGATTTTTCTTTACAATGATCAGGATGACCATGGATTGGAGAAATTAGTAAATTCTTTAAATTTTGACAATTATTCATCTCAATTTAATTTTTTTATGAGAAAGATTATTATTAAGAGATTTTTTAAAACATTTTACATGGGACCTGATATAACGCGAGGCTGCTTTTACCTTATACTACAACGCCCAGGCTCCGCCATCGCTCCCCACGACCGGCCCAGCCAACTTCATACACACGACTGCTCGCTACTACTTACTCCTACTGCCACACAGTTCCTACTGCAGACAACACCGCTCTCTGGTCTGAGATTCTCTTATAGCTTGGACATCGCAGACAGCGCGTGAGCAATCCATCGAAATTACATCTGCCCGAGTGTGCTAGCAATAAATTCCTTATCATGGACCTCTTACATAATTCCTTAATCATGGACCTCTGACAACTGGTGTGCTTCATGTATGTCCAGAATCTCTTTGAGTTTTCTGCCAGAGTTTCGTTATGGAAATTATTAAAAGTATCTCGCATTGAAGTAGGCGATATCTTTCGAACTTCTGTAAAACTTTGCCAGTCTTAGGGATTTTGCGTTCTTTTAAATTTGGCATGCTTTTTTCTCTGCTTCTGCAACAGCGATCTGACTTGTTTTGTGTACCATGGGGGAATCAGTACCATCACTTATTAATTTATGTGGTATGTATCTCTCAATTGCCGTCGACACTATCTCTTTGAAATCATTCCATAACTTTTCTACGCTTACATGATCAGATCGGAAGAAGTGAAGATTGTCTCTTAAAAAGGCGTTAAGAGCATTTTTATCAGTTTTTTTTAAATAGGTGTACTTTGCGTTTCTTTTTGATGGTTTTAGGTGAAACGGTATTCAGCCTAGCAGCAACTGCCTTGTGGTCGCTAATCCCTGTATCCGTCATGATACTCGCTATTTGTCCAGCATAATTTGTTGCTGACAGGTCAAGTATGCTTTCGCAACCATTTATTTACATTAGATGGCCTTCGTTTGGTTGACTGGAGCGGTTAATGGATACGAATGACAGATTTATTGGAAGAATTCTCAGGAAATGAAGTCCCTCAACGAAGGAAATTGTTGACAAAATACTCGTTCGACCAATATTTACACACTGCTCGTCAGTTTGGGATCTGCATCAGAACTGATAGAGGAAATAGATAAGATAAAAGGAAGGGCAGCACGTTTCTTTACAACTTCGTTTAGTAAGCACGAAAGCGTTACGGAGATACTCAGCCGACTCCAGTGGCAAACGCGGAGAGCGAGGAGTTCCGCATCGCAGTACGGTTTACAGTCAGAAGTTCCGACAGCGCAAATTCCTACAAGAGTCCGTTATCTTGTGAAAGGATCATGAAGATAGAATTAGAGAGATTCCCGTCCACGCGTAGACTTTACCAGTATCGTTCTTCCCGCGAACCATTCGCGACTGGAACAGGAAAAGGGCGAAGTGACCGTCGTACACAAAGTGCTCTCCGCCACTCACCGTAAGGTGGCTTCCGCAGCATAGATGTAGATGTAAAACGGAACATACCGTGCTCCGTAACTGTTGCCGTGCGGCCGCTTTTCGCTGTGCAACGTTGTGTGATGTCCTTGGGAAGAACAGCGGTGTGTCTTACCTGTAACAGAAAAGAAGACGGGGATGTAAGCACCGATACAGCTGAAGAGAGCAGAAACATAATGTGGCTATCGTTTCGGGAAGTGCACGGTCAAGTGGTTGACGGCTGTACTGCAGCTGGAAGCACCGTTACGTAGCACCCCTCCGACTTATTGGCGATACCTTTCACCCACATTTAATTTCTCCTTTAGGTAACGCGACATATGAGCATCAGATTCTATTGAAATTGCTGCATGCGCCCCTTAGGTTTTACCTCCAAGCCTTGCAATGGTAGTGGTGCTACCCCTACAAACTTTTGTTTTTCAACTATGCTTGTAGAATGTCGTGTGTTTCCGAACAAAAAACACCGTATCCAAAATGGATAAGAACGCCTGACGCACGACCGGCTATTGGCCAAGCATACATACTACGCGTGATATTGAGGAGACATCAGACAAACATCGGCAGATGCAGGTACTGCGTTGCTACGGAATGTAACAAAATAAAAGAACAGCAAAAATTAAATAAAAATTTTGCGAAGTTCTTCATAATAACTGTGCCGTATTAAGTTACCAAATTTTAGAAAAAATGCGGTGCGAAAGAAAAAAAATGCACAGCCACACCGAAAGGAGATGGCACAAATGACATACAGATGCTACAAACGACCAGTGTTCATAGCCTCCACTCCTAAACAAGATATGAAACTTAGTGATATACGGACAGTAGCTCTACAAAATCGCTACGTCAGGTTTACTTTTCACAAATGATAATTCGATAGTTAACGTTTATCTCCGACGAGGATTACCTCTGCACTCGTTCCCTTTACCTCTGCACTCGTTACCCTCTAGCACGCCCCATTTTCAGAATATTTATGTCGCTCTCCGACATCGCACCGGTCACTCGGCAGAACTCACTGGATGCAGTAGCACATCTGAAGATGCCCACCACATGTCTTGGACGAAACGACAGGTACAAAACAGATGCACGGACGACGACGATCAGATACAAAACAGATGCACGGACGACGACGATACAATCCGGATGATTCACCAGCAATTAAGACAACCGGCGGTGAGAGCCTTCATTGTACAGGGTGATTCAAAAAGAATACCACAACTTTATAAATGTGTATTTAATGAAAGAAACATAATATAACCTTCTGTTATACATCATTACAAGGAGTATTTAAAAAGGTTTTTTTTTCACTCAAAAACAAGTTCAGAGATGTTCAATATGGCCCCCTCCAGACACACGAGCAATATCAACCCGATACTCCAACTCGTTCCACGCTCTCTGTAGCATATCAGGCGTAACAGTTTGGATAGCTGCTGTTATTTCTCGTTTCAAATCATCAATGGTGGCTGGGAGAGGTGGCCGAAACACCATATCCTTAACATACCCCCGTAAGAAAAAATCGCAGGGGGTAAGATCAGGGCTTCTTGGAGGCCAGTGATGAAGTGCTCTGTCACGGGCTGCCTGGCGGCCGATCCATCGCCTCGGGTAGTTGACGTTCTGGTAGTTACGGACAGATAAGTGCCAATGTGGTGGCGCTCCATCCTGCTGAAATATGAATTGTTGTGCTTCTTGTTCGAGCTGAGGGAACAGCCAATTCTCTAACATCTCCAGATACTGTAGTCCAGTTACAGTAGCACCATCGAAGAAAAAGGGACCAAAAACTTTATTGGCTGAAATGGCGAACAAATGTACAACTAAATGAAACTTTATAGCTCCCTTAATTCGCCGACAGATAGTGCTTAGCTCTGCCTTTTGTCGTTGCAGAGTTTTAAATTCCTAAAGTTGTGGTATTCTTTTTGAATCACCCTGTATAAGGCCGTGATCCTCACGGCCGGAGCGCGACGTCTGTATTACAAACATGGGTAGCTGTAATGAAGCGTACTGCAAAGGTAGTTGGAAATAGCAGTTAAATCAGATGTAGAGCGTGTCTATGTCGGTTTTTTTTCGTCACTGGTTGCTGAATTTCCGGATAGCGAGTGTAGCAGCGGTAAATTAGACTGCAGGACGCGAGGTAACACGAGCTGAACCGGGGGCGACACGCGAGGCAGGGCTGCCAACCGCACGGCTCGCAGGTCGGCCAGCCGGAAATTAAGCGGACACGCAGGAAATTCGGCGGCTCCTGTCTCGCGTAGTGGACGCTATCGCCGCCGGCTGGACCGCGGCCAAACCCGCTGCAGCGGCCGGTCACCGAAGGAGAGGTGTCCAGCCCACAAGAGCTGGGCAAGCCTGTGCAGACGTACCCTGTGCAGGCGCACCCTGTCCCCGACAAAAACCAAACCACAGTGGCATCGAGATTCCACTAATTTTCTAAATAGAACATCGGAAGAGTAGATTAAAACTTCCAGAAAATTGATATCAGTTTCACTTTTCGACTTACCTGTGTTTGACACAGGACTCGCATTCGGGACATCCAGAATCTAGATTTCCTTTTTCCGAGATCATGTCAAATTTTCTTTCTTCCACTTGATAAGGCCCTCCAGACTTACCCACACATTTTCATCTTCAGTGTGTAACGGGGCATCCTCCTCTAGTATTACTTTTCCTCAAGAGTAGTTGTCGGTACAAGTGTTATTTTTCGAATTTTGGACAGGTCAACATTTTCTCAGTTGCTATTCTGAAAACTTTCGTATAAATTTATACAAAGCATGTTATATTTCCCAGCTAAAATTTAAGAAAATCAACTATTTTATTTTCGATGTTGTGGTGTCACCGTCAGACACCACACTTGCTAGGTGGTAGCCTTTAAATCGGCCGCGGTCCGTTAGTATACGCCGGACCCGCGTGTCGGCACTGTCAGTGATTGCAGACCGAGCGCCGCCACACGGCAGGTTTAGTCTAGAGAGACTCCCTAGCACTCGCCCCAGTTGTACAGCCGACTTTGCTAGCGATGGTTCACTGTCTACATACGCTCTCATTTGCAGAGACGACAGTTTAGCATAGCCTTCAGCTACGTCATTTGCTATGACCTAGCAAGGCGCCATTACCAGTGTATATTGAAATGGAAATTATGTACAGTCAAGAGAGATGTACACCGATTGTGGATTACAGTTAAGTATTGTACCAGTTACCTCCTGTTTTGCTAGTCTTATTTCTCTGACCTGTTCCAGACCTCACGCCAGTCTGCGTGTGCTAGAACGCGTGCATTTCGGCCTCCTCTAGCAACACGGTGTTGGCTCTTCTGCCAACACTTCAGATGTTATAATCCATAAGTACTAGTCCCGAATGTACAGTTAAAATTATTTTTCAGAAACATTTCAAATTACGTATCAGTGGCACACTAATAATTTATATGTCTGCAAGATGGGTGCCACGGCAGCTGACTCCTGAAATGAGAGAACGACGTGTTGATACTTGTGAAGAACTTCGTCGGCGCTTTGAACAAGAAGGTGATGGCTTCCTTGCAAGAATCGTTACTGGGGACGAAACCTGGGTTCACGTCCACCAACCGCAAACGAAGAGAGCGAGCAAGGAATAGCGCCATTCATCATCACCAAAACCAGAGAAGTTTCGAACAGAACCATCGGCAGGGAAGCTTACGCCGACTCTTGGGACGCAAAAGGAGTCATTTTGGAGCATTACATGCCTAGAGAGACCACTGTCACCAGTGCATCGTACAAAGATCTCCTAAATATCATCTGCGGCCTGCAATCAAATCAAAGCGACGTGGATTGCTGTCACCAGGTGTCCTTTTGCAACATGACAACCCAAGGCCCCACACTGCCCGTACAACAGTTGCAACAATCATAGACCTGCATTTTGAGCGTCTTCCTCATCCACCATACTCACCAGATCTTGCCCCAAATGATTTTCATATGTTTGGACTACTCAAACACGCAATGGTAGGAAAGAAGTTCCGTTCTGATGAAGACGTGCGCCACGCGGTGCATGAGTGGTTGCGCGGACAACCAAAAGAATTTTTTTCTGAAGGAATTTATGCACTCTGTACGCGCTGGAGGACTTGCATTGACAGTGGGGGAGATTATGTTGAAAAGTGATACAGCTTTGTACCACTTATGCGCAATAAATAATATTTTTAAAAAAATATTAAAGGTTCTCATTTGACTCACCCTCGTACAAATGTATTGGAACTGGTTTCCATGCTGTTCTAAGCAAGCTTTGCATCTTTCCAAGAATGATTTTACACGTTTTGTCGCAAATATTCCTGGACTGTAAGTTTTCAAATTCTGATTGGATTCATTCGTTCAAATGTTCAGCATAACGCATCTTGACGGAATAAACATCATTTTTACCACACTCTAGATTAAAAAATCCATGAGTATCATACCTGGGGATCGTGGAGGCGATTCAATAGTTCTCCATCTGCCCATGCGTTCATCAAAGTTTTGATTTCGAAAGTCTTTCACAATGACTTCATAATGCCGGGGATGCTCCAGTTTCTTGCGTATCAACTTTCCCTTAGCAGGCTGCGGATGTTCAAAACTCAATTATTTTTCAGTTGTAATAACACTTCTTGAAAGGTATCTAGGTAGTTTAAAAGAACTGACACTACGGTAGCGTTAAAAAAATTAAGGCACGATTAGCCCACTGCTGAAAACCGTTGCCCCAACTCTGAAGACATGAGAGTTAAACTCTGTCTCCGTCGCCACATGGCGATTGCTAGAATCCCAGTAAACACAGTTGCGTCTGTTCACAATGCCATTTCGCCGGCCGCGGTGGTCGAGCGGTTCTAGGCACTTCAGTCCGGAACCGCGCGACTGCTACGGTCGCAAGTTCGAATCCTGACTCGGGCATGGATGTGTGTGATGTCCTTAGGTTAGTTAAGTTTAACTAATTCTAAGTTCTAGGGGACTGATGACCTCAGAAGTTGAGTCCCATAGTGCTGAGAGCCATTTGAACCATTTATTCACAATGCCATTTCTTTCACCTAAAAAGTCGCTTCGTCCCTCCAAAGACTGCTTTACTAAAACGTTATATCGGCTTGTCAGATTGTGTACAAATCGAAGAATTCCACACGCGTGTCCAAATCGTCTTCATGTAGTCCTTGAAGTAATGTAGGGCTATATCGTTTGAATCCTTTGTTGCCTTGTTCCTGCTATTCCGTGTTCCTTGGACGGCTTTCTTACAGGTGTAGTCCGTCACCGCACAAAACATTGCACGACAACATTAAGATTGTTTTTTACTGCAACAGACTTCAGGCTGCCTGAACGAGGAAGGTCCACTATCGACCCACTCCCATCAAATCTTAAATTTAATATGTGAATATCTTGTCGAGATGGAGACTGCATGTTTGGTAAACGTTCGAGAAACAAACTTCATATGACGTTTCGCAGAGTTTCACATAATTTGAATTTCTAATTTTAGTAACAAATATAAAAACATGTCATCTTTCTTAAAAAAAAGTGCGGTTCGGTATTCGTGAATCAGCATTTAAAATCTGGTCGTAAATATACAGGGTGAAGCGAAATTCGCGCACTCGGGCTTCGCAGCGCGACTCCTCTCACATGCCAGCGAAAAAAAAATGTCCCTCACAAAATTTCGTCTGACGAGTATATCCGGCAGAAAAAGGACGTTAAACAGTGGCACTCTGGCAACACTGTAAAAACAAATATGGTAACTAGCTCTCACAGCACATTTTAATCGTAACAAACAGTATGCGCAGTAGATAGAGTTATTGGTTAGCGCGCAGGAGGTCGAGGGTTCAATCCAGGGTTTGGATGCATTTTTTTATTTGCTAATTTCATTCTGACAGTTCATACTGTAATATACACCGTTTCTTATGTCACATGTTCCTTAAATTTACAACATTTTGTAACACTTAACACAACAAACACATGGTTAGACAAATAACAAATAGACAGTTAAAAAAAAATGGTTCAAATGGCTCTGAGCACTATGGGACTCAACTGCTGAGGTCATAAGTCCCCTAGAACTTAGAACTACTTAAACCTAACTAACCTAAGGACAACACACATCCATGCCCGAGGCAGGATTCGAACCTGCGACCGTAGCGGTGGCGCGGTTCCAGACTGTAGCGTCAGAACCGCTAGACCACCAGCGGCCGGCAAATAAACAGTTGAAACAATTAATGGGACCATGGTGATAACACATACAAATAGTAACCGAGTTTGGACATTATTCGCAGAGCAAGTCCTACTGGAAACGTAAGGTCCTAACGAAATGTAACGGACCTGAACGAGGCAAGAATAATAGTTGGTACTAATCTAAGTGACCCTTAGTGAGGGTACAAAGAAAACAGGTTTCGCTTTTAGTATAGGAACTGGTGCGAATGAATTCGAGCCCACTACATGGAAAGGGCATCTTTCAGAGCTGACCAATCTTCCATTTCTACAACTGTCGTGTGTAAGTGTAAATGTTTTCCAGAGGACCCGCTGCAATCGCTGTTGACGATTAAGAATCCAGATACAGTACTACTTCGACTACATTTACCCAATAAAAAACAAATTCTTGAACCCAGGATCGAACCTCGACCTCCTGCATGCTAACCCAAAATTCTATCCACTGCACCATTTTTTTTTCTTTAGTCTCATTTTGTTCGTTATAGTTCATTGCAATTGTTCGTGGTGGACGTCCTCTGACGGCCTTTGAAGTTCATTCATTATTGATCCATTCACTCAGTTTTTTTATTACAGAGGGCAGCTAAGCCTCTGACCGAACATGCTGAGCTCCCGTGCCGGCATCTGTACAGCACAGCTCTGATGTGTTGAGAGAGCTAGTTATATACATGTGGTTACAGTGTTGCCAGATTGCCACTCTGTAGCGTCCTTTTTCTGCCGAATGTACTCGCCGAACGAAATTTTGTGGGAGACATTTTCTTGTCGCTGGCATGTGTGGAGACGCGCTGCGAAGCCCGAGTGCGCGAATTTCGCTTCACCCTGCATAACACAAACTTAAGCTTCAAGAAGGTGGCATCTAGCCAGTATTGACCCAGGAACTTTGCGACAACACGCAAAAAAACACTACACTCATGGCTTCACGGCGCTGCCGCTGACAAAAGGCTCGAAATTTTTTTGCACATAACAAGTGGATTTTTCCGAGTGTTTTCAGAGGACGCTCGCGCACTCGCTTTCAAATCCTGTAAGTATGAACCAGTGCGTCGTTCCTCGGAGACTTCGAGCACATTGTGACGATCACCGTTATCACTCGATGCCCTCGATGTGCGCCACAATGCAATCAGTTGGCTCGGATGCCGCTGGCTCGCAGCCAAGTCGCGTGAACTGCCGCGTGCGGCCGGGCCGGGCCGGGCCGTGCTGAATGCGGAGAAGTGCGCTGGGGGGCGGCGGGCAGGGCGGCATCGCTATCGCTTTGCGCGCCGGATTCCAGGCTGGCTCTGCAATGCAGCGCTGCGCTGCCTCCGCAAAAGGCAGGCAGTCCATTCGCCCGGTTCCCGCGGTTCCCACACCGCTGCCAAAATCCCCGTCAATCCTGCACTCTAAAATCTCAATATTCATCCCATCCCATTGCTTCGATTTTAAACTACACTGAAGAGCCAAACAAACTGGTACACCTGCCTAATGTCGTGTAGGGCGCCCGCGAGCACGCACAAGCGCCGCAACACAACGTGGCATGGACTTTTTTTTTTTCCTCACTAGCTGCTTATATTTTATGACCCACCGTCTAATTTCTTATCGCGGGTCGTATGATGCCACTTAGCCGATGTGACTGGGTCCGGGGTCCGGTGTGACTGAAAGTAACTCCACACCAGCTCCCGTCTCCACTCACACCGTTGCCCGTGTCCCGCCACGTGGAGGCGGGCTCTATTTGTTTACATCCATTTGATATCTTTTTTTTGGTGCAGCATTAGAAAAACTTATAACTAATACAAAATCAAGTGAGATAACAATAAACAAAACGAATTTAAATATTTACAAAGAAGGAAGGAAGAGAATTGAATAGGGAAGAGATAGGTATAAAATTGCCCGTCGTACTCTTTCGGATTTATGGGTTCAAATGGCTCTGAGCACTATGAGACTTAACAGCTGAGGTCATCAGTCCCCTAGAACTTAGAACTTAGTCGAGTCCATTGCCATGGATTCGACTAACGTCCGAAGTAGTGCTGGGGGGGGAACTGACACAATGATTCCTACAGGGCTGCCCATAAATCCGAAGCCGGCCGGAGTGGCCGAGAGGTTCTAGGCGCTTCATTCCGGAACTGCGCGACTGCTACGGTCGCAGATTCGAATCCTGCCTCGGGCATGGATGTGTCTGGTGTCCTTAGGTTAGTTAGGTTTAAGTAGTTCTAGGGGACTCTTAACCTCAGATGTTAAGTCCCATAGTGCTCAGAGCCATTTGAACCCATAAATCCGAAAGAGTACGACGGGGTGGAGATCTCTTCTGAACAGCACGTTGCAAGGCATCCCAGATAGGCTCAATATTGTTCACGTCTGCGGAGTCTGGTACCCAGCAGAAGGGTTTGAACTCAGAAGAGTGTTCCTGGAGTCACTCTGTAGCTATTCTGGACATGTGGCGTATCGCATTGTGCTGCTGGAATTGCCCGAGTCCGTCGGAATGCACAATGGACATGAGTGAATGGTGGTGGATCAGACAGGATGCTTTCATACGTGTCACCTGTCAGAGTCGTATCTAGACGTATGAGGGGTCCCATATCACTCCAACTGCACACGCCCCAGACCATTACAGAGCCTCCACCAGCTTGAACATTCCCTTGCTGACATGTAGGGTCTATGGATTGATGAGACTGTCTCCATACCCGTACACGTCCAACCTTGATAACCTGCCATCCTAGCAGGTGTAACCGATCTAGAACTGCACCAGACATTTGTTGTCTTATATGTTGCCAACCACGTCATTATATTCTGCCTGTTTACATATCTCTGTATTTGAATACGCATTCCTGTACCAGCTTCTTTAGCGCTTCAGTGTAATTTACTTCAGAGCAATCCACTCTTGTATACACTAACTTATTCGGATCAACGTTGAGACACTGTTTTTATGTGAACGTTTAAATTTAAAGTGCACCTAAATGTAGCCGGCCAGAGTGGCCGAGCGCCTCTAGGCGCTACAGTCTGGAACCGCGCGACCGCTAAGGTCGCTGGTTCGAATCTTGCCTCGGCCATTGTTGTGTGTGATGTCCTTAGGTTAGTTAGGTTTAAGAAGTTCTAAGTTCTCGGGGACTGATGACCTCAGCAGTTGAGTCCCATGGTGCTCAGAGCCACTAGACATTAAGATGACCGCTTTCACATAGGGCTGCATTGGAAACAAATACTTTCGGAAAAGAATTTTTAACACTTGACTTATCTGTAACCGATTCTAAGAAATTCATCTTTTCTTCAGAAGAACTTTTCTCGTTATTGTCAGTCTGCGTTTAACATACTCTTTTTCGGTCATACTCGGTTATTTTTCCTAGTTAAATACCTTAATTCATCTACTACATTCCATCACCATCACCCCACATAGCAACACATTTACTGTCCCATTTACAAATCTAATTTTTATTTACTGTCCGCAAACAGGGGCCTCCCGGCCAACGATGCCATACGCTCATTTCCATTTTTTTTTGTATACTCTCGTTAATGATTATCTTACAGCCGGCCTTGCAAGTGCTTTGCCATCAAGGGGAGCATTACAATTTCATCAACAAAATCTTAAAATGTTTTTTTTATTTCTTCTCTCTGAAGTTTCTCTTACCAAATTTCCCCTTGGTCTCGTTTACTGCTTGGTCTATTCTTTCCTGTCATCAGTCTTGCAGCTGATTCGATGCGGCCTGCCACGTATTCCTCTCTGCATCTCAGATTACCCATCCTCAATTACTTGCCGGATGTACTCCAACTTCCGTCTTCCTGTGCAGTTTTTGTCGTTCTCACGTCCCTCTAATACCGTTGAGGGATATTCGGTGATGCGTTAAGACATCTCCTGCTTTCCTGTTCCTTCACTTGCCACAGTCCTCCATATCTTCATTTCCTCGCTGATTCTGGAGCGAACGTTCTCATTTATCATCTTAATCTTACCAATCCACACAATCCGAGTTTGCGCTCCAACGATAGCGCTGTCGGCGGGACGTTCCATTTTAAGTCCTCCTTGCTTCCTCCATCATAAGTTATTTTCCTGCTGAGACAGCACAATTCTTTCACGTCGTCTCCTTCGTGGACACCGAATTTGATGTTAGAAGTCTGTCGCAACTTTGATTTCGACTCTTCATGATTACTTTGTCATTCCCGGGATTACTATCCGTCAATCCATATTTGTACTCATTAGACTGTTGACTACATTCAACAGATCTTGTAATTCTTCTTTAGTTGCACAGAGCACAGTAATGTCCTGAGTCAACCTCATCATTTATATCCCTTCACTCAAGAGTTTTAACCCCACTCCTGAAGGTTCCGTGTATTTCCGTCATTGCTCCTTCGACGAACATATTGAACAGTATCAAAGGGAAGACAGAGAGATGGACTATCTGATGTTCTGTAAATAATTTTTTGTAATGGGGCCGGCCGGGGTGGCCGTGCGGTTCTAGGCGCTACAGTCTGGAACCACGACACCGCTACGGTCACAGTTTCGAATCCTGCCTCGGGCATGGATGTGTGTGATGTCCTTGGGTTAGTTAGGTCTAAGTAGTTCTAAAGTTCTAGGGGACTGATGACCTCCGAAGTTAAGTCCCATAGTGCTCAGAGCCATTTGAACCAATTTTTATTATTTTTTTTTTATGGGGGTACGTTTCACAAGTTTTTTGTGGCTTGGTTTTTACAATAGTCTTTACGTACTTACTTACTGCATCTGAACAGAGTTTTAATGCCCAACTGTACCGACCGACCGCCACGTCATTCACACACCAAAGGCATCACTGGGCGCGGGTATGGGGGGCACGTGGTCAACGCACCCTCGCCCAGCCCGTTAGCAGCATTCGTGGCCGGAGGCGGTACTTCTGAGTCGAGTAGCTCCTCACCTGGCCTCACAAGGGTAAGTGCACCGAGTTTGCCCACCGCTGTTGGCAGAACCATGCGGTCACCCACCACTTTGGTGCCGGCCGCGGTGGTCTAGCGGTTCTGGCGCTGCAGTCTGGAACCGCGGGACTACTACGGTCGCAGGTTCGAATCCTGCCTCGGGCATGGGTGTGTGTGATGTCCTTAGGTTAGTTAGGTTTAAGTAGTTCTAAGTTCTAGGGGACTTATGACCTAAGATGTTGAGTCCCATAGTGCTCAGAGCCATTTGAACCATTTTGAACCACTTTGGTGATCTGACGGGAAACGGGGTTACCGCTGTTGAACGGTCGTTGGCGGAACACCATCATTAGCGTTCGTTGGTCAATTTTGTTTTGTTATATATACCAGTTTTACGGCGAGTGATTCATTGACACGGTGAAAATGAAAACGCCGTTCTACAGCTGCTATCATTTTGGATTCGATTTTTGTATATTTAGGTGTTACATCCCCTGTTGAGCTTGTTCGTCTGATCCCTCCTTGTTCCTGTGTTGGTGTGTTGTCATTCCCGTTTCCTGCTGATGTTATTGTGAAGCTTAGTTCTGGTGCCTGGCCGCCTTCATCGGTGTTTGAGGCAGCGAGTGGGGTAGAACGCAGTAGTGTCGTATGTGCGGTCTCCTTTACAGATGAACCACATTTTCGAAAAATTCTCCCAATAAACCGAAATGGACCATTTTGCTTCCCTACTACAGCCCTCAAATGCTCGTCCCGTTTCATACCGCTTCGCAACATTACTCCCAGATATTTAAACGACTTGACTGTGTCAAGCAGGAAACTAGTAATACTGTATCCGAAGATTACGGGTTTGATTTTGCTACTCGTCTGCGTTGAGCTAGCTGTCATTCATCAGACCAACTACAAACTTTGGAGTAATGAATCACGCTATACGCTGTGGAGATGGAATGGAAGGGTTTGGGTTTGGCGAGTGCCTCGAGAACAGGACCAGCCATCACCTGTAGCACTCAGGAGGTGATGTTACGGTATGGGGGTGGTTTCCGTTTTGGGGTTGGGAAAAAGCTTAACGCTAAATGCGGAAGGATGTCAAGACTTTTTTTATAGAATTGTGCACTGCGGACAGTAGAGGAACAGTTCGGAGAAGATGACTGATTGCATGAGCATGACAACGCACCTTATCGAAAAGCAGCGTCTATGAGGCATTGGTTGGTGGACAGTAACATTGCAGAAATGGACTGTCCTGTCCAGGATCACGACTTGAACACAGTGGAACACTTTGGGACGAGAGCTGGGCGTCCAACAACACTACGTTCCCAGCTTTCGGCTGTTGAGGAAGAATCGGCTGCCATTCCTCCAAAGACATTTAGACACCTTGTCGAAAGTCACTCAAGTACAGCTCAATCTGTCACGAAATCGAAGAGTTGACGTATTACGTGTTAACCCTCGTAATACCGGGGGATTTGAAAATACTGTAATCTAATCTACTATTTTATATTCTAACATTGTTTTCAATGAATTCTTCTACCAGATTCTATAATTGTTATAAATTTTTCAGTTAAATCTAAGACAAAAATTTAAGTCTTAGTAGTAAACTGTAAGGCGTACGCAGGAGCAGATATAGACTCAGATCACAATATAGTAGTGATGAAGAGTAGGCTGAAGTTCAAGGCATTAGTCAGGAAGAATCAATACGCAAAGAAGTGGGATACGGAAGTACTAAGGAATGACGAGATACGTTTGAAGTTCTCTAACGCTATAGATACAGCAATAAGGAATAGCGCAGTAGGCAGTACAGTTGAAGAGGAATGGACATCTCTAAAAAGGGCCATCACGGAAGTTGGGAAGGAAAACATAGGTACAAAGAAGGTAGCTGCCAAGAAACCATGGGTAACAGAAGAAATACTTCAGCTGATTGATGAAAGGAGGAAGTACAAACATGTTCCGGGAAAATCAGGATTACAGAAATACAAGTCGCTGAGGAATGAAACAAATAGGAAGTGCAGGGAAGCTAAGACGAAATGGCTGCAGGAAAAATGTGAAGACATCGAAAAAGATATGATTGTCGGAAGGACAGACTCAGCATACAGGAAAGTCAAAACAACCTTTGGTGACATTAAAAGCAACGGTGGTAACATTAAGAGTGCAACGGGAATTCCACTGTTAAATGCAGAGGAGAGAGCAGATAGGTGGAAAGAATACATTGAAAGCCTCTATGAGGGTGAAGATTTGTCTGATGTGATAGAAGAAGAAACAGGAGTCGATTTAGAAGAGATAGGGGATCCAGTGTTAGAATCGGAATTTAAAAGAGCTTTGGAGGACTTACGGTCAAATAAGGCAGAAGGGATAGATAACATTCCATCAGAATTTCTAAAATCATTGGGGGAAGTGGCAACAAAACGACTATTCACGTTGGTGTGTAGAATATGAGTCTGGCGATATACCATCTGACTTTCGGAAAAGCATCATCCACACAATTCCGAAGACGGCAAGAGCTGACAAGTGCGAGAATTATCGCACAATCAGCTTAACAGTTCATGCATCGAAGCTGCTTACAAGAATAATATACAGAAAAATGGAAAAGAAAATTGAGAATGCGCTAGGTGACGATCAGTTTGGCTTTAGGAAAAGTAAAGGGACGAGAGAGGCAATTCTGACGTTACGGCTAATAATGGAAGCAAGGCTAAAGAAAAATCAAGACACTTTCATAGGATTTGTCGACCTGGAAAAAGCGTTCGACAATATAAAATGGTGCAAGCTGTTCGAGATTCTGAAAAAAGTAGGGGTAAGCTATAGGGAGAGACGGGTCATATACAATATGTACAACAACCAAAAGGGAATAATAAGAGTGGACGATCAAGAACGAAGTGCTCGTGTTAAGAAGGGTGTAAGACAAGGCTGTAGACTTTCGCCCCTACTCTTCAATCTGTACATCGAGGAAGCAATGATGGAAATAAAAGAAAGGTTCAGGAGTGGAATTAAAATACAAGGTAAAAGGATATCAATGATACGATTTGCTGATGACATTGCTGTCCTGAGTGAAAGTGAAGAAGAATTAAATGATATGCTGAACGGAATGAACAGTCTAATGAGTACACAGTATGGTTTGAGAGTAAATCGGAGAAAGACGAAGGTAATGAGAAGTAGTAGAAATGAGAACAGCGAGAAACTTAACATCAGGATTGATGGTCACGAAGTCAATGAAGTTAAGGAATTCTGCTACCTAGGCAGTAAAATAACCAATGACGGACGGAGCAAGGAGGACACCAAAAGCAGACTCGCTATGGCAAAAAAAGGCATTTCTGGCCAAGAGAAGTCTACTAATATCAAATACCGGCGTTAATTTGAGGAAGAAATTTCTGAGGATGTACGTCTGGAGTACAGCATTGTATGGTAGTGAAACATGGACTGTGGGAAAACCGGAACAGAAGAGAATCGAAGCATTTGAGATGTGGTGCTACAGACGAATGTTGAAAATTAGGTGGACTGATAAGGTAAGGAATGAGGAGGTTCTACGCAGAATCGGAGAGGAAAGGAATATGTGGAAAACACTGATAAGGAGAAGGGACAGAATGATAGGACATCTGCTAAGACATGAGGGGATGACTTCCATGGTACTAGAGGGAGCTGTAGAGGGAAAAACTGTAGAGGAAGACAGAGATTGGAATACGCCAAGCAAATATAATTGAGGACGTAGGTTGTAAGTGCTACTCTGAGATGAAGAGGTTAGCACAGGAAAGGAATTCGTGGCGGGCCGCATCAAACCAGTCAGTAAAAAAAAAAAAAAAAAAAAAAAAAAAAAAAAAAAAAAAAAAAAAAAAAAAAAAAAAAAAAGAAGAGAGAGAGAGAAGAAGAAGAAAAAGTAAACGTGACTTTTCCCGGTGAATGTGGTATCAGATCTTCAGGTTCAAGACCTTTCATACACGTCATGTAGTGAGTAAAAAATAAATAAATAAAACAACGAAATTTGTACATTATACATTCTTGCTGTGAGTTGGCATAAAGTAACACCCATTAAATTGCGCTTCATGGAAAATACCTTGGTATTGCCAGGGTTAATGCCCACTAATGGGCGTTGGGGTACTTTTGGTCGGCTAGCGTAGGTGGGACAGTGGCGAGTCCCGCAGCTGCAGCTCGGGCGCCGCACAGTGGTGGTGGGTAGCTGGCTGTCGGGGGTCCGGCGCCAGGGCGTGGCGTCTCGCGCTGGGCAGGCCTCGGATCGGTCCACGGCCCACGCAGCATCGATTCGGCAGGCACGGCTCGGCTCGGCGCGGCGCCACAGCCGCCGCGGCCCGCAGAGGACACACGACGGGTGTGGCGTGGCGCGGCGCCGCCGCGGACCGAGGGGTGTCGCCCAGCAGCCCAGGCTGCTGCCGGTTACCGAGTACCGCCTTGTTTGTTCCTTCTACCTCACTTTCTAAAGGATGTTAAGCACCTGCATATCCGGCTCTTCATTAGGCCAGGCTCCAAGTCCACGCGGACACTGGAGCATACATCGTGGGCCAAGCTAAACTTTGGACTGTCGACACGGGCTTCATTTTACCAAAGAGCGGAAAATAATACTGAGATAAAAATTCCCAGTTTTCCGCCGTACCGGCAGAAACGCGTCCTCGTGTCGTCGTACGCCCTGCGCTGCAACTGCCCGACAGAAGAAAACAAAGTGGACGCAATGCTGATTTCGTCGTATTTATCCTTGCGCGCCACGAAAATACGGGCTTCAACTGATGCACTGGATAACGGAGTGCTCCAAGAGATGAGGTCTCTCCAAGACGCGTCGTTTTCGTTACTACCTGATGCACAACAGTGTGGGGAAATGTGGCGCGCTGTGATGCAAGCAGTCTGGCCTGCAGACTGAGTAGCAGTTTCCATATTATAGTGAAAGACACGTCGAAGCTTTGGCGGCTTAATGTCGCAGCAGAGAATTTTGACGTTATGACAGTGCTGCCGTTGCAAAAATTTTGCACGTTGTTTGCTTGCAGTTATTTGATCTTTAGTTGAGAGAAACCATTTTCCAGCGTAGCCTGTTTATATTTTAAAATATTCACGTTATTTTGTAAAATATCACTTCCAGTCGGCGATGCGCAGGAGCCGTGTTGCGGTATGGTAGTCGCCTCAACCAGTGTCCGGTGGCCCGTGGAAGAGAGTTTTGTTAGGCATGCAGAGGAGGGGCTGGATTTTTCCAAGTCCCTGTAAGCGGTTGCTTTTATACGGGGAGAAATTCCCCTAAATGTTCTGTCACAGGGCAGCACCTCTCAGGAGCAGACCACAGACCGATGCAGTGCCTACTACTTTTAACTGCTGTTTCCTGACCGGCTGAAAGGCCGATATTTTAAACACTTCCGTGGAGCAGCGGGAAGCTCACGAAATCGAGAAAGTCGACCATCAGCGCTCGTTGGGGCTGAAGTGGCAAAATGCGGGCGCTCTTGGACGGAGTTTAGTGTTTCAACGTCATTATCATTTCGTAGTTCTGGAGTGAGAGATTCCCCGTCATCACCGCAATTACGTTCCCGGTACAGGAAATCGGCGAAGTTCAATAGGACCTTGTTCATACGGCGCTCTCTGGGATCTGCCTATGCCGGATTATCAAGGTGACTTTTGAAAACATGCCTTAAAAAAAAGGGATGTAAACAATTACATTTTAACGTACAAAAAAAAACAAGTGACTGTTGCAAATTAAACACATCAGGACTAATTACAGTATAAAAAATGTGAAGTATATATTGATTTTCTGTAAAAGCCAAACTGAATTAAAAGTCGAATAATGGACTGCTTTGCCTCTACCCTCTTAGCACTGAACTGCTTATGCAGTTTCTGACATAGGTTTCTAATTTTTTTTTTTTTAAACTCTACATTTAAAAGCAATGTCCGAACTGGCTGACTAACTCAATGACTAACGATCGCGCAGCCCACACCACTAAGCATAGACACTTTGAAATTTGGAGAGAGTGTTGATTTTATACTGCAAGCTTGTTTGGTACGGGACTGTTCCAAATTACACTTCTACGGAGGTGAAGTACGGGATGAAAGGTTTTTTGAAATACATCGCTATTACGTAATTTTGAGGCTAGAACTTCAAAAATTAGTATTTTTGATTCACTGTAGGAAATTAAAGTACGGGCTTCAGCATTTTTGGAAATTCAACCACTAAGGCAAACAGTAGCGGATGGCAGCTCTTTTGGAAAATAATAAAGAATTTTTAAAACTACAGCTACGAAAATTCACAAATCCGTTAGGAATTTTTTAAAAAAATTGGTGTTTCAGTGTTTTTGGTAATTCAACCTCTAAGGGGGTGAAATAGGGGACAGAAATTTTTATGAAAATATTTAATCATGAATGAATTTTTTAAGCTAAATAAAAGAAAATTTTGTTTTCTTGGTTAGGGAAAAAAACGTGTTTCAGTGTTTTTTGGAAATTCAACCCCAAGGGAGGTGAAACAAGAGATGATAATTTTTATGAAAATATTGGTTAATATTGAAACATTTTTAAATCTAAATCTATTTTTAAAAAATCTGTATTTGACTTATAAAGAAATAAGTGTCAGGGGATGAAAGTTTCTATGGAAATCTACAGGCTTAGCAAAGATCTCCGACTCTAGCTGCCAGAATCGCTTGTTCGTAATAATTTGGTAATTTGTGGTAATGTCTTATGGGACCAAATTGCGGAGGTCATCGGTCCGTAAGCCTACACACTGCTTAATCTAACCCATGCCCGAACCTGCCACGGGGGGAGCCGCGCAGTCCGTGACAACACGCCCTAGACCGCACGGCTACCCCGCGCGGCACACTTCACACTCGTTGGTCAGAAGTAAATTAGGGAAAGACGACGCTTCTATGACCTTAATTATTGTGCAAAGTTTACAACGTGTTACAATTTGTGAACAACATAAAAATTCGATTAAAGGGAACAAAAAAATCTGTGCAGACCATACAGTCAACCCGAGCGAAGCAGCGGGCGCTAAACTGGAATTCTATATACAGTTGAAGACGCGACATTAAATTCACTCATAATTTGTTTCGGTTCTCACCTTTTACCAGTCTTCTTACGATGTCCAGTTTTTGGTGGACTGCCAACGTCACTTGTTCAACTGATAGCTGTGGTCTATTTGACAGCTATTTAGCTGAATAGATGATAACGTACAACGACTTAATAACCGCACAGCATTGATGCAAATGTACTATAAATTTAGGTCTAGTGCACGGAGTACCACTGATCTAAGCACGAAGCTAAAAATACAACTGGCTTATCTAGCCGAGAATATCATCTCTCAATGGGGCACGCAATTCTTCCTAACGATCAGGGTATCCAGATTGAGTTTTCGAAAGTCACCTACAGCAGGCAAAAAAATTCCCCTATTTCGACCACTTTTCAGTGAATACCTTAAACCTACCTACTCTTCTAAACTATTGTGTTGGAAGCTTGAAGAGGGTGAATTGTGTGTTCAGAGCCGTAATATTATCATACAGATCACAAAACTATAGAACATAAACTAAAACTTTTAATTTGTAAATAAGAACAACACGTTGACATCATCATCATCATCATCATCATCACTGAAGACTGATTATGCGTTTCAGCGTTCAGTCTGGAGCATAGTCCCCCTTACAAAATTCCTCCATGATCCCCTATTCAGTGCTAACATTGCTGCCTCTTCTGATGTTAAGCCTATTACTTCAAAATCATTCTTAACCGAATCCAGGTACCTTCTCCTTGGTCTACCCCGACTCCTCCCACCCTCTACTGCTGAACCCATGAGTATCTTGGGTAACCTTGCTTCTCCCATTCATATAACATGACCCCACCATCTAACCCTGTTCGCCCTGACTGCTACATCTATAGAGTTCATTCCCAGTTTTTCTTTTATTTCCTCAGTGTGGACACCCTCCTGCCATTGTTCCCATCTACTAGTACCTGCAATCATCCTAATTACTTTCATATCCGTAACCTCAACCTTATTGATAAGATAACCTGAATCCACCCAGCTTTCGCTCCCATACAACAAAGTTGGTCGAAAGATTGAACGGTGCACAGGTAACTTAGTCTTGGTACTGACTTCCTTCTTGCAGAAGAGAGCAGATCGTAGCTGAGCGCTCACTGCCTTAGCTTTGCTACACCTCGCTTCCAGTTCTTTCACTATGTTGCCATCCTGTGAGAATATGCATCCTAAGTACTTGAAACCGTTCACTTGTTCTAACTTTGTTCCTCCTATTTGGCACTCAGTCCGTTTATATTTCTTTCCCGCTGACATTACTTTCGTTTTGGAGATGCTAATCTTCATACCATAGTCCTTACATTTCTGATTTAGGTCTGAAATATTACTTTGCAAACTTTCAATCGAATCTGACATCACAACTAAGTCATCCGCATATGCGAGACTGCTTATTTTGTGTTCACATATCTTAAATCTCACCCAGCCAGTCTATTGTTTTCAACATATGATCCATAAATAATATGAACAACAGCGGAGACAGGTTGCAGCCTTGTCTTACCCCTGAAACTACTCTGAACCATGAACTCAATTTACCGTCAACTCTAACTGCTGCTATCTATGTGAAGACCTTTAATTGCTTGCAAAAGTTTGCTTCCTATTCCATAATCTCGTAGAACAGACAATAACTTCCTCCTAGGAACCCGGTCATATGCCTTTTCTAGATCTATAAAGCATAGATACAATTCCCTGTTCCACTAGTAACACTTCTCCATTATTTGCCGTAAGCTAAAGATCTGGTCCTGACAACGTCTAAGCTGACCAGAAAAATAAAAATCCTGCTCTCTTCATGCTTTTTTTATTGTTCTATTGGTTTACCATTAGCACAGCACCTAGATGTCACTTCGCAGCTAGTCGGCTCTATTCACTACACTACTTGTATTTAATACATACACCTCCTGAAGGCTCTTAATCGCCGATCTCTCATTATCTTACATCTAAATATAATGAATCATACCAACACCTAAAAATATGGGGAAATTTGTGATGCGTGCTGGACTATCGGGTCGCCCGGTTTGTTGTTTGTTCAATAGTATGAAATGGTACTGTTTTTTGCTTTATTAGTACTGCTACACGAATCTCATTTGAGCATACAAAACTGTCAGTACTCGTGTGGTCTTCTTTATACCGCTTTTGTGAAGTGCGCTGTGTGAAAGCAAATGTAACACGCAGCACTGTTGTAAAAACTGTAATACGAAAGCAATATCGACAGTTGGCAGTCGAACGGCGACATTCAGTGAATGTGCAGCGGCGTGACGTACGCGCGTGTGTTACACACAAGCACACGAAAATTTATGATCGCGTTCATATTTTATGGTCACGTTACAAACAAAATTTCGATGTGGACGCCATGAAACAAAACGTTAGATTGCGAATACTGTGAGCTTCACTGAGTACTATAAACGGTAGTGACAATGCTTAACGCTAATTGGCTTTGATTGGCGTGGTTAGAAACTAACTGTTTTGCACACAACTGTGTTGCACGAAGTAATGTACTGCGAATTTATTATCTCGTGTACAACTTCATGAGCTGCTGCGAGCGTTACGACGTAACTGTCGCCGAGGAAACTTTTGAAGTGTGCGTCACGTTAGGTACTGTATTAGCCAGAATTGTGGATTCACGATCAAAATTGCTGAAAGCGGACGAGTAAAAGTGCACTGTGTACGGGAAGTCAGAAACAAAATCGTGTGTGTATGGAACGTTGTAATCGCGCACGTACGAAACTGGATCTAAACAACGATTACGTCCGACCAGCCTGTGACTAAAGGAACGCAACTGAAGGTAAAATTACCGACAGGAGAATCATTTACTAAGTAAGATGATGCGTCAGTTGCAACTTCATGACTGACGGACGTATTTCAATACGCCGCCAGCACCGACGAGCCACAGATGACGCTAAACGCACAGACCACGAAATGGTAAGCTGCAATGCCAAACGCTGTCCCCGTAAAGACTTAAAGCATCTCAATTATAATTGCTTTCTGTTTTTAACAGATATTTCTCAGTATTTGCCTTCCTTAAAACTAACTGTTGTTTCTGTAAAGTATGCCCGCAATCAATGTTGACATTGTCGAGTCCAGCCATTAACAACAGTTATTACTATTTACTTTCTCTCTCTCATTAATTTATTTTATTGGTTCTAATTACATGGGTTTCACGCTTTGTTTTGGAGTGGTGTGTTTTCATGCTTGTGTGTAGTGTCTTCATCGGGCTCATGTTTTGTTGTGGTATGTGCCAGCCCGCGAAGTTCCGCTGTCCGCCATTAAATTCCGAGCGCCGACGAGTCACAGTTAGGCGCTCGTCCGCTATTGGCCAAAGGCACGCTGTGGGTGGGACTTTTCAATCTGGCAGCTGCCGACCACGTGAACTGTGTTTACATTCAATAAGGCGTCACATTATGACATGTTCATAACGAGGCGTGAGTTCATTTGGCTCTTACAGTCTGAACAAAATTATGCCCATTTCCGTAATCGTTTCTAAATTTATTTGTGAGAGTTTTCGTATCTTATGTTATTTTGGTGATGCCAAACTCCGACGTGGCTACTTTCGTTAAGTTTGGAAGTACAATGATCCTTCTGAGTTTATAACTGAACAAAATTATACGCATTTCCGTAATTATTTACGAATTTAGTTGTAGAAGTTTCCGTATCATATGTTGTTTTGGTGTTTGTTGCCAAACTGCGACGTGGGTACTTCCGTTAAGTTTGCAAGTACAACGCTCATTATAGTTGGCCATAGTGTGTTACGGCATACTAAAAACGTTAATCGTAGATAACTGTTACTAATTAAAATTTAATTAAAACACACTGTACCAAGAACAATGTGTTTTGGGTGGATCTTCGGTGTGTCGCTGCCTTCAAATAGCCTACTCTCATAATACGCAAGTTAGAATAATTCTTTTGCCACGAATGTGATGTTTCTCATTATTTATTGGAACGAATCACACAACTAACAACGGTTTTTCCAGGGATTCTCAATTTGCTGGTGCTCAGAAACGGCATATATACATATAGGCTCGAAATGAATGCCAATATGACGCCTCACAACTCTGTACTGAAGGGAGACGGCGTGCGTGTGACGTAGGTGGCGTTGTGCCATCTCATTGGGCAACGCTCAGACGCACGCTCAGAATATCTGACATGCCAGATATTGCTCTGCACGTTCGGAAGGACTCCCGAACGTGGTATTCCACGCTATGACGTCAGAAACTCGGCACGCTCAACGTTCGGATGCACGGTCCGTGTGCCGACGGCTTAAGAGAAGGCGGAGACCTCTTCAGGACGTTGCAAGGCATCCCACATACGGTCAATAATGTTCATGTTTGGGGAGTTTGCTGGCCAGCTGAAGTGTCTAACTCAGAAGAGTGTTCCTGGAGCCACTCTGTAGCAATTCTGGACGTGCGAGGTGTCCGGTTGTCCTGCAGGAATTGCGCAAGTCCGTCAGAAAGCACAATGGACATGACGGAAGAACGTGATCAGACACGATACTTACGTACGTGTCACCTGCCAGAGTCGTATCTAGACATTATCAGAGGTCCCAAATCGCTCAAATTGCACACGCCCCATACCAATAAAGAGCCTCCACCGGCCTGAACAGTCCCTTCTGACAGGCAGCGTTCATCGATTCATGAGGTTGTGTCCGTACCCGTACTAGTACATCCGCTCGATACAATACGCGAGACTTGTCCGACCAGGCAACATGTTTCCAGTCATCAACAGTCCGATGTCGGTGCTGACGGGTCCAGATGAGGCGTGCAGCTTTGCGTCGTGCAGTCATGAAGGATACACGAGCGGGCCTTCGGCTCCGAAAGCCCATATCGGTGATGATTTCTTGAATGGTTTTGCACGCTGACACTTGCTGATGGCCCAGCACTGAAATCTGCACCAATCTGCGGAAGGATTACAGTTCTGTCACGATGAACGACTGTCTTCAATCGCCGTTGGTCCCGTTCTTGTACGGATTCCTTATATATTCACGGTAAATGCTCGTACGCGAAAATCCCCACTAAACCGGTACCTCGGTGAAGCTGTGTCCCATCGCTCGTGCGCCGACTGCAACACCAAGTTCAAACTCACTTGAATCTTGATAACCTGCCATTGTAGCAGCAGTAACCGATCTAACAACTGCGGCAGACACCTTATGGCCATGGCAGTTGCGGCCATACGGTCGTGAGAAGCCGTTATTAACCTTCTCGCTACTACGGAAGTGCTCTCTGCATTCTGTGCTGATGGGGGGCTCTTGTTATGCATGTACTGCTCGCAGCACGTGTGTACCTGTGTTCAGAGGCAGCGTTCTGGCCGACATGGAAAACTTGTCATTCGATTTTTCGAAAGCTACTCGGTAACAAAATTTGATTTTTGCACATCTTACAATCTGATATCTTCATTCAACAAAGAACGGCATTTCTTTCCGTTATCCATCACACTCTGAAAAGCCGAACAAACTGGTACTCCCGCGTAATATCGTGTAGGGCCCCCGCAAGCACGCAGGAGCCGCATCACGACGTGGCATGGACTCGACTAATGTCTGAACAAGTGCTGGAAGGAACTGACACGATCAATCCTGCCAGGGCTGTCCATAAATCCGTAAGAGTAAAGCCATCGGCACACGGACCGTTCTGACGAACGTCAACGTTGAGCGTGCCAAGTTCAACGTGCTGCCGAACGCTCAGAAACGATGCGACTTGTGCACACGGTACGTGGGCCCCAACGTGGTATATGCGGTCGCAACGCACTCCTGCGGCAGTTGAGGGATGTTACTAGTTCGTAAATCACACTGTTTACGCAATGGGCGCGAGTAAAATTCCCACGTTAGCACTATTAAAACGCACATTTCCTCCATCGTCCACGAAAAGGAAAGTACCGTGTACAATCAATAAGGAAACAGGCTCAAAAAAGGTCCATTACAAAAATTGGAGTACAAATTTGGAATACTTCTCCGCAGAAGATAAACATTATTTCATCGTTCCCACATTTTAGTAAAACCCCAAGGTAAGTATTACTTGATCACTGTTCCTACCCAGTAGCAGAATCTTTGCAACATGTGAATTACGAAGCGTAAAAGAAAAAGGAGCAAAATATCTTTATACAAGTAGCGCAACCTGTCCTGTACATTAAGCCAATCGAACGAAGTCACCCCGCAAAAAAAGGTGAGCTTATATTTACATAACATCAAATATTATAACATATACTTATATTAAACTAATAATAAAGTATCAGAACCTAATAAAAGCGCGAATGTTAGGGGAAAAAAATTTGGAAGTGTTAAGACGCGAACCACCGCCCCCAACAAAAACTCATTACGCTAAACCAACAACACGCTCATTATAGTTGGTCATAGTGTGTTACGGCATACTAAAAACGTTAATCGTAGATAACTGTTACTAATTAAAATTTAATTAAAACACACTGTACCAAGAACAATGTGTTTTGGGTGGATCTTCGGTGTGTCGCTGCCTTCAAATAGCCTACTCTCATAATACGCAAGTTAGAATAATTCTTTTGCCACGAATGTGATGTTTCTCATTATTTATTGGAACGAATCACACAACTAACAACGGTTTTTCCAGGGATTCTCAATTTGCTGGTGCTCAGAAACGGCATATATACATATAGGCTCGAAATGAATGCCAATATGGCGCCTCACAACTCTGTACTTAAGGGAGACGGCGTGCGTGTGACGTAGGTGGCGTTGTGCCATCTCATTGGTCAACGCTCAGACGCACGCTCAGAATATCTGACATGCCAGATATTGCTCTGCACGTTCGGAAGGAATCCCGAACGTGCTATTCCACGCTATGACGTCAGAAACTCGGCACGCTCAACGTTCGGATGCACGGTCCGTGAGTCGACGGCTTAAGAGAAGGCGGAGACCTCTTCAGGACGTTGCAAGGCATCCCACATACGGTCAATAATGTTCATGTTTGGGGAGTTTGCTGGCCAGCTGAAGTGTCTAACTCAGAAGAGTGTTCCTGGAGCCACTCTGTAGCAATTCTGGACGTGCGAGGTGTCCGGTTGTCCTGCAGGAATTGCGCAAGTCCGTCAGAAAGCACAATGGACATGACGGAAGAACGTGATCAGACAGGATACTTACGTACGTGTCACCTGCCAGAGTCGTATTTAGACATTATCAGAGGTCCCAAATCGCTCAAATTGCACACGCCCCATACCAATAAAGAGCCTCCACCGGCCTGAACAGTCCCTTCTGACAGGCAGCGTTCATCGATTCATGAGGTTGTGTCCGTACCCGTACTAGTACATCCGCTCGATACAATACGCGAGACTCGTCCGACCAGGCAACATGTTTCCAGTCATCAACAGTCCGATGTCGGTGTTGACGGGTCCAGGTGAGGCGTGAAGCTTTGCGTCGTGCAGTCATGAAGGATACACGAGCGGGCCTTCGGCTCCGAAAGCCCATATCGGTGATGATTTCTTGAATGGTTTTGCACGCTGACACTTGCTGATGGCCCAGCACTGAAATCTGCACCAATCTGCGGAAGGATTACAGTTCTGTCACGACGAACGATTGTCTTCAATCGCCGTTGGTCCCGTTCTTGTACTGATTCCTTATATATTCACAGTAAATGCTCGTACTCGAAAATCCCCACTAAATCGTTACCTCGGTGATGCTGTGTCCCATCGCTCGTGCGCCGACTACAACACCAAGTTCAAACTCACTTGAATCTTGATAAACTGCCATTGTAGCAGCAATAACCGATCTAACAACTGCGGCAGACACCTGTAGTCTTATATAGGCGTTGCCGACCGCAGCGCTGTATTCTGCCTGTTTACAAATCTCCGTATTAGAATACGCATGCCTATACCAGTTTCTTTCGCGCTTCAGTGTATTTTCAGTAGACGGAATGAGGATAGTGGAAATGAGCGTTTGGCGTCTTCGGCCGGGAGGTCCCTTGCGGGGCAGGTCCGGCCGCCTTGGTGCAGGTCTTACTACATTCGACGCCACATTGGGTGACCTCTGCGCCGGATGGGGATGAAATGATGATAAAGACAGCACAACACCCATTCCCTCAGCGGAGAAAAATCCCCGACCCAGGTGGGAATCGAACCCGGGCCCGTAGGACAGCAATCCGTCACGCTGACCACTCAGCTATCGGGGCAGACATGCGGACAGTTCTTCGTGGGTAGAACTCCTTTGGAGCAATTATATCAGGAGCTGATACTGTTTTCAAAACGAAGTTGGAAGTTATAAAACACTCATATTGTTTTTCATGTCAGTATCTATTGAAAGCCTTACCTTTTGGAATTTGAAAATTTGTGGTAATTTCTATGGGACCAAACTGCTGAGGTCATCGGTCCCTAGACTTACACACTACTTAATCTAACTTGAAGTAACTTACGCTAAGGAGTACACATACTCTGGTCAAGATTTCCTCTCACTTAGGCCAATCGACTATTTCCCTTCTTCCCGAACCTTGTCGCCCCATCCCGTGAAACACTCGAATTTCGGGCGTCACAAAATCCATATGAAAGAATATGCGGTCTTTAACAGATTAAATGTAATAGGTTCAGTGTAAAGTTATCTTTTTTTTTCAAATAATTAATATTAATGTGATGTGGTATATCAACACTGCTGATAATAATAATAATAATAATAATAATAATGTACCGTAATTTATAAGTACATTTCCATTTTCAACATAACACGAAAACACACTCTAATACGGCAAAAATGAAGAACATACTTGAAAAATACACTTTCAGAAAACAGCACCTATACGGGCCGAGAATTTAAAGGTTTTTTCACGTTCCCCTACTTATACTATCTGTAACACACTTGACGGAAACAAATGAGAGTCTGCCTAGCGTTGCCACTGCCAACTCGTCAGAGGCAGAGCCCAAGGAAGTCGATCTATCGGCGAGAACACTGTATCAAAGCAGCTTTAGAACGCTCCGTGCCATTACCGCCCTTCCGCGATGCACGCGCGGCTAGGAGAACTTTTAACAACGGCTATTACGGGTGTAATTTAACAAAGAGGCTGCGCCGGTTCTCGTATCTAAAACTCTCCCCTTTTAATTAAATCAACTCTGCGACGTCACAAACGTGCTCTCGAATGACGGTGAACTACAAAGCATCCCCCCCCCCCGCCCCCTCCGGCCTTTTAAAACAGGGGACACTTTCTAGCTAAAGGTAGTGTCTGCTTCGTGTTCGCATCCTGTCATCTGCGAGTGTCGCCAATATGAGGGAGGTAACGTGTTACGCATCTATACGCGAACATCCGACACATCGCAAGAGCCTGCTGACAGAATCAAGTCACTGTAAGCGAGAGCAGTTCATAATGAATATGTCTCATAAATTACAGAATATACACTACTGGCCATTAAAATTGCTACACCAAGAACAAATGCAGATGATAAACGGGTATTCATTGGACAAATGTATTATACTAGAACTGCCATGTGATTACATTTTCACGCAATTTGGGTGCATAGATCCTGAGAACTCAGTACCCAGAACAACCACCTCTGGCCGTAATAACGGCCTTGATACGCCTGGGCATTGAGTCAAACAGAGCTTGGATGACGTGTACAGGTACAGCTGCCCATGCAGCTTCAACACGATACCACAGTTCATCAAGAGTGGTGACTGGCGTATTGTGACGAACCAGTTGCTCGGCCACCATTGACCACACGTTTTCAATTGGTGAGCGATCTAGAGAATGTGCTGGCCAAGGCAGCAGTCGAATATTTTCTGTATCCAGAAAGGCCCGTACAGGAACTGCAACATGCGGTCATGCATTATCCTGCTCAAATGCAGGGTTTCGCAGGGATCGAATGAAGGGTAGAGCCACGGGTCGTAACAGATCTGAAATGTAACGTCCACTGTTCAAAGGGCCGTCAATGCGAACAAGAGGTGACCGAGACTTGTAACCAATGGCACCCCATACCATCACGCCGGGTGATACGCCAGTATGGCGATGACGAATACACGCTTCCAATGTGCGTTCACCGCGATGTCGCCAAACACGGATGCGACCATCATGATGCTGTAAACAGAACCTGGATTCGTCCGAAAAAATGGCGTTTTGCCATTCGTGCACCCAGAATCGTCGTTGAGTACACCATCGCAGGCGCTCCTGTCTGTGATGCAGCGTCAAAGGTAACCGCAGCCACGGTCTCCGAGCTGATAGTCCATGCTGCTGCAAACGTCGCCGAACTGTTCGTGGAGATGGTTGTTGTCTTGCAAACGTCCCCATCTGTTGACTCAGGGATCGAGACGTGGCGGCACGATCCGTTACAGCCATGCGGATAAGATGCCTGTCATCTCGACTGCTAGTGATAGGCCGTTGGGATCCAGCACGGCGTTCCGTATTATCCTCCTGAACTCACCGATTCCATATTCTGCTAACAGCCATTCGATCTCGACGAACGCGAGCAGCAATGTCGCGATACGATGAACCGCAATCGCGATAGGCTACAATCCGACCTTCATCAAAGTCGCAAACATGATGGTACGCATTTCTCCTCCTTACACGAGGCATCACAACAACGTTTCACCAGGCAACGCCGGTCAACTGATGTTTGTGTATGAGAAATCGGTTGGAAACTTTCCTCGTGTCAGCACGTTATAGATGTCGCCACCGGCGCCAACCTTGTGTGAATGCTCTGAAAAGCTAATCATTTGCATATCACAGCATCTTCTTCCTGTCGGTTAAATTTCGCGTCTGTAGCACCTCATATTCGTGGTGTAGCAATTTTAATGGCCAGTAGTGTATAGGCCTACTATAGTTTTGATACGGCCTTCGTTTTGAAATGCATTATGCTATTCAATATTATCGCTGTATCTTTTCTCAAAGCAGATGGGTACAACTAGCCCTTTATTCTCAATAAGTAATGAGTGCTATCGACAGGGAATCTCAAATTGAATCCATATTTCTAGTTTTCTTTCTTACAAGCAGCTTCTAATGCTATTGCATGAGCCTGTGAGAGAAATCACAGTTCGTAGTAACTGACGGGTACTCATAGAGTAAAACATCTGGCGTTTCCCAAGGAACTCTACCAGACCCGCCGCTATTCCTGATGTGCAGTATACGGGGCAGTCAAAAGAACGGAGACAGATTGGAGAAAAGGCAAGTAAACTTCGCCATAATTGTCCACTGTGACATACTTTTCCCTCTTTGGGGCTGCCTACGGAACCTCGATCGTGCCCAAGCGAGCGCCTCTACGTCCGAAGCCAACTGACGGCCACAATTGTCTTTCTTGAGAGCTACAAAAATATGAAAATTGCACGGGGAGAGATCGCGACCGTATAGAGGACGTGTGAGGGCTTCCCAGCGAAACTTCTCCAGCTTAGTCGAAACAGTCTCGGCATCGTGTGGACTGGGATCGCCCTGCGTCAGAACGACGCTGCCTGTCAACACTGCTGAGCGCTTGGGCTCGACGGCGCGCTTCAGTTCCTGCGACGTGTCCACCCACGTAGCACCGTGCACTTACTGTGGCGCCGTGGTCCAGAAAAGCAATGAACAGCGGCCACGATGCGCCAGATGTTTCGACTACGCTGCAGGAGTTTCGCTGGGAAGTCCTCACACATCCTCCAAACAGTCCCGATCTCTGTCCAAGTGATTTCCGTGTATTTCGATCCATGAAGGAAGACATCCGTGACCGTCAATTCGCTTCGGATGAAGAGGTGCACGCATGAGTACAACCACGGTTCCACAGGCACCCGCGATCATTTTCCCATGAAGACATTGTCCGTCCTCTCTCACAGTGGGATAAATATATAAACAGTTATGCTGATTATTTTTGACATAAACAGTTTACTTAACTTTTTTTCCATCCGTCTCCTTTTCATTTGACTGTGCCTTACATGTAAACGACTTATGAGACAATCTAAACAGTCCTCTTAGGCACTTTGCTGACGATGCTGTCGAATTCCGTCTCAGAAGGTCATCGGAAGACCATAACCAATTGCAAAATTATTTAGGCAACGTAACTGAACGGTGTGACAAGTGGCAATTGGCTCTAAATAATAAAAATTCGGAGATCCGTCATCTGAGTCTAAAAGGAATCCGTTAAATTTTGGTTACATGACAAATCAGTTAAATACCTAGGAATTACAGTGACGAAGAAATTAAAATTACGCTGGAACAACAACACAGATAACTGTGGCGAAGGCAGACCAAATACTGCGTTTTACAGGTAGGACGGTTAGAAGGTGCAACAGGTCTACACAAAGAGATTGCCTACACTACGCTTGTCCGTTCTCTCCTACAGTATTGCTGTGCGGTATGGGAACCGCATCATACAGCACTGGTGGAGGACAGCGACAAAGGTCAAAGAAGGGCAGCTCGGTTTTGTATTAAGGCGAAATGGGGACAGAGCGCCGCCGATATGATATCGCGAGTTGGGTGGCAATCTTTAAAATACAGACGGTTTTCGTCCCGGCGACATCTTTTCACGAAATTCCACTCTGCAGCTTTCTACTTCGAATGCCAAAATATTTTGTTTCCGCTCACCAATACAGAGCGTTTCAAGAAGGACTTTACGACTTTGAAAATCCATTCAAATTAATTCACAGGACCTACAGAGGCGGTTGTGGTGTCAGTTTGTAGGAAAATACATCCCGTTTTGTCTCGCGTAGCTCGATAGCGCCGAATCGCACCATAAGGACCGGTAGCGGCAGTTGCGTTAAAGATGGCAGCCTTCAATGGAGCCGAGCATGGTGTTTTGGTTTGAAGAATCGAAGGCGGCGACAGCAGTTCAGCGCAATTTTCGTACCAAGTACGCTAAAGATCCTCCTAGTAGGTCTACAATGAGTGACATAACTGTTTACTAGAAACAGAGTAGTCGGTAAGACGTGGGAAACCGTCAGGTCGTCCAAGCACATCTGACGACGTCGCTGAGCGAGTGGGACAACGTTTTGTCAGCTACCCCACGAAAACGATCCGGCATGCATCCTTGAGTCCTTCAAAGTGGTCACCAGCGTTGTGTAGAACCCGTTGTCAGCGATGTGGAAGGCGTAGTATACCGTTAGCCGAGCCTGTTCTGTTGATGGTGCGAATGGAGCGGTCTAAGGTTATTGTGATTCTCGTGTACGACTTTGATGGTGTTATCCTAACGCATTACGTTCCTCCACGGCAGAGCGTTAATGCATAGTATTCAAAATAGTTCAAATGGCTCTAAGCACTATGGGACTTAACATCTGAGGTCATCACTCCCCTAGACTTAGAACCACTTTCACTTAACTAGCCTAAGGACAAAACACACATCCTTGCCCAAGGCAGGATGCGAACCTGCGACCGTAGCAGCAGCGCGGTTCCGGACTGAAGCGCCTAGAACCGCTCGGCCACAGCGGCCGGCGCACAGTATTACTGTTCGTTTTTGGAGCATCACATACGACCAGCTCTGCGAAAGAAGCGGCGACACTTTCTGCGCGAGCTGTGGCTGCTCTGTTCGGTCAATGGGACTGGGAAGTATTGTACCATCCACCATACTCCCCGGACTTAAGTCCTTGTGACTGATTTGATTCCGGAGATGAAGGAACCACTTCGTGGCATTCCCTTAGAACTGTTCCAGAGATTAGACAGGCAGTAGACCGCTCCATTCGCACCATCAACGGAACAGGCTCTGCAAATGGTATACTACGCTTTCCACACCGCTGGCAACGGGTTCTGCACAACACTGGTGACTACTTTGAAGGACAGTAACAGGTGCAAACATGTAACTCTTTTGTATCGGTTGTGAATAAATAGTTGCCACTATTTAAGTTCTAACCCTCGTATAAAGGCCTCTTTTAACATCTGTCGTGACGTGTATCTGATGTAGCACTGTGCTGTGTTCCGGGTCGCTTTGTTGTCGTACACTTCTGGACATATGCTCAAAGGACCTTATTGCTCCATTTCCGGTCATGACTCCGACCTTTGCAGTTTGTCTAGTATAAGAGGGTTCTTTTTTTTAAAAAAAAATCATTACGAAGATGTGTTCCACAGTGTCTCTAACATCCACATCGATGGCCTCATGGCACGCTTTCCAGTTCTGAGCGCATAGTCAACACCTAAAGATTCCTAGGATAGAGTCTCCCGCCAAGTGTGAAGCGTATGCCGTGTGGTTCCTTCATGCCCAGAGTTTCCGCCTTGGTTCATGCGGCTGACGTAATTGTCATTCCTGACACCAAACTGCAGCAACTTCGAAGCAGAACGTGCAGATGTTGGCAATGCAAGTGGCCAGGGAAGGAAATGAGTATCAACGGCCGATCCTGCTCAGTGAGTGGATCACGAGATTCGGGAAAACCGTCTACGAAGGGCAACTCGGAACAAGTGGAGAGGAATGTTGTAATGAGGCCCTGTCCTTCTTCAGCCCGGCACTGCAGCTGCAGCAAAGACCTGCAGAGTTTACGGTGGGAAGTGTTCTTGAGTTTTGACCTCCCACCGTCACACAGTCCGCCCCCGGTAACTGAGTGGTCAGCGCGACAGAATGTCAATCCTAAGGGCACGGGTTCGTTTCCCGGCTGGGTCGGAGATTTTCTCCGCTCAGGGACTGGGTGTTGTGTTGTCCTAATCATCGTCATTTCATCTTCATCGATGCGCAAGTCGCCGAAGTGGCGTCAGATCGAAAGACTTGCACCCGGCGAACGGTCTACCCGACCGGAGGCCCTAGTCACACGACCAACAACCGTCATATAGCCCAGACTTCGCTCTCCCTGATTTTCACCTGTTTGTCACATCAACCGTTGCCTACGAAAGCACTCTGGCAGTGACAACGATCTGCAGACGAGCGTAGAGAATTGATAGAAAACACAGGCGGCTGCCCTCTGTAACGACGGTAATGGGAGGTTGCTACAACAACTACTACTGCGTGATCATGCCCAGTGGACCGCACGCATGTACAAGTTTCCTCCTTCACTGTATTCTGTAGATTGCTGCTATCCGCCATTCGTCCACATCTAGTGACAGTTGGGTTAAATCTTCGTGGAGTCCATCCCTCCAACGTTTCTTGGGTCTCCCTGGCGGTCTCTTTCCTGCAGGTGTGAAATCCAGGAGCTTCCGAGACCATCTGTGATCCTCCATCCGGGCCACATGGCCGGCCCACTGCATTCGTTTGGCTTTGACAGTTCCTGCTATGTTGGGCTGCTGGTACAGTTCCTCAAGCTCTTGGTTGTATCTGATCCTACAACGCTACGACGAATAACTCCCAGCGCCGACTATGCAGACAACAGCTGGAAGGTGTGATTTACATCGCGACCGATCGTACGTAAAAGGAAAGTAGGCCTACTCCTCATATTTGTGCCGGAACTTTTAAAAGACCATTAGGAAGTTATTACTACGAGGTACACACCTGCAATATTACGATGTCGTTGCGGAAAAGAATGCCTCGCTATTTTTACGAGTAAACTCAAAGAGCTTCTTAAATAAAACAAATGTGATTAACATTTTACATCTTTTGTCTTGATGTCCGCATATTTGCAGCTAGAGGGATCCGAATTGCAGGATATAACATGGTGATGCGTCACGTGAGAAAGGGCGTGCTGTAACCGAGTTACGGATTCGGAGAGTTGGTCCATGCGAGCAGCACCCTGTCCTTCAACAAGACAACGGCAGACCACGCACGAGTGCTGCGACATCTGCATCGACCCGAGGGCGACTTGGCTTCACTGTCATCCATACAGTCCCGATATGACTCCATCCGATTATTATCTCCTTCCAAAACTTAAAGCACACCTTCGAGGACTTACTTTGAGACTGGAGGATCGGTACAGCCTGAGGACAGGTTGCAGTTTCGCCAAAGAAGCCAAATATTGTACAGTGACAGTTTCGACGAACTGACCTCTGGTTGGATGAAATACGTTCGTCGCCAGGGTGACTATGTTGAGAAGCAAATACACTCCTGGAAATGGAAAAAAGAACACATTGACACCGGTGTGTCAGACCCACCATACTTGCTCCGGACACTGCGAGAGGGCTGTACAAGCAATGATCACACGCACGGCACCGCGGACACACCAGGAACTGCGGTGTTGGCCGTCGAATGGCGCTAGCTGCGCAGCATTTGTGCACCGCCGCCGTCAGTGTCAGCCAGTTTGCCGTGGCATACGGAGCTCCATCGCAGTCTTTAACACTGGTAGCATGCCGCGACAGCGTGGACGTGAACCGTATGTGCACTTGACGGACTTTGAGCGAGGGCGTATAGTGGGCATGCGGGAGGCCGGGTGGACGTACCGCCGAATTGCTCAACACGTGGGGCGTGAGGTCTCCACAGTACATCGATGTTGTCGCCAGTGGTCGGCGGAAGGTGCACGTGCCCGTCGACCTGGGACCGGACCGCAGCGACGCACGGATGCACGCCAAGACCGTAGGATCCTACGCAGTGCCGTAGGGGACCGCACCGCCACTTCCCAGCAAATTAGGGACACTGTTGCTCCTGGGGTATCGGCGAGGACCATTCGCAACCGTCTCCATGAAGCTGGGCTACGGTCCCGCACACCGTTAGGCCGTCTTCCGCTCACGCCCCAACATCGTGCAGCCCGCCTCCAGTGGTGTCGCGACAGGCGTGAATGGAGGGACGAATGGAGACGTGTCGTCTTCAGCGATGAGAGTCGCTTCTGCCTTGGGGCCAATGATGGCCGTATGCGTGTTTGGCGCCGTGCAGGTAAGCGCCACAATCAGGGCCAACACCCGGCATCATGGTGTGGGGAGCGATCTCCTACACTGGCCGTACACCACTGGTGATCGTCGAGGGGACACTGAATAGTGCACGGTACATCCAAACCGTCATCGAACCCATCGTTCTACCATTCCTAGACCGGCAAGGGAACTTGCTGTTCCAACAGGACAATGCACGTCCGCATGTATCCCGTGCCACCCAACGTGCTCTAGAAGGTGTAAGTCAACTACCCTGGCCAGCAAGATCTCTGGATCTGTCCCCCATTGAGCATGTTTGGGACTGGATGAAGCGTCGTCTCACGCGACCTGCACGTCCAGCACGAACGCTGGTCCAACTGAGGCGCCAGGTGGAAATGGCATGGCAAGCCGTTCCACAGCACTACATCCAGCATCTCTACGATCGTCTCCATGGGAGAATAGCAGCCTGCATTGCTGCGAAAGGTGGATATACACTGTACTAGTGCCGACATTGTGCATGCTCTGTTGCCTGTGTCTATGTGCCTGTGGTTCTGTCAGTGTGATCATGTGATGTATCTGACCCCAGGAATGTGTCAATAAAGTTTCCCCTTCCTGGGACAATGAATTCACGGTGTTCTTATTTCAATTTCCAGAAGTGTAAGTGGACATCACGAATAAAGGTCCAGATCGTTACTAACGTTTGTTTTATTTAAAAAGCTTTGAGAGTTTTCACATAAAAAAAATTCGGAGGTATTACTTTTCAGGACGCCCTCGTATTTCGCTATGTCGATGACACGTTCGTAGTGATGACTGGGTGCTGTGTGACGTCCTTAGGTTAGTTAGGTTTAAGTAGTTCTAAGTTCTAGGGGACTGATGACCATAGATGTTAAGTCCCATAGTGCTCAGAGCCCACGTTCGTAGTATGGACACACGGAGCAGAGGAGTTGGATCATTCCTGACACATTTAAACAGTAGCATTAATCCGAAAATCCAATTCACTATGGAGACGGAAAGGAATGGGCAATTGAATTTCCTGGACGTGTCTGTGGTTAAACGACGGGACGGAACGTTGGGCCATAATGTGTATTGAAAGCCCACACATACTGATCGTTATCTACATAAAGATTCAAACCACCACCCTAGACAAAAAAGAAAACTTTGGTAGACAGGGCGTACAAACTTTGTGAACCTGTTTACTTAAAAGATGAGATTGAACATCTACGGTCAACTCTCGTGAGGAATGGCTATCCTAGCAAGGATACAGATCAGGAGTAACGACGAACAACAGTGGCCCAAGGGCAAAGTTTTTCTTACGTTCATTAGTAAGGTCACAGATCGCATTGGGAAAGTTTTAGGCAAGTATGGGGTGGAAACTATTTTCAGAACCAGTAGGAAAATAAAAGAATTTTTAAGGTCGGCAAAAGATGCACGACACCCTTAGGCTACACCGGGGGTATATAAAATTCCTTGTAGTTGTGGACAGGTTTACATCGGTACCACAAAGAGAAGCGTGAACACCCGTCTTGTTGAACGTAAGAGGAATTGCCGCCTGGGTCACACGGATAAATCGGCCGTAACGGAACATGTTTACCAGGAAGGTGATCATGAAATAAAATTCAGCGAGACAAGCGTCATATCAAAAACCTTGTATTATTATGCACGCTTGTATAGAGAGGCTATCGAGATTGATAAACATCGTAATAATTTTAACAGATTTTAACAGGAAAGACGAAGGTGTTAAACTGGATAAAATTTGGATGTCAGCATTGCACCGCAAGCGTGACGATCGATTACCCTCAATCGAGAATGTTGGCATTACCAGAGACAATCTCATAGCCGACGCCACGTGATCGACTGTGGCGCCCTCTGTACTGCCTATATAATCAGCGCTTCCTCAAGTTCTCTTCGCAGTTCGCCGCTTTACCTCCGAGGATGTCTCCCGCAGTCGGAGACGAAACGTCAGGAGAGAGTTTTATACTTCGACCACGGCCTATCAGCCCAGAAGTTTTAAGTGAAGACAATACCGGCCGTGAAAGCTTACACTGTATAAAGTCCGTTTCGCTTCCTTTGTAAAGGGAACTGAAATGAAAATGTTCTCATTTCAGTTACCAGTAATTTAGTGTAGTGTGCACTTTTCTTTTCATAAGTGCGTAATAGCCGACACTTCTATTCGCTGTCTTGTCAGTTAGTGCTCTTTGCTACGGCCTTAGTTACGATCTCTGGTGCTGGGGACTGAGTTGTGACTTTTCTTTAGGAAAGGCAGCCGCCCGCCACGAGCTCCCACTCTCGGTGCAGGTGTGCGGAGAGAGGCAGGAGGAGATAGCGGCTATCTGGCGCGGCCGGTCCTCGCGACGACAGCTGGGGCGCCCGCTACCAGCCCCCCCCCCCCCCCCCCCCGGGGGCCACACGGGGCTCTCACACACACATAGCGCAGATAGCGGGCGCCCGGCCTGCCGCACCCCGACCCGCACCTTCCGCCCCCCCCCCCCCCCCCCCCTCGCCATAGCACAGATGGCGAACGACAGATGCCGCCGTCTGCGCGGTTCTACGTAATGCGCTGCACGCAGAACCCCCACATGATTTAAGTCTCACAAAATACACTCCTGGAAATGGAAAAAAGAACAAATTGACACCGGTGTGTCAGACCCACCATACTTGCTCCGGACACTGCGAGAGGGCTGTACAAGCAATGATCACACGCACGGCACAGCGGACACACCAGGAACCGCGGTGTTGGCCGTCGAATGGCGCTAGCTGCGCAGCATTTGTGCACCGCCGCCGTCAGTGTCAGCCAGTTTGCCGTGGCATACGGAGCTCCATCGCAGTCTTTAACACTGGTAGCATGCCGCGACAGCGTGGACGTGAACCGTATGTGCAGTTGACGGACTTTGAGCGAGGGCGTATAGTGGGCATGCGGGAGGCCGGGTGGACGTACCGCCGAATTGCTCAACACGTGAGGCGTGAGTTCTCCACAGTACATCGATGTTGTCGCCAGTGGTCGGTGGAAGGTGCACGTGCCCGTCGACCTGGGACCGGACCGCAGCGACGCACGGATGCACGCCAAGACCGTAGGATCCTACGCAGTGCCGTAGGGGACCTCACCGCCACTTCCCAGCAAATTATGGACACTGTTGCTCCTGGGGTATCGGCGAGGACCATTCGCAACCGTCTCCATGAAGCTGGGCTACGGTCTCGCACACCGTTAGGCCGTCTTCCCCTCACGCCCCGACATCGTGCAGCCTGCCTCCAGTGGTGTCGCGACAGGCGTGAATGGAGGGACGAATGGAGACGTGTCGTCTTCAGCGATGAGAGTCGCTTCTGCCTTGGTGCCAATGATGGTCGTATGCGTGTTTGGCGCCGTGCAGGTGAGCGCCACAATCAGGACTGCATACGACCGAGGCACACAGGGCCAACACCCGGCATCATGGTGTGGGGAGCGATCTCCTACACTGGCCGTACACCACTGGTGATCGTCGAGGGGACACTGAATAGTGCACGGTACATCCAAACCGTCATCGAACCCATCGTTCTACCATTCCTAGACCGGCAAGGGAACTTGCTGTTCCAACAGGACAATGCACGTCCGCATGTATCCCGTGCCACCCAACGTGCTCTAGAAGGTGTAAGTCAACTACCCTGGCCAGCAAGATCTCCGGATCTGTCCCCCACTGAGCATGTTTGGGACTGGATGAAGCGTCGTCTCACGCGGTCTGCACGTCCAGCACGAACGCTGGTCCAACTGAGGCGCCAGGTGGAAATGGCATGGCAAGCCGTTCCACAGGACTACATCCAGCATCTCTACGATCGTCTCCATGGGAGAATAGCAGCCTGCATTGCTGCGAAAGGTGGATATACACTGTACTAGTGCCGACATTGTGCATGCTCTGTTGCCTGTGTCTATGTGCCTGTGGTTCTGTCAGTGTGATCATGTGATGTATCTGACCCCAGGAATGTGTCAATAAAGTTTCCCCTTCCTGGGACAATGAATTCACGGTGTTCTTATTTCAATTTCCAGGAGTGTATTTCGCATAGCTCTATTTCCTAGTTCTAAATTTACATCAGCATCATACGCACTGTCATGTACAAATGTCCGGACACCGACACGTAATGCCGAATTGGCCACTAGATGCCAAAAAAAATCGGACATTGTGTTGTTAAGTAGAGAAACAATAACAGCAGACTGGATCGGGCAGGAGTGTTCTGTAACTTCCGACATCGACTACTCACTGTATATCACCTGAGTAACAAATACATCGGAGGCATTTCATTTGTATTAAAGACGCCCAATTCGACTGTTCTCGTTGTAAAGGGGAAACGCGAAGGAACAACCACAACTAAACCGAGACCAGGCAAACCTCATGGACACTGTGTGATCAGAAGTATCCACGCCCCCCCCCCCTCCCAAAACATATGTTTTTCATATTACCTGCACTGTGCTGCCACCTACTGTCAGGTACTCCATATCAGCAAACTCAGTAGTCATCGTGAGAGGGCAGAATGGGGCGCTCCGCGGAACTCACGAACTTCGAACGTGGTCAGCTGATTGGGTGTCACTTGTGTCATACGTCTGCACACGAGACTTCCACTCTCCCAAGCATCCCTAGGCTCACTGTTTCCGACGTGGTAGTGAAGTGGAAACGTGAAGGGACACGTACAGCACAAAAGCGTACAGGCCGACCTCGTCTGTTCACTGACAGAGACCGCCGACAGTTGAAGAGGGTCGTAATGTGTAATAGGCAGACATCTATCCACACCATCACACAGGAATCCCAAACTGCATCAGAATCAGCTACAAGTACACAGTTAGGCGAAAGGTAAGAAAACTTGGATTTCATGGTCGAGCGGCTGCTCATAACCCAAACATCACGCCAGTAAATGACAAAAGGCGCCTCGCTGTGTGTAAGGAGCGTAAACATTGGACGATTGAACAGTGGAAAAATGTTGTGTGGAGTGACGAATCACGGTACACAACGTGGCGATCGGATGGCAGGCTGTGGGTATGGCGAATGCCCGGTGAACGTCATTTGCCAGCGTGTGTAGTGCCAACAGTAAAATTCGGAGGTGGTGGTGTTATGGTGTGGTCGTGTTTTTCATGGAATTGGCTTGCAACCTTTGTTGTTTTGCGTGCCACCCTCACACAACAGGCCTACATTGATGTTTTAAGCACCTTCTTGGTGCCCACTGTTCCGGGATGGCCATTGCATCTTCCAACACGATCAAGCACCTCTTCATAATGCACGGGCTGTCGCGGAGTGGGTTACATAACAATAATATCCCTGTAATGAACCCGCCTGCACAAGAGCCCTGATATGAATCCTGTAGAACACCTTTGGGATGTTTTGGAAGGCCGCCTTGGTGCCAGGCCTCAACGACCGACTTCGATACCTCTCCCCAGTGCAGCACTCCGTGAAGAATGGGCTGCATTTCCCCAAGAAACCTTCCAGCACCTGATTGAACATATGCCTGCGAGAGTGGAAGCTGTCATCAAGGCTAAGACTCGGCCAAAACCATATTCAACTCCACCATTACCGATGGAGAGCAGCACGAACTTGTAAGGCATTTTCAGCCTGGTACTTTTGATCACATAGCGTAGTAACGGACAGGGACCGTCAAGCATTGGAGGGCGCCAGTAAAAAATCACATTGAGTCAGCAGAAGACATAACTTGTCATCTTCGGAAACGCTGCCAGCTGCCCAGCTACCACAATGGATATGGGTAGAAAGTTGACAAGAGTGGGATACAATGGTGGGACAGCTCATAAACCCCATATTTCTATAGCCAATGTTAAGCGACGCATGATATCGTGTGTACAAAGCGACAGAACTAATCAGTGGACGACTGGAAACGACTGATGTGCATCGATGAATGACGCTCTGCCCTACGGCGATCAGATGGAAGGATTGGGGTACGGCGAATGCCTGGAGCACAATACTTGCATGGGGCTGTCTTCCGTGGTTAGGGCGCGTTCCCCTTACTGCACTTAAGAAAACGCTTAATATGTAAGAACGTGTCAACATTTTACAGAATACAATAACTGATTGCATCTGCATGACACCGTCCTCTCAAAATGTAGCATCTGTGAGGCAATGGTTTAGAGACAATGCCCATCCCACACTGCTGACCTGAACACAGTGAACAGTCTCTCGTGAGTTAGAATCTAACTCCGCTCCAAACGCCAGCTCTTGAGACAGAATCGGCTGCCATTCCCCCGCATACATTCAGACACTACATCAAAAGTGCCTCCAGCAGAGCTAAAGCTGCCATAAAGGCTTCTCCAGTAGCACGTGGAAGTAATGAACACCTAATTCCGTATAGCTCTGATTTCTCTTTATTTTATCACGACGGCCATCTGTCCATATGTAGGTGGAAAACAACAAAACACTTTGGCAGGTGGACGAGAACCTTGGTGATAGTAGTTTCATGACAAGATGTCACCGCAACGAAAACTGCCCTTCTTTGAACGTCAATCCCATCTGGCACGGCAACCATACCGCGCAGCAATACTCGAGCAAACGACGAACAAGCGTAATGTACGCGATGTCTTTTAGTGGAGTTGCATCTTCTCAGTGTTCTGCCAATGAAACACAGTCTTTGGTTCGCCTTCCCAACAACATTTTCTATGAGATGGCTGCAATTTAAGTTGTTCGTTAATTGAAATCCACAAGTATTTACCTGAATCGGCAATTTTCACAGTTGCGTAATTTATGACGTAACTGTTTTTTTGTACTGTAACTGTTTTTTTGTACCACTCAAGTGGAGGACCTAACAAGTTTTATCGTTAAACTCAGTTGCCACTTTTCGTACCATGCAGGTATGTTGTCTACATTTCCGATGGCCTTATTAGACGGTAAACGTTAGCATCATCTGCAAACAACATACGATGACTGCTCAACTGTGTCCTAAATCGTTTACACAAATTAAGAACAGCAGACGACCTTTAACAATTTCTTGCGACGTAACGACATCACCACTTGGCCGATCGCCTGAGAAAAGTCCATCACTGGACTACGCCGAGACAGCCTGCAATCGCATTTACCCTTGACATAGTTGCTCTTTCGGTACATGACTTTCCGTAGCTGTTACCTTTCCGACAAGAAATCATGGATCCAGTCGCAGAGCCGAGACGATACCTGGCGGACATGCAGTCTCAAGAGAATCCATTTGTAAGGAACGGTGTCAAAAGCCTTCCGGAAATTTAAAAATAGGGAACCAACTTGAGGTTCCCTGCCACTATCACTCGTTACGTCGTGCGACTAAAGTGACAGTCGGGATAACCAAGAACGATGTACTTCTGATTTAGAAGTGTTTCCAATCGTCTGACGTACTTCACCGTCTCTTTCCATCTCCCCTTTGTGTTTCTCTTCAGTACTTATCTCCTGCTGCCCCTTGCAGTGGCTAGCTAACTAATTACCAGCAGTAGTGGCTCGACGTCTGATGTAACTCTTCTGGGAAAGCTCTCCACGAAAGTGTCGGTGTGGACATAGGGCAAACTGCTTTCTGTGTGACACCACCAGTCTGGGTTTCCGGAGGCCGCAAGACCGAGACGGCGTAGCAGTTGGGATGCCGAGCCGACGGGATTTAATCTGGGCGGCCTGGAATTAGGCGTCCAGGTGGCGGCCTGCCGTCTCCATGGCAACGTGGCCCTCCAGCTGCAGCCACTCGCCGCCCCCGCTTCGTTATCACGGCTCTCCCTCCCCCACCTAAGGCAGCCTGCTTGCTTGCGTCATCGCGACGACCAGTTTCTTCCTCGGCGTTCCGTCACCCCACCGTAGCGCTGCGTGGAAGCAAACATCATTACTGTGGCATCATCGTCATCTTCGTTTTCATAGCAACACAGTAGGTAGCCAAGTGGAGGAGGAATGCACGTCTCTCAAAGGGGATATCATAAAAGTTGGACGGACAAATGTAAGGCAAGGAGCTACGAAGAAACTATGGGTAACAGAACAATTACTACGCCTGGTCGACGAAAGAAGTAAGTACAAGTAGAGCAGGAAAGTAAAGGCATATAGAGAAAACGTGAAGAAATCATAAATAAAATGGCCTTGAGAACAACAAATTATAAGAGGCCGTACAGTCTACAATCTGTATGCCAATCAAGCGAAATAGCTATTAGCATTGAGACAGTCATTCTACCTACGCACCTCTTGAAGATACCTGTTTGGTAAACTATGTCCTGCTGTATGAAGAAATCAGTCACTGCATGCTGCCCATCCTAGTCTGGCTGGAATTATCGACCCTTTAAGGGCGTGGTAACTGCATGGCGAGAGACCAAGACAATAGGGCGACTGGTCGCTTGTCTGCCACGTTTGTGGTATGGAGATGCGCGATATTATGAGGCTGGGAAGTGGCGGTGCGGTCCCCTACGGCACTGCGTAGGATCCTACGGTCTTGGCGTGCATCCGTGCGTCGCTGCGGTCCGGTCCCAGGTCGACGGGCACGTGTACCTTCCGCCGACCACTGGCGACAACATCGATGTACTGTGGAGACCTCACGCCCCACGTGTTGAGCAATTCGGCGGTACGTCCACCCGGCCTCCCGCATGCCCACTATACGCCCTCGCTCAAAGTCCGTCAAATGCACATACGGTTCACGTCCACGCTGTCGCGGCATGCTACCAGTGTTAAAGACTGCGATGGAGCTCCGTATGCCACGGCAAACTGGCTGACACTGACGGCGGCGATGCACAAATGCTGCGCAGCTAGCGCCATTCGGCGGCCAACACCGCGGTTCCTGGTGTGTCCGCTGTGCCGTGCGTGTGATCATTGCTTGTACAGCCCTCTCGCAGTGTCCGGAGCAAGTATGGTGGGTCTGACACACCGGTGTCAATGTGTTATTTTTTCCATTTCCAGGAGTGTATTTTTTTGTTGAAAATAAGTAACTCATTATAATGATAAAAAATCATCGCAATAAAGGTAATCTGTAAAAAAAGTCTTCAAATATATCTTCTTTCACACCATGCACATGAAATGAACGATTTTTTTGACATAATATACACGACGGAGAACGCAACATAATACAAAATTCAGCTAGATTTCAAATTGTCACAGCTGCCCTCTAAATATGCTGATTTGTTTCAAGCAAATTTCGGTACAATGGTAAAGCCTAGAGAAACAAATATAAGTAAAATAAATATCAGATTATTAATGAATATTTAAATATTTTAATTACGAATGTTTAAAATACTCTGACAGCACATTGTGTACGGATAATTTCCCAAAAATGGTGTCACAGAAACCAGATCATTATAGACGGATGTATGTGGCTTGAAAGCTTCATTAATATACGTTGTAACAAAAGTTTGCGTATTTAAAAAAAATTAATCAATAGTGGTGGGATATTTTGAAAAATTTTAAATTTTAGCGTAAGGCAATTATCAAATTATCGAGAACATTAATTACATGTTAGCTTTTATCTGAAAAGCATTATATGTATATGCCAGCTTACCTTTCGAGGTGTGTTTTACATCTCAGAAGTAAAACTGACCAGAAACAAAAAGGCACTGTATTATTTTGTCCCCTGTACACAATTTGCGTCAAGGTCGTACATTTTAACTTGGGAATGTTCGCTTGTCAGTCTGGCATTATGAAAGGTAATGGCATAACAGAGGCAGTTCTGAAATCTTGATAATAGAAGCTACACTCAAGAAATATCGAGACACTTTCATAGGATTTGTGGGCCTACAAAATCCTTATTGTCAATCGCTTTCATGACCAGGGTACACTATGGCATATTCCAGCAGGATGATGCGAGGTCCCACACTGCAGATCACAGCACAAACGCCTTGGGGAATGTACACATGTCTTTAGGTTAGTTGGGTTTAAGTAGTTCTAAGTTCTAGGGGGCTGATGACCATAGATGTTAAGTCCCATAATGCTCAGAGCCATTTGAATCATTTTGAATGTACAGATCACTGACCGGCCTGCCATGACCAGTGAGCACGTCTAGGGATGAGATAGTAGGGAACATACTTTCATACCAGCTGTCTTCATTGGCTGACACAGAGTGTTTCAGGCAACCATTGCAAGAAATTATTCAAACTGGCATTCGCAACCGGTTTTCTCCCGTGCCACTGAGCCGGTTTTCTGTCGATATCCGCGGCCCTGTTTTGCACGTCTCTGACCGTTGCCTAGTAACGAGAGCCCGCCGTCCCGCGAGATGTCGGGCCAGTGCACGGTCGCGCTCCGATCTAAGGTTCTGCATGGAGGCAGTTGAACTGAGTGGAGGCGCTCGGTGCTGTTGCTGAGCTGTGCACAGCTGATTGCGGTGGACTGGCCTCGTGTTCGTTGCTGTCGATCAGCGATCGGGATTCCACCAGCCTAGTACCTTACAGCCTTGCGGTGCTAACCGCAAAACGGAGTTATCTTATTTGCTCAAAATAGTGCAAATGTTGAAGGTGAGCGTCAGCTTTGGCAATACACTCACGTGACAAAATTCGTGGGATGGCAATAACTACAAGTGATGAAGCAAAGAAACTGCATTCATAGTAACTGAAACTCTGCCATTTACGAAACACTGATGGCGTTACGTCCTTTAGATGGCGAGCTCCTGTACGAATACATTCGTGAAATATGCTGATGAGATTCCTCATTGACCGCTGCAACATCTCAGCTGGGATACTGTCAATTGCCCTCCCGAATTCTCTGTTTTAACTCATCCAGGGTTCTTGATCGAGTCGTGTAGACTTTGCTCTTGAGGTAGCACAACAAGAAAAAATTACAAACGGGTAAATCTGGCGATCTAGGGGCCCAGGGAATGTTACCGAATCGTGAGATCACACGGTTGCCAAACGATTCTCGCACAAAAAAATGGCTCTGAGCACTATGGGACTTAACAGCTGTGGTCATCAGTCCCCTAGAACTTAGAACTACTTAAACCTAACTAACCTAAGGACATCACACACATCCATGCCCGAGGCAGGATTCGAACCTGCGATCGTAGCAGTCGCACGGTTCCGGACTGCGCGCCTAGAACCGCGAGCCCACCGCGGCCGGCGATTCTCGCACATTTGCCATTGATTTCCGTGCAGTGTGTGATGTTGCTCCGTCCTGTTGAAACCAGGCTTCTTGAACGTTTGGAAAGTTGTTCAATGCAGGCGTAACGAACGTTTGGAAAGTTGTTCAATGCAGGTGTAACGAAAGTTCGTAACATCTCCGCGTAATGATCGGCATTCTGCATCTACATGACTACTCTGCAATTCACATTTAAGTGCTTGGCAGAGGGTTCATCGAACCACAATAATAATATCTCTCTACCATTTCACTCCCGAACAGCGCGCGGGAAAAACGAACACCTAAACCTTTCTGTTCGAGCTCTGATTTCTCTTATTTTATTTTGATGATCATTCCTACCTATGTAGGTTGGGCTCAACAAAATATTTTCGCATTCGGAAGAGAAAGTTGGTGACTGAAATTTCGTAAATAGACCTCGCCGCAACGAAAAAGTCTTTCCTTTAATGACTTCCATCCCAACTCGCGTATCATATCTGCCACACTCTCTCCCCTATTACGTGATAATACAAAACGAGCTGACCTTTTTTGCACCCTTTCGATGTCCTCCGTCAATCCCACCTGGTAAGGATCCCACACCGCGCAGCAATATTCTAACAGAGGACGAACGAGTGTAGTGTAAGCTGTCTCTTTAGTGGACTTGTTGCATCTTCTATGTGTCCTGCCAATGAAAGCGCAACCTTTGGCTCGCCTTCCCCACAATATTATCTATGTGGTCTTTCCAACTGAAGTTGTTCGTAATTTTAACACCCAGGTACTTAGTTGCATTGACAGCCTTGAGAATTGTACTATTTATCGAGTAATCGAATTCCAACGGATTTCTTTTGGGACGCATGTGGATCACCTCACACTTTTCGTTATTTAGCGTCAACTGCCACCTGCCACACCATACAGCAATCTTTTCTAAATCGCTTTGCAACTGATACTGGTCTTCGGATGACCTTACTAGACGGTAAATTACAGCATCATCTGCGAACAATCTAAGAGAACTGCTCAGATTGTCACCCAGGTCATTTATATAGATCAGGAACAGCAGAGGTCCTAGGACGCTTCCCTGGGGAACACCTGATACCACTTCAGTTTTACTCGATGATTTGCCGTCTATTACTACGAACTGCGACCTTCCTGACAGGAAATCACGAATCCAGTCGCACAACTGAGACGATACCCCATAGGCCTGCAGCTTGATTAGAAGTCGCTTGTGAGGAACGGTGTCAAAAGCTTTCCGGAAATCCAGAAACACGGAATCAACCTGAGATCTCCTGTCGATAGCGGCCATTACTTCGTGCGAATAAAGAGCTAGCTGCGTTGCACAAGAACGATATTTTCTGAAACCATGCTGATTACGTATCAATAGATCGTTCCCTTCGAGGTGAGTTATAATGTATGAATACAGTATATGCTCCAAAACCGTACTGCAAACCGACGTCAATGATATAGGTCTGTAGTTCGATGGATTACTCCTACGACCCTTCTTAAACACTGGTGCGACCTGCGCAATTTTCCAATCTGTAGGTACATATCTATCGGTGAGCGAGCGGTTGTATATGATTGCTAAGTAGGGAGCTATTGTATCAGCGAAATCTGAAAGGAACCTAATCGGTATACAATCTGGACCTGAAGACATGCCTGTATCAAGCGATTTGAGTTGCTTCGCAACCCCTAAGGTACCTACTTCTAAGAAACTCATGCTAGCAGCTGTTCGTGTTTCAAATTCTGGAATATTCCATTCGTCTTCCCTGGTGAAGGAATGTCGGAAAGCTGCGTTCAATAACTCCGCTTTAGCGGCACAGTCGTTGGTAACAGTACCATCGGCACTGCGCAGCGAAGGTATTGACTGCGTCTTGCCGCTTGTGTACTTTACATACGACCAAATTTCGAGACTGTTTCGTTGTGGAACCTATTAACGGCATCTCGCATTGAAGTCCGTGCCAAATTTCGCGCGTCTGTAAATTTTAGCCAATCTTCGGGATTTCGCGTTCTTCTGAACTTCGCATGCTTTTTGTGTACTATGGGGGATGAGTTCCATCTCTTACCAATTTATGAGGTATGAATCTCTCAATTGCTGTTGCTACTATATCTTTGAATTTGAGCCACATCTCGTCAACATTTGCATAGTCAGTTCGGAAGGAATGGAGATTGTCTCTTAGGAAGGCTTCTAGTGACACTTTATCCGCTTTGTTTCTGGTGGATTTGGAAGAAACGGTATTGAGCCTAGCTACAACGACCTCGTGATCACTAATCCCTGTATCAGTCATGATGCTCTCTATTAGCTCTGGATTGTTTGTGGCTAAGAGGTCAAGTGTGTTTTCGCAACTATTTACAATTCGCGTGGGTTCGTGGACTAACTGCTCGAAATAATTTTCGGAGAAAGCATTTAGGACAATCACGGAAGATGTTTTCTGCCTACCACCGGTTTTGAACAAGTATTTTTGCCAACATATCGAGGGAAGGTTGAAGTCCCCACCAACTATAACCGTATGAGTGGGGTATTTATTTGTTACGAGACTCAAATTTTCTCTGAACTGTTCAGCAGTATAACCACCACCCATATCAATTCGCACGGAGTATCTACTTCGACTTCACTACAAGATAAACCACTACTGACAGACACAAACACTCCACCACCAATTCTGCCTAATCTATCTTTCCTGAACACCGTCTGAGACTTAGTAAAAATTTCTGCAGAACTTATTTCAGGCTTTAGCCAGCTTTCTGTACCTATAACGATTTCAGCTTCTGTGCTTTCTATTAGAGCTTGTAGCTCAGGGACTTTCCCAGCACAACTACAACAATTTACAACTACAATTCCGACTGTTCCTTGATCCAAGCACGTCCTGTATTTGCCATGCACCCTTTGAGATTGCAGCCCACCCCGTACTTTCCCGAGGCCTTCTAACCTAAAAAACCGCCCAGTCCATGCCACACAGCCTACGCTACCCGTGTAGCCGCCAGCTGAGTGTAGTGAACTCCTATTCAGCGGAACCCGAAACCCCACCACCCTATGGCATTGACAGTTATTGTGTTTCCCTGTTCATTCGCGAAAAGATACGTTCCGATTATCCCATCTGATGAAAAGACCACACCATACTGTCCACTTTACTAGCGTGTAAAGGGCGCTCATGAACGTCATTACGTTTTGCGTTTGTACAGTAACGGTAGTTCTGTTTATTCACAAAACCTGTGAGATGAAAATGTGCCTCATCTGACATCCATAAGATGCTTAGAAATTCATCGTCCAGATTATTTTGTTATCATGTGTTGACAGAATCCTAATCGTAACTGGTAATCACTGTCCTTCAATTGTTGCACCATCTGTAGTTTGTACGGATGAAATTTTAAATCAAGACTAAGAATTCTGCGAACAATCTCCCAGGACATACCAACCACTGCTGCTTGCCTACGAATTGAACGCCGTCGGCTCCGTTAAGACAGACTCGAGTACAACATGAATGTTCGCTGCAGAACGCACACTTCTTGGTCGTCCTGTTGGTTTCTTCTTGAGGGCAGGTCCAGTTATCAATCCAACATTTCATCGTGTATTTCGACGGAACGGCATCATGACGTCCTAAATTATAAAAACATCGATACTCCGTCTGCGCCGCTACCAAACTATCATTGTTTTCATAAAATATTTCTATGGCTAGCAGTGCTGACACCTGCCGATTGCTGCCACTACTGATTTCAAACAATCACGTTATTCCGTGTCACCGTGCATAAAAGGGCAGTGCATCCACAAGAAAATATTTCCGACGTGGCGGCACGAAGAGAATGTGTGCGTGAGGAAAATCTGTGGTAAGGTCTTGTGGGACCAAACTGCTGAGCTCATCGGTCCCTAAGCTTACACACTACTTAATATAATTTAAACTAACTCAATTTACGGACAAAACACACACACCCATGCCCGATGGAGGACTCGAACCTCCGTCGGTGGGAGCCGCGTGAACCGTGATAAGGGCCCCCTAGACTGCGCGGCCTGTGTGCGTGAGGAGGTGTGTGTGTGTGTGTGTGTGTGTGTGTGTGTGTGTGTGTGTGTTTACTGATGTAGGCTACATGTGAGTGTCTTTTAATTGTCCCTGTCTGCAACTTGACGTGCCTTCTTTACGGTAAGTAGCAGTAACCTATCTTTTCCAACATTGTTGATATTCCTACCGCGTGTTTCCACTGTTTGCTTCCTTTTAAAAAAGGCCGGCCGGAGTGGCCGTGCGGTTCTAGGCGCTACATTCTGAAACCGAGCGACCGCTACGGTCGCACGTTCGAATCCTGCCTCGGGCATGGATGTGTGTAATGTCCTTAGGTTAGTTAGGTTTAAGTAGTTCTAAGTTCTAGGGGACTGATGACCTCAGATGGTAAGTCCCATAGTGCTCAGAGCCATTTGAACCATTAGTAAAAATAAAAAACACCTGTTATAACTGAGACAAAGAAATACCGAAAATACGCGTTACTCAGAACTAACCCGTCGACTTTTTCCGACTCTATGATGAATCACCATCTGAGATACAACAAGTCGGAGTATAATATCTGAATTGAGCAACTAACAACGACGACGTTTATCATTGGCCAAACGTTTGTTTTGTCCCATTTTGTTTGTGAAGTTCTTAGAAGTGAAACATTTCAAAACACCCATATTTATTTGCTATGGAAACTACATACATAAAAACACCTGAAACAACAGCTGTAAAGTAATAAATGGAGCCTGTTTACTTTAATCATTGTGTTTTCTTTCTGAAGTAACTAATAAAGTCATAAACAACTGTATTTTTCTCCCTCACTAAAGTTAAGAGTTTTCACATAAACCGTAAGTTAATGGAAACTGCTTCGTTAACTTCATTCTTGCGTCGACTCTGTTCTGTGCAGCCTAAATAATTTTTCGCTTTCAGATACCTGATTTCGCACGTATAAGAACACTGTATGGGAAAAGTATCCAACTCATCGTGGAACACTTGCAATTTGCCAGGAAAACAAAGCATAATAATAAATATGACGGTTACGAAGACACGAAAGCACGATATCCATTACTACAACACGAGTGACCACGGGTAGAATAGGTTAACCTGTGTTGGTAGCAGGCATAGACACCGTCAAAACCTCGACGTCTCGCGAAATGGCGTGACGGTCCATTGACGGCCTTTGTGAACGCAGCTATTTCAAATGCAATGTGGAAAATCTTGACTCGACGGGATGTGACCGCAAATTTGAATTGGCCTTAAACAGAGAACATCGCTATGAGATCACGAGCCAATTGCAGCTCAATGCTGATTACACGCGCAGAACGCAATGCTCTCTCCAAAGATACTGCTATCTCTGTGTGCGCGCCGCGCTGCTATTTATAGCAGAGTTCTTCGACTCTAAACGGCCGCTATGCCCTTTGATGCTCACTTGTTTTCCAGAGTCAGCACGCAGCACATCACATGAAGAGCGTGTTCGTACGCTTTGTCAGCGATGTTAAGTCGCTTCTGCTTGATGCGCGTGGTGCCAGGTGAGGCGGCGGTGTCGCGGGCCGGATCTCCCCCACTGGCTGCCGCCCCTACCCCTATCCCTGCGTGAGGAGCGCCTCTCCAGGGGCTGCCGACACACGCAGCAGATACCTCACGGCTCGGCGCTCCCCACTGAGAAACCAGACACCCGCCGCTAATGACTCGCGACTCATTAAAAATAACAAGTGCCGGTCGGCGGTGTGCGGCCTATCGCACGCTGTCATTCGCTCTCTCACGCGCCTTTTCGCGGTCCCCGTTCTGAAGCCACCTCGAGTAACCCTTGAGACCTTTCCACCCTGGCGCCTACCCTTTCCGCGTCGCCGCTCTCTTTTCCAAACACCACGCACGCACCAGCTATCCCTTTGACGTAGCCCAGCAGCACGCTGCCCCAAACGGTTCCCCTTCACCACCACATGTACTTCAGGGAATACACTCTCGGTTCACAGTCCCAATTAATACACCAAAGAAGCCGACTGCGCAAAAACTACAAGACGTACTGAAAACAAGACACAATAGTGGACAGAACACCTCTACCACTTTCGATTCGTTATATGCGTGGAGGCTAGGGAGAAGCCGTGTCAGTAAATACAGACCAATGGTTCCCATCATTAAGGTAACTACTCCCCGAGGGATAAAATGAAATTTGCTGAGTGGTAAAAACAAAACGCGTTCAATTTTGTTTCGGTCATGAAACTAACTTATTTTAAAAAGATCATTACTTTATCATTATTTCGAAGCACTGTGAAACCTAGATGTGTGTGATGTCCTTATGTTCGGTTTAAGTAGTTCTAAGTTCAGGGGACTGATGACCTCAGATGTTATGTCCCATAGTGCTCAGAGCCATTTGAAGCCATTTATAAATAATTATATTTATTCAAACATTAGGATTAATGGGTGACAAAGTGATGCGAGGTCACGGCTTGTGAAACGAATGTGTGAACGTCTTCCTCACTATGACAAAAAAACTGAGACATATTTATGACATGCACTTAAATGAAAATGAGTTGCAGGTATTTACGGCAATAGACTAGAAATTGCTTCATTACTCTCTTCGCAACAATAAACAAACTAACAACACGACAGAACGTATGTGATGGCTAGCATAGTGCTGTAGCGTCTAAAAATTATTACTGTTATTATTACTAATGCTCTTTACTATTAATGTCAGCTTTCTTTTCTGAGAAGGAGTTGTACGTAGCACTCGCGATACACTTATAACTGTCGTATCATTCCATAAAAATAAGATTGATAGAAAACATAGTAAGCTTTGTGTCATTGATTCATTAGTTCGTGGTTTATTAAAACACTTACAAAAACTAAATATGACTTATCTTATGAGCAGAAGAGGGTACACCAATCAACTCTGAAAGTGAGTCAATGATAAAATACCAGTAAATTTGAGTTAAAACATTAAAATCACTGACTGCTGTACCCAATGAATTAAATGCAGTCGCTGGGCACATCTGCTTCCACGTGGAACATACCTGATTTATCTTGCGTCATTTTAAAAATAAGAATGTTCAGAGGTATCATTCTAAAGTTCAGATACGCCCTAAAGTTGAGGAGGTACTAGCTAATATTGACTGAGCTTGTGGATAATGCTGATGACGGTCGGAGGAGAGGGTGTACTATTTAACATCTGATTCCACGAAGAGGTAATGGTCTCAGAAAAGTCCACGGATGTAGACACATCGTCCGTTCCGTACTGTACCACCCAATTAGTTCGCGTCTACAGATAGACAACAAATGAAACGCAGGAGAACTTCCTGTAAAGTTTGGAAGGTAGGAGACGAGGTACCGGCAGAAGTGAAGCTGTGAGAACGAGGCGTGAGTCGTGCTTGGGTAGCTCAGATGGTAGAGCACTTTCCCGCGAAAGGCAAAGGTCCGGAGTTCGAGGTATTTGAAAAGGAGAGGAGTAAGCGACTTGCAACAAACTTCACACACGGCGGCAAGCTGTTTCCAAACATTGTTGTCGATACGTCTTGCAAAATGTCGAAAGGTATAAAATTTATGGGTTACTACATTTTCACTCTTCATGCACTAAAGCTGCAGCATCAAGCACGGCGTTTTAATTTATGATATCTTTACTACTACCTGTATTACCAACGAATTTCGCATTCTCCTCATATACCACTGAATGTACCTGCAATACTATATCACTTTAAAACGTACAGTTCAGGAGATGTGACGTTCTTTGTCACGGGAGTTCGATTCATTAAGCAATAAACTCTGAAACGCAAACTGTTTACTGGAATTTAAACGAGATGGCGGTTGACTGGTGTGCCTCCGCCAACAGTACTGGAGTTGCCGTCTGCCACTGTGTTACCACTTCCGCTACGCAAAATCACTTGAGCCTCTACGGTGACAGTAGTGGAACGAGAGGAAGAACAAAGTACTAGAGAAACTGACCCTGCAGAGACTGAATTTCAGAATTTTTACGTGGCTTCTGTAGCCGAGAGAGACTTAATGTCCGAAGAAGAGCAGCGTATTTCGTTATAGGTACATTAAGATAACGTGAAACGGTCATGGAGGTGTTGAACCAACTCCAACGGCAAACGCTACGACAGAGACGTTCCCCATTACGGTGTGTTTTACCGTTCTAACTTCAGAGTGCGCATATTCCTATAAGAGTCAACACGTACCTTCCGTCCTGCTACGTACGAGGGGGCGTTCAATAAGTAATGCACCAGTGGACGTCTCCGTTGGTAGTTCTGACACACTCGTCCACCAGTTGGGGTACTCACAGGTGTAGAAACTGGTTTCATCGCCGCCTAACAGAAGACCACAAAGAGCACCGAAGAACCATCTGTGCTGAATTGCTCGTGTGTTACGAGGCTGATCGATTGTGCTATCTTCAGGAAACTGACAAAACGCCTTCAACGTGTTCGTCGCCAGAAGAATGCAAACCAACTCTCCTTCTCTAAGACAACACAAGTCCGCAGATCCCACGGGCGCTCACAAAGCTTGACAGCACTGTACTTCCTTAGCACCCCTACAGCGCGCATCTCGCACTTTCCGATTTCCTTCGGTTTGTCCCAATCGAGGAAGCCCTCCGTGGCAAGCAGTACGTGGATGTTGGGGAGGTTACTGACGCACCACGACGGCGAGCAGAGGAGGGGTACCATGCCAGTGTACAGCTCTTTCCAGTAAGGTGGCCTAAGGCCGTCGCAATGAACAGAGATTGCGTTGAAAAATAGGATTTTGTGACCAAAAGAGTGGGGGATTACAAGCTGTATCGAAATCCCGAAAATAACCACCTGTCTTCAGAAAAAAATGTCTTGCATTAATTACTCAACGCCACTCTTAACATCCCGGAAGAGATCGTGAAGGCAAAATCAGAGAGATTCTAGATCTACGGAGGCCCTAGCAGCAAATGTTCATCTAAAGACCATTTGTGAGCCGAACAGGGAAATGGGAGGGCGGGGGAGGGGGGGGGGGGGGGTTGAGGAGTGACATGCTACCTTAAGTACCCTCCGCGACACAACGTGAGGTGGCTTGCGGATTATTGATGTGGATGTGGAAACAAGCATTTTCAGAGGGCGCATGCGAGTTGAAGAGACGGCCGGCTTTCTAGTGTCTTCCCAGGAGTGACAATTCCCACAGCAGTGAGCGTCGCTAGTAGGGAGCAGGGATCGCGAGACGCCTCCCACGCCACCCCCGGTACGCCCCTGAGGGAGGCGGTGAGAGGTGGGGCCTGAGCCTCGTGCAGGGGCGGCTCCGCCCTGTGATCTCCGCGGCTGTTCCGGCTGCTGCTGCTGAATATGTAACGGCCCAAATGGCCCATTACCTGGCGTTTTACCCCGCCTTCCCCTGCCAGTTACCGCGGCGCTGCTCGAGCGGTGAAGGGCTATCACCGGAGACTCCTTAGCAGCCCATCGTGGCTACCTGCTCGCCGAGAACGGCCCTTTACCTACCTCCGAAGCGGTGGGTGACCGGCCCAGGTATCAACATAACCACGTGCAGCATCAACGTTACGATTCCCAACGGCCACAAGTAAAACCGTCACACAATACATTGTGAGCCGCTTCGATCGTGTAGTACCGTTACCTCTGCAGGTTACAATGTCCTCAGCACATCCTGGAATGTTTTTTAGAGTGTAAACGCCAGAGCATTAAATGAAAACACCCCGGATCTCTACCCAAAAAAAAGTTCAAGACCCAACTCTCTAGCAGTAGAGGTTTTTTTTTTTTTTTTTTTTTTGTGGGCGCGAGGGGGGGGGGGGGGGGGCTGACGTACGCCAATTCTGGAACATTACCTGGAAAACTGGTCGACAGTGAACATTAATATCCTTTGCAAGTTGTTGAAGCCTACAATTCGAAAGGGGGCCGCTGTGGTAGAGCGGTTCTAGGCGCTTCAGTCCGGAACCGCGCTGCTGCTACGGTCGCAGGTTCGAATCCTGCCTCGGGCATGGAGGTGTGTGATGTCCTTAGGTTAGTTAGGTTTAAGTAGTTCTAAGTGACTGATGACCTCAGATGGTAAGTCCCATAGTGCTCAGAGCCATTTGAATCATTACAATTCGAAACAAATGCTGAGTTCTGTTGTAAAACGGCGTCGATATTCCACACTAATGCCCCCCCTCCCCACACACACACACCATTCAACCTCTTGAGAATAAGCATTTGCAACTGCTGGAGCATCCTACACAGTCCTAATCTCCCCAGGGAAGATTAAATATATTTTAAGAGGCCGCCAATTCACCTTCGCCGAGGAACCGAACGAAGCGGAGTATAGGTGGCTTGCTGCTCAAGCTGAGCGTACTGAAAAGCTTCTTCAACGATGGACAAACTACACTGAAAAGCAGGGTCATCGTATTGAAAAAAAAAAGGTCAACGTGAATTCTATACACCGCTGTTTTAATTCATTACAGGTTTTTCAGATACTTCTCCCGTTACCCAGGTACATACCATCACACACAACCGTGTAAGATTTCTCGGATAGAACACACGCGACAGCAGTCTTCAGTTGCGACCATTAGCGCTGTGACTACAATCAGCTCGGGACGTCACAGGCGGCCGCTAAGCACGCTGTCGTACGGGCATTAACACACATCAGCACATCCGGCGTGCTGACAGCTCATTTCCGGAGCTGCAGAAACACTCGTGGCGCAACTCACCTGCTAACTCTCCCTTCCCGCCGGCCGATGTGGCCGAGCAGTTCTAGGCGCTTCAGTCTGGAGCCGCGCGACCGCTACGATCGCAGGTTCGAATCCTGCCTCGGGCATGGATGCGTGTGATGTCCTTAGGTTAGTTAGGTTTAAGTAATTCTAAGTTCTAGGCGACTGATGACCTCAGATGTTACGTCCCATAGTGCTCAGAGCCATTTGAACCATCTCCCTTCCCGTCGGCACTAGTCCTCGTCCGTCATTGGCAGTAGTGGGCAAAAGATAAATCAAATAAACCGGGAGAAAACGGAGAATCAATGTCCGGGTGCTATTCTCCCCACAAAGTCTACAGTTGCTAGCTAAGAACGCCGTAATTCTGTCACAGACGGTAAAGAACTTGGTAAAAGCAGTTGAACGGAATTGAAAAGTAAAACACGGGTAAGGGAATGTAGTTGAGTTAAATCTGGCGATGCTGAGGGAATCAGATTACGTAATGAGACGCTAAAAGTGTGGACATTTATCAGGAGTGTTACCTTGAACGGGAGTGAAGCATGGACGATAAGCGGTCCATATACACAGAGGCAGGAATAGAACCTAATGGAGTGTTGGTTTTGACGATTATAAATGGTTTTGGAAAAGCCTGCGACTGCGAAAACAATTATTTGGTTATAAAGAACTTTATGAGACTCATTTCCCGAAACGCGTCGTGTAATATGTGAATAATACAAAATAGCGACGCGCGGGATTAGCCGAGCGGTCTTGGGCGCTGCAGTCATAGACTGTACGGCTGATCCCGGTGGAGGTTCGAGTCATACCTCGGGCATGGGTGTGTGTGTTTGTCCTTAGGATAATTTAGGTTAAGCTTAGGGACTGATGACCTCTGCAGTTAAGTCCCGTAAGATTTCACACACACACACACACACACACACACACACACACACACACACAAAATAGCGACTGATAGCAGAAAAGTTATTCCAAATGGAATTTGATGCTCTCTTAAACAATTTTTCTGGTTCGTGGAGACTAACGGAAGGCAGTTTGTTTATTGCCGTACGGGTTTCGCTTCTTTTATTTGTGAAACTACAAAGGAGTCACAGTGTTATCACATACCGCCAAGGTACATGAGAAGATCCTGGAAAGCAGAATCTGGACAAGAGCAGAGAACAAATGAGAGAGGAACAGCATAGCTTCAGACCTGGAAGGTCACCTGTTCACCTCATATTTGCACCAGGAGCACCTCTATGAATTTGGGTAAGACCTTCTGATGGAAAAAAGGCATTTGATAGATAGTGTCTGTAGAAGAAAAGTCTAGCAAAGAAGAGAGTAGAAAAAAGACAGCAAGCAGAGTGTAGAAGACTTGCTGTGCAAGCCTGAGTTTTGTGAAAGTGGAAAATGGTTCCAGCAAATACGTAGCGTGAAACAGGGCAATGCACTGTCACCCCTCCGCTTCGTTGTGGTCTGGGATGAGGTAATGAGTACGGTAGAAGACAAAACTAGACAAGACAAGAAGAAAGCTGGCGTTCGCAGATGACTTGATGATCTGGGGAAACAGGGACGCGGAGTTCAGAAATAGCTGGATGCTTGGGAAGAATCAGTGAACCAGTATGGAATAAAATGTGATGTAAACAAATATGAGATCCTGGTCACATCTAGAAAGAAAGACAGACAAACTAGCGGAACAAGGATGGATAACAAACAACTGAAGAAGGTGGAAAGTGTCAAGTACTTAAGAAGTATGATAGAGGAAAATGGACGAGATGAGAAAGAGATTAGCGAACGTGGCAGACAGGCAGAAGCATTCCTGCAAAGTGTAGGAGCCTCATTAAAAAAGCGAAGAAGTAATATATGTAATTTACTGGATCCCAGTACTGACCTAAGTATCTGAAACGTGGCTAATGAAGAAGAAGAGGTGTAAGCAGATTACGGACATGTGAAATGAAGTCCCTCAAATGTACGATAGGAGTAACAAGAAGACACGATGCGGAATGAAAGCCTAAAGGAACTAGTGAAAGAGGAACCTTGACAGTTTACAGTGCAGCGTACACACATCAAGGCTGAGATGGTGCGCGAACTTAAAGAGAATGGAAAACGAGAGGATTTCCAAGATGATGCATGTAATGGAGATGCGAAGGAAACGACCAAGGTGAAGACCGAGGGATAGACAGCTGAAAGATGTGGGGGAGTGGGTTGAAAAAAGAGTCAATCACTGGACCGGAATGAACACAGAAGAAATATGGTGTGAAAACAGGAATAGAAGGCGAGGTTTATCTTCCAAAGAGACCCAGCCTGGGATTGGCAACAGTTCACGATGATGAGTACTACATCTTGAGCAAATTTGGTTGAATTCCTATACATTTATATGAAAACAGAACAGTTAAGAGTTTTTTTTAAAAAAAGATGTACATAAAAATATTCATAGCATCATAGTAGGCGAAATATAAAATGATTACCGTCGGGTTATAAAACCACGGTAGCTAGTGTAGCCACCCATATTGAAAATACTTGAAACCTAACCTAACAAACTTCTAAAAGTGAGCTTGCGAGGAATTATACAAAAAAAAAAAAAAATCAAATAAATATATTCAATGGATTTTTTGTTGTAGCAACTGATGTCGCTGTGAGGCGATCCACTCCAGTGTATCAAGAAAGAGTTAAGATAATTCCCCTTATCTGCGGTCTTCTCCATTCATGATTTAAAAATTCTCCGTTATTGCCTATTAACTGAATTTGTGACACTTACGCCACGATAATTGCTAACAAACTTTCTTGCATCTTTTCCACGTATGGGGAGTAGATAAGTTAATTTCCTCTCCATACCACATGTATTAATTAACTTGCTCAGATATTCATCCAGTCTACTTGGGCCATACCTCCCTACAGCCGTCGGCACATGGGACGAGGCATCTACAACTGACATGCACGCAGATGGGATATCGACGTCACGACACACAGCTCTGTCGTTACACGGGACGAGATGGTTAACGTGATTTTGCGCTCTGGGCGCTCTCCAGCTGCAGTTGCCAACTTTATTTGGCTCGCAAACAACACAGTTTCTTCACGAAAATGGGCGCACGTAAAATTGCTACGTTAGTTTCATTATAACGCATATTTCTTCCCTTGTACAAGTGTCAGTCCTGTTACTCTCTCTTTGATATAAATAAATAAAAAATTCAGTACCCCCAAATATGTAGTACGACCAAAAGGGAAGATAGAAGACCAGTCAATAACAACATCAGCTTACAAAAGTTACAAAATCGAACAATCTCACTCCTGAGATTACGTAACATCAAATATGACAAAAGGTATTTCAATAAATTTCACAAGAAAGTCCCAAAATCTTTAAAAAAAAACGTGAAGGTAAAAGAAATTTGAGTACGGGGCCAGGTGAACCATTCTAGGTTGAACGTCACTATTCCGAAACGTGTCGCCCCCACTAACTGCTTTAGGCTGAAGGTCTGCAACAATCGACCCTGTATTTCAAGTTACGATATTCCAAAGGCTTTAATCGCCGATGTTTTATTAACTGACACTTAATTATAACAAACCGTAACAAGAACGACACGTTTTTCAGAGTATTGAATGTTTTCTTGCCTGAAAATGGTTTAGTTTCTTAACACCAAAGAATCATAATGGAAAAATAACTAAATATGAAATTTCTAGGTTTGTGCAAGCTGGCGTCCAAGACCACAACCAAACGGAGATGTGTCGGTGCGTTGTCCTGTTTCACGCCACGTATTTTTTGGAACCATTTTCCACTTTCACACAACTCAGACTTGCACAGCAAGGTTTCCGTCATTTTATTACAACAATCTTAGCAATAATAACGCGTTCTCGAGGCACTGAATGTGCTGGTGCTTAGAAACATTATTTTCATAGGGTGTACGGTATAACATAAAACGCACTGCATATGGGCTTGTACTGAACACGACAAATAGCATATGGCGTCTCGCATGTTCTGCCTGTAACGTAGGGAACCTGTTACTTCTTGCTGGACGTACTTCACGTGGCATGCTTATTCTGCGTTTAACGTGACGTCACAAAACTCACAGAGCGCCAAGTCAACGTTAGCTAACCCGTCGTGTTCAAAAATGGTTCAAATGGCTCTGAGCACTATGGGACTTAACATCTATGGTCATCAGTCCCCTAGAACTTAGAACTACTTAAACCTAACTAACCTAAGGACATCACACAACACCCAGTCATCACGAGGCAGAGAAAATCCCTGACCTGCCGGGAATCGAACCCGGGCGTGGTAACCCGTCGTGTGTAGCGATAATTTAACTATACTGGTGATTTCCCCATGTTGATTAGTATGGCCGCCATCTGGACCTCTTTCGTTGTCGTTTTCTCTACCTGTTCCCCATCCCGCTTTACTGCCATCACCCACTTTACTTCCTTGTAATCTATCCCTGTTTAAGGCTAAATACTGTAATTATTGGCGGTCAAACGGTGCAGTCATGGAGAGTAAGAAATTTGGCGGCGTCAGCAGTAGAGATGGGCAAAACTGTTCTTTTCAGAGATCGGATCAGAACTGTTCACTCCCTGAAATGAATTAGCTCTTTTTCATGACTCACCACTCATTCACAACAGAAAATAAATGGAAGGCACATTGCCCTTTGAACTTGATTTATTCCAGTACTATACCTGTACTTTGATCTTATTTGATCCTATTTTGAAGTAACAAAGATAATGAGTAAGAATTTTGTATTGTTTATTGAAATTTCCACGATATGACAAAGTTTTTGATTATTGATTTATTTTGCACTATCGTGGTTTTTTGGGTGATCGGAAAATTTTGTAACTTGAGATTTACATTAACAATATATTTGGCTATAATGTATTAAAATTTCATTAACCTCGTACAAATACATCGCAAGCCATATATTTTTAAAGTGAACATTTCCTTCCAAAGACGCCTAAAATCGCAAAATCCGTACTACAATAAGAAAAAAAATATATAAATTTGACTGTAAGACCAAAGTGCTGCATATAGCCTTCCGCAGAATAAAACAAGGAAAAATTGGTGTATCACTTTTGCTATACGTTTATCGGTTCGCTCGTAATTAAAGTGTAAATTCGAGTGACCATAATAAAAAATCCTATAGTAAGAGGAGCCATCAGGAATCTAATCTGATCAGTTTAAACAAATAAAAATAAAATAAAAACAAATGATGTATACATAACATAATTATGTAATATACATAACGGTATTACTACGAAGAACAATATCCAGTAGAGACTAACTCCGATGCAGAGGCGCTGAGTCAAGCAGGTCGAGACGCGAGCTGTATTACTGCGTGAGCTAAGACCGCAGAGACCAGAGTGACACCTGAGTTGCTTTGCTCAACGCTCTGGTTAGAGTCGAGAACGCTGGGGTGAGCGTTGAGCGGGCGAGTTCCGAGGGTGGGGGGAGCGGTGAACGGCCACCAGTCACCCGCTCCGAGACAAATCGTCTGTTCTCTTGCGAGCAGGTTGTTGCAAGTAGTTCTTATGTTCTCCGCTAGGAGGCTCTCTGTCCTGTTGCTCGCATCAACCGCCCAGAGGGCAGGACGTGCGACTGAAACGATCGCTGACGGAGTTCAGATGCGCCAGACACTGCACGCGGCAGAGGAAGCACAGAGACGGCAAGGAATGTGTGAAACACAAAATCCAATGGGGCACTGCACAATGCAGGCAGCCAAGGCAGAAGCAGGGTAGAGGCCGGCGCTGGCTGTGTTGTGTGGCGTGCAGTGTGCTCTGACCAGCAGAGGCCCCACTGGTCTGCTCCGACTCTCTCTCTCTCTCTCTCTCTCTCTCTCTGCTGTGGGAAACGTTTGGAGCTACCGTTCTTTTTTTCTCAATCACTGATTGTTCACTCCTTTGAAAGATTGAACTCTATGAATTAGTTCAGGAGCGGATCCCCCATCTCTAGTCAGCAGTACATCACTTGCTATCAACAGACGGGGACGACTACTCCGGCAAACAGCGCGCGGCCACGGGTGCGGCCGCCACGCAGAAATCATCGAGCAGAGCGCCGGCCGGGTAACGGCGTAGCCAGCAGCTCGCGGCCGCGCAGTCTGTAATTCGTTTGCCGCACACAAAGGCACGATCGCCGATTTTTGTTCCGTTTTACTCTTCTTTTTTTTTTTTACGATGAAAACCCTCGTACATCGCGCCGGGCTCTCCGTATGGGGGCGTCAATACTCGCACGAGAGCGGCACTAGAGCGCTAACTGATTCCCACTCCATTGTTCTTTAAGCCGCGCCGATGAATTGGAACGCCGCCGGCGCTGTTGGTCGCTGCGAAACGCCGGGAAAAATTATCGCGGCAAGTTAAAAACAACTTTGGCGGAGAGGACGGCGGGCAAATGGGATTTGCGGGCGCTCATCCTCCGGCGGAAATAATGATCCCCGCCACGCACGCACGGTCAGCCCACCAGGCGGGAGCGGTCGCCGCTGTCCAACGGTCACACGGCAACCGCTCCTCTAGAAACGACACACAGGAAAGAGTTATACTGCTTGTCAACTGCTGTAGAACAACTGTCACTTGCTAAGGAGCAAATGTCAATTGCTACCGAGCAACCGACAATTGCTACGTAGCAGTCGACCGACGACAGTAAAACGAAATGTGGTGGGCGGTAGGTTTTAACTGCAGCGAAGCCAGTGTACCAACGCTCTGGAAGTCGTGCAGTACTGTGTTAGGTGAAGGCTGTTGTGTAACGTATTAGTGCGACATTCCGTGTGGTACGGCGACACGTCTGTAAGACGTCATTTGAGTGCTTACGATCCCGGGTCGAAGCCAGTCCAAGTGTTACTGAGTTCACACAACGGGTGTATCCAAAGTGTCATATCGCGATTAAAAGAGGCCGCTAAAGGTGGAAATGCTAAGCGAAAACTGTCGGTGGTCGTAGACGAACCACCACACCACAAAAGGATCGGTATGTAGCCCTAGTAAAAAATGGTTGAAATGGCGCTGAGCACTATGGGACTTAACATCTGAGTTCATCAGTCCCCTAAGAACTACTTAAACCTAACTAACCTAAGGACATCACAATTCGAACCTGCGACCGGAACGGACTCGCGGTTCCAGACTGAAGCGCCTAGAACTGCTCGGCCACACTGGCCGGCTAGCCCTAGTAGCGAAGAGGAAAAGACATCCCACTCCTAGGCACATCGCTTCTGGTATACGTGTCTCTGCCAGAACCACTTCGCAGCGATTAAATCAGACTGGTTTATACTCCAAAGCGTGTTAACTGCACCCGAATTCAACCAATAGTTTAGTTCATTTTTGTAGGGAGCACGCTGGTTCAGATCGGCAACAGTGGTCCAGCCGGCCGCAGTGGCCGAGCGGTTCTAGGCGCTTCAGTCCGGAACCGTGTGACTGCTACTGTCGCTGGTTCGAATCCTGCCTCGGGTATGGATGTGTGTGATGTCCTTAGGTTAGTTAGGTTTAAGTAGTTCTAAGTTCTACGGGACTGATGACCTCAGAAGTTACTTACTATAATGCTCAGAGCCATCTGAACCATTTTTTTGTACCCCTGAAAAGACGGACACGGGAAAGTACTTTGTCACAGTAACGTTGTGCAGTGAGTGTACCGTGTGCAAGAATACGGAGGTCAATACAATGCGCAACATGGTAGAAGGGCGCTGCGACACGCTCCACAGAGACACGGCGGCTACACAGGGTGGTCTCTTCGCCCGACGACCCGTATGTTGCGTTCCGTTGACGCCCGCACGTTAGGGCCACATTTTGTGATGGTGCCAAGAGCATAGGGGCTGGTCCGATGAGGAATAGGGTCGTGTGCTCTCCCCCCCCCCCCCCCCCTCCCAGAAGCAGATTCTGTGTAATTGTAAGTAGTGATTCTGAATCTACCTTCCTTCCAACCAGATCTTCCTCATTTCCCAATTCTTTTAGCTAGTGCAGTCCCGCTAAGTTTTCCTTTCGCCACAATCAGAAATCATCTATTTTGTATGGCAATAAATTCTTTTTATATCTGCCACTACAAATTTTTATATCTGCCCGAGGCAGGATTCGAACCTGCGACCGTAGCGGTCGCGCGGTTCCAGACTGTAGTGCCTAGAACCGCTCGGCCACTCCGGCCGGCCTTCAGGGGTACATTCGCGGCCCTTACTTGATTCTTATGGATGTCAATACACGATCGCATCGAACTGCGCTGGTTGAGGTGGTCTTGGAAAGGGCGGGGTACTCGGTGAATGGACTGGCTTGCCCGTTCCCCGGCGAGCACGTGTGGGATGCGTTGGTGGTACTGCAGCACGTCCGTATGCACCTACAACCACCCAGCAGTTGTCAATCGTACTGGTGGAGAAATGGAACGCCCTACGACAGGGACTCCTTAGCCAGCTTGTGACGAGCATGGGTGCACGTTTCACAGCCGTCCTTGGTTATCACTAAGACCCACGTCCTGCCAGGGGAACATCGTGAATCGCAGTAACGTCAGTGTAATTATTGTCTTTGATTCAAAGTGTCATTTCCGTTACCTTCTATACTGTAAGAGTTCTTACTAGGTATAGTCAAAGTTTCATCCGAAGTATGTTACTTGGCAGGGTAACAGTTCTTCCTAGGTAAAGTCAAAGTTTCATCGAAGAATGTTACCTGGCTGTGACATGTGATGCGAAAGTTACTTCCACCCTTGAGTTTTACACACCAGTGTACGTCAGGGACAGGAAGGATCCCAGAACATTTCCCTAGGCTTCGCTGAAAGTTATTTCTAGACCTATGAATGACTGTCCGTCCAAGATAGCATGCTGGTACCAAGTAATGCTCCATCCAGTCGGCAATTTATGGTACCCTATATAATCGTTATTTCGTTAATAACTGTTGGGGTGGTACCGACTCAAATGCTTTTCGGTAGTCAGGAAATACTATTATTGACTCGCATGACCTTCAGGATGCCACGAGATAAAAGTGCGAGTAGGGTTTGTCAGGCGAAGTTTTCCAATGCACGCTGCTTGGCATGGAGGACTTCAATGCTACTCATTTGATTTTACCATATGTTCACTGGCTGAACAAAGAGCTCAGACGAAACATACCGGTAGAAGCAGCCGCTTCGACCACACGCCTGTGGTACCCCTACCTTTAAAATATTCACGCAGTCAACCCGGTCGATTGCGTTTCGGTTGTCGGCCATTATCTAGGTACTGTACTGAAAGGGACGCTACCAGATTCCGTAAGTTCCTTTTACCTTGCCGTAAACAATGAGACGATTACCTACCTATTTAACAGTCATAGTGTTTAAGGCCTACATACTTGGATACATCAAACGCCGACGAGTATTATCTATCTAAGAGCTCTTATCTGATTTCCAACTATTCCCACATTTACGAGGCGAAATTTGTGGAAAACTTCTTGAGTCCACTCAAGATGCAACGTTCGGCAGTTTTTGAAAAAATGAAAAATGAAGACTGAAGTATTCTGCTACAATAAGAATAAAATAATCGTTTATAATACTGATTACTGGTTGAGAAGAGGTAGCTGACGAAAATACGACGCGAAGATGGCGAACAAAGTTATGTTCGTTGGAAGAGGGCAAAGCCACGTCGATCGAGGTTATCACTACACCGAGACACTTAATGCACCACAAAATTCACTTCACAATACCAGTGACCTGAAAAATGAGAATTGTCGGCAGGCAAATAGCGTATGCGAGACAGATAATGTCTGGCGATTACTGCCCGTTAGTAAACTGACACGAAATACAAACACGATTTAACGTCGTCGATCAGTATGATCAGCTATGAGCATTGCGCCGGTAAGGCACTGAGCTTCCAATCTGAGAAGTAACATGTTTTGCGACGACAGGAAATAGTAGTTTCCGGAAAACACACACACACATGGTACAAACATCACGAATAGTAGCACAGCTTTTTTCAACAAACGCTGTTACCACCCTCTGGCCGGGCGAATTCTGAACAAACGGATTCTAGCGGGCTAACCTTGGCAACTATTGATATGCGCTTCTCACTAACGAATGCTTTTGCGGTGGCGCTCGACCCTGGGGTAAGCGGGTTCGATACTGGTGACGGAGAAAATTTTCACTGCCAATATTTTGATGGCCAGAGGAGGAGAGGTGGCGACGTAAAGTTCCTGATCACTAAACCATGCGCCAATGTCCTGGTTTAAATACCAAACCTCTCTCCAGTGTCTCATGGTTTGAGGGCAGGTGACAGACACTGTTGATGGCGATTCGTCCGTAGGATGGTGGCGGTGAGCCTGGCAACCCCTTGGTGCTATTTGCGGGCACCGGGTTTCAGCTTCTCCCTTCTCTCATCATCAGACAACACAAATATTACACTTCACTATGCTACAACACACACACACACACACACACACACACACACACACACACACACACACACTACATTACGCGGTATTACAAAATTGTAATGGAGTATGTTGCAACTAAATAAACAAAATAAATAAATAATTAGAACCACCGTAGATCGACCTATGGTAGCACGTTTGCGGGACGTAAACCAACGAAAGTGAATGCACAAGGATTGGTGTATAGGTCTTAGGAAAACAAATGAAGATCACCAACGTGAATAATTACCGATTTTGTACAACATAACGTATAATACTTTTTCTCTCGAGGGAACAAATTTTGACATTCCTACGCAAAAGGTTCTATGCGGTGTGACAAGTGTAACTTGGCACGTCGTACAGGGAGTTCGGAGATTTATCCTCGCCTCCCACGAAGACTACTGTCGCAATGCACGCAGCATTAAAAACAAACATGTCCCACTGTTTCTCCGAAAGCGCAGGTGACTAATGGACGTAATGATTGTTTAACGATTGCACGTAATCGAAACAGGAGTCCTGTCCCTGCATATTAGAAGGTAGTTCTACTGCAAATGGCTTGGTTCCTGAATAAGAGGAAATCAGACAATGGCAGTCGACTCCTATCGATGTTTCTTAACACGGTATTCTCCGCGAATAGTGTCAAGTTATACAGAGCGTATCGCATGTGACCAGTATCAAGGTAATTTGTACTGTTTATAAATGGTTCAAATGGCTCTGAGCACTATGGGACTCAACTGCTGAGGTCATTAGTCCCCTAGAACTTAGAACTAGTTAAACCTAACTAACCTAAGGACATCACAAACATCCATGCCCGAGGCAGGATTCGAACCTGCGACCGTAGCGGTCTTGCGGTTCCAGACTGCAACTGTTTATAAGAAATGTTGGCTGTTGTCTACTTCTGAAGTTAACAATGTAACAGAAATGTCTCAAGTAGAACGACAAAGGTACATCTGAATCGTCGTCTGTTTATTTTGAGAAAAAGTGACAAAGAATATTTTTAAGTTGGTGACAATTGTAGTCCACAAGAGGTAGTGTAAAAAGTAGAAAAGGTATTTGGTTATCTTCAGTCTTTAAAGCAGACAGTGTTTCTTGTTTGTTTAGTCAACCAGTCTGATTAATACAATTATTATTAGGCATCATGGCAGTGTATAATAATCTAGTTTTTTGGGTTGACAGATTAAAAGAATTTGCCAAACTGCACGTATGTCTTCAGGAATCGCATTTAAATCAATGAACATGAATACTTACAAAGATTTTTTCCCTTATTTACTCATGGGCTTACCACAGTGTAACAAATAGTCACACGACACTGGTGCGAAAGTTGTTGTTTGACAGCTGAAGCGAGACTAGCGCTCCAAGAGGTGGGAAAGCAGTCCATGCGTCCTATGGATAACATCTCTTCATTATTTTCTACTTAATTAGCGGAACAGTTGTTACATTTTTGCGTTCCATGTATTATTAAGTTACCAAGTGATATGAATCATTGTGAAGTACATGTAAAAACAATCGAATCATTCTGATTCAGTGATATGCTACAACTCATTCATCAAGAAATATTTTCGAATGAGTCTTATTTGAAGCTTATCCCGCTGAAAGCATGAGAATGTAAACACATTTCATGCACGAGAAGCATATATTTCTGTTGTCGTCTGTCTTTACTATCATAGACACTTTCCTTGACACATAAAAATATTTCGTGAAGTACAACGATTCGCTCTTTCTTACATTTCACTCGACTATCTAATCCAAGAATATTTTTATAAATGTAATTTATTTTGCTTTAAAAGCGAATTTGTTGATGACTGTTGCCTTTTGTGGCTCAGATTTAGCGATAGCTGTGGAACTGGCTTCTCCTATGTTGAGAAACAGTTTTATTACGATTTATTTTCACATCTGTCTGGTTTTTCATTAAGCTAGGTTGTAGTGGCTTATTTGATACGTTATATATAACGTAGGTATTACATTCCATTTATGTTTCCTACGTTCCGTATTCACCGATTTGGCTGAAGGTGTAGCAAACAAATTTCTGCGTTGTTGGACAGATACACGACCTCTTTATGTCAGGTCTTATGGGGTTTGCTAGCATATTTTGTTATTTAAGGAAAACGACATAATTCAGTAAATGTCTGTAAGTTACAAGTCGTAAAAAAACTGCCCTGTAATGCACCGTTTCCCATCTCCCAGGGCTCTTAGGAAATTAAATGTCCATTTTTTGTTATTGTAGATGTTTATGATACTAAAAACTATTGTAAAAACTATGTTACATATTAATATAACAGTTAGTATTCGCACTCAACCGATGTCGTATTCAGAGTGTTGCTTGCTGACCGATTGGGGCGCTGCTATCCCCGGGGGACAGCGCGATTGTTACGGTAGACTGTGGGATTACTAAGTTATGCTCTCTGGTATACAGGGTAGGAATATCTATGGAGCGAGTCATAAAATAAGAAAATCTGTCGAGTGAACATAGCAGCACGCCGCCAACATAAAACTGATATTTTCACGTGATTGTGCGACGTTCTAGTTTACATTTTACACCCATTTCTCGTGATCTCACAACTTTATTTATTAGTGACAGCAACTGCGCTGTACTGCTGCCGCTATGGATACAATATAAATTAGTCAAAAGAGGAAAAGTTGCTTTTCACAGGTATGTACAGTAAAGGTATCATCATACTATCATGCTCGTACTATGGGGTGATTTGTGCGTTGATTAATAGCGAGAACATGTAATGAAAGGATTACATTTGACACACAAATACGTAACTCACACAGTTGTAAATAGGAAGCATTATTTTCTGTCCAACACGACTGTCACTTCAGAGCATGTACACTGACCGCTGTTGGTGCCCACACATTCTTTAGCTTGTCGTCGACACAAGCTCAATATTATTAAATCCGTACTGTAGTTTGCGAGTTACTCAAATGGGTAACGGTATACTGGCAGCACTTCAAAAATTAAGTAACGTTTAAAAAAATGTAAACGTAAGCACAATTATGACGCAACTTACCTCCCTGCACGCTCGTCTCCCATAGTATTTGTTCTCGCTCTCGTTAGTGTCTACTTTACATCACATGGACGATTTCTTACCTGAAATAAAACAAAAAAATCTCTGATTAGAAACTGTGTCACTCCTCTATCAGCAGATGAAGATAGTATTTCACAGTCTCTAAGTAAACTATTGGTCCCCCTTCGTTATTACAAAGTTTCTACTAACATGGACGTAACATATATCTGAAGTTTCTCAAAATGACACTTTGACAACTGCAACTGTTAATTTCTCTTTTATTTTCGTACTTGTGTAAAATTTCGCACAGGCTATTCTCAAGCATCCTGTTAAAAGATTTCACATAAAATCACATTAGATGTATGTTAAAAGCAGCGACTAAACACTATAAATGTTACCATCGTATGTAATGACTTACTGGATAAATTTCTTACCGCTTTCATAATAAAATATATGCCAAAAGGCAAGAACGTTCAGCGCACATTTTAAAGAATATACGACGACGTGTAACTGTAACCCTCCCACCACAGCTGCACATTTAATGGTGTAAAAATACAAGGTACCACGCATTATTGGCGCGATGCAGTTTCTCCACTAAATAAATAAACGTAAATTAGTGAATGTATTAGAAGATGTGGAAATTTATAATCAATTTAAAAACCTGTCCTACAGAGTTTTAAGTACAGAGAAAGAGTTATGAAATAAGAAATTCCTCGACAATTTCGAACCAGTTCTACAATTAATCCTGCAGCGCCATCCTCAGTATTGTCACGACAATACGATAACTATTAAGGCGTCTGTATCATACGGTGTTATACTTTTAATATGTAGGTATAAAATATTACAATATTTAAATGCAGTTGGTTGTTTTTACATTGTCAGTTGAAATGTCATCAGAGTTATCCTCCACTTCTAGCTCTAAATGCACTCAAGCCTAGTATTGTTGTGGTCAAAAATTGACTAACTGTGTTTATAAAACAACGAAAACTCAAAAAATTTTATATAATTAATTCAGCTTTATTCGTATGCATATCTTTCGTTCTTACCTGAAGACTATGCAGATTTTTAGGTCCTACCTAAACGCAATGAGAAAAAGAGTAACGGGCGAAGGTCAAACATACGTAGAAGTCGCTGGACCTGATCTATGATAAAAAAAGATCGCGTAGCTTAAGGGGAGAAACCACATTAGGAGGTTCAAAAAATCCGATTTTTTTTGTTGCATACATCGTTAGTTTAACTATCCAAGAATACGCTGTCAAAATTTCAAAGCAAAATTCGTATTTTGGTGATGATCATCAAGTTTCAAAAAGCGAATGTATAGGTCACGTCCAGAAGAGAATGGGGACTAACTCCGAAACATCCGAAAAACTTAAAAGCTTAGTGGAAAAGGCAAACTCACAGTCCTTAGTGAAAAAGCTCAGCACTTATTATGGACTAGCGATTCGAAGACATATAGATAGTCTGCAACACATGAATACAGCAACTATGGCGAAATAGTATCATATGATTTCCACGGAAGAAAATCCTCCACACGAGTATTGCCCAGAGGAAGAAGACAGCTGGTGCGAGTGGCAGAAACGAACAGCACTTGGAATGGAACATGAACCGCACCCCACTCCATTGCACACCGACGTACAGAAGCAAATTTTTACAATATATGAAGATTTATCAAGGGATGAGTTACTGGAGACAAAGTTTAGGTGAACACACACACTATTTGGCGATTAGCTCCTAAGCACTTGCACTCTGGCCTAAAAGTCGTTGAATTGGCATCGTATTTAGCAGCGGGCTTATTCAATGAAGGATATTCATCCCTTCTGATGGTCATGAACGAGGCAGGAATTGTAGTAGGCACGCAAAGCTTCAATTATGCCGAACATATGGATAACCAGCGCGTGAGCCGGCAGAATCGACGTAGTTCATTGGAATCGAAGGAAGGTTGGAATGCACAGTTGCAAGCGCTTAACGAAGCCTATGAGGAAGAAGAAGGATTACTATATGGTACTGGAATCGCAGATTAATCGGTAAGTATTTTACAGTATTGTTAACTTACTTGAATTTCTAGTTTCCGAGAATTTATTTATCAAACGCGTTATCTCGAAATGTCTTTTTTGACATTTGCGTGCAGTCTAACTCAAAAAGTATGGAACCGATCATTATGAAAATTGACAGTTAAGATTCTTTATAAAATTACGAATTATATGAACCAACTTGAGAGATGATGTCATGATTTTAAGGGTATTTTTCTTATCATAATTAGAGAAAAGAAATCGTGAAAATCGAAGTAAGTAGTTCCAACGTCTGGAAATCTTTAATTTTCATTATTTCACCTGCATTGAGGTTGATACTCTCAGAAAATAAGTTATTAATGTAAAATCAAAACCTTTTTTTTTTATTTCAGATGAAAATTGGAATGGCTACACTGCACGCTAATGACATCACAGCATAACTTTCTTGTTTTTGGCTGAAATTATTCAAAAAATTCAGAAAAACTGTTCGAAATATGAAGGAAATGATGTCAAAATTTGATTAAATTCTAATTAACTCTTCTCGTAAAAAAAAGTGTCAAACAGCCTCCTAATGTGGTTTCTCCGTCGGCCAGGGTGGCCGAGAGATTCTAGGCGCTACAGTCTGGAACCGCGCGACCGCTACGGGCATGGATGTGTGTGCTGTCCTTAGGTTAGTTAGTTTTAAGTAGATCTAAGTTCTAGGGGATTGATGACCTCAGAAGTTAAGCCCCATAGTGCTCAGAGCCATTTGAGCCATTTTTTGTGGTTTCCCCCCCTTACCGAGTGATATACTCCACGTGAAACTGTGTCTGAAATTTTTTTTAGCTTCAGAACTGACCAGACAACTGACCATACAACTGCATTGCTGCTCTGAATATTATCATTGAAATAATTCTTCATCTCTTTTCAATTATTCGATCTTGATCTGAGTCGTTGAAACAGTGCGCCGTAAAATAAATTTTGTGTTAACGGTGGAATTAACTTTTCTCTTATGACAATGCAGTGTGAATACCGTTGCTAAGACGTAAATTAACATGCGAAATATTTTGCACTAAAAAACCTGCACTGAAAATTCATCAAACAACAACGTAACTACCAACATTATTTGAAATTACGTTCAGTGCACATTTCAATATATTTCATAATAACACTTGTCAGCACCTGTACCGATGTCCATATCATTCCTACTACTTTGGCTACACAAAAATTCTCTTTGTTGCTCTTCATCTATCAGTCTTCTTCTAGGCATAGACTAGTACAAATGTACTTTCCGCATAATAAAAAGATTTTTTGTAGCTATTCAAAACGAAAAAAACTCGGACCTTACTTGAAGTCCTGTGATAACGGCCACAAATGATACAAAATTAGTTCCCTTTACTCTTAGACAAAAGTAAGCGAGAAAATGTCGCTGATAAGTAACGTAAAGTACGGTTTACGTTGCTTTGTTACTATGATGTTTTGTTTTCCACTGATGACAACGTCGACAACCCAGCAGTTGTGGCATTGTAGTTGTTCGTATCCGTGTGTTGCTGCAAATCAGCCATCTGCAACATTTAATCACGAACGTCCCTAGAACGCGCATGAACGTCCCTAGAATGCGACTTCACGAAACACTGATACTTTCGTGTGTCGTTTATATAACAGCGCCTTTTCGAATTTTGTAAGTTTCACTGGCCTCCTTGCATAATCAATATGAAAAATCGGTACTTAAATTTTTACTGCTCACGTATTAATATTAAGGTACAAGAAGAGCAAAGAAGCGTACTAAATAAACTAACACTTCTAACGGAACTCACATTTCGTTGAGTCACTGCATGCAATATGGAGTCATTAAAAAACACCGTCTCTAATCACAGTTACTTTCTAAATTACATTAAGTTTATTTTCAAAAGCTACTTCTAGTTATTTGCTATACTCCTATGTCTCTCCTAGTTGTCATAACAAGGGGCAGTTGTTATTTTGACGGGAATACCACGAGAAATTTAATTTCGTGCAAGCGAGAATTCATGTTTTCCCCCTAGTCATTTAAATTTCGCTTTTTTTCTTTTTCGCTATTTATTTTTCATTGTCATCAGAGTCGAAACAGAAATGTAGACAACGGTATCTGCGTAACATAAGAGAGTCCATTATTAAATGACATCGGACCGATGACGATTTAGAAAATGTGCTTCTGCCGAGGACAGGAAGTGTGTTGTTTCAGTTAATCACTGTCATGACCACCACCACTTTCAGGGTTTAGACGCCTTCGCGGGGTCGACTTTATTAACACCATCTCGTCCTGGGTCTTCCACGACTTATTTTTCCAGGTGGTACTTATTTCATGGTTTGTATGGCAAAACGTCGGTCTGGGATTCTTTCCACAACGCCATTTCATGTAATTAAATACCTATCTGCTATATCGTTTATTGGTTAAACATTTAACTCTTTTCTAATATCTGCTTTTTTTGTTTTAATCAACTTAGCACACCCTTCCATAGCTAGTAGAGGCTCAATTTCAGGTTCATGAACCTCATTTCTCTGTAGTTTTGAGGCGTCCACGTCTCACTACCGTACACGAGTACAGGCAGTCCCACAGTTTTTTAAAATTTTAGTTTCTTCCATTGCCTTACTTTTTGAGGTTCTGTTTACAATCACATACACATATTGGACTTTCGCAAGTTCCAACTTACCTGAATGAGATTTTCACTCTGCAGCGGAGTGTGCGCTGATATGAAACTTCCTGGCAGATTAAAACTGTGTGCCCGACCGAGACTCGAACTCGGGACCTGGTTCGAGTCTCGGTCGGGCACACACTTTTAATCTGCCAGGAAGTTTCATTTTGCAACTTACCTGTTCCGCTTCTAGATAACGTACTTGATTTCCAGGAGAGTTAAAATTCTTTACTTCTTCTATAATCTTGTCATAAATGAGAATTTTTTATCACACATCTTCGACTCCTCTAAATGCTATCACTTCTGATTTATCAGTAAAGATCTTTATATTATATTCTTGGCATAGTAAACCAGTTTGTGGACAACATCTTGCAGTTTATCATTACAAATAATTAACTGGTCATCGGCGAATAGAGAAGTGCTTAATTCTGTTTTGTGTAATATTTTTAAACCAGGGTAAACTCCACAATAAAGGTTGGAGGACATCATAATTCCGTAGCAACCCGTGGCCGTAAACGTCAGGGTTAAGTGGAAGCAGAGGTCGAAGATCGGAAAGGAAACGAGAACGAATGATTTGAAACGTTTTTGGACACGATGAGCACACTTGGCGTACGAAAGGTATACAGCTCTGATGCCACAACAGAGTCCCGAAATTTCCACAACAGATGCCAAGCGTGCCTAACACCGACGGAACACTGAGTGGCGGAAACGTTCCAACACACTGCAAGTTTCTTAGAAGCTGCGAAGACGACTCTTGTGACGAGATCCATGTCAGACTCCAGAGGATCGCGATACGTCAGAGACTGCATGATTCCCAACACAAAAAAAAAACGAAAGCTCGATAAATCCGGTGAGGTTGGGGGCCACGGAAGCGGTCCACCAGTCCCAGTGAACTTCCCGTTCAAATGCGTACAAACAACCAGTCCAAAATGAGCAGGTGCCCCATCGTGTTGGCACCACATCCTGCGCCTAAGTCGCGAAGAACGTGCTCCAGAAAGGTCATAATTCGCGGCAGTCAACTGGGATGGTGAAGGGCTCCGCCCGATTAAGCCGTCGCCGACCAAACTCCACACAGTAACTGCCATGCGGTTCTGCATAGCGTGGGGACTTTTCTGGTGCCCACGAATGTTCACAGTGGTGACTGAATGTGCCATCCTGAGTGATCAACACCACATAAGCTCGGAAAAGCACATCTAGGCCAGTTCGTTGCAGATACAACTGTGCGAAACGCACACGTGCAATATGGTCATTGGGGTGCAAAAGACCATAGGAGATGAAAGGCGTGTACGGACTCTGCGTTCAAAACACAGTGGGCGCAGGTACGAGAAATCCATACGCCCGAGGAAACGGTATGTACGCTTGTGCTTGGATCAGTCTCTAACACGGCCTCGGGTTTCTATACAATTTCTCAAACCTTATTATCCCCCCCCCCCCCCCCCCCCGCCCTGTCCTCTAGACGTCTGTCGCAACATTTCTACATTTCGGGGACAACCTGTAAATTGAAAAGTGAGTGCGACAGATTACACTCTTGTCTGATTTATTTGAATTTTATCACGTGTCGGTTACAAGCAAATATATTGCTATGTGATATTCGCGTGAGAATTTTGTACGATAATTAATTATCAAAATATACTGCTCTCATTGGTTTCGATAACAGATTCACTTACACACCACAAGCATCAGATCTGTTTTAATGACCACACTATATAGCGCTGTTCAGTAATTTACAATGAGCGGTGTACGATAACGCGTTTGTTTTGTAGATACGCATCTACTCAGAGAGACTAAACGGCCAAAACAGTTTGGCGCTGAATATTTATTGCACAGGCTGAAACGAGAGGTGCAATAGCTGCAGCGGTGTGCGCTGAAATATGGATGGACTTGGCGCGCGGGCCGAATGATACCTGCGAGGCAATTCTCGGGGCCGCCACTGCCGCCGGGTGCGATTGGATGACCGGGGAAGGGCGCCTCGGTTTACACTACGGCGGGTACACGCTTTCATAATTATCGGAGTATCGATCGTGTAATCGTCTTTCGGCTCTGGAGCTCGGCGGCATTGTTTGCGGCCGGAAGCCAGCAGGGAGCTCACAGCCGTGTATCTGCCACGTCCGCCGTGTCCATGTGATCCGAATGTCTGGCTGTACGATGGAAAAGTACGGACGCCTTTGCATGTGCCACCTACGGTGACTAAAGAGATAAAAAAAGGAGGGAGAACTAGACGAGGCAATACGTTTTTTAAAGACAAGTATCAGAAGTTCTGAATATAAAGGGTGATCAATCACCAACGCAACCGCTTTCGCGGGCAGCGTCAGTTATTTCTAACACATATCACACAAACAGTTGAAAAGAACAGTAAATTGCTCACATATATTAAGCAAGGAGATGCTAGAACTGCCTCCCTTCGTTGTTCAAGAATTTCTGATGCCTGCTTAGGAACTGCTCATTATTATTTGTAGTTCACCCTGAGAAACGGCAGCAATTTCTTGACGAAGTTCAAAATTCATCAAAGTGTGCGGAACTGTTTCTCTTTTAACGTCCCTCCAGAGATAAAAAACGCACCGAGTTAAATGGGGGGAACGAAGAGCCTATACGTTGGGCGTGATAACTCTATTTAGAAACACGTCACGTATTTTCTCTAATGAGATGTTGGTTATATGTGCCGTCGCAGAGTCCGACTGAAAGGTCGCGAAAGCACGTTCTCTCTCAGTTAACTGTCCAAACAAGGCTGGAAAATGTTTTGCAAATATCTCTCACTGTTAACTGTTTCCTGCGAAGAAATTGGGCCAATTATTCTGCTCACTGCTAATAGCGAACGATACTCCTATGATTAGGCCTTTTAGAACTCCAGTTATTTCGTGATTTCACGTATCCAATTAAGTGGAACCATGATTCGACCGAAAAGGAAGTTGGGTGAGGGTCAATTTATCCGCAGTACACCGTATTAAAAATCCATTCGCAAAACTCCAACCTTTGCAAGGTCTCACGGCCTAAGTTCTAGCACTGCAGTTACTTTCTGGGGCTGTAACTTTATTAATTTTGCAATCATTTGAACAAACCCGTAGGAGATTCCCATTTGCTGAGATAGATATCGAACTGATTTTGTAGGAGACCTTACCAGAGCATGTCCAATGTTATCCGGAGTTTCGTCTGTGAGTAATGTACATGGTTGTCGATGTCTCGTGTCAAGTACAGTTCCCGTTTCGTGAAATTTCTTTATCAATCGATGAATCGTATTGTGATTATGAACTTAAAACGCCAAGAAATTCATCTTGAAATAAACTCCTTACTGCATACTGCACGCATGGATTCTGTATACATGTGTGAATCATACTCTTAGGCAAATAGGATGTTTTTTAAACTGGCTGCCGGCCGTCCGGACAACAAAATCTCCACCAGACTGTTGCGTTAAGGATTGATCACCCTGGAGATTGACCCCACAATCTCTATATCAGTTAATAGTCCTATTCATGCTAATGCTTATTCTACGAGTCACATGCATAATAGTGTTTACCACCCGAAAATACATGATGGGTGAGTTGTCACCATGGATCCTTATACTTCGTTTTGGCTGCGTAGTGGTAGTCAGTTGTGAACTTGACTGGTGCGCACTGCCTCGCAGTCAGCTGACACCAGCAGCCTGAGGTTACGTTGTTTGTTGTTGTATGAGAAACAATGATTACAAAGTTAACTACAGAACGGCGTGTATTTATTTTGCAAGCATGATGGAAACATGATTGTTTGTGAAAAGCCATTAAACCTCCACCTCGTCAAGGTATTCGCTTTTTAAATTTAAGATTTGAAGAGACTGGATTTGTAGCGGAGCTTCCTCGTTCACATAGACCAAAGTCTGTTACTGCAAAAGAGAATCTTAAAGTTGTCGCGCAATGTTTTGTGCATTCAGTCACAAAGAAAAACGTCTAACAAGTATGGAATGGCAAGAACATGCCTACGAAGACTTCATAAAAAGCTAAAATTCAGACCACATTCCCTACATTACTTCAATTCTGCGACTTGAACATGATGCGACATGAGGTCGATCCAAAGTTTTACAATAGCAATCTTCAAGAGCAACTTTCAACTTTAAGGAAATGGTAGAGCGAAGAGAGACAACTGTGTCTATTGGGATTCTACGAACCCCCACCCAGTGTGGTGATGGAGACAGAGTGGAACTCTCCTTGCGTGAGTGTTTGGGCAGGGATCTTCAGCGGTGGTCTAATCGGACCTTTTTCTTTTTACGCCCCCGTACCTTCAGTTCTGTAAAATACCTAGATATTATTCAAAAAATGTTGTTAGAACTGGAAAAAGTCAACTCTTTTTGAACATCTGCGACCGGTCAAGGGGAGCCTGATGTGGCAACAAAATAGAGCGCCCCACATAATCGCGTTACATACTGTCAGAGATTTTCTAAATGAAAACTTCGACGAATGGGTTGGAGTAGTATCGGATGCCTCCACGATCCTGACATATCAAACCAATGAATTTTTCAGTCTGAGATGTGCTAAAAAAATGAGGTTTATCCCGCCAAGACTCGTGAAAGTTGATCATTTTACGGAACGAATCCAATCAGAAATTGGAAACCTACAGTTCCGGAATGGTTGCGACAAAAGTGCTGAAAAGACGCCACGTTTGCTTGCGGACAATAGATACTCCTTTCAGCATATTCTGAAGGTTCACTGGACTCTACATTTATTTCGTTGTTGTAATCCCTTCGTATTTGCATTTGCTTAGTATTATTGTATCAAATGCATTTTTGACAGCTGATTTTGGCGTACCCTGTGCTATTCCTAATTATGCCAGAATACTTCTGGCTTCCTTCTTTAGCGCCAGACTAAGAACGCAAACCGTAATGTTGCAGTACTCTTATCGGATGTGGCTGTTACTACTGGGAGACGTGCTCTGAGGGAGCTGCCGGCGTTCCCAGCAGTTCAGCGGCCGTTCCGCGCGGACACGCACCGCCCCCGCGGCACGCACTGCCCGGCACGCACCGCGCCACGCACGCCGCCGCAGCGTGTCCCGGCGCCCCCATTGTCCGCGGTTCGGCGCCCGCGACACGCCAGCCCGTCCGTGTCCGCGCCGCGGTCCATCCACCTCTCGCTCGCCGCCCAACTAGCACTGAACCTGCTAACATGTATGCTCTGCACACGGCGAGAAACTAAATTACACCGACAGTTTTCAGGTGGTTGTTCTGCGATATTTCACGAGCGCTGTTTACAAAGTTGTTGTTATTGTCGTCTTCAGTATTCAGACTGGTTTGATGCAGCTCTCCATGCTACTCTATCCTGTGCAAGCTTCTTCATCTCCCAGTACCTACTGCAACCTACATCCTTCCGAATCTGTTTAGTGTATTCATCTCTTGGTCCCCCTCTACGTTTTTTACCCTCCACGCTGCCCTCCAATACTAAATTGATGATTCCTTGATGCCTCAGAACATGTCCTACCAACCGATCCCTTCTTCTCGTCAAATTGTGCCACAAACCCCTCCCCAATTCTATTCAGTACCTCCTCATTAGTTATGTGATCTACCCGTCTAATCTTCAGCATTCTTCTGTAGCACCACATTTCGAAAGCTTCTATTCTCTTCTTGTCCAAACTATTTATCGTCCATGTTTCACTTCCACATATGGCTACACTCCATACAAATACTTTCAGAAACGATGTTAACAAATTTCTCTTCTTCAGAAACGCTTTCCTTGCCATTGCCAGTCTACATTTTATATCCTCTCTACTTCGACCATCGTCAGTTATTTTGCTCCCCAAATAGCAAAACTCCTTTACTACTTTAAGTGTCTCATTTCCTAATATAATTCCCTCAACATCACCCGACTTAATTCGACTACATTCCATTACAAAGTAATTGCATTTCATTTGATTTCTTACTCCTACATATCTTTGAATTCGAAATGGCTCTGAGCACTATGCGACTTCTGAGGTCATCAGTCGCCTAGAACTTAGAACTACTTAAACCTAACTAACCTAAGGACATCACACACATCCATGCTCGTGGCAGCATTCGAAATTGCGACCGTAGCAGCAGCGCGGTTCCGGACTGAAGCGCTTAGAACCGCTCGGGCACAGCGGCCGGCAAGCAACGTTATATAATACAGTGTATATCAAAAAGAATCATCCCATTTTCAAAAAATCACAACTATTATCCTATTTAAGGTACGTGCGAGAACAACGTACTGTTGGGAACACCAAACTCTCGAGTTTTACACGGTTCCCGCTAGGTAGCAGCAGTGTGCGGCCACTTCAGTTCTACTAAAAATGGTGTAACTGTTCAGAGTGACTTCTCCTACACCACGGAGCGTTAGACGATGGCATGAACAATTCCGACAGTCAAGTAGTTCGTGTAAAGGCAAATCGCCGGGCCGTCCCCGAGTTTCTGATACAGACGTCGAACGCATCCGCCCCAGTTTCACAAGGGGTCCGCAGAAATCCGTTTGCTGTGCAGCTCGACAGTTCAGAATGCCCCCGATGTCCGTCAGGCGTGTGTTGCGTCGAAGTTTACACACGAAAATACAAAATTCAGCTGCTGCAAGCTCTTCGTGAAGGTGACAAAGATCAACTTGTGGAGTTCTGTAATTTCGTTCTTGGCAAGATTTGAGGATGACAGTTCCCTTCCACGCTTAGTGTTTAGTGACGAGGCAACATTCCATTTAAATGGAAAGGTGAACCTTTATAATGTGAGAATAAATGGTACAGAACAATCACATCAGGTTGTACAACGTGAGAGGGACTCTACAACATTTAATGTGTTTCGTGCAGTTTCACGGGAAAAAGTGTAAGGTAAATTTTTCCTTGCCAAGAACACTGTTATAGTAAGCACACATCTCGACATGCTGGAGAACTTTCTTTTCCCACAGTTGGAGACTGATTTCAATGACTTCATTTACCAACAGGATGGGCTACCGCCACATTGGCATCTGGAAATTTTTAAATCAAAAGATTACTTAACGATGGATCGGTCGCACTGGAACAAATGATTCAGTCCTAAATTACTGGCCTCCAAGCTCACCAAACCTGACTGTATATGAAAAGGTATGAAAAAACTGTTTGAGTTTCCCGTTCACCAAAAAACCAAATTCACTGTATATGTTTATCAGTTTCAGAAATATAGACGTAATTCTTTTTCATACACACTGTACCTTGACTTAGGGACTTCTTGAGGGCATACGCCGCCCATGGGGTGGCCGCAACGGTTGTACTCGCTAGTTCCCGTCACAAAAAAGGTTGTTGTTGTGGTCTTCAGTCCTGAGACTGGTTTGATGCAGCTCTCCATGCTATTCTATCCTGTGCAAGCTTCTTCATCTCCCAGTACTTGCTGCAACCTACGGCCTTCTGAATATGCTTAGTGTATTCATCTCTTAGTCGCCCTCTATGATTTTTACCCTCCACACTGCCATCCAATACTAAATTTGTGATCCCTTGATGCCTCAGAACATGTCCTACCAATCGGTCCCTTCTTCTTGTCAAGTTGTGCCACAAACTCCTCTTCTCCCCAATTCTATTCAATACCTCCTTATTAGGTATGTGATCTACCCATCTAATCTTCAGCATTCTTCTGTAGCACCACATTTCAAAAGCTTCTATTCTCTTCTTCTCTAATCTATTTATCGTCCATGTTTCACTTCCACACATGACTACACTCCACACAAATACTTTCAGAAACAACTTCCTGACACTTAAATCTATACTCGATGTTAACAAATTTTTCTTCTTCAGAAACGCTTTCCTTGCCATTGTCAGTCTACCTTTTATATTCTCTCTACTTCGACCATCATCAGTTATTTTGCTCCCCAAATAGCAAAACTCCTTTACTACTTTAAGTGTCTCATTTCCTAATCTAATTCCCTCAGCATCACCAGAATTAATTCGACTACAATTCCATTATCCTCGTTTTGCTTTTGTTGATGTTCATCTTATATCCTCCTTTCAAGACACTGTCCATTCCGTTCAACTGCTCTTCCAAGTCCTTTGCTGTCTCTGACAGAATTACAATGTCATCGACAAACCTCAAAGTTTTTATTTCTTCTCCATGGATTTTAATACCTACTCCGAATTTTTCTTTTGTTTCCTTTATTGCTTGCTCAATATACAGATTGAATAACATCGGAGACAGGCTACAAACCTGTCTCACTCCCTTCCCAACCGCTGGTTCCCTTTCATGTCCCTCGACTCTTAGAACTGCCATCTGGTTTCTGTACAAATAGTAAATAGCCTTTCGCTCCCTGTATTTTACCCCTGCCACCTTTAGAATTTGAAAGAGAGTATTCCACTCAACATTGTCAAAAGCTTTCTCTAAGTCTACAAATGCAAGAAACGTAGGTTTGCCTTTCCTTATTCTTTCTCCTAAGATAAGTCTTAAGGTCAGGCCGGCCGCGGTGGTCTCGCGGTTCTAGGCGCGCAGTCCGGAACCGTGCGACTGCTACGGTCGCAGGTTCGGATCCTGTCTCGGGCATGGATGTGTGTGATGTCCTTAGGTTTAAGTAGTTCTAAGTTCTAGGGGACTGATGACCACAGCTGTTAAGTCCCATAGTGCTCAGAGCCATTTGAACCATTTGAATCTTAAGGTCAGTATTGCCTTACGTGTTCCAATATTTCCACGGAATCCAAACTGATCTTCCCCACGGTTGGCTTCTACTAGTTTTTCCATTCGTCTGTAAGGAATTCGTGTTAGTATTTTGCAGCTGTGGCTTATTAAACTGATTGTTCGGTAATTTTCACATCTGTCAACACCTGCTTTCTTTGGGATTGCAATTATTATATTCTTCTTGAAGTCTGAGGGTATTTCGCATGTCTCATACATCTTGCTCACCAGATGATAGAGTTTTGTCAGGACTGGCTCTCCCAAGGCCGTCAGTAGTTCTAATGGAATGTTATCTACTTCCGGGGCCTTGTTTCGACTCAGGTCTTTCAGTACTCTGTCAAACTCTTCACGCAGTATTGTATCTCCCATTTCGTCTTCATCTACATTTTCCTCCATTTCCAGAATATTGTCCTCAAGTACGTCGCCCTTGTGTAGACCCTCTATGTACTCCTTCCATCTTTCTGCTTTCCCTTCTTTGCTTAGAACTGGGTTTCCATCTGAGCTCTTGATATTCATACAAGTGGTTCTCTTTTCTCCAAAGGTCTCTTTAATTTTCCTGTAGGCAGTATCTATCTTACCCCTAGTGATGTAAGCCTCTACATCCTTCCATTTGCTTAGCCATTTTGCACTTTCTGTCGATCTCATTTTTGAGGCGTTTGTATTCGTTTTTGTCTGCTTCATTTACTGCATTTTTATATTTTCTCCTTTCATCAATTAAATTCAATATTTCTTTGTTACCCAAGGATTTCTACTTGCCCTCGTCTTTTTACCTACTTGATCCTCTGCTGCCTTCACTACTTCATCCCTTAGAGCTACCCATTCTTCTTCTACTATATTTCTTTCCCCCATTTGTGACAATTGTTCCCTTATGCTCTCCCTGAAACTCTGTACCACCTCTGGTTCTTTCAGTTTATCCAGGTCCTATCTCCTTAAACTCCCACCTTTTTGCAGTTTCTTCAGTTTTAATCTACAGCTCATAACCAATAGATTGTGGTGTGTCCCCATCTGCCCCTGGAAATGTCTTACAATTTAATACCTGGTTCCTAAATCTCTGTCTTACCATTATATAATCTATATGATACCTTCTAGTATTTCCAGGATTCTTCCCTGTGTACAACCTTCTTTTATGATTCTTGAACCAAGTGTTAGCTATGATTAAGTTGTGCTCTGTGCAAAATTCTACCAGACGGCTTCCTCTTTCATTTCTTTCCCCCAATCCATATTCACCTACTATGTTTCCTTCTCTCCCTTTTCCTACTCTCGCATTTCAGTCACCCATGACTATTAAATTTTCGTCTCCCTTTACTACCTGAATAATTTCTTTTATCTCATCATACATTTCATCAGTTTGTTCATCATCTGCAGATCTAGTTGGCATATAAACTTGTACTATTGTAGTAGGTGTGGGCTTCGTGTCTATCTTGGCCACAATAATGCGTTCACTATGCTGTTTGTAGTAGCTTACCCGCACTCCTATTTTCCTAGTCATTATTAAAGCTACTCCTGCATTACCCCTATTTGATTTTCTATTTATAACCCTGTATTCACCTGACCAAAAGTCTTGTTCCTCCTGCCTCCGAACTTCACTAATTCCCACTATATCTAACTTTAACCTATCCATTTCCCTTTTTAAGTTTTCTAACCTACCAGCCCGATTAAGGGATCTGACATTCCACGCTCCGATCCGCAGAACGCCAGTTTTCTTTCTCCTGATGGTGGCAAAATCAAATAAAATTCATCATCATTTTACTTTCAAGGATTGGGCTGTTGTCTTTTCCGAAGTCACAAACAAAATCATTCTCATCTTTTTCGAGCTCTTCCAATATGTCTTTCACCATTAGGCTTGTACTTCAGGATATTCTGAGGAATTCTGTGACCTAGCATTCTCATGAAGTGCTGTCTCCAATATTCAATATATTTTTGAATTTTTTCATTAATGCTGAAAATATTTAATTGTGTTCTAACATCTCCGTTTTTAATTATGTCTTCTTGTCAGCACTTCGGCTTTCTTAGGAACTTCATAGCTGCTGTTTGAATTTTATTTTCCTATATTTTTCGTGGTAACCCAGCTTCCGCTTCCATAGAATAACGCAGAAACCACCATTACTTTGTATAGTTTCGTGATGGTTTCTTTTTGTACTTTAAGGCCCAACGTCCTGCTAATGGTACCACAGACAGCTTGGAATTTGTGTATCTTGTTGTCATTATCAGAGTCAAAATCAGAACTTATAGCACAGCCTAAATGAGAGGTTTGAGGCACTTGATCTGAAACTGAATTATCCAAAAAGTCGCTGTTCTGACTGTGTATTTTCCTCGGAATGCCATTATTCTTGCTTTGTTGTTTGAAATTTTGGAAGTTGTACTTCTAGCAAATTTCGTTCACTTGGTATACTGATCTTTCATCTTCACTCCTTCGAATAATAACAAGGCCATCAGCAAACAAGCGCGCATTCAGGTATTTATCATTCGTTGTTTTAATTCCTTTGTTTACTTTACATTTCCACTTGCGAAGAATGAAGTCAATGCAGATATTTCAAACCGAAGAGTAATAGTTGGAAGTGTGGGTTCAAAAACGGATTCGTTGGACACGCAGAACTAAAGTTCTGGGCCAAATCAACCCAGGGAGATTACCATGGGCAGATGAATTATGCTAATTTCGAAAAATTGTACGAAGAACTCGTACTCCCAAATCTTCCTCCTCGCTCTGTAATAGTCATGGACAATGTACCTTATCACAACAGTCAACTTAACAAACCGCCCACCAAATACGATAGGAAAGTATCTATGACACAGTGGCTGCACAACAGAAAAATTCAATGTGATGAGAGTTTGACAAGGGAGGCTCTGTACTTCCGGATTCGGGAGAATAGGACGGAAGCGAAGTTGTATGCAGTTGACATACTGGCAACAAGAAAGGGCCACAAAGTAATTCGCTTGCCGCCATAGAATTGCGATTAGAATGTCATTGAGCTAAAGTAGGCAAAAATAAAAAGACTCTTTCGGTAGCACAACATTACAGGTGACACGTCATCTAAAAATCTGTTGACTCGAGCAAGCAATTTTCAGGCTGTTACTGAGGATTTTTGAGGCTGTTACTGCGGAAGACCGGAATGGTTACTGCAAAAAGGTACAACAACTTGAGCAGAAGTATTGGAGGCATGACGGTGTGATGGAAGTAGCCACTGACAACCTCATTGTCGACGTAGGCACTTCAGATACCAGCGACGAGTCAGAGAAGACGATTACGTGCGAAAGTGAAACTGTTAGTGCATCGGAATTATCAGAAGCTTCAGCAAAACTGGCCTGTTTCATTCTTGTTTCATTATACATTTGTGTTGAATGTTATTATAGTTTTGCTGAAATGTGTTGCATTCAGGAAATCTAAAAAATCAATAGTAAGCTATCTTCCATTCCTAGTGTCGTAAATTGTTCTTTTACCTACTTCTAGTACCGCATTTATTTTGATACGGTAACTGATAACGAAGGACGTTAATGTGTTTATTTAATATCTCAATACAAACAGTGATCTCAACTTAGATAGCACGAAGTATTTAACTGATGATTAACTCTGTCCTACACATGCCTGCTTTTGTGGGCGTATAAGAAATACGTTTGTGTCGCCTACGCTGCGCGCTTGCAGTACACGGAGGCGGAGCTTGTTCCACGCCCTATTGCTCGCTGCCCGCCCCCACACCCCCCGCTAGGAGATGCCAAGTAATAGTTCGCGCACGGTACGCTTACTTAACGATCATCTGCGATAGCCTATGGTATTTTTACAGTTCTAGAAATTAGTATGCAGTGTTTTCTAGGATTTAGATAGATACAGCGTCGAGCGTGTCATACAAAAACTGACCCGGCTGCCAAAAAATGATATATAATTTTCTAATTCATCACCCACGACTTAGCAAGTAGACAATCCAGTGACTTAGCAAGCAAACAAACCAGTATACCCCAGTTCTATAAATAACTGAACTCCCATATTTAGAACACCTTCCAGCGTCTGATTACAAATGAGTTAATATGTTAAATATTTGCCATTATGCGTGTAGGCGAGGAAAATCACTAAGTGGTGTCATTCTCAAATACTGTGTGAATGAAGTCCGTGTATTTGCAAACCGCCAGTTACTCTGCCTCATGACAAACACACAGTTCGTAACTACAATACTTGTCTTCCTGTATTTAACTTTCAACATAAGGTTATACGTCTTAATACGTTATGACAGCATTTTAAATATTTAAATTAGACCAGTAGCTACGCGAATAAATTATTGTTGCCCCCTAAGCTTGAACTGATTCCGGACGTTTAGTGACAGAGGTTATTCACAGCGTTTGTACGAAAAATGTTGATCGTGTTTCATACACGTCGGCTCAAGCGATCTTACAGCGTCTCTGTAGATGTTGCTATAACGTCATAATGGGTGAAGTGTAATTGCATTTCCGGTGTGGACACTGTACTGCAATGGAAAAGCTATCTGACGAGCGATAGCACTTTCTAACAACGCGACGCGTTTTCATTTTTTCTGATGGCGCTGCTAAACTGGTCAGGTGTAGGTAATCGACAGACAGACAGACGGACGGGTGCGCAAACAGCGAGCGATGCTGACATTTTCCAGTGTTACGCCACACCACTGTGTCACACGCGGCGCTCACATAATGTCGCTCCGCCCGTGTATTTGCTTAATTAATTGGGCTACACGGCGAACACGCTCATTAGCCGTGACACATCCGCCGGAATCGAATGTTTCTGTTCGCTGTGTGAGCACACATCTCTCTCTGACACACACACACACACACACACACACACACACACAAGCGCCCGTTACACAAACCAGAAGTTGCCCAGCAGCGCACAACTTGTAAGCGTGTAGCCTGCAGCCCTGGGACGCGTAACTGTCTGTACTGCAAGTAGGGTCTCACTTGCACAAACAACTATGTCCAATGATTTCTTGATTCAAATGGCTCCGAGCACTATGGGACTTAACATCTGTGGTCATCAGTCCCCTACAACTTAGAACTAAGTAACCTAAGGACATCACACACATCCATGCCCGAGGCAGGATTCGAACCTGCGACCGTAGCGGTCGCGCGGTTCCGGACTGCAGCGCCTAGAACCGCTCGGCCACATCGGCCGGCTATGTCCAATGAGAATGTAGGTTTTCACGGCGACGTTACTGACCAAAGTTCCTCGGACTTCTTAGCGCGTTAGATTCGTTTGGAAACTCGGGCTTTCAGCGACGCTCTCTGTCGTCGATCGCGGTACTAATTGGCTGTTTGTAGGAAATTAACTCCTTTGTCGCCCGGAAACTGCTTTGGCGACATTCACGTGAAGACGACGCAGTTACTTTTCATCTCAACTTCAGCTTGGCCCGTACAAACTTGCTCTCCAGTCACATACCGAGCTACTGGATGTCTACTTTGACTGCGAACTGACCTGGAAACGGCAGTCCTCTGAACCCCGTACAAGATCTTGATCCACTCTGACTTCCATTGTGGCAGCGTCATTTATGGCAAGGCAACGAAATGAACTTTGAGCAAACTCGATATCCTCTCTTATAGGGTGCTTCAGCTTCTTGCAGCCACGAACTCAATGCCCACCAACGCACTGTTAGTGGCAGATGATGTTCGATAATTTTCCCTTTAGTCTGTCTTCTATATCTGGTCCGCCTCACTCAAGGCGGTGGTTCAATTCTGGAGGCTTATGCAGTTACCACACGGACGAAGAACGAACACAACTTTCTTACTAACTCGCAGCTGTGGGAAATGGGACACCATTTATCGCTAGTCCTACAATGCACGGAAATCCCTTGCTTTCGCTCTTCGTCTGGTACTTGCGTCACCGCAACTCCGGTGTCATACTTGCAGTACGATTTGAATTTTTGGAAATTTGTTGTAAGTTCCTATGGGACCAAACTGCTAAGGTCATCGGTATCTAGGCTTACACACTACTTAATCTAACTTAAACTAACTAACGGTAATGAGAACACACGCACACCCATGCCCGAGGAAGGACTCGAACCTCCGACGGGAGGGGCCGTGCAATCCGTAACATGGCGCTATAGACCGCACGCCTACCCCGCGCGGCCAGTACGATTTCAGAAGGGGAACGAATATCAATCACGATCTGAAGCACTTCCTTACCCGAAATTGGCCACATGCTTGCATGGTTCTAAAACTCAACTGGGTGTGGGATACGCGTTTTTACAGCCCCTCTAGTGACACATGCCGAATGATTGCACTGCCGTCTGAACCGACTACCTACAAGGCGGAGCTAGTGTCCATCACGGACGCTGTTTATTATGGCACGCAGAGTCCCAATGAGGCTGGGGACACGGGTGTCACCCAGCCCGCCTATACCGGTGGAAAATAATCGCTTCCGGATGCTGTGATCGGCACACAACAGCGGTGACAGATCTCAACCAAAGTGTAACCGCGTTATTTTTTCACTGCTCGCGTATTTGAAACACGCCAGCATCCAGATTTGACCTACAATTTGTTGCGAATCCCGTCCATCCCTGCAACCAGCCCGTTTCGAAAACTGGGCTGTAGGTTCGTGTATTTAATTAAAAAAAAAAAAAAAAAAAAAAAAAAAAAAAAAAAAAAAAAACACGCACCACGAAGGAATTATCCGAATGGGACGGAAATCGGTAGACGTGATGTACATGTATAGACAAACCAATGATAACAATGTCAGAAAAATTGGATGATACATTCAAGAGAAAGAGCTTCACAAATTGAGCATATGAATAACGTGTTGTTGCAACTGTGGTGGTTGTGTGAGCAGTTATCCAGCTCGGCACTGATTTGAGTGACAGAGTTACTGTTTGTCCTCCTGAGGGATATCGTGACACGCTCTGCTGTAAGGATGCTGTGGAATAAAACTGCAGCCCAGAGCATTACTCCTGGTTATCGGGCCGCACAGCGGGCGACAGTCACGTTTGCATCCCACCACTGTCCGGGGCGTCTCCAGACCTGTCTTCGGTCTTCGGTGATAAGCTTTGAGCTGAGCTCTGATGACCAGCGGAGACGTGTGTAGCAGCCCTTCTCCTCGCTCCGCCGCTACTCGTCCATCACCTCCGCCATCTTCTCTCTCCATCTCATCCACCCCCACCGCCTATCTCCTGCCGTCCTTCCCTCTGTCTGCCCCTCTCTCTGGCCATGTGTACCTGTCCCTCTGTCCACATCTCTACCCACAACCTCCGTGATCATCTCATGCAGCCGCTCTACCTTCTCGTTAATGCAATTATTCCCTCTTTCCCGTCCCCTTATCCATCTCCTCTCCCCTCCACCCTCCTCCCTCTGACGATCTCGTCTTCCTTTCCTTTGTCTACTTCCTCCTCTCCCTCACAATGACGATCTGCTCCTCCCTCACATCTGTGTCCACGTCCTCCTTCCCCTCTCTGTTTACCTCTTCCTCCCTTTTTTTCTCCACTTTATCACCTCCAGCGCAATAGGAGATTACCACCACAGTATTTCTTTCCAGACCGTAATGTGTGAACCACGTTTGGTTGAAATCGGTCCAGTGGTTTAGATAATATGTTTGAATTTGTTGGCTTCAGCCTCGTTAAGTTTTAGGTCTCTCTCTCTCTCTCTGTCCCGATTACTCAATGGATTTGTGCGTCCGCAGTGTCGTCTCGTTGTGCCCGTTTCCTCAATATGTGTCCGCAGTTGGCAAGGCGCTTGAGCAGTGCGTGGCTCGTGTTGGTGCCGTCTCTTGTGTAACATCCTGTTTTCTCCGTACTGCCACCTCGTTATGTTAGTTTCAATTACTTGTGTCACTGGGTTGCTGCTTTACCTGCCCGTAAGAGGCAGCAGCAACGCTGATCGATATAGGCCCCGCCGTATCATCTTTGCTGGACTGGTATTACTTCCCGGTCGCCGTGTGTCGTGTGTCACATCGGACCTGTGAGCGTTTTGAGTTGGTACGCGGCACAAGTTCAGTCGGGGCGCAGCAGCAGTTAAGGTCCGGGCCGCCATGACTCGCCCGATGGTTACCGACACACGTGATTGGAGTGGAGACAACTTTGGCTGGTCGTCGGTCGGTCGTCTTCCCGGACGACGTGTATATGGCCGGCGATCGCTCATGGGTTGGCTGTGTGTGTGTGTGTGTGCCGACTCGTGATTTGTCCCTGTTATTGTACAGTCACTGCCGTTAGCGTTGTCTAGCCCTCCGTGAAAGTGTTCGTGAAACTGTGTCTAGTTTGTGTGATTTTGACTGACAAGTTATTTTAAACGTTGTCGGCGTAGTGGCACTGAGGAGTCGGTCGGTTGGTGTGGATCAGCCAGGAAATCCCCGCGCGGCGCAGTGGGCCGGGACCGCTGGCGGTCTCTACGCGGTGTGAGAGTGTGTGCGAGCAGTTCCGATTGCTACGAGGTTCGTGGCTCACCGACTCAGGACACCAAAGTTGAGTGGTGATTTAATTACCGAAGCCAGTTTGTTCACATTGTGCCGCGAAAGATTGGCCACCATCCGATGCATTTTAACTGTATTTTGGTTATTTGAAGTCCAAGTGCAGCAGCGGAATTGGCTGCCTTGTGGCCGTTAGCGTTCCGGTTACCTACCCTGGCCGCTGACGTAAAATTTAGGCAGTGTCCTTACCTCACCGCGTTGTGGCTGTCCAACACGAATGTGTAGTTTGACAGCTTATGCATACTTGGTTGTGGGCGGCTACGCCTTTTACGTTTTGGCTTTGGAGTTCCTTCTGTAACGGTCGGCTGGAAAGCAAGTCGTCTTGTCGGTGGGTCCGTTGACCGCCTCTTGGTTAGGTTGCCGGCGGATGGGATGTAGTTGGGCCCACTACCTGTCTCCCCTAAGCGAACGTTATTATTTCAAGTGCAGCCCGACCCCCGGAAACTCCTGAGCGCCGCTGGCTGTACAGCCTTATTCGTGTATTTTAATGGCTCATAGACGATGGTTTGAATTTGTATGCTTTTAGTTGGGTTTTAAATAATGGGCCTTCAGCCATTTGAAAATTGAAAGTCCCTTACTTGTCAATCTTGCATTGTTTGTGCCTTCAGCCTCATTAAATTTTTTTTTCATACAGCTTTGGGCCTTCTGCTTTTTGAAAATTCATTGCAGTTGTGTTCTTCAATCATGGGCTTTCAGCCGTCTTAAAATTAAAATTCCTTACTTGTTACGTCTTAGATTGTTTGGGCCTTCAGCCTCAATTAAAAAAATTATTTCAGGATAAAGCCTTGGGCTTTCGGCCTTTTGAAAATTTATTGTAGTTGTGTTTTAATCATGGGCCTTCAGCCGTTTTGAAAATTAAACAGGTTGTGAATTTAAGCCTGAAGATTGTGTGACATATTCAGTCGATAGTTAAAGTCGGAAATTTGCACTGTAATCTTTGGGCAACTAAATAAAGTTGAGTGTAACTGACAGCCGCTCATTTTTGGCCCCTTTACACAATTGCAACTACCTGTTCTGTCCTGTGGATTTAACCGGGGGATTCAGCGCTGTTGTGTTGTGTTATCGATGCCTGGCCTGACCGGCTACGCAGGTTCTTTCTCGGTGGTTCCCGACATTCTGTCGAATCCCGCTCACACTGTCACGGAGTTCGATCTTTAAAGGATCGGGGGTATTTTGATAACAGTCTCGTCGTTCCTTTAGGCAGCTATGTACGTAACAGTGTCCCTGGTGAGACCGCGTCCGCACTGCTCGTGTCCCGCACTCAGGCCGCCTTCCGCGCATTCCGCTGCAATACTCGGCGGCCTGCCCGGCACAGGGAGTCGTGTATGACTGGCGCGGTGAAACACGGCGGCGGTGGAGTGTCGTCGTCCGGCAGAGGGCGGCGCGGTGCGCGAGTCCGCGTGGCGTGCCGCGCCGCGCTCATCCGATTTCCGGCGCAACCCGACACGACGCGGGCGGCCGGAAGCGGCCGTCTGGCCATTGTGCGCGACCGCGGCTTCCCATTGTGCGGGCCGCGCTGCTGACGCTGCGCCGTGGCTGGCTGTCTCTCACACGAGCACGCGGGCCCGCGGTGTGGCCGGGGGCCATCCTACACTCTGCTCTGCCTAGCCGAAAGGGCTTCTTCCACCACACTCCCTTCTCGATAGTCAGTCTGTAAACTCGAGAGCGAGCAGCGCTTTTGGTGGGGCAAGTGGCCTTTCCCGGAAGAACGCTGCCACCGTCCTACAGGGGCACCCAAAATCTGTTGGCCGTTACCTGTCTAGCGATGCAGATCGGCGTGCAGTGATATACGTCGTTTCTGTTCGTGGGATCTTAGTTGCCAGTGCCAGTGAGTTAACTTTGTGTACTTATTGATATACTTCGATATCCGAAAGTGATGGATAATCGCCTACCATTGCAAGAAAACGTGCAGAATACGAAGAAGAGTAGGTATTTGGAAAGTAACGAGCGTCCGATCGTCTCTAATGTTATCACAGCGCGTATTAAAGAGGTGACCCAAAAAGAACTGTTGGCTAATATTGCCAGTCCCAATCAAAGGGCTGCAGTTTATTCAAACGACAGCCTCGCCACAATAGGCCGCATAAGGAAGGAACGCGAAAACAAGGCGCATGGTTTACTGGAATCGCCGCGAAGGAAAACTAATAATTTAGGGAGGAAACCCATCGTTATAGACAGTTGAACAAAATCGGTCATTCGACAAACTATGGAGGACTTTTACATAAACCAAAAAATAGTGCCCACATTACGGAAATTACTTACTGCCGTGAAGCAAAAAAAAAAAAACCTTTTTGCTTGGCAAAAAAGATGTTTTACACAAAGCATTGCGTGAAATGGGATTTACCCTGAAATACTTTTCAGACATGTTCACGAAGACAGTGACAAAAAAAGCAGTGCGAATCGAACTAGTACAACACACAAAATTATAAATTTCTGGTTACTTTTTAAACACTCTTCGTCCTGCAAGAATTGTTAAATTTCAATGCAGCCCTTCAAAGAAAACTTTTACGTTTTAATAGAAACACAAAGTAAGGACAAGCCTTAACTTCTACAGATTGATTGTACCTGGTTCGTCTTACGAATAGAGGAACACGCATTCACATGAATAGGCATTCGGTTCTATGTTTGTAGTAGAATCCTAACTCCCGTTAATATTATTATATGTTAATATTATATACTCTATAATGTTGTGTTTCGAAAAAACTATGGTCTTTTGTTTTCCTTATACTCTTAACGCATTTGCCAAAATATAAACGCATCCGGGACGTTTCTTCACACGGCGTCGCAACAGATTTGAAGCGCGCGCCGGGGCAGGGACTGCACTACGTTGTGAAACAGCCTGTAGAAGCGCCGTGTGACGTAGCAGGGTAGGGACTCGCTGGCTTGCTCGCTCTTCAGTTTAGAGACAGACTACAGTCGCTCTGCTGTGCCGTCAAAACATGTCCAGTTATCGGGCGCTCACAAATTTAACAATAAAAAAATAAACAGATAATAAACCAAACGAAGCATCTTTATTACTCGATATGGCTGCCCGTCCGGGCATTTTGAATATCGCACAGAACTTGCTGTGAGGCAAGTACGCGACACAGGCAGGTGGAGGTTGCTGGCTACTGACAGGCAAGTACCAGGTGGTTGTAATTAAGTCCATCTAGTCACAGAGGTCCAGTGTGGGCTGTAATTATCGTATGCTGCCATATTTGGTAGAGATGCTGATGAGTTAATGCGGAACAAAATTATGCTGGAAAAAAATTAGTTCCAATTTTGGCTACCAGGTGAAAATCTGGCGCTGTGAATGCAAGAAAGGCGTATAGAAATGTTTACATATGTAATGGGTTAGGTATGGGACGTGAGTAGCAAAGGTCAAACAAGTGAGAAACGGATAATGTTGATTTTATTATTATTAACCGTCGCTTACACAATTTGTTCATTATGAGCACCAAAGACGTCCACGAGTTGTTATATCTGTAAAACGACGTCATCAAGAGTTCCGATGGCGTGTGAGCAACGTGTTCTTGTATACTGGGCTCTTCAGCTCAGGTGGAGACCGAACGTGTTGCTAGTAAATGTGTGCTTTTTGATATGCTCAGAGCCAAACGCCACTTGGATTCAGATGAAGTGATCTTGCAAGCCTGAGAAACCTCTGGACGTTGCGTTAGACGGATCTTAAAAAAAAAAAAAAAAAAAAAAAAGTTCAAATGGCTCTGAGCACTATGGGACTTAACATCTGAGGTCATCAGTCCGCTAGAACTTGGAACTACTTAAACATAACTAACCTAAGGACATCACACACATCCATGCCCGAGGCAGGATTCGAACCTGCGACCGTAACGGTCGCGCGGTTCCAGACTGAAGCGCCATGAACCGCTCGGCCACTCCGGCCGGCTTTCAACGGGTCGAGCAACATGAGGCGTTGTCCCATCTTGCATGAAAACAGTGCTTTCTACACAGTTGCGCTGTTCCAAAGCAGGAATAGCTATACAAGGAGGTCTGGATAACGTCCATCCGTCACGGTAAACCTGACAAGCCCTCTGGCTGTCTTCCCTTGGTTGGGGGACGGAGCGAGAATAAGGGTGCTTGTGATCCACACCGCACCCTCACGCACGGCGAGTGCGCTGGCTATTCGTGCCCAACTCGCGGTTCGGCAGTACCCTACATTCGACAGCTCTGTGTATCCACTGCAGCGTGTAGTGTCAAAAGTGGCTCGGCACTGCACAGAACAATGCCCAGCCACAAGTCGTCAACTTCGATCCGTGCCAGAAACAGAATAGCGAATTCAAGACATTGAGGTTGGGGTTGCTGTACCGTACGGGACTGGTACGGGTACCAGTGTAAACTGGACCGCAAAACTGCCCGTACAGTTGACCGTGGTGTAGGCAGCTGTCGTGGTACTGCACGAGCACCAGCAGCACCTGGGACACGTGCTGCAAGCTCAGTTCCAGCAGCCTCCTCCAGGCGCCACGCCAAACGTAAACCACTGATTGACATCGGGCCTCTCCTCAGCCCTTTCTGTCTCGATGCAGCTCTATAACTGCTGCAGTTCACGTGAAACTGTTTCACAAACAGCGCACGCTCCCTCTTCTCGATAGCCACACTGTTGTCAAATGACAGCGTGGCTGTCACAGTGCAGCGCCAGATTTCCACCTTTTTCCAAGCTTTAATCGGTTCCGCGTTAACGCATTAGCACATCTACAATGTTTTGCTCCCATACGACGATTACACCCCGCACTGTACCTCCAAGTTTAGTTGCGCGTCAACCACCTGGCACAACTGCCAGTCCTACCGTTGCAAACTTCTGTGGTGACACCGCCAGACACCACACGTGCTAGGTGGTAGCCTTTAAATCGGCCGCGGTCCGTTAGTATATGGCGGACCCGCGTGTCGCCACTATCAGTGATTGCAGACCGAGCGCCGCCACACGGCAGGTCTAGTCTACAGAGACTCCCTAGCACTCGCCCCAGTTGTACAGCCGACTTTGCTAGCGATGGTTCACTGACTACAGACGCTCTCATTTGCAGAGACGACAGTTTAGCATAGCCTTCAGCTACGTCATTTGCTACGACCTAGCAAGGCGCCATATTCCGTTGCTACGAATGTATTCTGCACAGATAATATTGTGAATCATGTACCGTCAAGAGCGACGTTCATCATTAATGGATTAAAGTTAAGTATCAAACTAATTACGTCCGCTTTCTGAATTCTAATTCCTTGTCATGTTCCAGACCTCACGTCAGTATAGTCCCTCCCTCCTCACGCCAGCCTGCGTGAGCTAATACGCGTATATTTCGGCCCCTAGTAACACGGTGTTGGCTCTTCTGCCAACACGACAACTTCACCTCACGATGTCGAGCAGTTGCCTCGAGCAAGTCCTTTACGAATCATAAAACGTGATATGGAGATAGACAAGTTGGCCATGTACTGATCATATACAGTACCATGTCATCCTACGCGACGACATAAGAGAACAACTAGATGTGCGATCACAGCTAAAGCAGATCTCGGAAAATTAAGTTGTGTTCCGTACCCAGAGAAGAACAGCCGCACGCACCAGGGAAAACGAAGAAAATCCTCACAAATTAATCTATCCACACAACGATGTGTCTTACGAATCGTTAATCCAGATGAGTGGGAAAACCAGATCGTTGTAAAATAGAAGAAGGGGTGGGACAATGGTCCAAGCTTTGCAGGCCCAAGTGGTGGCGACCGGCCGCCGTGGCATCCTTCGCCCTGCGGCGTGCCGGCCGGAGTGGCTCTGCGGTTCTAGGCGCTACAGTCTGCAAGCGAGCCACCGCTACGGTCGCAGGTTCGAATCCTGCCTCGGGCGTGGATCTGTGTGGTGTCCTTAGGTTAGTTAGGTTTCATTAGTTCTAAGTTCTAGGCGACTGATGACCTCAGAAGTTGAGTCGCATAGTGCTCAGAGCCATTTGAACCATTTTGAACCCTGCGGCGTCATGCGGATGCGGCACGGAGGGTGAGCAGACCGCTATACCGGCCGCTTTGCTGACATTCCGGGCCGTGAAGTCGCCACCATTCGGCACGTAGCTCCTCAGATGGCATCACCAGGCTGAGAGGCTGAGTGCACTCCGAACCAGTCCTCCCACAGGGCAGTATTGGGAATCGAACTTAGGTCCTGAACACTGTCGCCATCTGCACTGAACACTCAGCTAGGAGGCGCACGGTTGCCAGTACAACAGAGCTATTGGCCGTACGTGAGGTTACGTATTATGGCAAACAAAATTTTAAGCTCACATCGATACACACGGGCTCCCAAAACGTCATGCAGGAATTTATAAAATCCGAAATCCGTCAAGCAGAGTTACCATACGCATCTTGGATGTATTGGGAAAAAAAAAAAAGAAGAAAAACTACACAGATGTCCACTTACAATGGATAAAATGACATCATGGAATTTTAGATAGCAAAATAGTGGACCACATAGCACCCTCTCTTACATGTAATGCTAAATTATGTGCATGCAGATCGGGGAAACTATGGAGTGGCTTGTGAAGCTGAAAAATGCTGCAAGCCTAAACCCTTAACGGAAAATGTCGACGCCGACGACGATCCGCAAACTTAATAAATAATACTGGCACAGTCATTGCTATTTTTGCAAATGCACGAAGATCCAGATTGCCCGTGTGCTGATTTTCTGGCTTGCGGATTATTCGTGAATAGCAGAGCTGTTTTACAAACAATGTCAATGATGCCTAAAGTATTATTCTATAATGAAACGATTACACTGCACAGCACACTTCTTTGCCCTCTACTAAAATTATGACTAATTTTAGTATGTTGGGTTCAGATTTGATTTTAGTTTTTCTACGTCACCTACAATTTCTCGTGCGTATCAGTGTTTTCTGTTACGGATATAAGCTTTATGTGGTGTGCGTACTTTAAGACCTTCAGTACACACACCATCAGATTATTTGACTTGTCGCTCTAACGAAGAAGGCGAGTGTCAGTAATATGTCTCGTGGTCTTATCGTGGCGTGTTTATCTTCAGCCGTTAGGTTAGACAACAGAAATGCCACTTGCACGCTTAGAGTAGCAGATTGACGGTGACCAACTTTAAACAGAACTTGATTAATTTTCACACACATTTATTAAAATAATAACAAGCATAAAATTACTTAACTTGGTTCTGGATGCTATTTTCAATTGACAATCTGAAGTTCCTTTGGATATTGGTACGTTAATCTTATTCTCACACATATCTCTGATACTTGACAAAAGTGTCTATATATTTATCTTCATGGTTATGTACAGGAATATGGTAATCTTACTAGGCGCAGACTGAAACTTGACTTAGACTCTATAGACTGGTACAGACAAATGTAGAACTCGTACAGACTGGTACAGAAAAATGCAGACTGACTAATCGGAGGTCTGTACACTCGTTATAATACTTCGCGCGTTCATGTATCCTTGCGTGAGTGTCATCTGCGAGGAGAAAAGGTTCTACATTAGCAGCAGTCTCATTGGCTGCGTTACATATTAATACGCGGATCGGCGGAAGCAGAATTTGGTCCATCTCTAAGACAGCGCCATCTCGTAGTGCGGAGACGGACGAGCGCTACGCCTGCGCTGTTGTGCTTAGCGGGGCGCGCTCTAGTGGGAAAGTTGCGTACGCACTGACTACGCGGAATTATGTACACAACACTGTAATTTAAATTAAATAAGTTTCAGTCCTCATGCAATAGGGAAGTTTTCTTCTTTATGTGTATTTTGATCTCTACATTTGTCCATATATCGTTAGCTATCATAAACAGAAATCGGGACTGTACCTTTCGCTGTCACCTACTCGGTTTTCATGCAGTTTTTAAGGAGGAATATTGGTATGCACTGTGCAAAGATTAAAGAGAGAACATTTATTGCCACCCATGGCAGCTTACGCAAGATACAGATTTCATCCACTCGTTACGGGAGATTGAAAAAGATGCATGCAATGTCGTCAAGCCAACGTGTACCCACTTTCTTGGACTGATGACTATAAAGAGTTTCTGAATGTCGTGATTAGATAAGAAGTTTCCAAAGTCGGAAGTTTTATATATCACCAAAGCTACATTTTCTTGATGGCCATCTTCACCTTCTTCCTTAGAATGTCCTCCTAAACTTATCTTTGGGTGAACTATTTGTCTAGCCAAAGATACAAAACTATATTTTTTCATAAATCATAAAACCTCTATATTTGGGAAACGGTATATGGTAGGAAATTTTTATTTTCAAATCCTTCTTTACCATAACTATGACAAGTGAAAATCATAATTTAAGCCAGAGGGCAGACAAAAAGTTAAAATGTATTATAGTACAGTGTTATTTTCGTTTATAATGCAAATTTCTACTTGTGATTACATGGGCAACGAAAACATCCGCAGTTGGTCAATAGCGATGCACATGAACCGGGATTTGAGCAGTTACGTGACACTGACATAGTGAACAAACAACAGAACGAAGACCAGGCATTCTGGAAACCCGTTATACGCACAACGAGGCTCTGAAAAGTGTCAAGCTGTTATGAAAGTTTGCGGAGCAAAATTCATTTGACAGCATAAATGTTTTCTAACTGGTCAAAGAGTCTACATCAGCTGTCTTTTGTTATTTCTAAGATCAAATTTATATACATCTGTGACATTGATTCATTTATATTATGTCAATTACAATCTTTCGACAGTTGGTAATGAAGACAGAATATACAGGTGGTATGAAATTACAAAATAATCAAAGATATCACGTCAAATTAGACAATTTACAATCCAGGACACAGACTCCAAACCAAAATTATTCGGTAAAAACACTTGAAATTTTGTATGTACATCTTATTCCGTAACTTTCGTTGTTCATTAAGTATGTTGTGTTATCATATGGGCGCATATTTGAATATTTTCTAGATGATTTAATAACCCGCCTTTTTGTGTTTTATGGAGAACGGTGATATTTTTTAATGCCATCAGCGGAATGCTTGTATTGTCTCAAATGAGGATTGAATGCTGAGGGATTAACTAACATTAAAATGTATTCTAAATCTCGTTAATTTCTCGCGGTTTGTCCAACATAAATTTCATCACATTCACTACATGTTGTTTTATACACACCTGACGTATTATATGTTTGGCTCTTATCTATATTGTATATAAGACGTGTTCTTAAACTCTTCTCTGTCCTGAAGCCAACTTGTAGAGTCGTTTTTCAAAACAAAAGACTTACTTTGTCGAAAATACGACCGCGGCATCGTAATGATAAGGACTTATCTTTTCTACTTGCTCACTCTTATCTTTTCTACTTGCTCACTCTTTTTTAATGTGATCTAATTTCTATTCTTAGTACGTTCTTTCTATTTCGTACCTAGTTTCGGGTTATAGTCATTGTGAGAGGCTGCCTTCTCCAGTCTATGTAATTCAGCATTAATATTCGCCTCATTTTAAAGGTGTTTGATTAACCTGTCAATCACTGAGTGCAAATAGCCCGTTTATGAGATCATAGATGACAAGAACTGCAGTGAATTATGCAGTCAAATGTACTGGGGTTTCCGGAATATATTGGAAAGGTGAGTATCTCGTCCTATTTCAAACTGTCAGGTCCAAAAACTTAATATACAATTTTTCTTCATGTTCTGTGGGGAAGATGATGTTCTTATGTAACTGATTACATTGTCGGTAACATGTATGAAGTTCGCCCCGAGTGCCATCGAACAAGACTTATGTTATCATCTACATAACGGCGATAATATATGACGCTGTTATTAAATTGGAATTTTCAAAAAAAATTCTTTTTGATATTATCTAAAAACATATTTCCACAGGCAATTCTTTTTGTTGATATATGTGGCCATTGAAGGTAAAACAGTCCTGAGATAGAATTTATTAATGTCACCTTGTTCTTCACTTTCTATTTGGCTCATTTTATTCAATTTGGATTAATGCGTTTTGATAATGGATATAGGTTTAGCTGTCGGGACATAGTGTACATATAACATACATCTAAGTAGAGGAATCTGCTGTTAATTGGGATGGCAATGTTTCTGCTTGGTTTATCAAGTCTACTGAGTTTTTCACTGTAAGCTGCTTCTGAAACGTATAGTGCTGGTATATGATAACACTAAGCTTGTTGCTTAACAAATGTGTTGAACTACTTATACAAACAACAGTCGGTCTGATAGAAAAAATGTTCTTTGTGAGTTTTGGGGTGGGACAGCGGTTTTGGAGACTGAGGGTTCATCACTATATAGAGGTATTTTTCATTGTTAGTAAGGAGCAATTTACACTTACTTAGAGCTTTCTTTACTCGAGTCTGATATTTATAAGTGGGATCTCCATGAATGGATACAATAACACTTGTATCATGATGTACGATGTATGTGAATTCCTATGGGACCAAACTGCTGAGGTCATTGGTCCCTAGACTTACACAGTAACCTAACTTATGCTAAGAGCAACACACACACCCATGCCCGAGGGAGGACTCGAACCTCCGGCGGGAGGGGACGCGCAATCTGTGACATGGTGCCTCTAAACGCGCGGCAAACATTTGTATCACAAAGATGTCTATGATTTTTTGATATATTCCTCTTTTTTCATAAGAACAACTGTATCCCTTTATTCAACTTTAACGCGAGATTATTATGGGTAACTAATTTTCTGTTAACATTATGTTAATTATGCAATTTTCATAACATTTTCTCTGTTCTTTAGGTATATTGTTTTTGCTTCGAGACACAGTAGAGTGTAAGATCACGTCTTATACAAAATTTAGATAATGAGCCGAACGTACAACATGTCAAGTGTGTATGAATGCAACGTGTTTTAATGTGATCAATTTTGTGTTGAGCAAACAGGCAGAAGTTAAAGAGATTTATAAAACATATTAATGTTCGTCAAGCCAATCCCACAGCATTCGATACTCATTTGAGACAGCACAAGCATTCTGCAAATGACATTATCAAATCTCCATAAAGCTGAAAATGGCAGGTTATTAAATATTCTAGATGAAATTGAAATATACACCAATATAACAACATAACTGGATAACATATTTAATAAATGAACAGACTTACGGAATAAAATGTGTATACAAAATTTCGAGTGTTTCACCGATTAATTTTGGTTTGGAGCCTTTGTCTCGCGGATAAAATTGTGTAATTTGACGTGATATGTTTGATTATTTTGCAATTTTATACCTTTTATATAGATACCAATTGTGGGAAGATAGTAATTTACACAAATGAAGCGCTGCTGCTACGGTCGCAGGTTCGACTCCTGCCTCAGGTATGGATGTGTGTGGTGTCCTTAGATTAGTTAGGTTTAAGTAGTTCTAAGTTCTAGGCGACTGATGACCTCAGATGTTAAGTCCTATAGTGCTCAGAACCATTTGAACATAAATGAACCCACATCACAGATGTGTATAAATTTGTATTCAGAAATAACAAAAGACAAGTAATGTAGATTCTTTGACCTGTCAGTTGGATATTTACACTGTGTGACAGTTATGACAAACATGAACAAGAATTGTCACTGCCAAAGATTTCACAGCAGTAACATACATGACAACCTGTATACTAAGTGACAGGGCAGATTTCATATCCTATCGCAGTAACTCACATGTGTGTCACTGCTGGAGAGGAACATACTGCAGGTAGAATTATATTACTGGTACTATATATATATATACTAATGCTACTTTGTAAAAATCGAATGTACATAAAGTTGTTTGTTCCTCTTATTAGATGCCACTGATGAAGTGTTACACACCGAAAACAGGTTTCGGCAAATAAACATGTTTACTGCACCTCATGATTAGAGCTGAAACTGAACGATTGTTTCCCGACACTATTCTAAAAGCTTGTGGGTACGAAATTCAGTGCGTTTGAAGAGTGATGCTGTAAATAACTTGTCAATCTGGGGCGAGTATGGCGCAAGTAATGTAGTGCTTTTTCGAATGTGCCTCGTAGCACCTTTTGTAAATGAAGAAACACCAGTTAGTGGCAGTGGTAGCATCGGTTCCCGTCAGATCACCGTAGTGAAGCGCTGTCGGGCTTGGCCAGCACTCGGTTGGGTGACTGTCCGGGCCTGCTTAGCGCTGTTGGCATGTGGGCTGCACTCATCCCTCGTGAGGCAAATTGACGAGCTGCCTGACTGAAAAGTAGCCACTCCGGTCGCGAAAACTGACGACGGCCGGGACAGCGGTGTGCTGACCACACGCCCCTCCATTTCCGCGTGCAGCGGCGCCTATCGACACGGCGGTCGGTCGCTACCGTTGGACCTCCCGGGGTGTTTATCGCTTATCAGTGCAGTCTAGTGTTCACATTAACCCGGGTAATCGGCAGCTTGTCGGGCTTAGCAGGGTTCGGTGAAAAACATTGGCTTTGACCTCTCTGGCGCTGCACACTTAAGTAATGACTGCACTGCAGTTCTTAGTCTGCCGTGGGACAGATGCAAGCTTTAGACGCAGAGGGAAACCAGAGCACAGGGACAGTCTGAATCGTTACGAGTCCCTTTGTCACGCACCGTGTTGTCAACAGAAATTCCGCTGCCGCACACTAGTGGCCAGCCTTTGGCGGATGGGAACGCCTGTGCGTTTGTTACGGGGCCTGTGTGGATGGAGCCGCGAATATCGGCCGCACAACACCAGCTTCCGTAGCGGCCGGAAGGGTGGGTCGGCTGCGGTACGCCACAGCCCAACAGGGGAAAAAAAAAAAAGCAGACAAAACGGCGGAAAAAGCAAGCGCGCAAAGTAGCTGGCGCAGAGGAGCCGAATGCAGTCCAAGTAGAGCAGCGCTCACATTAAATGGCCTGTAACATTCATAACAGTGAGGACATGTGTTATGTTCTCTTCACCGCGAACTTAATAACAAGGTAGTAAACATTGCGTTTTGTAGTGTTCCGCTTACAGGCTGAGCAAAGAAAAATTGGCTCGGAAACTGTTTGTACGACTGAAGTGTAGCTGACCGTTGTTAATCACCAAGAGAACTCCGGTATTGCACGAAATGCTGGAAACCGTGATTTCGATGCGGCAAGTATTACGTGGTAGACCGTTGTGAGGACATACAACAGAGGTGCGGCGCAACATTCTGCATGGGCCACCAAACTATGGTAGTTGTCACGGTAGATCGGAGAAAGGAAATCCATTAGTTAACTGCAGGAACAGTCCCGGAACCAGTTTCGCTTATAAATGACAATATTGCCCACACAGTACTAGGAACAGAGGTCTGGCTAAATCCGGAAGTGTTTATCAACGAAATTTTAAATATAAATAGTGTTGCATAACGATGTTTTTAAAACTTGGGATACTGTATACGAACGTTTTACAATAACGAATCTACAGCCGGAAATCTATACAGCCATGGGAGGTGTTTGACCTCTTTATCACTTGGGTAGCAACCAGGTAAGCTTCTCAGCAAATATTTAGGCGGAGTTGTTGGACATTGTATGACTGGAAACACGCATCCTACCACATCGAGCGAATGGTCCATGGAGAACCCCTTGCCTATACTTGTGGAGACGCCGACATTCCCTCGCAATTCCGCCTTAGTTCGTGGCGTCGTCAGCACGACGGTGCTCTGGCGCACTTAGCTCCTCGGGTCAGGGCATATCTTGAGGTAGAGAGGAACTGGAAAGGACGGCCGGTCCCTCGGCTTGTGCTGCGCTGCCCTGGCCTCCACCCCACCTTACTTTTCTCTCTGTGGTCATGTAACGTCCCTTCTGTAGCTATCAGCGGTAGGAACAGCACCTCGGCTTACTGACCGCCTCTCTACAACGTTTGACCATCAGCGGAGAGGGCGGAATCTTACAGAGAACCAGAGAAAGCATGGTTCGCCATCGCACATTATTTAACGAATTTGGTGGTCGTCACATTGAACGTGTACTCTTATAAAGTATTGAAGCCACAGATTAAGTTTACAATATTTGACACTACTCTATTGCTTTCCACGCTACACACTACTCAACTGTTTTCCACGCTACAGTATTCTGATGTTTCATTTCGCACTTAGCTCCTCGGGTCAGGGCATATCTTGAGGTAGAGAGGAACCCCATGAACCATGGACCTTGCCGTTGGTGGGGAGGCTTGCGTGCCTCAGCGATACAGATAGCCGTACTGTAGGTACAACCACAACGGAGGGGTATCTGTTGAGAGGCCAGACAAACATGTGGTTCCTGAAGAGGGGCAGCAGCCTTTTCAGTAGTTGCAAGGGCAACAGTCTGGATGATTGACTGATCTGGCCTTGTAACATTAACCAAAACGGCCTTGCTGTGCTGGTACTGCGAACGGCTGAAAGCAAGGGGAAACTACGGCCGTAATTTTTCCCGAGGGCATGCAGCTTTACTGTATGATTAAATGATGATGGCGTCCTCTTGGGTAAAATATTCCGGAGGTAAAATAGTCCCCCATTCGGATCTCCGGGCGGGGACTACTCAAGAGGACGTCGTTATCAGGAGTCTTAAAATTTGTTAACATCGAGTATAGATTTAAGTGTCAGGAATTCGTTTCTGAAAGTATTTGTATGGAGTGTAGCCATGTATGGAAGTGAAACATGGACGGTAAATAGTTTGGACAAGAAGAGAATAGAAGCTTTTGAAATGTGGTGCTACAGAAGAATGCTGAAGATTAGATGGGTATATCACATAACTAATGAGGAAGTATTGAATAGGATTGGGGAGAAGAGAAGTTTGTGGCACAACTTGACCAGAAGAAGGGATCGGTTGGTAGGACATGTTCTGAGGCATCAAGGGATCACCAATTTAGTATTGGAGGACAGCGTGGAGGGTAAAAATCATAGGGGGACACCAAGAGATGAATACACTAAGCAGATTCAGAAGGATGTAGGTTGCAGTAGGTACTGGGAGATGAAGAAGCTTGCACAGGATAGAGTAGCATGGAGAGCTGCATCAAACCAGTCTCAGGACTGAAGACCACAACAACAACAACATTTCGCCTGCGGAATATGTAGCAAGTGCAAAATCCTACAGAAAGTTTCTCACAGTTTAGCTACAGGTCCCTCTTGCAATGTGTTTCGAATTTCATCCTATAAAATCTCCCAATTTTTTATCCTGTAACGTCCTGCACATCGCATAGTGGTTCAGCGACGTCAGCGATGCCAATTTCCAGCATTTCTGTGGTGTTCGTCAACAAGGCGTCATCCCACCTCAGCCTCAATGCAAATATTTTTCGGGTAGGTGTATTCTGCCCACCCTGTATCATGGCGGTACGTCTGAGCTGCATCCGCGTTGGTCCTACATTCCATTGCCAGCTGATTTAACAATAATCAGTCTAAATCGCAAAATCTTTCCTTTCGCTGCTCACTGGCATGGCCGGCGATGATGAAACTAGCCCACACGAACACGGCAAGTGCCATAACTAACTTCTCCAGAAACTTTGAGTGAAAATAAGCTAAGACATATCTCAGCCTATCTGCAGCCACTCGACCGTTTCACAGAAAACGAAGCTCAAGGTTTTCGACGTAACTGAAATGGCTTTTATCGCGCAGTAAGTTCAACTGAAGCGCTGGCCCTAGAGTTGTAAAACTACCGTACACCATCGTAATTTAGTGTAGTGTACGGTAACTTCTCAAGCAGCCTTGGTCAGTTAGGATTGTAACCGCGTTATCAGTTCATTAGGCGTGTTGCATACCAATTAGACGCTACCTCATAACGATCCCTTTGTGTACGCGATTAGTGTCTCACTAGATTACCCTACACACCAAAAGAACCGATCTGTCTAGAGTGAGGATATACCTTCCTGCTAGTTAGTTAAAAAAATTGTAGCAAAATCGAAACTATCACTGTTTAATTCTGGTTTTATTCGAAAATTGTCGATTTGTAACGAGAAACAGAATGATGCTGTAGTAAAAGCAAACAAAAATAACAATCATAGAGAGCTCGAAAGCGCATTTTCCTAAAAAAGGCAAATGCTGCAAAATAACCATATCAAAAATAGCTTCAGTACTTCGTCAAGCTTATAAAAAACATGTTTCCGTTATTCATAAACAACATTCGCACTTACCAGTAATAAATGGAAAGCCCTGCCTTTGATCGTGACGAAGAACGTTCTACTGAGTACAAAATAATAATAATTATATAGATGTTTGTGCACGTAATCAGTACTTGCATCAAAAATAATTGCCTTGGTTACGTAAAAGCGCAGTCGTTTCGCGGTCAACTAATATTCACTACCTATAAAATGCAATTGATATTTTGAAAGTATATGAAATACACACTGGACTAACAATGAACGATGTACGCTTCTAATTATGTCGACAAAGAAGACATACAATATGTAAAGAGAACTCCTCGACTCCCAGTCCGTCTCTGACACATTCATTTATGTTTCCTTTGCTGCCAACACTACCGATAATCGTACTATTTACTACGTCATTTATGTACGCAACAAAAACTACGGTAGGTTATTTTTAGCGCAGTTCTACATGGCTCGCTGGGTAGCGTTGCGGCTTCATATTTTTTCGCCGCCTGTTCGAAACCCGAGTATCGTTTTCGTTTTAATTTTTTCTTCGACATTTATCTACAACACGAATGTTAGTAGGTATGAGGGCGTTATATTGATTATAAAATTACCCTGGGTTTCACACTGCCTTGTATTATTATATATGCATGTATGGTCAACTTCTGCCTGTTCGCTTTGAGAACTAATTCGGGAGTGTGTTTCCGTTACTGATTCCCTCAAAGACCACAAAGCCAGATAGGCAGATCAGAATCGACTGATTACAAGACCCTCCATGCAGGGTGCAGAAACGAACGGGTATGCTTGCTGGCTGACCGAAAACCACTTCTCGCGATCAAGTAAGCAACACAAGACAACACACAAGAATTTGACTGAAAACACTTTCAAATTTTTCTAATTTATTTGTTATACACATTCGTGTATTAATTATTTACGGACTTGGGTAGATAGATGGAAAAGAAACCGAAAGCAATAATCCGATTTCGAACGCGTGGCTCAAAAGTGCGAAGCCACTAACGCTAGCCGCCGCGCCACCGCTTTGGTTGAGCTCGTTACGTCTGAACGGACCACAGAGTATCTCAAAAACTTGGTCGTTCCTCAGAAACGGTCGAGTACCTACGGACAAGCCGAGACAGTGTCCGCTTATTTTTATCCCTCCTTCAATGAGCGAAGTCTCTGGGAAATGCGGTTACGGCACTTGCCGTGTTGCAGCGATCATCGTCACTGATTCCTGAGTCGCGATTGGCTGCTTCAAGCAGTGCCGTGTTTCGACTGTTCCTCGTTCCGCTGTTCCTCAGGCAGCGTACATTTTCCTGTACATCTCCATCTGCAAACTAATGTGAAGTGCATGGTAGAGGATGCTTTTTGTCACACGCTACAATTCCGAGCCCTCCAGCGGCAGAGGGCTGCAAATACGTAGACACGGAAAATAAAAATGTACAGTGTTAATAATGTTTGTTTTACTTAAAAAGCTTCCACAGTTTTCACATAAAAATTCGGCGGCATTACTTTTTAATGCGTCCTCGCATATTCAAAGGGTGCATGCACACCTTCTCGTCGTCAATAACCACATTTTTTGCGTGAACTCTGCATCGTCGGACGATACAAAGTACATAGTTTTTTTGGTGTCGTCCGAAGAGCACGGCGACAAAGTAAGATTGGTATCTCGCAACGCAATCACAAGGAAGCCGCATCGACGAATGAGCGACCCCGGCGTAGCCACGTCTACAAACGTTTCGCTACGCCGTCATCACCCATCTTCTACTTACGGTCGAGCACAGGACCGCTCAAGCCCCGATCCGCGATCATCAATTATCAGGGGAGCTGCATCTTCTAGTTGTCCAGCTATGTGGTTAATATATTAGGGAGAACTCAACGTGAAAGTTCTTGTCCAATATACTCGTGAGTGAGAGACTTGTAAATTATCTACATCAATTGATACGTTAATGCTCAGACACAGTAGTAAATGCTCACGAATGCTTGTGGAAATGGTTTGTACAAAATTAGTACTCCTCCTATGTTGTAATAAAGTGAACTAATATTTTATACCCAGAACGAAATTTTCACTCTGGAGCGGAGTGTGCGCTGATATGAAACTGTGTGCCACACCGACGCTCGAACTCGGGGCCTCTGCCTTTCGTGGGCAAGTCTTCTACCACCTGAGCAACCCAAGCATGACTCACGACTCGTCCTCAGAGCTCTACTTCCGCCACTACCTCGTCTCCTACCTTCCAAACTTTATAGAAGCTCCCATGCGAAGCTTGCGAGAGTAGCACTTCTGGAAGAAAGAATATTGCGGAGACATGGCTTACACACAGTCTGGCGGATGTTTGCGGAGTGAAATTTTCACTCTACAGCGGAGTGTCCGCTGATATGAAACTTCCTGACAGACTAAAACTGTGTGTCGGACCGAAACTCGAACTCGAGACCTTTGCCTTTCGTGGGCAAGTGTTCTACCATCTGAGCTACACAAGCACAACTCAATTATAATCTGCCAGGAAGTTTCATAGCAGCGCACACTCCGCTGCAAAGTGAAAATTTCACTCCGCAAACATCCCCCAGGCTGTTGCTAAGCCACGTATGCGCAATATTCTTTCCTCCAGAAAGTCTTGCAAGGTTCGCAGAAGAGCTTCTGTGAAGTCTGGAAGGTAAGAGACGAGGTACTGGCAGAACTAAAGCTGTGAGGACGGGTCGTGAGTCGTGCTTGCGTAGCTCAGATGGTGGAGCACTTGCCTGCGAAAGGCGAAGGTCCCGTGTTCGAGCCTCGGTCCGACACATAGTTTTAATCTGCAGTAAAGTTTCAATATTTTATATGTTGTAGTATCCATTCGGTCTCCTCCCAGAGCAAACAAAACAACCAACCGTTTAACTGCGAGTGATTTCGACCAGCACAACAGTTTCTGCTTCAGTCACTGCAAGTAACACAGTCGACTACCGACATGAACAGCCGCATTCCTGGCGCGAGAGCCACGTACTGTACGACCAGCGAGCAGTGACAAGGCTGCAGCAGGAAGCGTACCTTGCTTGTAAGGGCACAGATGTCGATCGTGTACGTAAGACATTCAATCTGCCCGTTGCTCACTTTCCTTCGGTGGAGAACGGAGCAAACCTGCAGTGTACCACCCGTGATCGCGTGGGAAAGTGAAATAGTTCCGTGATACAATTAATACTGGCGAAGTATTGACAGTCCGGCTCAGTCAGCGCGCCAAGCGGTTAGTGGGTGTGCGCGCTGTGCGAGATCGCGTATATAACTGCATAATCTGAAGGACGTGTTTATATCCGTAACTAATGAAAGCACACGTAATTAATAGGCGACCGTAGAGTACCCAACAGCAATGGTAAACTCAAATGGGACTGTGTTAAGTGTGTGAGTGTAACTCAGGAACGAGTGTGATTACGCCGAGAAAGGGAATACTGGTTGCGCTTAAAGAAGAACTAACTGCAATGTTAATAAGCTGTGACTCAAACAGAAAGAACGGGTTTCCGCTCTTTATTACAGACAAACTACGAAAGATAGAAACATATTACGAACGTCACTCGATAGAGGGAGGGTCAAAGTTTTATGTTCGCACGGACACTATAGCGTACACTCAACATGAGCATCCTGTGTTGCTTGAGAAACATCGACATATTAGCCCATTTCATCAGCCACACGCATCAACCAGTTCCTGTTTATTAAATCGACAGCTTCAACAGTTTGACTTCTCAGCTCTTTAAGTTTAGTTGATGAACAAGATCTTGTTGTGTACATCTCCCAATCCAACGTTGTAGGGTGGCCGTGTTACTTTAACGCCGCGCCTCAACGTGAAAGACATGCGGGGCACCGTTATGCATGACAATGAAATCATTGGAGCCTTCGTGAAGTTGAGGAAACAACCAATTCTGCAGTATGTCCACCAGGTATGACATTCCTCTCACAGTTTTCTCCGCAAAAAAGAAAGGCCCATAAGCGCTGTGAACAGAACCGGCACAAACATTTTGTTTCGGTGAGTCTCTTCCACGACGACGCCAGGATTTTGTAACCTCCAAATACTTAAATTATGGCGGTCTACTTTAGCCGATAGATGAAACGTCAGTTCATCCGAAAACATGAGTCGATCGGAGAATGTGTCTTCTGCCGTATCCTGGAGAAATGAAATGCTAAATTCGTACTTTCTGTTATGGTCCGGGGGACGCAATTGCTGTAGTAACTCAACTGTAAGGCTTCATTTGCAAGCGCCGTTCCAGAACACGCCACACCTTTGTTTTGACTTCGTAGGGCTCCGTGTGAACGCGTCACGAATACACTCGGCATTTTCATCTGCTTGTGCAGAGGCGCTTCTTGCCGAATCGACGGCGGAATGCACGCTGCACTTGAACAATGAAGTGGTGTAGTCGCCGTGTTGCTGCAAACGGACACCAGTACAGTTGTGTACAAATTTTGAACCTTCCTCTGTCCAGTGACGTCTGCAATGTATTTCTAAGTTTTACAGTTTTAAACAGTTGAAATCGTTTCACACTGTACAAACGGTGTATTTAATGAGAAAACACTTTCGCCGTTATTTCAGTATTTTGGTCAGAACTGATGCAAAGAAATAGAGAGATTCGGTAGGAGACGTGTCAGTGTGCGTTCGGTTAGGAATGTTAGTGGACTGGCACTTGTACCCGGTTGATAGTTATAACTGCAATTACTCACAGAGGTGCAGTGTGGGCTCGTGGTAGACGTCCCAATGCATTAATGCGGAATCGATTTGCACTGGGAAACAAATTAGTTGTAGTTGTGGACACCAGGTGAAAAGCTGGCCCTGTATACTGTCTGTACGCCAGTATCACATCGACGCTGTCATCTGGCTAGCCATAACGCGAGTGAACAGTACGGCTATCAAGACAAGATACCGTGCGCTGTTGGTGAAACTGTTTTGTATGAACGACAGCTATTACAGTGCTGCATCGAGAGACTATCACCGACTGAAAGCTCTGGGGAGAGGCTCGATGTCATTAATTGGTTTAAAGATGATGATGATGAAATTCTAAAAAGCGAGTTAGCTTGACACAGTAGCTGGAAGGTGTCCTATCCCGCTGCAACTTACTGAGTCGCTGTTGCTCTAACGGATCTTGCAGCACTTGTCTCGGGCAATGCTAGTGTTTGTGCAGTGCTACGATAATTGTCCATCCCATGCTCAAAAGTACGGGGAAGTTTCGCGGTCTATTCTGTACTGGTACTCGTACAAGATCCAGACGAAGCAGAAACTGAAAAGTCATCATCGGCAGCAACGATCTGAATTTGCGAATTTGCTCTCCGGTTTGTGACATGTGGCCGGGCATATATAAGGCTCACCGACCATTTGACCATCTTCTTCTGTGCGGATGCACAAACAGTCCACGAATTCTTACGGGATCGGCAGTAAAGCCGCGAGTAATGAGTATAATGGGCAGGGGCACTATTAATATAGTGCGGGACAATAACGTTGGGAATGTGGGTCTCACGGGAGGCGTGCCAGAGGTAAGTCCCTGCAGTCGCACTATTCCTCTGTGTCTTCGGTGGCTCAGATGGATAGAGCGTCTGCCATGTAAGCAGGAGATCCCCGGTTCGAGTCCCGGTCGGGGCACACATATTCAACTGTCCCCGTTGACTTATATCAACGCCTGTATGCAACTAGGGGTATTCATTTCATTGTAATTTTTTTAGATTATGTCCGTTAAATCTTCGATGGGATTCACGTCGGGCGATCTGGGTGGCCAAATGATGCGCTGAAATTGTCCACAATGTTCAAACCAATCGTAAACAATTGTAGCCACTACCAGCTTGCACCGTGCCTTGTTCACAAATTGGGTCCAAGGGTTCGCGGAGTCTGCGCCACCGTCGAACCGTACCATACACTCTTACCAACTGAAATCAACACTTACCTGACTAGGCCACGGATTTCCAGTCGTCTAGGGTCTAACCTATATGGTCACGGGTCCACGAGATGCGCCGCAGGCGTGCCGTGTTCTGCCACAGCCCATTAACGCCAAATTTCTGCGCACTTTCTTAAAGGATACGTCCGTCGTACGTGTCACATTCGATTTCTGCAGTTGTTTCACGCAGTGTCGCTTGTCTGATAGCACTGACAGCTCTACGCAAACGCCGCTGCTCTCGGTCGTTAACTGAAGGCCGCCGGACACGACTTCGTCCGTGGTAATGAATGGAATTTGGTATTCTCGGCACACTCTTGATACCTCAGCATATAAGCAAACGCTACGTTCGGAGTAAGTCTGCTGCCCTGTGCTATCATTATTGTCAGGGCCGAATTGTGAATTAAAAGCTTGGAATTCCTCTATACACTGATTTCCGACTATTTTCTGTACGTGTCGTATAAGGGGCATTCAAATGAAATCCAGTCACTAGTGTAAAGTAACGGTAACAATTTTATTAAATAAAAAATGTAGTTATATACAGTGCACATACTCGAAAATAGTCGACAAAAATGTTGGCACATTTATCGATTGCGACACTAGCCGGTCGATTCCATGCTTGAAGAAGCCAGTAGGCTGCTGTCGGATCCAGGGCTGGACCCAGTCACACACTTCGTCGTGCGTTGCCAATCGATGTCCGCGAATAGCTTGTTTTAGAGGTCCAAACACATGACAGTCACACGGTGAAAGGTCGTCTTCACCGCACTGGCCGTGAGTGACCGGGCATTATCATGCAGGAGGATAACGCCATTGGGCATCATGGCTCGGCGTTTCGACTCGATGGCTCGTCTTGAGGTTCCGTAAAATGGCTTGATAACGGTAGGCATTCATGTTGCTTCCCCGGTGCAGGAACTCTACAAGCACTGGGCCCTTGTGGTCAAAGAAGAAGGACATCATGACCTTACCAGAAGTGGTGTGCACGGCCTTCGATTTCTTTGGAGGTGGTGAAGTCGCACGTTTCCACTGCTTGCTCTGACGCTTGCTTTCCGGTTCAAAATGGTGACACCATGTTTCGTCACCTGTGACAAGACGCGACAGAAAGCCATATTCCTCGTCATGATAACGTTGCAGATGACTCCAAGAGCCGGCCAAGGTGGCCGATCGGTTCTAGGCGCTACAGTCTGGAACCGCGCGACCGCTACGGTGCCAGGTTCGAATCCTGCCTCGGGTATGGTTTAAGTAGTTCTAAGTCGTAGGGAACTGATGACCTCCGAAGTTAAGTCCCATAGTGCTCAGAGCCATTTGAACCATTTTTTACCCAAAGGCAGCGCCATAGGAGTATTGCGCTGTTCGGCGGTCAGTTGGTGGGGAACTCACTGTGCACAGATTTTTCGAAAGTTCAAGTGTTGATGCAATATGGTGTGGGCTGTGGCCACGCCAATACCCAGTAACCTATGGATCTCCTCCACGGTGATTCTGTGGCTGTCCAAGACTAAAGCATTCACTTCCGCTACCATTTCCGGTGTGGTGCCACGAAGAGCCTGTCCAGTGACTCGCGCCCCTCAGCGAATCGTTTGTGCCATTCCACAACACTTGAACGACTCAGACTGTACTAACTGTACACAGTCAACATCCGTGGATACATTTCACGGCCTCCCAACTCTCTGCGCCGCCAAAAATCGAATCCCTCCTCGTTGTTCCTGCTTACTCGCCTGCATGTTCGGTAGTGGACGATAACTTGTGTGACCACCTTCTCTTCGGCGGGAAACCATACAGGCGCTATGCAAAATCAAACGGTGCGCACGCGTCAGTCTCTCTACCGATAGATGGCGCCACCACACCCGCAGTTACGTCGTGCCACCTTACGTATAAGGCAAAGGTAGACGCACTGACAAGGTTTCGTCAGAATGAACCTCAGTTTTCGTGCAGGCGGCTTATGTGGCTACAGAATAATCGTACAGATATACACGTTGCGCGGCGATAATCTCGAGCGTTTAATTTGTTCCTGGCTGCCTCGCTACACTACTGTGCTCCGCCTTGCCTCCTCCGCGCCTTCACTCCGGTCGTCTTAATTTCGGAAGCCGCCCGTGCGGCGCAGACGCCCTTTGTTGCGGATCGGCGCCCAGCGAGGGCGGACAAATGAGAATCCGGCCGGCCGGCTTTCTGTTTAGCGGCGCGCCTCCCCTGCCAGTACGACCGTCCGCTTCTCGCGGTCGCTACCCGGCTGCCTCGTCTTGCGCCAGGCCGTAATTAAATATTCGGCCCGCTCCGCCCGTGCTCTTCGTTTTTGCGGCGTAAACAGTTTCGATGGTGTTTATGGCCCTGGAAATAAACAGGCGTCCGCTTGATGGACTGTTGTCCCGAGAAGCGGCTGAAACTTCATAAAACTGGTGATTATGTTTACAGAGAAGAATCGAGCCAGTACTACGCGAGGATAACTCCACGCATTTACACATACACACTACTCTGCAAAACTTGAGGACCACATCGGTAAAGCAACATAACATACTAGCTTAGCAATCGCTGTTTCGCTCGCGCACACTGTAAGGCCTGCACTGGTTTTTGTGTTTTGTTTTCTCTAATCGAATTGTTATGTCTTTCACATACATTTAACACCTTCTATACTTTTCGTGTTTATTAAGATCAGAGGCGTATGAAATTTTTAGAACGCGCTTCTGACCGAGAAGCCGTGCTGGTAGCTGGACAAGACCATTTTGTTAATCCTCTCTTTTGAGCTCTTGTGGTGATATTTCCACAGAAACTTTCATCTCTGCGAGTCACAAATACCCATTTTCACAGATTCAGATTCAAAAATTTTTTAATGTCACGAAATATTATCATAAAAATTTTCGTCCCCTCTTGCACTTCCTTAGAGAACGAATTTTCAAAATCACTGAAACGCCTTTTTGTTATTTTTAACCGAGCAATCGAAGATCGGTTTCCACAGATGGACCTTTTGAAATGTTTTAGTAGTTCTTTAATAATGATTTATTTACAAAAATCTTTCACCCACTACTTTAACCCTCAGTGGTTGAATTTCCAAATATGCTGAACGCTTTTTTTTTCTTTTTTTTTTGTAATTTCTGAGAAATCAAATATCAGTTTTCGTAGCTGAAGCTTCAAAAATTGCCTTAACAGCGATGATTCCAGGCATCCCATGTTTGGAAGCCAAGCATAGGTTATCCAAGGATGAAGTCTAGGAAGAGCTTCTACTGCAAGTAATAACCGAAACCTAATGGAAGAACCCGCACTGATTTCCAGCTATCCTACCACTTGAATAGACTGGGAACTGCAGTGACGCGGTGCAAAGAAATCTTGAAGCGGTGGGGCTAAACTAGTGGAGACGCAACCTGCGAATGTGGAGAACTTGAACATCCTGAAGATCTCTTGGTCTCTCTGCAATTGCCCCAAGCCTTCATTCTGGACAACCTGGTTCCAGCAAATGAAGACTGCCGAATTTTGGGGCTTCTAATCAATTTGACATCTACAAAGCGTTGTGTATATATTGTAGATATATTTTCATATTGGTAAGAAACTTTAGTGTACTGTACAGGATACGAAAGTAATAACTATTCAGTGGAAATGATGTAAAATGGTCGGGCGGTGTGGCCGTGCGGTTCTAGGCGCTTCAGTGTGGAACCGCGTGACCGCTACGGTCGCAGGTTCGAATCCTGCCTCGGGCATGGATGTGTGTGATGTCCTTAGGTTAGTTAGGTTTAAGTAGTTCTAAGTTCTAGGGGACTGATGACCACAGATGTCAAAGTCCCATAGTGCTCAGAGCCATTTGAACCATTTTGATGTAAAATGCTGGAACATGTTGCCAGTCATCTTCCAGTCCTGCAGACAAAGCCAGGCGTTACACGGCGTGAAGTGAAGACATAGTTGAAGAAACGGGGAAAGACAGTGTGTGTGTGTGTGTATGTGTGTGTGTGTGTGTGTGTGTGTGCGTGTGTGTCAGAGAGCAATTACTGAGCACTGTGATGACGTTCTCAGTTACAACACGGTCCGGAGTCAACATCTGGATGGTTTCACGCGCGGCAGAATCACTGGGAAACTGGAGGAAGGACGAAGTGTAACCCAGGGGTTTGTTGGTTCTGTATCGCTTCACGCCCATAGGGAGCGTTCCGAGCCACAGTCACTGCTGCCCGAAGGAGAGGAGGTTATCGACCACGACCTACTACAGCATCAGATCTATGCGCGAAGCAGAAACCTACTGTCACCGGCATACCTTAGCAAAAGATCTGGCAGAGAGCCGGAAAAAATCGTGCTCCCATGTAAAACCGCTAACTGAGTCTAAGGCTTCCATTCAATGCCTTGTTGAACAGTCCGGTGTGCAGCTGAAGACAGCAAAACAAAAACCGAAGTTTTAAACTTCACGTTCATGAAATCATTCGCGCGGGAGAATAATAGAAGCATACCGTCGCTTGCACGGTCGCACTTACGGACGACACAGTAATAAGCGTCTCTGTCATACAGAAACAACTAAAAGAGTTGAAAACAAATTAGCCTCCAAGTCCGGTTTTACAAAAAGTGCTCTACGCCACTGCTCCTTACCTAGCTTGCATTTATCGTCAATCTCTCGCCCAGCGAGAAGTTCCAAACGACAGGAAAAAAACGCAGGTGATTCCTGTCTGTAAGAAGGGCAAAAGAATGGATTCGCAAAAAATACACGACAATATTCCTAACATCGGTTTGCTGCAGAACATATTCTCAGTTCGATTTCAATAAATTAGACGCTTACGTCCACGAAATAGCATTGTTTTAGAAAGCATCTCTCGTGCGAAACTCGGCTTGCCCTTTTTTCCATGATATACTGCGAAATACGTATGGATGAAGGACAACACACAAGAGGCCATATTCCTATAGTTCCAGAAAGCCTTTGGCACGATGCCCCATTGGAAGATCTTAAAAGAGGTACGACTCTAGGCAACTGGTTCACAGATACGAGGTGTGGCTAGAAAAAAACCGGACTACTACTGGTGAAACAATAAAACGAATGCAATAAGGCTGAAAGTCGCGTGGCCTGTCACGTGACTCTCGCTCCGCCTACTGCTCGAGTTTCATCTGCCTCCTGCACTCAGTCTGCCCTGGCGTCTGTTTTAAGTAGTTCACGTTTTGTCTGTGCGTCGGAAAATGTTGACTGTACAGAAAGAACAGCGTGTTAACATCAAATTTTGTTTCAAACTAGGAAAATCTGCAAGTGAAACGTTTGTAATGTTACAACAAGTGTACGGCGATGATTGTTTATCGCGAACACAAGTGTTTGAGTGGTTTAAACGATTTAAAGATGGCCGCGAAGACACCAGTGATGACACTCGCACTGGCAGACCATTGTCAGCAAAAACTGATGCAAACATTGAAAAACTCGGTAAACTTGTTCGACAAGATCGCCGTTTAACAATCAGAGCAGTGTCTGAGTTAACAGGAGTTGACAAGGAAAGTGTTAGGCAGATTCTTCATGAAAGTTTCAACATGAACAAAGTGTATTCAAAAATGGTTCCAAAGTGTCTCACAATTGAACAGAAGGAACGCCGAAGAATGATTTGTTCTGAAATCCTGGAAAACATTGAAAGTGATCCCACCTTCTTACAAAATGTTATTACTTGCGATGAATCGTGGTTTTTTACTTACGATCCCGAAACTAAACGCCAAACTCCTGGTTCTCCACGACAAAAAAAAGCACGAATGTCAAAATCGAAATTCAAGGCAATGATGATTGTTTTTTTTTAAATCAAAGGGATTGTGCACATTGATTGGGTACCAGAGGGACAAACAGTGAATCAGCATTACTACATTAGCGTCCTGGCTACCCTACGTGAGCGAGTACGGAGAAAACGGAACGATTTGTGGAGAAAAAAGTCATGGATCCTTCACCAAGACAATGCCCCAGCTCACAGTGCCTTGTCAGTGAAGACGTTTTTGGCAAAACACAACATTCCCATCTTAGATCATCCACCCTACTCACCTGATTTGGCCCCCTGTAATTTTTTTCTTTTCCCTAAAGTCAAGTCAGCTTTGAAAGGAACTAGATTTGAGACTGTTGAAGCAGTAAAAGAAAAAGCGACGGAAGTAATGTATGGACTTACCGAAAATGATCTGCAGCATTGCTATGAACAGTGGAAAATTCGTATGGAGCGGTGTACAGACCGAGGAGGAGAGTACATTGAAGGAGATAACATGAAATTGTAAATAATTGTAAATAAATGTTTTTTCGAGCATCAGTCCGGTTTTTTTCTAGCCGCACCTCGTATGTGAGTGGCTCCAAGACTTTTTAAGTAATAGAAACTGGTGTGTTGTCTGCAGGGGAGTGTGATAGGACCGCTGTTGTTCTCTACATACGTAACAGATTTGGCCTAAATCGCTCCAGGCAAATGCCGGGATGGTGCCTTTGAAAGGGCACGGCCAACTTCCTTCCCCGTCCTTCCGATATCCCGATGAGGCCGATGAGCTCGGCGTCTGGTCTCCTCACCCCAAACCACCCAACCCCAGCAGATGTGGCGGACAGAAGCAGGCACCAGTCTGCGGTTGTCTGTTGATGATGCTGTGGTGGACGGTAAAGTGTCACAGTTGTGTGACTGTAGAAACATACAAGACGACTTACAAAAAAATTCCGGTAGTAGACGAATGGCAACTAGTTCTAAACGTAGAAAAACGTAAACTAATGCGGATCAGTAGTGTCCTCCTTGACAGTCACATTGTTTAAATATCTAGGCGTCAGTGGCAAAGCGATATGAAACGGAACGAGCGCATGAGGATTGTGGAAGGGTAGGCCAATGGTCTTGTCGCATCTGTAAAGGAGACCGCATACGGGACGCAGGTGCTACCCATTCTGGAGCACTGCTCGACTGTTTGGGTTCCGTAAGAGATCGGATTAAAGGAAGGCATCGAAGTAATTCAGAGGTGGGCTGCTAGATTTGTTACTGGTTCCGCTTCGGGAACTCAAATGGGAATCCCTGGAGGGAAGGCGACGTTCGTTTCGAGGAACACTTTTGAGAAAATTTAGAGAACCGGCATTTCAAGCTGACTGCAGATAGATCCTGCTGGCACCAACATACATTGTGCCTAAGGACCGCGAACATAAAATACGCGAAATTAGGGTTCGTACTATGGCATATAGACAGTCGTTTTTCCCTCGCTCTATTTGCGAGTGGAACAGGACAATACTAGCGGTACAAGGCATCCTCCGCCGCGCACCATGCGGTAGCTTACGCAGTATGTATGTAGATGTAGAAATAGCCGGTGTAACTGCAATTTCACAGCGCAAGGTACGCAATCTCACCCTGCACAGACTTAATATGGTGGTCTCTGACGTCGTGTTCCGTTAACACCCATACATAGGCAGCGGCGCTTTCTACGGCACCAAGAGCACTGGGACTTGTGCAGTCGTGTGCTCTTCTCGGGTGAGAGCACACTGAGACTGAATAGACGTTCTCGAGCTACCTTCATATGGCGAGACATGGGAACATGTCATGCACCCAGGATCATTATCGAACATACAGGTTTAATACCGCATGTGGTGTGGCGTGGAAAGGCATAATGTTGCATGGCTGTATTGACCGCGAATTCTTTGACCACTGTACACTCACCGGTCAAGGTTACTGTGACACTGTACTCTTCCGCGTGTGTCGGCCTCGATTTCATTTTTACGGATGACAACGCGCTACCGCATCGAACTGCGCAGCTGGAGTTGTTGGAACGAGAGGTATTGGGCGAATGCACTGCCCTGGCCGTTTCTCGACTTAAATCCCACCCAGCACGAGCAGGATGTGTTATGGAGAGGTGGGTGTCAGAACACCTCACTCCTGCTCGTTGTCGGGTTAGCACGCCTGGTGCGCTACCAATCGCTCAGGTAGCTCATGAACCGGCATCACGAAGCTGAGTGCACCCCGTTTCATCTCTCCCAGCAAGAACAAAGCCCCTAGCAATGTCGGGAACCGAACCCGGTTGTCCCGCAATGCTGTCAGCTACGGAGACGAACAAAAGTATAAATATGAGCACTGATTCGGTGTACATCGCTTCCCCTACCGTTCTACTTGCGCTCGTGCCGTGGTAAACATATCCACTGATTCCGCCAAACGCGTGGGAGTCAAACGCAGCGACCAACACAAACACTCGGCGCTGCAAGCTACACGGATAATTTTCGCTGTTGGTGACAGGCCGTCATTCGGATTGCGATGAAAGCTGATGTTACGATTAAACAGAATAATATCAGTCACGGTTTTGATTGAGCGTATTTTTTGATGATTTGACTGACAGCTAGCGGCTGCGCACGAAAGGTATGCCAACACGGCGGATCGCTCGTCCCTGTCACCGTTTGTTCGAAATGTCTGGACGAATTCACTACGCGCTCCCCCTGGCACGGGGATTTCGACAGGAATTAGTTTCGTAGTTCCGCAGCTGTCGCAGAGCACACTATGGCGATTCGCAAATCCATAACCATGTGGTCATCAGTACGACAGTGTCACTGATACGCAAATATAATAATAAAGAAGGATCAACATTTACGTGGCTACTCTGGGAATCACATTTAAGTGCCTGCCACAATCTCGAACGAACACCAACAACATTCCGTACGATCTCTTGTTTTCCCTTATTTTAATATGATCATCAAAAGTAATTGTAGACGGGAAAAGCTAATCGATAATGTGCCAAAAAACATTCTTTTTCTCTGACGAGCGAAAAACTTGTGTACACCGAGAAGAAATTACAGTATTTTTTTCCTAATTATCGAGAATGAAAACATTTTCCGACAGGGCAATTTCGACATAACCAGATCAAATGGATGTTATTAATCTTTAACAGTCGGACAATATCTATGTCAATGTTGAGGTGTCGAATGTGAACTACCATTACATCCAGTGCTCAAATAAGTTATTAGCCAACTACAATAATGTAAAATTCTTGAGCAGGTTACGTATTTTTCTTGGGGCACTATCAAAACTGAGGCATATCTGTCCAGCTAGGGCCGCGGAATCAGTCGGGTCAATTCTAGAAATTTCCTTCTCATCCTCGCACAGACTATGCTGTTTGGCAGAAGTTATGAAAATTTCCTCTCCTGAAAATAAGATTCAAATTAAAATAATTCTTATAATTCGTTAAGTAATGTGTTCAGTGTTCGTTGGACAATAACTTTATATTCTAGAGAACAGGTTGTGCTGTTACCGGTGGCTTAATATGCATGCACAGGACCACTAATTTAGCGAAAAAATGTTTTGTATTTCCAGAAATCGGGTGAAAAGGATCAGTACTTTTATGCTAATTTACTGGTTTCAGTAATTCCAATTATTATTTTATTTTGGTTGTGTACGGCAGATGGAAAAAAGTAAAAGCAAAAATTTTTGTTAAATTTTTGATTGTGGACCGAGAATATCGTGCAAAACACGATTAAAGTTTACCGATTGGGTAGAGGTAAGTGCCACGCATCTTTGTTCTCTATAATGACGACTGCAAAGTGGAAAAGATTCTCCACGAAAGGTAAAAAATTGTGAGACAGTATGTGGTAAGGAGGAAGAAAAAGCAGGGAACAAGAAAGGTCAAAAAAGTAACATTCGAGAACATTTTCAAGGGAAATGGATGAAAGCAATAACAACAGCAGCTGTTGCAGAAAATGGATTACGTTAACAGGCGCTCCCCACGGAATGAAAGCGCATTAGCTGAAAATTTCATGTCACTGTAGCATCTACATCGTCGGGCCAAGAGGAAACACTAAAGGAAAATGACACACCAAATTATGCTGTTTCATTCCACGAATTGTTACCGTCTCCATAGAAGAGTACTCTCAAGTCTTCAGACGGGAAAGAGGAAACTCTGTTTCTTCTATTCTCAGAAATTGTAAAAGAAACAAAAAATGGACAGCAAAAGTAGAATGTCTTCTCCGACAGACAGTTCAAAGAAATGCGCGACGTATAGAACGTATCGCCGGCGAGGCCCATCAGAATTCTCTGAAGAAACAGGTGTAGACAATGGCGCATGTTGTGAACTCTGCAAGATTAAATCCGGTGATGCAATGTCGGTGAAACTAGGTGTCACGGCGACGGCAGCAAACGGTTCCGTGAGGAATTTGTTGTTACGTTGGGGAGGAAGATGTTTACTCGAGGAAAATGTGTGGTTTTTTATGTGGTATATTCATTTTTTCCCCCCCATGAACCATGGACCTTGCCGTTGGTGGGGAGGCTTGCGTGCCTCAGCGATACAGATAGCCGTACCGTAGGTGCAACCACAACGGAGGGGTATCTGTTGAGAGGCCAGACAAACGTGTGGTTCCTGAAGAGGGGCAGCAGCCTTTTCAGTAGTTGCAGGGGCAACAGTCTGGATGATTGACTGATCTGGCCTTGTAACAATAACCAAAACGGCCTTGCCGTGCTGGTACTGCGAACGGCTGAAAGCAAGGGGAAACTACAGCCGTAATTTTTCCCGAGGGCATGCAGCTTTACTGTATGATTAAATGATGATGGCGTCCTCTTGGGTAAAATATTCCGGAGGTAAAATAGTCCCCCATTCGGATCTCCGGGCGGGGACTACTCAAGAGGATGTCGTTATCAGGAGAAAGAAAACTGGCGTTCTACGGATCGGAGCGTGGAATGTCAGATCCCTTAATCGGGCAGGTAGGTTAGAAAATTTAAAAAGGGAAATGGATAGGTTGAAGCTAGATATAGTGGGAATTAGTGAAGTTCGGTGGCAGGAGGAACAAGACTTCTGGTCAGGTGACTACAGGGTTATAAACACAAAATCAAATAGGGGTAATGCAGGAGTAGGTTTAATAATGAATAGGAAAATAGGAATGCGGGTAAGCTACTACAAACAGCATAGTGAACGCATTATTGTGGCCAAGATAGATACGAAGCCCACACCTACTACAGTAGTACAAGTTTATATGCCAACTAGCTCTGCAGATGACGAAGAAATTGAAGAAATGTATGATGAAATAAAAGAAATTATTCAGATTCTGAAGGGAGACGAAAATTTAATAGTCATGGGTGACTGGAATTCGAGTGTAGGAAAAGGGAGAGAAGGAAACATAGTAGGTGAATATGGATTGGGGGACAGAAATGAAAGAGGAAGCCGCCTGGTAGAATTTTGCACAGAGCACAACATAATCATAACTAACACTTGGTTTAAGAATCATGAAAGAAGGTTGTATACCTGGAAGAACCCTGGAGATACTAAAAGGTATCAGATAGATTATATAATGGTAAGACAGAGATTTAGGAACCAGGTTTTAAATTGTAAGACATTTCCAGGGGCAGATGTGGACTCTGACCACAATCTATTGGTTATGACCTGTAGATTAAAACTGAAGAAACTGCAAAAAGGTGGGAATTTAAGGAGATGGGACCTGGATAAACTAAAAGAACCAGAGGTTGTACAGAGATTCAGGGAGAGCATAAGGGAGCAATTGACAGGAATGGGGGAAATAAATACAGTAGAAGAAGAATGGGTAGCTTTGAGGGATGAAGTAGTGAAGGCAGCAGTGGATCAAGTAGGTAAAAAGACGAGGGCTAGTAGAAATCCTTGGGTAACAGAAGAAATATTGAATTTAATTGATGAAAGGAGAAAATATAAAAATGCAGTAAGTGAAACAGGCAAAAAGGAATACAAACGTCTCAAAAATGAGATCGACAGGAAGTGCAAAATGGCTAAGCAGGGATGGCTAGAGGACAAATGTAAGGATGTAGAGGCCTATCTCACTAGGGGTAAGATAGATACCGCCTACAGGAAAATTAAAGAGACCTTTGGAGATAAGAGAACGACTTGTATGAATATCAAGAGCTCAGATGGAAACCCAATTCTAAGCAAAGAAGGGAAAGCAGAAAGGTGGAAGGAGTATATAGAGGGTCTATACAAGGGCGATGTACTTGAGGACAATATTATGGAAATGGAAGAGGATGTAGATGAAGATGAAATGGGAGATATGATACTGCGTGAAGAGTTTGACAGAGCACTAAAAGACCTGAGTCGAAACAAGGCCCCCGGAGTAGACAATATTCCATTGGAACTACTGACGGCCGTGGGAGAGCCAGTCCTGACAAAACTCTACCATCTGGTGAGCAAGATGTATGAAACAGGCGAAATACCCACAGACTTCAAGAAGAATATAATAATTCCAATCCCAAAGAAAGCAGGTGTTGACAGATGTGAAAATTACCGAACTATCAGCTTAATAAGTCACAGCTGCAAAATACTAACACGATTTCTTTACAGACGAATGGAAAAACTAGTAGAAGCCAACCTCGGGGAAGATCAGTTTGGATTCCGTAGAAACACTGGAACACGTGAGGCAATACTGACCTTACGACTTATCTTAGAAGAAAGATTAAGGAAAGGCAAACCTACGTTTCTAGCATTTGTAGACTTAGAGAAAGCTTTTGACAATGTTGACTGGAATACTCTCTTTCAAATTCTAAAGGTGGCAGGGGTAAAATACAGGGAGCGAAAGGCTATTTACAATTTGTACAGAAACCAGATGGCAGTTATAAGAGTCGAGGGACATGAAAGGGAAGCAGTGGTTGGGAAGGGAGTAAGACAGGGTTGTAGCCTCTCCCCGATGTTGTTCAATCTGTATATTGAGCAAGCAGTAAAGGAAACAAAAGAAAAATTCGGAGTAGGTATTAAAATTCATGGAGTAGAAATAAAAACTTTGAGGTTCGCCGATGACATTGTAATTCTGTCAGAGACAGCAAAGGACTTGGAAGAGCAGTTGAATGGAATGGACAGTGTCTTGAAAGGAGGATATAAGATGAACATCAACAAAAGCAAAACAAGGATAATGGAATGTAGTCGAATTAAGTCGGGTGATGCTGAGGGAATTAGATTAGGAAATGAGGCACTTAAAGTAGTAAAGGAGTTTTGCTATTTGGGGAGCAAAATAACTGATGATGGTCGAAGTAGAGAGGATATAAAATGTAGGCTGGCAATGGCAAGGAAAACGTTTCTGAAGAAGAGAAATTTGTTAACATCCAGTATTGATTTAAGTGTCAGGAAGTCATTTCTGAAAGTATTCGTATGGAGTGTAGCCATGTATGGAAGTGAAACATGGACGATAAATAGTTTGGACAAGAAGAGAATAGAAGCTTTCGAAATGTGGTGCTACAGAAGAACGCTGAAGATTAGATGGGTAGATCACATAACTAATGAGGAAGTATTGAATAGGATTGGGGAGAAGAGAAGTTTGTGGCACAACTTGACCAGAAGAAGGGATCGGTTGGTAGGACATGTTCTGAGGCATCAAGGGATCACCAATTTAGTAATGGAGGGGAGCGTGGAGGGTAAAAATCGTAGAGGGAGACCAAGAGATGAATACACTAAGCAGATTCAGAAGGATGTTGGTTGCAGTAGGTACTGGGAGATGAAAAAGCTTGCACAGGATAGAGTAGCATGGAGAGCTGCATCAAACCAGTCGCAGGACTGAAGACCACAACAAAACAACAAACAATTCATTTTTTTGTGATCCTATTCAAATTCTTATCAGATATAGCCGACCTCACCCTACGAGGGTCAAAATTGCCTCGCTGCCAAATGAAATCTTTAGATCTTTCAGATTTTGAAACTTACAGTGAGTTTCACGTTTCACGATCAGAGCGAAACCACTACATATTCAATTTTTCTTCACAATAATGGAATTATGACGAAATCAACTTTGTATCGTTTCAGTTCTTGTGTACATATCTGTGCGTACGCGTGACCTTCCCAGAAACTTATGTTACAACCTTCCGTCGGTCTTTCTCATAACCAAATCATTCGATCGGACGAACGACTAAGATGAAAATCAACGATGGAAGTCCACAATTTCTTCCTTCTCAGATCTGTAAGATTTGACGGATATGTAACAACAAGCCCGTTATTAGACCAAGAAAGAAAGTTCGTCAAGCCCCCCGATGTGTAAACGATGAACCCTCTCCTCTGTGTGACAAGGTCTGCAACGGAAACAGCAAGAGAAGGTCGAATACTGGGCTGAATTAACTTCATACACCGGTTTCTCGATAATCTAAAAAAATGCCGTAGGTGTTGCAATAAATTAAGGAAACGCCTTCGTTTTTCTAGAAAATTTGGAGAGGGCAGGGTGACACTCAATTTCTATGGGCCTAGCCGTCCCTAACCCACTCCTCATACAAGATGAAAATCGTGCATTTGTCTCCGCTTTGCAGAAGTCAAGAAACCCTGAAGTGAAGTTCTCCGAAACCAAACAATGACGGACTATTATCCACGGCTATTTAGAGAAGGCACTGAAATAAATAAACGAAGGGTCTATTTTAAAAGAAAAGAGGAGGCCTTAAAACTGAGATATATGGAGCAGTAGCTCCCCAGATCGACAGACGACAGTTGGATTGCTCAGTTTTCTCTTTGTCTAGGATTACCTCTGCCACGCCCCCCGGCCCACGGTGTTTACGTCGCTCTCCGACCCGTGAGACGGCAAGGTACAGCGACACCACGAACTGCTCACGGGGCGTCCAGCACAGCTCTGAGCGAAACGCCGGCCCAGGAACGAACAAGCACGACCCATGAAGCTGAAAGTTTCGTCAGCGGCATAGCCCGGCCAAGCAAGACCTAAGTAGTGGGACGGGGGGCGTGAAATAACGTACGGTGGTAGTGTCATGAACAACATACTAACAATTCCTGGCTGTGGGGTAAAAAAGCATTGGGGAAGGGAGTCGTTTAAAGGTCTTTTTTTCCCTTGAGTAAATCGAAAACTGCAGCTTCTAGCGAAAATTATTCCTCGTACAAAATTAAACATTTTTTTCTCGTTTCCGCGTTGTAGAGGATGGAAAAATCGTAGCTTTTAAAAACAGTTGGTAAACCCTCGATTCTTTAAAGAATCAAACTCACACGTATGAAAATGCTTCAAACATCTGATTACTTTACAAAAGAGAAACGAGTTAACGTATTAAATATTTGCCTTTACGTATGTAAGCGAGAAAAAGTTTTGGAAAGGTTTGAAATTATGCTTATAGATTGTTGGAAGTCGCTAAGTGTTCTGACTATGAAGCAGTGGATTAGTATAAACTGGGTAATTTTTAGCTCCTATTTAAGCGAGAGCTGATTTTTCACGCAGCCCAACATTTGAGACGTATCTCCTGAACTGTGCATACAATTCTGCAGGTACAATCATTGGTATATTTGAATACTGTACACGAAGTGTGTTGCAAACTGAATTAGTAGTGAAGTAGTAGAAAATTAAAACGCGGTCTTGATGCTGAAGTTTGATTGTATGAACAGTAAAAATGTAGTAAGCAAGCAATAAAGTTTCTTTCCTTTCATAATTCTGTCGGAGTGTCATCGAGGAAAGTTCCGTTAACGCTTGAATTTATGTGTAAACGTTGTTGCAAGTCCTCAAGAGACTCATTCTCAAACACTGGATGAATGTCTCAAATACGGGATGAATGAAGTCCGTGTTTTTGCGCGCTGTCAGTTTCGCTGCCTCAAAACAAACATCTTAATGTGTTAAACTTTTTAACATCATATCACACCTCTTAATCAGTAGACTATGACAGCACTTTAAATTTTTAAATTCGGCCAAAAATTATGCTAAATATTAAAAATAGAATTTTTGTTGCCCCTACACAGCAAAAGGTACTGGGTCCCGTGCTTTGGGATGGCATTTTAGTAATACTGTATAGTGAGTTAATGGTATAAAATTAATTTTTACTGCTAAATGTAGTGGGATCAGAACAAATATTCAATGCGTGTACCATTTCCGAAGTGTGACTTGCTGTCAATATGTATCCGGCAGTATCCATTTCATTGTCTCCACGATCACTGGCTGGAATACTTTTCGCAGCATGAGGGGGTATAAAATCACCTCTTCCAACATATGAAGAGACCCACAGACTTAAATTATCTCCCTCTGCAACAGAAGGTGGTGCGGAATTTTAGATATTTAAACGTAAGCCAAGCAATGCCATTATAGCAGATTACAGCCTTTGACTGGAACACGATCAGTTCCATTCCGTCAGATATATTCACACTCACCTGGTAAGGTGTCGTAAGGAGCTCCACAGTGCAGCGCCAGCAATTCTTGAATGGAAGAGATTTTTTTCTGTGCACTAACTTTTTGGTAATCCATTAATTCGCTACCAAGTAACTAGAAAACAATTACACGACTTTACTATATGCTTACAACAAAAGATAGCAGTAAGAGGCCCCATTTACCAATACAAAACCCTTTTCCATCAACACTACATAGGTCACAGACAACATCACGCTTACAAATTAAACACTTCTCAGACATCGTTTGTATATTTTACATAAAATCCATTTAACGACTGCAAATTAGTTGTCATTTAATAAAATGAACTCCAGTGTACAAAGACGAGTACAGTAAAGTTGCTTTGTTAACACGCATAAGAGAACTGGACAAGAAATGCTCGGGAGGTGTAGTCTGCCTGCAAATCGAAAACAAAGCCTCGCTCATGGTGGGGAAAGTTGCCGTTTCCAGCAGAACGCTACAGGTGCCGTACAGGATGACTAAGAATCGGTTTCCCCTCTAGCAGTGATTCGTAAGGCGCGCTGCGAACGGTCGGTGTAACTCCGCGGAACACGTGTGAGGCAGAGAGAGTTGGGGACCACCTGCTCGCTCGTCGGTCTGCAGACCAAGAGAGGAGGGACGTGTATCACAACAATCCACTCACCTACCTTCCCTTGTACTTCCACCTTCCATCCTGTTACACCCCCAAGATACAGTTTGTCCCTCAATAGGGCTCTACTGCACTTACTCGTGGTACATACATTTAATTCTTCTCAACCCGTTTCAGTTAACAATATACATAAATTTTATACCGTAAAAAAATATTTTTAGTACTTTGCGATTTTCCACACCCTGCAATGTGCAGACTATTTAGTCATTCGTTACAAATTTAATGTATTTAAATTTTGTACTGAGAAACATTTTCGCTAGCAGCTGCGATTTTCAAGTTCTTCAAGAAAAACAAAATAGTTAGCCTTTGAACATTCCCCCCCCCCCCCCCCCCCCCAAAACACACACATACACCGGTATGTATTTTTAGTGTTATTCGTGGCACTCTCTCCTACGACCGTACAGAATTAGTGGATACACGACTTTTCCGGTAATTTTCCTTCGCTGAGTGGACCGTTCAACGAGCAGGAGTTGCTAGTATCACGAGATCTGAACAGCTGAGACCACACCGAGCACACAGTAGACATTGGCTCCGTCGCCGTCCAGCAGCCTCGGTATTTGCAGTGTAGCCCGGACGCCGGCCGCCGGACAAAGGAGTCCGCTTAACGCGCTGTTGTCAAACATGTTAATCCCGGCGGGAGCGTAATCTGCGGACACATTAGCATCTCAAAGCGCGGGCCTCGGCACGTGCTATCTCGTGACAAACCCCGGTAATCTCTCACACACTGTCGAGGCCCGAGTTATCAGCAACATGAAGACTTGAACTGACCACCTGCATTTCGATGTCTTAGACCGAAGGCGTTCCAAGCTCTTGGATAGTCTCATAGACGCACGCTTTACCAATTCTCAACATAAACTCCTGAGAAAATGTAATTCCAGGAATACAAGGATCTTTAATCTTGATAACATACAATAAATCAATTTATTTCATTAAAACCAAAGACTCCTGATGTAATACTGTCATCATGTACAACTCTGAGATGATTTACGATGTGAAATTGTAAAAGTATTTGAAAGCATCAACGTCCTCCGAGCTTGATCCAGGATGGTTACTCAAACTTGGGGGGGAAAAGTCACTGAGAATTCCAGGTTTGAGGAGGAAGATGGTGTCAAGAAGCTCCTGATAAATTAATGGTAATCGAGGGTGGGGGGCGGGCGGCCTAAGAGGTTCCTTTGTGACCGTACATTCCTTGCAGAAGTGACTCCCTTATGGCACCCATTCGAAATCAGTTGTGATCTGGGTCCCACAGTAGACCGTCGATCGTCCCCTATGGTTCTGCAGAGCACGATACGGTACGAAGTCAGCGTCTTGCAGAACTTATCATTCTACATTCAAAGAGGTTACTCTCTCTCTCTCAGCACACCTAAGTCGCCGTATGATTACCTCACTAGTCATAGCCCATGTCCGGTATCGGTAGATTCAGCTGAACCATTTCATCCCTATCGACGCGCAAGTCGCCGAAGTGGCGTCAAATCGAATAACTTGCACCAGGCGAGCGGTCTACCCGACGGGAGTCCCTCGTCACACGCCATTATTATTATTATTGTAGCTGAACCGAAACAGTCTAGTAGCGTTGTAGGACTCCATCTAGCAGTGAATGACCATTGCCTGTGATGATAATCAGATCAGCAGCTTCATGTTCCCCGTCCTGTTCAGTGACGGACCGCTATTTGCTGGCGGCGCAGCACCCGCCCCTGCTCGTGAGAGCTCATTTCGCCGAATCCCCGCGTGGCCAGGCGCCGGCAGAATGGCAGCCCCAGCCGTAACCCCGCCACAAATCGAAAAGGGGTCCCCTCACGACCCGCGCCCGGGACCGGCGCTTTACCGCTCGCCATTTCGCCCGCTAGATGGCTAGCCTGCCTGTCGCTGTCAGAGGGTGTATAAGGAGAGAGAAGGGGTAGTTCCCCGCGCAGGGCCGCCAACCTGACGGCGCCGCCTCCAGAGGCAAGCGGCCAGCCGTGGCGCGGGCCATGCATTCTTAACGCGCTGCGCTACGGGGGCGGCCCGCCACCACACCACGCACTCCTAAATATTACGCGACTTCTCTCGCCGCAAAACCCCCAACGGCGACAACTTTTTCTTTCCGTTTTCCACCCACAGAAGCAACTTCCTCAAGTGACCCTTCTCCTTTGCGAAGAAAAGAAAGCTGCGTCAAATAGCGTGCTGCTTGTCAATGAGCGGTTTTTCCGGTGGCGGAGCTTTCGGTTCTTGCCACAAGGGAGCGCTGCTGCAAAGCTGTTGGGCACTTGAATTAAAAGTTGACGAGCAGATTAGTAACAAAAATTGTATCAAAACGCCTGTAAAAACATTTGGAGCACAGCCTCTTTTTAAAAAAATTAAAAAAAAAAAAGAAACTGTTAAATGCGTGAAGATAGAAGTATACATGAATACATCCTGCGATTTAGGTAATAATTGGTGGGGAAACGGATGAGGGGTGGAGACAGGAAACATGTTGGGATGGGCACAAACCAATAATCTTTCGTATAGTAAGAGAGCCAGTGGCATTCAGCTTTGGCAGATCTAAAACTACTGAGAAAAAGTCCACTACAGATTCATCACGCACTACACACGCACCTGAACTTGCAGAGGGACGAGTATGAGACGAGATATCAGGTTGGGATCCCTATCAGGTCGGATTGAGGGAGGACATAGAAGGAATTCAGAGGCCGGCTGCTAGATTTGTTACTGGTAGGTTTGATCATCACGCTTGTGTTACGGAAATGCTTCAGGAACTCGGGTGGGAGTCTCTAGAGGAAAGGCGGCGTTCTTTTCGTGAATCGCTACTGAGGAAATTTAGAGAACCAGCATTTGAGGCTGACTGCAGTACAGTTTTACTGCCGCCAACTTACATTTCGCGGAAAGACCACAAAGATAAGAGAGATTAGGGCTCGTACAGAGGCATATAGGCAGTCATTTTTCCCTCGTTCTGTTTGGGAGTGGAACAGGGGGTGAGAAGATGCTAGTTGTGATACGAGGTACCCTCCGCCACGCAGCGTATGGTGGATTGCGGACTATGTATGTAGATGTATCAGGTAGAGGGCAAAGAAAATTTACTGATTTACAACGCTACTGTATTAAGAAAATACAGTACGATGAGTATCTCTTAAGAGTACATACATTTACAAGCCAACATTTTAAACCTACAGAGGAGAGAGCCGCTATGAATCTGTTTGGTAATGCACCGCATATATAAAGTTGTTGTTGTTGTTGTTGTTGTGGTCTTCAGTCCTGAGACTGGTTTGATGCAGCTCTCCATGCTACTCTATCCTGTGCAAGCTTCTTCATCTCCCAGTACCTACTGCAACCTACATCCTTCTGAATCTGCTTAGTGTATTCATCTCTTGGTCTCCCTCTACGATTTTTACCCTCCACGCTGCCCTCCAATGCTAAATTTGTGATCCCTTGATGCCTCAAAACGTGTCCTACCAACCGATCCCTTCTTCTAGTCAAGTTGTGCCTCAAACTTCTCTTCTCCCCAATCCTATTCAATACCTCCTCATTAGTTACGTGATCTACCCACCTTATCTTCAGCATTCTTCTGTAGCACCACATTTCGAAAGCTTCTATTCTCACAGAAGTGTAATTTCTGTTATGCTACCGAAAAAAAAACACAAATAGCTTCAGAGAAGACTTCTTAACACTTCAAAATTGATGTTCGATGCTAACAAATTCCTCTTTTTCAGAAATACTTTCCTTGCTACAGCTCCATTTTATATCCTGTGAACTTTGTCCCTCATCAGTTATTTTGCTGCCCAAATATGAACACTCATTTCCTAACGCGATCCCCTCAGCTTCGCCCGATGTAATCGACCACATGACATTACCCTTGTTTTACTTCTGCTGCTGTTCGTCTTATAATATCTTTCGAAAGGACTAACCATTCGGTTCAACAGCTCTCCCAACCCTTTTGCTGTCTCTGGCAGAATTACATCGTCATTGGCGAACACCAAACTTTTTATTTCTCCTCCGCGGTCTGTAATTCCCTTTCCAAATTTCTCCTTGGTTTCCCCTACTACTTGCACAATTTACAGATTGGTTTAGTACTATTGGCCTTAAATTACACGCATACCTTCCCAAATTTTTGGACTTATGCTTTTCAGATGCCGTATTTCTCGAAATAGCAATGAGTAGATGGATATGCTAAAGCGATGTACTTCACACTGATGTAGTGAACAAATTATTATTATTCTTATATTACAATGTTTTAATATATGTAGTTGTTTTCGCATTTACTTTTTTTTGTATCGTAGGCAGGTATCTGCGGCACTGTGAAGCTGGTGTAGCGGAAAAGGTGTGACTGGAGATTGTATTTGGGGGGGGGGGGGGGGGCAAACTGAGACCACATAATCGGCATCCAGAAACAAAACATGGATCTGCGCGTGGTCATACCGTGTTTGTGACGTAGTTTGGCAAGACGCTGGAGCTTTCTCAGTGCTGCACCTCCGGCCTAAGCGATTAAGGGTCAGAAGACTTCGTAGCAATATAATGTATGTTGAAATGGTTTTAGAACTACTTAAACCTAACCAACCTAAGGACATCACACACATCCATGCCCGAGGCAGGATTCGAACCTGCGACCGTAGCGGTCACGCGGCTACAGACTGCAGCGCCTAGAACCGCACGGCCACTCCGGCCGGCTATCTTGAAATGATTTAATTTGTATAGAGGTGTTACAATATTACGTGACGCACATCCTTCATAAATGTCTTTGTGTTACTGTTTCACGTCAAGTGCACGAGCAACGCGGCATCGGGGCGGCAGCCGCATATGCTGCAGTTGCCGTATACGCGATGAGCCTGTCACCGCCGTATCCAGCGGTTGCAACATTGCCTCACCGTTCCAAATCTCTGATTCAACTGTGTGAGTTGAAATTCGGTTGTAAAAGCTAAAATAATTGCATGATTATCACGTAGTATGTCCAGTTGCGACCGCTGATTTCCTTGTCAGTCTTACTCAAGAACAAATACACTGGTTTGTTACGTGCAGCAGACATTTTTCTGTACACATGAAGGTAATCCCCCCCATGAACCATGGACCTTGCCGTTGGTGGGGAGGCTTGCGTGCCCCAGCGATACAGATGGCCGTACCGTAGGTGCAACCACAACGGAGGGGTATCTGTTGAGAGGCCAGACAAACATGTGGTTCCTGAAGAGGGGCAGCAGCCTTTTCAGTAGTTGCAGGGGCAACAGTCTGGATGATTGACTGATCTGGCATTGTAACACTAACCAAAACGGCCTTGCTGTGCTGGTACTGCGAACGGCTGAAAGCAAGGGGAAACTACAGCCGTAATTTTTTTCCGAGGACATGCAGCTTTACTGTATGATTAAATGATGATGGCGTCCTCTTGGGTAAAATATTCCGGAGGTAAAATAGTCCCCCATTCGGACCTCCAGGCGGGGACTACTCAAGAGGACATCGTTATCAGGAGAAAGAAAACTGGCATTCTACGGATCGGAGCGTGGAATGTCAGATCCCTTAATCGGGCAGGTAGGTTAGAAAATTTAAAAGGGAAATGGATAGGTTAAAGTTAGATATAGTGGGAATTAGTGAAGTTCGGTGGCAGGAGGAACAAGACTTTTGGTCAGGTGATTACAGGGTTATAAATACAAAATCAAATAGGGGTAATGCAGGAGTAGCTTTAATAATGAATAAAAAAATAGCAGTGCGGGTTAGCTTCTACAAACAGCATAGTGAACGCATTATTGTGGCCAAGATAGACACAAAGCCCATGCGTACTACAGTAGTACAAGTATATATGCCAACTAGCTCTGCAGATGATGAAGAAATTGATGAAATGTATGACGAGATAAAAGAAATTATTCAGGTAGTGAAGGGAGACGAAAATTTAATAGTCATGGGTGACTGGAATTCGTCAGTAGGAAAAGGGAGAGAAGGAAACATAGTAGGTGAATATGGATTGGGGGGAAGAAATGAAAGAGGAAGCCGTCTTGTAGAATTTTGCACAGAGCATAACTTAATCATAGCTAACACTTGGTTCAAGAATCATGAAAGAAGGTTGTATACCTGGAAGAATCCTGGAGATACTAAAAGGTATCAGATAGATTACATAATGGTAAGACAGAGATTTAGGAACCAGGTTTTAAATTGTAAGACATTTCCAGGGGCAGATGTGGATTCTGACCACAATCTATTGGTTATGAACTGCAGATTGAAACTGAAGAAACTGCAAAAAGGCGGGAATTTAAGGAGATGGGACCTGGATAAACTTAAAGAACCAGAGGTTGTACAGAGTTTCAGGGAGAGCATAAGGGAACAATTGACAGGAATGCGGGAAAGAAATACAGTAGAAGAAGAATGGGTAGCTCTGAGGGATGAAGTAGTGAAGGCAGCAGAGGATCAAGTAGGTAAAAAGACGAGGGCTAGTAGAAATCCTTGGGTAACAGAAGAAATATTGAATTTAATTGATGAAAGGAGAAAATATAAAAATGCAGTAAATGAAGCAGGCAAAAAGGAATACAAACGTCTCAAAAATGAGATCGACAGGAAGTGCAAAATGGCTAAGCAGGGATGGCTAGAGGACAAATGTAAGGATGTAGAGGCTTGTCTCACTAGGGGTAAGATAGATACTGCCTACAGGAAAATTAAAGAGACCTTTGGAGAGAAGAGAACCACTTGTATGAATATCAAGAGCTCAGATGGCAACCCAGTTCTAAGCAAAGAAGGGAAGGCAGAAAGGTGGAAGGAGTATATAGTGGGTTTATACAAGGGCGATGTACTTGAGGACAATATTATGGAAATGGAAGAGGATGTAGATGAAGATGAAATGGGAGATAAGATACTGCGTGAAGAGTTTGACAGAGCACTGAAAGACCTCAGTCGAAACAAGGCCCCGGGAGTAGATAACATTCCATTAGAACTACTGATGGCCTTGGGAGAGCCAGTCATGACAAAACTCTACCATCTGGTGAGCAAGATGTATGAGACAGGCGAAATACCCATAGACTTCAAGAAGAATATAATAATTCCAATCCCAAAGAAAGGAGGTGTTGACAGATGTGAAAATTACCGAACTATCAGTTTAATAAGTCACAGCTGCAAAATACTATCGCAAATTCTTTACAGACGAATGGAAAAACTGGTAGAAGCGGACCTCGGGCAAGATCAGTTTGGATTCCGTAGAAATGTTGGAACACGTGAGGCAATACTAACCTTACGACTTATCTTAGAAGAAAGATTAAGAAAAGGCAAACCTACGTTTCTAGCATTTGTAGACTTAGAGAAAGCTTTTGACAACGTTAACTGGAATACTCTCTTTCAAATTCTGAAGGTGGCAGGGGTAAAATACAGGGAGCGAAAGGCTATTTACAATTTGTACAGAAACCAGATGGCAGTTATAAGAGTCGAGGGGCATGAAAGGGAAGCAGTGGTTGGGAAAGGAGTGAGACAGGGTTGTAGTCTCTCCCCGATGTTATTCAATCTGTATATTGAGCAAGCAGTAAAGGAAACAAAAGAAAAATTCGGAGTAGGTATTAAAATCCATGGAGAAGAAACAAAAACTTTGAGGTTCGCCGATGACATTGTAATTCTGTCAGAGACAGCAAAGGACTTGGAAGAGCAGTTGAACGGAATGGACAGTGTCTTGAAAGGAGGATATAAGATGAACATCAACAAAAGCAAAACGAGGATAATGGAATGTAGTCAAATTAAATCGGGTGATGCTGAGGGGATTAGATTAGGAAATGAGACACTTAAAGTAGTAAAGGAGTTTTGCTATTTAGGGAGTAAAATAACTGATGATGGTCGAAGTAGAGCGTTTCTGAAGAAGAGAAATTTGTTAACATCGAGTATAGATTTAAGTGTCAGGAAGTCGTTTCTGAAGGTATTTGTATGGAGTGTAGCCATGTATGGAAGTGAAACATGGACGATAACCAGTTTGGACAAGAAGAGAATAGAAGCTTTCGAAATGTGGTGCTACAGAAGAATGCTGAAGATAAGGTGGGTAGATCACATAACTAATGAGGAGGTATTGAATAGGATTGGGGAGAAGAGAAGTTTGTGGCACAACTTGACTAGAAGAAGGGATTGGTTGGTAGGACATGTTTTGAGGCATCAAGGGATCACAAATTTAGCACTGGAGAGCAGCGTGGAGGGTAAAAATCGTAGAGGGAGACCAAGAGATCAATACACTAAGCAGATTCAGAAGGATGTAGGTTGCAGTAGGTACTGGGAGATGAAGACGCTTGCACAGGATAGAGTAGCATGGAGAGCTGCATCAAACCAGTCTCAGGACTGAAGACAACAACAACATGAAGGTAATATGTGATGTTGCATTGAGAACTTGCAGATGCAAATGATGTTACATCCTACAGGATGTCCAGAAAAGGACTCCCCGATTTCAAAATTAAATATCTCGAAAACAAAGATCGATAGAGGAATGCAGTAAACGGTATGTTTATTGTGAAAGCTGTAAGGAGTTTATACAGCAGTTTGAAATAATAGTTACAAAAGCTGCTAACAGATGGCGCTGTAATCGCCATACGTAATGCCATAGTAATCCGAAGCCCAGAGCGATCAGTTCCACTATTGAAACGTGAAAGGAGGTTAGCGTACCGAAGGAAGAGATTAAAACTATGTACTCCATTGAACAACGCGTTTTTTTGGTGCTAGAGTACCACAGGTTAGAGGAGAGTCCTACGGCAACAAGGCGAAGTTTTCAAGCACGATTTAATGTTCCAAAAGGACCCGATGCGAAAACCATTCGTACGCTCTTCGCAAATTTTCAACGAACAGGCAGCGTAACTGATGATCTAGTGGGGCATGTTGGCCGCAAGGAAACCGCAGTTACGCTTGAAAATATCGCCACAGTTTCTGGAATTATTCAGGGAAATCAAATGTCATCCGTCCGTAGAATTGCATCTGAGACTGGTTTGAAGCGTTCCAGCACGCAGAAAATACTGAGAAAGAGCCTACACATTTTTTCCATTCAGAATTCAAACGCACCAGGCCATACCCGTACGAGCTGTGCAACAAAGGGTTACCTTTGCTGATCAGATGCTCACAATGATTGATAGTGAAGGATTTGATGTTGGCTGCATCTGGTTTACAGATGAAGCACACTTCCACCTGAATGGATACGTGAATAAGCAGAACTGGCGATTTTGGGGTTCCGAAAAGCCATATTGGTGTGAAGCGAAACCCCTGTATTCTCCTAAAGTTACTGTGTGGGCTGCAGTATGCATTCGAGAAACGATCACTGGTGCACGTTACGTTGCAATTTAAGAACAATTTGTCGCCACACAGCAAGCGTTAGAGGAACGACCAGGTACTGAATGGTTTATGCAAGATGGAGCCCGACCACATCGGACCGAACAAGTGTTTCGCTTTCTTGAGGAATACTTCGGGAATCGAGTCATTGCTTTGGAATATCCCAAATTTACTGGTGCAGAGGCATGGATTGGCTTCCATATTCGCCTGATTTGACTGCCTGTGACTTTTTTTTGTGGGGCACAGTGAAAGACATGATCTACCCGAAGCATCCCGCCACGCTGGACGAGCTTGAATCGGCGATCTCTGTGGCATGTGAATCCATTTCGGTTGAGACACTACGAAATGTGATGGCAAATTTCATTCTTCGTTTGCGTCACCTCTGTAGTGCCAATGGTGAACATTTTGAAAACATTGTGATGTGATTGTTTGCAAAGATTGTTTCCATACGATTATTTCACTTATGTATGCCGATATGTATGTACAGCATACAGCGCCATCTGTTAGCAGCTTTTGTAACTATTATTTCAATCTGCTGTATAAACTTCTTACAGCTTTCACAATAAACATACCGTTTACTGCATTCCTCTATCGATCTTTGTTTTCGAGATATTTAAAATTGAAATCATGGAGCCCTTTTCTGGACACCCTGTATTAAAAGACGTGAACTGATTTAATACCTGAATGAAAATCTGGATATGAACTTTCATACAAAAGGATGTAAGTTGAAAATGGGAAAAGACGAAAGTCCGAAATATCAAAATGTAAGAAAACAGGAAAAAAGCAAGACAGATTTACGTCAAAAAACAATTTTATTTGAAAGAATGCAAATTATAATAGTTTCAGCCATTTGTAACGCGTATCAGAGAAAGTGTAAGAAAGATATCGTACTTGTATATATAAAAAGATGCTGTCGTAACCTCAGAAAAGTTTAAATAAATGTTATTACGTGTCAGATCATAACGAGCCGGGTTTCGAACGCAAGACTGCCAGTATACGTGACAAGGAGGTCAAACAGGATACCGGGGACAGACAAAGCTTCCCAAAGCAGCTGGACATTACCTGTTCCTTCGACGATGGTCAAACATGCCGGCAAGCAGAACACTTGACACTTCGCCAACGGCGCCGAGGGCCGAGGTCAACGCAATCACAGGAAACTCTCCAAAGCTCACAATGGAAGAACCTTCAATACGATTTAGTGAGGTAATCAAACTTTGAGGCGATCAGATATCGAGGGAATGGTCCATGGGAATGTTCCAGAAAGACATTGAAGTGGAGCATGCGCAACCAGAGTGAATTAAGAACGATGTAAGAGGTTCATGTAGCAGTCGGTAGTCAGTATTCTGTTTCAGTACTGAGCATTCAGAGGGCAGGACATGCTGGAGCAGTAAACACTTCAACTACGAGGAGACGATAACAGACTCTTGATAGATATATAGTAGCTGCAAGCTAAGCAGCGTTTTTACAATATGCACTGAAATAGTGCTGAACCGAGAATATCTGCCTCTGTCTGAAAGACTTAGAACGGCAGAATTTCAGTGGCTAGCAGGGGCAAGTTACTGCTTGTACAGCAGGCAAAGCGGCCAGTGAGTACTTGTGAAGTGGTTCACAGTGCTGATGATTGGTTAGTTTGGCCAAGTGCCCCGTAGTTAGGAGACCTGAGTGACAGTCAAGCATTCGTCTCTGACACAGATCTTTTCTAGTAATTATTGAAAGCATCTCACGTTCTGATAAGGGGCTTTGGTCCAACACCTCACTACATAAATATGTTAGAGAGTGAGTAACGCCTCCCATCAAATCAGCGACGTTAAGCGCTGTCTGGCTGGGCTAGCACTTGGATGGGTAACCATCCGGTCTGCCGAGTGCTGTTGGCAAGAGGGGTGCATTCAGTCCTTGTGAGGTAAACTGAGGAGCTACTCGATTTGAGAAGTTGCAGCTCCGGTCTGACATACGGCCGGGAGAGCGGTGTCCTTACCACATACCCCTGCATCCAGTGACGTCTCTGGTCTGAGAATGACACGCGCGGCCGGTCGGTGCCATTGGACCCGCATGACCTGTTCGGTCTTTTTAGTTTTTAAAGAATGAGTAATAACTTGCTACTTCAGCAAATCGTTCCTGCCAACCCCACGAGAGTCACCTCACTTCTGCAACCTAACACCCTCCAGCCAAGATTTCCTCCCTCTCACCTCCGCTATAAAGGCTGGTAACAAAGGAAACCTAAGTCACAATTCGTTAACGCCCTTACTGCGCCACAGAAGAGTAGGCAAGATGTGCCGGAACGCGACAACATAGAGGAAAATTTGGGTAAAGATGTAAGCGCAATGCTTTACTTCCAAGGAAATATTCAACGTGAAGAGTCACCTCACTTCTTATTGCGCAGTAACGAAGAATACAGTACAGACATAGCTGAGACAATGAAAAATAAAATTAGCTGTATTTCACTTTAAAAACATTGACCATGGCTAATAGAGCCTTCTATTTTTCAGCACTTGATTTGTTGGTCAATTTAAGGCGACGGATGTTTCTTAACATGGGAAGATGATGCAGTTTGAATCCGATAATTACACAACATTTTGTTTATTTCATCATGCTGTATACTACGCTGTTAAATTCTATTGACTCCAGCTTACATCACGTTGTGCTGGTTCTTTCTGAGCAACAGCTGTCTATCTCTACGTTTCATACAGCTTTCCTTGAGTTATTAGCCCAGTCTTTTCCTTTACGTTTTAAAACTTGCCGTTCCTTTCCATCAGAAACACTGGGCACAAACGATTCACGATGAAAATAACTGAAATGAAGTAAAAACTTCTACTGCTTGGTGCTTGTAGTAAAGCGAGTGAGAAACAAGCATTTCTCAAGTCGTGATAAAAGGAACCAACACACTGCAAAGACGAAAATATAAAATTATGGCGCTTTCAGCGTCGCCCATTTCAATTGCAAGAAGGTGTTCTCAAATAGTGATCATTATCTGTACATAAACAACGCATTAAATATTTTCAAACCATTTAATGATCTTTCGGAAATATTTAATACACTTTCTTCATATCCCTAGTTTTCTTTAACTGTATCGAACAAACAACAATATGTTGGTCTTCAGTCTTCAGACTAGTTTGATGCAGCTCTCCCAGTACTTACTGCAACCTACGTCCTTCTGAATCAGTGTATTCATGTCTTGGTCTCCCTCTATGATTTTTACCCTCTATGCTGCGCTCCAATGCTAAATTTGTGATCCCTTGATGCCTCAGAACATGTCCTACTAACCAGTCCCTTCTTTTTGTCAAGTTGTGCAACAAACTCCTCCCCAATTCTATTCAATACCTCCTCATTAGTTATGTGATCTACCCATTTAATCTTCAGCATTCTTCTGTAGCACCACATTTCGAAAGCTTCTATTCTCTTCTTGTCCAAACTATTTATCGTCCACGTTTCACTTCCATACATGGCTACACTCCACACAAATACTTTCAGAAACGACTTCCTCACACTTAAATCTATACTCGATGTTAACAAATTTCTCTTCTTCAGAAACGCTTTCCCTGCCATTGTCAGTCTACATTTTATATCTCCTCTACTTCGACCATCATCAGTTATTTTGCTCCCCCAACTAGCAAAACTCCTTTACTACTTTAAGTGTCTCACTTCCTAATCTAATTCCCTCAGCATCACCCGACTTAATTCGACTACATTCCATTATCCTCGTTTTGCTTTTGTTGATGTGCATCTTATATCCGTCTTTCAAGACACTGTCCATTCCGTTCAACTGCTCTTCCAAGTCCTTTGATGTCTCTGACAGAATTACAATGTCATCAGCGAACCTCAACGTTTTTATTTCTTCTGCATGGATTTTAATACCTACTCCGAATTTTTCTTTTGTTTCCTTTACTGCTTGCTCAATATACAGATTGAATAACATCGGTGAGAGGCTACAACCCTGTCTCACTCCCTTCCCAACCGCTGCTTCCCTTTCATGCCCCTCGACTGTTATAACTGCCATCTGGTTTCTGTACAAAGTGTAAATAGCCTTTCGCTCCCTGTATTTTACCCCTGCCACCTTCAGAATTTGGAAGAGTATTCCAGTCAATATAGTGACCTACATTTTCGAGTTAAGCTATTGTTCTAAACACAATCACACTAATAAGACGATTTATTTTTTAGCGATCCAGGCACGCCACATTGTGTGTGTGTGTGTGTATGTGTGTGTGTGTGTGTCTGTGTGTGTAGACGTATATTTTTACTGAGAAGCTTGGTCGCTCGTACCTTTCCAATATCCATCGCTTGCAGGGTATGAAAGTTTTCTTCCAAACTGAAAAGATTTCCCGCCTCTCAGCACCTGGTGGGAGCCAACGCCCGGTCGTGTGGAGCCCGTTGCGGGCAGACATGCAGTGATCCGCGTACGTGGGCAGAAAGTCTCTCGGACCACACACACGGGTCGTTGCCGGCCGCAGTACCGTGCGCGAGGCGGGATAACCCGTTGCGAGGCCCGGCACGTCACGCCAGCCACCCACATCCAGCCCCCACACCACTGGGATAGTCGCGCACCGCGCCACAACCCCCCACCCCTCTTTATTTTGCTCGCGAGCTGCGTGCCGCTACGGTTGCGCCCCTGGCGGCAGGTGCGCGCAACGACGCCGCCTCCGTGGCGCGGCAGCCCCGGAGGAAGGGGAACCCCCTCCCGCTGTAGCTCGCTGCCTGCGGCGCGCCGCACCGCGCAGCCGTCGCCTGCGCGTCGCTACCTGTGGTAACATTCCTCCTCACTTTACGGCCTCTTCGAACTTCTGACTGTTAATAAGCCGGCGCGCCGCCAGCACTTGCAACGACTTCTCTCAACTTCCCTAAAGAAAGCGGCCAGCATTAAAACAACCTGGGCCTTATTTATACAAGGTGCAGGTGGTATTACCATCACGTCCGGGTCGAGGATGTCCGTAACGAGCTCTGCTGCGCAGCTGTAACTTCCCTTATTTAAAACGAAATATGGTTTCACCTCTTCTTCCTTGACAAGACAATTCACATTTTCGCCGTGTATTTATTCCATATTTCGCTTAATAAAAATGCCTCAGGCGCTCAGTTTAATGATTTACTTTCCCGAAACACGATTTTACACGGTACTTACGCTTCGCAAGTCATACATAAACAAAAGAAAGTGAAGAATAACTGTGAACAATAAAATGTCACCCTTTTGGTTGTTATGCACTGCACAGCTATTAGCTGGTGCTCAACACGTTGGGTAAAGATTGACAACTGCATTTTATGGAGAGTTCTCAGCTACCCCGTAACTGTGATCGTGGGTCCACTGGAACCATGTTCACACTTCGAACGTGTGTAAGAAACCGTAGCGGGAGCGGCATTTCCGGTCACTGACCCACGCTGCCCCGAAGGCAGCAAATCCAAACTGTGTTTCTGAAAATCTATATGCCACATCAGAGTAATGGTTGACGGATTAACTATGCAGCTATGAACACGAAATTGATAAAAATTCAACAACTGCTCGTTATCATTCTCCGTCCACAAATTCAAAAACAAAGTTTTCCGACAATGGCGGACGTTTGAGATAACGAATTACCGGTATTCAAACTCCGAATTGTCTGACAGCGAAAAAATTCATCAATACGACGTTGAAGTGACCGACTAGATAATTCAAAGAAATACTTTTACGGAAAATATAAGTTCACGTGGGCTAAAATACTACTTACAAGAAAGTGTCTTTTCAAGAGGCATAATATTATACGTTTGTCTTGTACCACTTCTCTCGATCAAGACGTACTCAGCCATTTTATTCGAATAAACAGACACCCTACACAAACATCGTCACGGCTCCCAAAACTTCAATCAGTAGCAACAGAGAAGATAAGAGCGGCCTGAAATTGGAGAGAGAAAAACAGAAAGAGATGCTAATTTTGTACGTGAAACATACTTTTCTTAGTTTAGACGGTTTTATGCAACTGCAAAATTGAGTAAAAATGTAAGTTGCCATTGTCTATTTTCTAAATACTACGTTTTTTAATGTTTGAAGTACTAACTTCAATAGAAAATGTTAAAAAAGGCATATTTTTATATTTATTATCATTTCAAAGTAGGAGCGTCCACAGGACGCACGACTACTTTTCGGGGTACAGTTACGGGCTAAAGTCAACATAGTCTTTTTGTACGTATTTCTCAATACCATGCTCCATCGTACAGTGAAAACACGTTAGTTTTCAGTGTGGTATTGAACCAAGTCCATGCGTCAATCTTCATCCCTCTGACGGCTTCAGACCTCTCTTTCCCTCAGTACTGTCCACAGTTTTTTGAGTTACATGTATAGTAAACCGCGTTCACAGTACTCTTGTTTTATCCATGACGTTTCTTTTTGTTTTAAATGTTTTTGTAAATAAATAGCAATACTTCAGTTTGAGTTTCAATAGTTTTAAAATTAAGTCAGCTGAAAGACAATGGAATCAATATCCTTCAGATATTGTTAGGTAAGTGAAAAAGACTGTTTCATTTTGATCCCCGTAAACCTGAAACAAAACACATTTTGTGGAAGCCGTCACTGAGAAAGTTTATTCTGTGTAAAACATCTGCATTCATCTTTGTTTTAATTTATTACTCAGCAACAGATTTCGGTTCACACTTTATCATCATAAGGTTATACGAAACAGGATCTGCTGACATAATAAAAAACCCATCCTTGTAATACCACCGCCTCATGGTATACAACACATGCTAAAAGCCACAGGTAAAATGATCTGGCATGTAATTACAATTGCTTCACAGCACATCTATCCAATGCAGCCTTCAGTATATAACTTTTCGTTGGGAAAAAGTTCCGGAGTTGCAGGTTCAGGTACAGTAATGTGCAGCGGTAGTAAATCCTTGCAAGGGTTTCCTACATCCTTGTCTACAAATCCCGTTCTTGCACACACACACACACACATATACGTTTTTATTTGCGTGCGGTAAATGCACTCGTGCCATTAAATGCAATTATAAGCCCACTCATTAGAGAATTAAACCGATCTGCCTATCTCCCTGCTACGTGTACACGCCAAAATTGTTTCTGTGCCTTATCACACATCACTCAGCTAACAGAATGAAACGCGCAGTTCAGCACTATTGCCATCAAGTTTAATTAGTTCCCAGTTTTTATTATCGGCGCTATCCTTTTAGCATCTTTGTCCGTTGCGCACACAAAAATATAAAAATTCTATAACGAAACTTTATTGATGCGGAAGATCATTACCGCCCGAAACGGCGTACTGGAAGCATATCACTTACTTTCTGGCATCACACCTTGTACACATTTACACGTTCGTTGTAAGTTCTCAAGATAATTTATAACAGAGTATGCAGATTTCAAGAAACCAAGACAGTGTTTAGCTGTAGTAGAGACTCGCCTGTTCCTTTGCATGGACGGGAACCATTCTGGACTACCCAGATGGGAGCTACGTGGCCAGTTTGGACTAAATTCTGAAATAGGGAGTAAGATCGCTGTAATTACGTTTATAGCTGTAGAATAGTGTAATATGGTCCAGTGCAGCGTATAATTACTGGACGTTAATAAATATGAGTACATGAAAGAAAAATGAAAATGACTGCTTAGGTTTTGCTGCTGATGTAGCAGCAGAGAACGTACAAGGTGCAATGAAACGGATAAACGTTCTCCAATAGGTAACAGAAAAAAGTGGATTACAAATTTCGTTTGAAAATAATGTATACACGATTTACGTTAAGGGTGTACCAATCAAAATTAAGAAAGTTCCAGAATTCAGATACTTGGGTAAACTAAGCAAGTCAAGTAATCTGGACAAAGCATCTATCCATCATGAAAGGGGCAGAAAAATAGAATTGGCATTGCGCTTAGCAAAGAATATCTAGAATAAGAAATACATTAATACGAAAACTGAGGCATTACTACGTGGTATTGAAAAGTGTATGGCTTTATGTCTCTGAATGCCTGGCCATTAACATAGCCAAGAAGAAAAAAGAAGGAAAGAAAGAAAGAAAAATTCAAAAACTTTTTGGGTCATAAGTACGAAAATGGGATTTGGAAGCTGAGAAGTAGTAAGAAAGTATCTGAAAAAAAAAAACTGAAAATGTGGCAGAGACAACGAGAAAGCGAAGGATTACATTTTGTGGCGACTTAAAAAGAGCGCAGTGTGGGCAGTCTGTTGACTAGACTCGTTCCACCTTCTAAGTGTTCTGCGAATAAATCGGACACTGGTTCGCTGTCTCCAAATTATCTACGCGATGGTTCCAATTTAATTGTAAGCCCTAGGTATGTAGTTGAATCGACGTCCTCCGAATTCGTGTGATTCATGGTGTAACCGAATTTTAAGGGATTCTCTTTAGTAGGATTACCTCGTCATTTTCCCTGTTTAAGTGTCAACTGCCACTTTCCGCATCAGACAGCTATCTTGTCTGAATAATTTTACAATTGGTTTTTCATCTTCTGATGACTTTACTAGACGATAAACGACAGCATAATCTGTAAAGAACCTACAAGGGCTGATCAGATAGTCTCCTAAATCGTTCACACAGATCAGGAACGCCAAATATTACTTCTATGCTACTTCATGAAGTCCCATCAGTTACTACAAACTGTGGTCTCTCTAAACGGGAATCACGGATTCAGTCGCATAACTGAAGCGATACTCCATAGGAACGCAACGTGATTATAAGCCCCTAGTAAGGAACGGTTTAAAAAGCCTTTTGGAAGACTAGAAATATGGAACCAATAGCACATGAAAGAATAAGAAGCTAGGTGTGTTTCACAAGAACGATCTTTCGTGAATCCGTGCTACGTTTCAATAGACTGTTCTCGGTTGCAGCATCTAAATGAAATGGGCACAAATAGAACATGCATGAAGGCGCATAGTATACATATGTACACACAGCACAACCACGACTGACGGCATTTCGGACAGGCAACATTGTGTTGGGACCCGTGCGAAGACGTACGTCCAGCAAAAGTTCTTGGTGTAATACTGCATCGGGGAAGCTGCTGTCACTGCCCTCTAGAGAGCAATCTCAAACTGTGGGTGGTGTGCGCGCGTGTGCTCTGTTCGGCTACAACGCACCTCTCATGAATAACTGAGACATACGCGGTGGAATTTTCTCCGCTGAGCTGGCTGCCCGTCAGATAATAGGATTACCGCCACATTCCTCTGTGCGGGCACTGGCGCTCTCATACGTACAAAGCAGCGAGTGGCACGAGCTTTGGGGGATTTCAAAGTCATGCCTTAGAGCTGTCAGGAAGTCGCTCCAGACGGGACAGGGCGTACGCGCCTATCCCTGTGTCGCGTTCTCCTCAACTCGTCCACCCGAAACCACGTATATTTCAAAGCGTAGCTTTCACAGCGGGACACCGTAAGATGCCGTCGAACGATTGTCCAACGCCTCCAAAGCCAGCAAGCCACCTTATTATTATCGCGTAGCGTCCTGTGGGAAGAATCATTACGGGTGCACCTCTGTGTCACCTTGAATCTCTGTGATTTTACTTTTCCGCTCTCTTCGCGAGACATACTTAAGAGCAAGAGCTATACTGGTCGAGTCTTCACGCCGTGACGCACACCGCCCTTGCATTCCCTGCCACTAGAGTTGGTGGGGCACCTCCGCGTCACTAAGTGACCCCGTAACGAAACGCAGTGCTCTTCGTTGCATCTTCAATATTTTCTCCATCAATCCTATCTACTACGGATCCCAGAATGACGAGCAATATTCATATATTGCTTGAATCGGGGTTTTGTAACCTACCTTGTTTCTAGACAGACTATACACCCTGAAAGATTTTTCCAGCCGCTGTCTCCTATCCGCCTTACCCTCGATTACTCTTATGTGGTCGTTCCACTTTAATCTGCTCTGAACGCATATTCCTAGATGTACTTTAATGGATGTGACTGTTCGGCTACCGTGTAATCAAACAATGTATCTCACTGCCTACTGACACACAATTTTGTTGCAGAACTGACAATCGCTGTACCAAGCGTTAATCCCTTGCAAGAACGTAGGCGCTAGTTCCCTCCACTAAAAGGCACATCAGGCAGCATCGAGTCTGCCGTGGAACTGGTTACGGTTCGCACAGGGGAAGCTCATTCTATCGGTGATAGCGGCTTCATAAATTAAAAACACCCCTTACAGTCTAATATGTAATTTACAGCCAGTGTTGTGCTGACCAATACATGGTACGCAAACCTAAAGACAAATGTCAGTAATACTAAAGAAGCACCTTTTAAGATATACCGAAGAAGCTGGTTACAGCGAAGGTAATTACATGAAGGGGCCAACTGCAATAAAAGAGACACGAAGTAACTGACTAACCTAAATATTCGTAATAATACAGGATGTATCATCTATACTACTGCTACTATTAAATAATAATAATAATAATAATAAAATTTAGTAATAATAATAATAATAATACACCTGTAAAATTTCCTTGCCTGTCTCTTAGTCTTTATCTCCAAACCTACTACACGTATTTTCATGAGGTGTTTGGATGTAAATTGAGCACAGTTTGGGGCACCGTATAGGCTTTAGTTCACCAAAATCCGATCACGGAGAAAAGATATCGTGATTTCAAGTATTACTATAACTTTCTTGTATGTCTATCTGTGTGAACATGCAAATCTCGAAAACTACTACACGTTTTGTATGAGGTTTCTCACTGGTAACTACAGTATAGCAGGGGCACCGTATAGGCTATGTTTGGTCAAAATTGGATCATGGAAAAATCGTGCTCGTATATATTACAAAAATGTATCTATGTGCCTATGTACGTTCCACATCTCCCCCAGAACCACCGGATCGATTTCAACCAAACTAGATACACGTATCACTTATTGTCACGATAAGAACCAGCTGCCAATCAAACGGGGAGGGGAGGGGCGAGAGTAAGGGGGGTGAAAATAAGCGTGTACCACGACACGCGAAACGCAGATTTCATTCCTCAGTATTCGAGAACTGGAGCTCTAAGTGACTTGCAACAAACTCTACACAAAATTTCAAACATTCACGAAAAGTTTTCTACTTACAATACCCAGAAAACGGCGAAAGGAAGAAAAGTTTATCGCTTATTACTATTTCGCCGTTCATGCAGTAAAACTGTCGCATCGGGCACGGTTTTCTAATTTATTACTTCTTTACTACTTAAAGTGTATTCGCGACACCTTTTGCAGACAGTTACCCACATATGCCGCTGAATGTAACTGCAAAATTATATCACTGTACAGCACACAGAGGGGGTTGGGGGTGGGAGAGCAGGAGATGGGCAGAGAAAGGGAAGAGGAAGAGATGGACAGGAAGACGGGTGAAGAGGAAAGATCAGACATAGAGAGGAGGAGATGGGCAGAGACTGGGGGAGGGGATGGAGGGGGTTCCCACAGAGGGGGAGGGGGGCAGAGAAGATGGACAAGAGAGAGGGAGGAGGAGACTGACTAATAGAATTGAAATAAACACACACCCGGGCAATGCCGAGTACTCAGCTAGCAATTAACAAATAAAAATTCGGCTGGGGAGATACGCGGCACACAAAAGCAAATAAAGAAGCTCCCAAGTTTGTGGATCCCGGTCCGAAAAACACCGCTAGTTTGTATGTTTGACTCACGAAGTGGGACGTTATGAGGCTTTTCACGTCGAACGCTTGTACGTACGCCATCCCGTGTCTAATCATTTACTTGCTGGCTACTGATACATAGAGTTACACGTGCATAGAACGAACTGACCTTTCCTGTACTAAGGTTGCCATATGAGCCACAGAGGACGAATAATAGCTTCGAGATGTTACACACCTGCAACAGAGAAAAAATAGAATGTCACTAACTTGTAAAACGACAGCTACATTGGTGTACAGACAATTTCAAATTAAAATATATCTTAAAATTGGTTCAAATGGCTCTAAGCACTATGGGACTTAACATCTGAGGTCATCAGTCGCCTAGAACTTGGAACTACTTAAACCTAACTAACCTAAGGACATCACACACATCCATGCCCGAGGCAGGATTCGAACCTGCGACTGCAGCAGCAGCGCGATTTCAGACTGAAGCGCCTAGAACCGCTCGGTCACAGAGGCCGGTATACATCTGTTGTAAACTGAATAATTCATGGGTATGCTCTGAACGTGATGAACTGCCGTCGGCTGCCAAAGCCTCCGCGATGCTTTTGTCTTCATATACAGACGTGCTAGAAGTGTGTCACTGGCGCCCGACATTCGTATCGGCGGAAAGTTGGATAACGGCTGATCGCTGAGTGTCTCCGCGGAGACGATGAGAGGTTCGATAGTCAAACGCGTGTATTCGTCCAGTGTCGAAGCAATGCTGAAAATCAACACCAGACACAACTGACCTCGGATACCGCAATCATTGTGTAATCTCACAGATCCTATGACCCGCCTTGCACCGATTACATTGGTCTATGAACAAAATGTTACGTAAATGAAATGAGTTAAACTTCATTAATTCGGTGCTACTGACATTGAAAATGACGTAAAATAAGCATGTTAGCTCTAGCTTTCGAATTTCAGTTTTTACTATGGAATCCCATATACAATCAATTTGCAAAACACTAACACGAATTACTTACAAAAGAATGGAAAAACTGGTAAAAGCCGAACTTGGGGAAAATCAATTTGGATTCCGGAGAAATGTAGGAACACGTCGGGCAATACAATACTGACTCTACCACTTATCTCAGCACATAGGTTAAGGAAACGCAAACCTACGTTTATGGCTTTTGTGGATTTACAGACAAAAACGCTATTTACAACTTGGGCAGAAACCAGACGCCAGTTGTAAGAGTCGATGGGCGTGAAAGATAAGCAGTCGTCGAGAAGGGTTGTAGTCTATCCACTACGTTATTCACTCTATACACTGACCAAGCAGTAACGGAAGCCTAAGAAAAAGTTGGAGAAGGAAGTACAGTTCTGGATGACGGAGAAAGAAAAAAATTAATTCTGTCAAGAGACAGCAACCGACTTGGAAGAGCAGTTGAACGCAATGGACAGTATCTTCAAGAGAGATTATAAGATGAACAACATTAGTAAAACTAAAATAATGTAACTTAGTCGAATCAAATCAGGCGATGCTAAGGAAATTAGATGAGTTTTCCTACTCGGGCAGCAAAATAACATGCGATGGCCAAATTAGAGAAGATATAAAATGTAGACTGGCAATGGCGGGAGAAGCATTTCTGAAGAAGAGAAATTTCCCAACATCGAATACAGGTTTAAGCATTAAGAAGTTTTTCTGACGGCATTTCTCTGGAGCGTAGCCTCGTACGGAACTGAAATGCAGACGATGAACAGTTTAGACACGAAGAGAATACAGGCTTTTGAAATGTGGTTCTGAAGAGTAACGGGAACATCACGTACTGAACAGAATTAGGAAGAAAGGAAATTTATTACATAATTTGAGAAAAAGAAGGGACGCATTTTGAGACATCGAGGGATCAGCAGTTCAGTATTGGAGGAAGTTGAAGTGTAAAAATTGTAGAGGGAGACCAAGAGATGAATATAGTAAACAGTCAGAAGAATGTAGGTAGCAGCAGTTATTCGGAGATGAAGAGGCCTGCACAGGATAGAGTAGCATGGAAAGCTGCAACAAACCAGTCTTCCGATGAAAAAAGACGACGGCAACCATACCTCAGCATGTTATCATTTTCATAGAACGTTATCATCACCTGATTGGGTACATTTACGAACATGCCTATGACGTGTTCAGTAGATTTATGGTCACATAAGAGTATTGTGACACGTATTATAAATAACACAGTGGTCTTGTTTCGACGTTTGCGCCGAAGTAACATTCGTTTCTAGAAAGTGTTGAAATTATGCCTTCTATTTAAAAAAACGCATTTCTTATATTTTGCATGAAATACTGGGGAATTGAATAAAAAATAGGCACCAAATGTATCTGGACTGCGTGTTCGTTCAACCTGAATCTATTGATGAATAGGAAGGAACGTCACTGAGCCTCCGATGATTTAGAGGGAGCCCACCAACCATACTAAGGACTGTCATTTTTGAAGCCCCCATCCCCCTACAAACAAAGGAATCTCCGGCAAGAAAAAGTCAACACCTGTGTACCACCCTAATATGCCCTCAGCAATTCGGTCTGTATATCATGACAACGAACTTTCTGTTGGTGAATCCCCAGAAAATGCTTCTGTGAGCTATGATGAAGATGGCAGTGCGTCCATAACTGAATATGAAAATGACATGCCATCGAATTCTAAAAATGCAGAGTTCTCTTCAAGCACATAATCCTCGAATTACAAGATGGCACAAGGGGCTCTCAATGAGTTCATTTATATCCATCAGGATCTAGAACATCCTAAAAATGAGGCAGAACTTTTCGCATCACCGTTACAACAATGGAAGAATCTAGATGACCGCGTGAAAGTGACAACATTTCGCACTTGAAATAAATAACGGACTTGAGCAGTTTAAAGACGTAATTGGGCTGATGGAGGCATTGAATATGAAGCACAGTCCTGATCAATGGCGACAGTTTATCGATGCTTCGAAAACAAGTCTTAAATCCGTACAGTGAAAGCAGGCAAGCCTTAAAGCAGTACTTTTAGATAACGGAAACGAGTTTCCTGCCCCTCCTGTGGCAGTACAAAATAAACATATACAAACACGAGAAACATCCTGATAGCAGCAGATTAGAGGAGATACCAGAGGGAAGAATACGAGGATTTTAAACTTCTTCATTTTTTGTGGCAACACGTCAACACCAAGTACCGTCGTTGCCTTTGCGAATGGGTTAGCCGTGCTACAAAGCATACTATTGTCAGGAACGTTGGCCCATGAGTTTGTAACAGCTCGAACAAAAAGGTACTGTGTGAACCAATGATAGAGTGAAACAAAGGCGGATGGTGTGGTGTGCTATACCAATAGTTTAAGCTGTATACTGTTTGAAATCACAGATTTATTTCAGCCAAACTGTGGTGATGTGGGCGATAAACATAGTGAGCGGGTCCACCCGCATATTTCAATGATGGAACACACAAATAAGGGAAATGGACTGCTGCCGTGTTAAGTGATTATCGGTGTAAGGGGCGCACTTGCAACGTAGTACCAGATTGGGTCAAATGGCTCTGAGCACTATGGGACTTAACATCTGTGGTCATAAGTCCCCTAGAACTTAGAACTAATTAAACCTAACTAACCTAAGGACATCACACACATCCATGCCCGAGGCAGGATTCTAACCTGTGACCGTAGCAGTCGCGCGGTTCCGGACTGAGCGCCTAGAACCGCTCGGCCATCGCGGCCGGCTGTAGTACCAGAGACAGGCCAGAAAAGAAGGTAAGTGCCGTGTGCGGTGTCTTTTCGCGTGAAGTCGATCGGATCGATCGGCCTCTCAAGTTGACCGCACTGCTAGTTGCGATAGTGGAAAGAGCGGTTGATCCGCCACCAGAGGGAAGAGCACATTTTGTGACGCGGGAATTTTTATTAATTTTGCGGTATCAGTGGAGGCACTAGGTTGAGTTACGTCGTGTACGTATGGGACCTGTTTAAAACGGCAAAAGCCGCATGTAATTTAAGTCACGCCTGTGAAGTGGTAGTTAAAGCTTCATTTATTGCACCGTGTGTGGACGAGTCATCTCGTAATACCGAGACAGTCTGTTGTGTATATGTATAATTTGTAAATGTATTTTGATGTCCTTCTGTGCCTAGTGTGTTACAGAAAGGGGACCTTGTAATTCTACCTGTTTATTTTGTGTATTTATGGACGCCGGAGCCGGGGCCAACATATAATTAGTAACGTCTCTACTCAAACTGACGGATCACTTGTTACTAAGAACTTTGTTATCCATAAGTAACGCTAGTTAGGCTGGCCTGCCGTTTAGTCTACTCATCTTTCTTCTTTGGATTTGGTTCCGTCACCACTTGCAGTCCCATCTTACAGAAGGATTATGGTATTGTCCGAAAGCTGTATAATGTTAGTTTCTCATTGTTAAAGAGGAGGGGGGGGGGGGTGATTAGGCGTGGTGTTTCGATACTAGTAAATAAGTGCTCCGATATTTTTGTGGACCACCGCTCTGAATAAGATTTAAATGTCAGTTTAGTGGTTTCCGCGGTAATAAATTATATTTCTACCTGCGTTTTGTTTTAAACGGTTGTCTGGCCGGCAGCTGTTTTATTAGTTCATTCGTCCATTCTATTATTAAATTCGGCTACAAGTTGGTTATTACTCGTTTAAATTGTGCCACAGGGGCTTTCTGTAAGTGGAACTGTGAATGTGGTGGTCAGTTGCTGATCACCAATGACTTGTTATTCCTTTAAACTTTGCTGCTACTTTGCTTTCAATAAGTCTAACTGTAAACTGGATGAGCACTTGTCGCTTTACTTCATTTCGTACTAATTGCGCTTGCAAAAATTTTGATTATTTAACTAAAGTGGTTTGTTTAAATTTAAATAAAGTTATTTTGCCTCAGCACCTTGCCACACATCACCACCTTCTTATCGCTTTCAAGGTAATTAATTCTTTGTCAAGAAAAATGAGAGCTAGTAAATGAATTGAAACATTATTCTCGCGACCAGTGACTCTAAAATACATATTGGAAACACTTCGAAATTTATTCGGTAAATGCGAGTTCCTTGGTATCACTTGTATTAGATACAGATATACTACCCATTAGGTGTTAATATTTTCTTCAACGCTATGTCGCTCTTTACTGGATACAGGAGTGAGGAACAGATGCTGTTCATGAAAAGAAATTCATGATATTAATTTATTCTACATCTAATAGCAAATTCTAAAAATAATAGATAACTTTGTTCCTGTAGTTTCAACGTCAGTTGCTAACAGTAGATCTGAACACAGAAATATATATACAGATCTTTTGTTGGTGCCTTGTCCGGCAGGGTCGGCATAGTTAAAACGGATTTGGCAAGGTTGATTTTAAGGGGTGGCTAGATGCCCTTCCTGCCGCCACCCCGTACTCCCCCAGGACGGAATTAGTGTACCCAAGCTGTCTGCGTCTAGTGTAATCCATGGAATAATGCGAGTGGGTTCGTATGTCTGCGAGTCGTGTATCTGTGGCGGAACAGCCCGGTATTCACCTAACAGGATGTGGAAAACCGTCCAAAAACCACATCCAGGATGACCGGCACACCGGCCGACGACGGTAATCCGCCGGGCAGATTCGATACCGGGGCCGGCGCGCCTACCCGAGTCCAGGAAGCAGGGCATTAGCGCTCTCGGCTAACCTGGCGGGTTACACAGAAATATATACAGATACAAGAGATTTATAGACCTCCGCCCCATCCTCTGTTATGCCAGCGTAGCTTGGATTTCCGCCCCTCCCCGGTTCTATAAAGCCCTCCAAATCCTCGAACGCCATGCGCTCCGCCTCGCCTTCCGTCCCCCACGCGCATCCTCTACGACCTCGTCCCCTTCCCCCACCTTCTCCTTTTCCTTGAACACATCCGCACACTATATATTGTCCGCCGCCTTGATCCCCCTCATTCCCTGGTGTCTCCCTTCCTCTCCACCCGCAACCACTTGCCGCACCCACCCTCTGTCCATCTCCACACCCTCCATCTCCTTTCCCAACGCAACTTCCACCGCCTATCCCTCCCGGATGATGAGCTTCGCCCTGACATCTACTCTTCCTACCAACTCTAACCCCATCTTCCTGCCTCCTCCTCAGGGCTCCCTCTCCTCCCCCTCCCTCCTTCCGAGCGGATTTCCCCTCCTACTCCCCCACCATCTCTTGTGCCTTCTTTCAGTGTCTCTGCGCTCCCTCCTGCCCTCTTCCCTCCCACCCCATGTGTCTCCTGCCTCTTCGTGCACCCCCGGTTGCCCCTCCTCTCTTCATCCCGCCGCTTCCCCAGCTGCCCCATGCTCTCCCCTCCTTTTCCATCCTCTCTGACCTTTCCCTCGGCAGGTCCCGCCTGGCAGTTTTATTCTTCGTCGTGTGTGCTCCAAGTGGGTTTTAAGTGTGTTGTTCCGGAGTGTTTTTACTACTGTCGCCGGCTTTTAACGTGTGCGTGTTCATTCAGTGTCTTCTCTGAGTTTTGAAGACTCGGCAACTTTGTTTTTTAACTTTCTGGTGACTTTTAACTGTCCTCCAAGAACGTCTCCGTGTTAGTCTATTTTTTACCTCCATTTTCTCCCATTATTCTGTTTTAAGTTCCCCTTTCTCGCCTTATGTATGTAACATTTTATTCTTATTTTAAGCTGTTATGCCACTCGGCTGAAGAGCGGCGGATTGTGCCGCTGACAGCCCTCGCCTGCCCATATGGGGCAGGGGAATGAAATCACAATAAAGAAGAAAAAAAAATTATAGACCTGTCAATTTTGACACTTATGCAGATAAATGAGCCCAGCAGAGGGCACTACAGCTAGGGTACACACGAGTACCCAGTCCTGGCCGCACACAGACACACGCCAAGGTGCTGCGGCTTGCGGCTGTGGAGCTGTTCTAACTAGTAGCTTTCTGCGTACATCACAATAAGCACTCGAGTTAAGCTCATTCCGATCCTTCAGCAGTAATTACAGCTGCCGTTTACTGTGTACATAACATTCCATTTCTTCGAGTAGGTTCGGTAATTATCCCCTTGGCGCCTTAAGCAACACTTCCATGTTGTCCTCTATGTTTCCTGCCACGTGTTTTTCTTCATCCAAATGTGTACCGAAAGCTCTCTAAACCGCGTCTTCATTTTACTTCCCGCATGACCGATATAACACTTGTCACAGTATTGTCGGTTGATATTACGGACGCTAGAAGCCAAACGTTTGTTTCCATGACCAACTTTGTGGCGTAGCCTAGAACAGATTGTCAGTGTTTTGCTTATTACCTTACAGTACGGTTCTGGTTCAAATGTTTCGTCACGCTGGATCGTTTAGATTTAGGACGTGATGTTATTTTTAAACTTTTTGATCTGGCTTTCACACAATGTTGAGCTATTTACTTGGCCAGGGTAGGAGCTTCCTATTATTGCTCTTTACACCTTTTACGTGGATTTTAAGTACGGTTCTAATTCCACATACTGCATTTATGAGCATATTTTATTGTCAGACCCTCATTCTACCATATGAAGTAATTGTAATTAATGCTTACACATACTGCATTTTAACTATTACATTTACGATACCAGTTACTCATGTGCCATTACTACAGTGTCCTCTGCTGGCCTCAATTATTTGTATAAAGATCAGACGCATCCAGGCTATCGCCAGCTCTTACTATGTAGGTACCTGTACAGAACGTTGATAACTACATCAGAATATTTTATGGTATGTATGACTGTGGGCATAGCTGTTAATAAAACAAATATTTTTTTTTCACTTTTCTTATGTGTCACCTGGCCTATTAAAGATTTTGCTTCAGCTAAATGAACTTAGGTGGTTAAACCACGTTTCTTTATTTTTTTATTTGTAACAGATCTGAAGATGTCAGTCACCGAAACCGGTAATAGTGCATTGTAAAAAGAAATGTGTGATCAAGGCGGACTTCTATAAATAAACCATCAAAGTTTCCGGTCGAAGGTCGGACAGTGCAGAATCGGTATGCCAATCAGGCAAAATCGAAGTGAGGACTGAAGGTATCATCCCACCGACACACAGGTTGAAGATACACTTTTGGTAAAAGACGCTGCCCTGCTGCGTAAAGGAGTCTGTAACGGAGAATATACGTTTGGAGCACAGCATAGTACGATAATGAAACATGGACTGTAGGGAAAACCGGAACAGAAGAGAATCGAAGCATTTGACATGTGGTGCTATAGACTATTGTTGAAAATTAGGTGGACTGATAAGGTAAGGAATTGGGAGGTTCAGCGCAGAATTGGAGAGGAAAGGAAAATGTGGGAAAAACACTGACAACGAGTAGGAACAGGATGATAGACATCTGTTAAGACATCAGGGAATGACTTCCATGGTACTAGAGGGAGCTGTCGGGGGCATAAGGTGTAGAGGAAGACAGATATTCAAACATACCGCGCAAATAATTGAGGATGTAGGTTGCAAGTGCTACTCTGAGATGAAGAAATTGGCGCAGGAGAGGAATTCGTGGCAGACTGAATCAAACCAATCAGAAGACTGATAAGTAAAATATAAAAAAACTAATAAAAAAACTGTCTGCTGCACATCCTCGTCCGACAGGAATCGTCGACCCTTCGAGGCTGTTCTCAAGTGACCGAAGGCGTGATAGTCGCATGGGGAGAGATAAAGAAGACGGGTGCTAGAGTGGCTACCACTTGAGTTGGCGTAATTTCAGCGTTACGACATACGCGATACTGGGCGTTGTCATGAAACAGCAGTACCCGTTTCGCAGTTTTCCGCAACCCTTCGCCTCAATTTGTCCAGCATTGGGCACTAACATTTTATCCGTAATGGATGAGACCGGCCTCACACAGACCGATCGACGTCTTGGATCGAACCGCGACCAGCACCTTCCCACAACTGTAGTTCTCGACAGAGATGCTGCCCCACAGACATTCTTCATTCTCCAATGGATGTCTACTCGTGTCTTGTTCTTCAGCAGCCAAGAAAAGAATAACAGCACGCTGGTCCTGTTTAGGCACTCCGTCTTCAGGCCACGAGTGGCCTACCGGGACCATCCGACCGCCGTGTCATCCTCAGTGGAGGATGCGGATAGGAGGGGCGTCGGGTCAGCACACCGCTCTCCCGGTCGTTATGATGGTATTCTTGACCGAAGCCGCTACTATTCGGTCGAGTAGCTCCTCAATTGGCATCACGAGGCTGAGTGCACCCCGAAAAATGGCAACAGCGCATGGCGGCCTGGATGGTCACCCATCCAAGTGCCGACCACACCCGACAGCGCTTAATTTCGGTGATCTCACGGGAACCGGTGTACCCAGTGCGGGAAGGCCATTGCCCTGTTTAGGCCCATCTGGTAATAAAGTAGCCGTGATTCACGTTTCCACATGTAACGCTCGCAGGTCAGAAAAGCGCGAATACCACATAAATCCCTTGCCTAAGTGTCAGTACCTACATACGCGCATCGGAGACGCGCTACGTTACATATAAGCTTCAGCATCGCCGAGAAGCGGAAACTGTTAGATCACCCCTTATGTGTATTTATTTATTTATTTATCGCCAAATTATACAGGGTGTTACAAAAAGGTACGGTCAAACTTTCAGCAAACATTCCTCACACAGAAATGAAGAAAAGATGTTACGTGGACATGTGTCCGGAAACGCTTAATTTCCATGTTAGAGCTCATTTTAGTTTCGTCAGTATGTACTGTACTTACTCGATTCACTGCCAGTTGGCCCAATTGAAGGAAGGTAATGTTGACTTCGGTGCTTGTGTTGACATGTGACTCATTGCTCTACAGTACTAGCATCAAGCATATCAGTACGTAGCATCAACAGCTTAGTGTTCATCACGAACGTGGTTTTGCAGTCAGTGCAATGTTTACAAATGCCGAGTTGGCAGATGTCCATTTGATGTACGGATTAGCACGGGGCAATAGCGGTGGCGCGGTACGTTTGTATCGAGACAGATTTCCAGAACGAAGGTGTCCCGACAGGAAGACGTTCGGAGCAATTGATCGCCGTATTAGGGAGTACGGAACATTCCAGCCTATGACTCGCGACTGGGGAAGACCTACAACGGCGAGGACACCTGCAATGGACGAGGCAATTCTTCTTGCAGTTGACGATAACCCTAATGTCAGCGTCAGAGAAGTTGCTGCTGTACAAGGTAACGTTGACCCCGTCACTGTATGGAGAGTGCTACGGGAGAACCAGTTGTTTCCGTACCATGTACAGCGTGTGCAGGCACTATCAGCAGCTGATTGGCCTCCACGGGTACACTTCTGCGAATGGTTCATCCAACAACGTGTCAATCCTCATTTCAGTGCAAATGTTCTCTTTACGGATGAGGCTTCATTCCAACGTGAACAAATTGTAAATTTTCACAATCAACACGTGTGAGCTGACGAGAATCCGCGCGCAATTGTGCAATCACGTCATCAACACAGATTTTCTGTGAACGTTTCGGCAGGCATTGTTGGTGATGTCTTGATTGGGCCCCATGTTCTTCCACCTACGCTCAATGGAGCACGTTATCATGATTTCATACGGGATACTCTACCTGTGCTGCTAGAACATGTGCCTTTACAAGAACGACACAACACGGTTCGTGCACGATGGAGCTCCTGCACATTTCAGTCGAAGTGTTCGTACGCTTCTCAACAACAGATTCGGTGACCGATGGATTGGTAGAGGCGTACCAATTCCATGGCCTCCACGCTCTCCTGACCTCAACCCTCTTGACTTTCGTTTATGGGGGCATTTGAAAGCTCTTGTCTACGCAATCCCGGTACCAAATGTAGAACTCTTCGTGCTCGTATTGAGGACGGCTGTGATACAATACGCCATTCTCCAGGGCTGCATCAGCGCATCAGGGATTCCATGCGACGGAGGGTGGATGCATGTATCCTTGCTAAAGGAGGACATTTTGAACATTTCCTGTAACAAAGTGTTTGAAGTCACGCTGGTACGTTCTGTCGCTGTGTGTTTCCATTCCATGATTAATGATTTGAAGAGAAGTAATAAAATGAGCTCTAACATGGAAAGTAAGCGTTCCCGGACACATGTCCACATAACACATTTTCTTTCTTTGTGTGTGAGGAATGTTTCCTCAAAGTTTGGCAGTACCTTTTGTAACACCCTGTATAGACGGTCATGATTCCGTGACGATATTAAGAACTTTCAGAGATGAGAAGCGTACAGACACTTCGACTGAAATGTGCAGGAGCTCCATCGTGCATGAACCACATGTTGTGTCGTACTTGTAAAGGCACATGTTCTAGCAGCAAAGGTAGAGTGTCCTGTACGAAATCATGGCGGTGAATCGAGGAAGTACAGTACATACTGACGAAACTAAAATGAGCTCTAACATGGAAAGTAAGCGTTTCCGGACTCATGTCCACATAACATATTTTCTTTCTTTGTGTGTGAGGAATGTTTCATGAAAGTTTGGCCGTACCTTCTTGGAACACCCTGTATACCTGGTACCTGATGTTTAAAACAGGTCGTACAATTTACAAAGAATAATACTTTCCAAAATAACATTAATTTAAGGTTGAAACATAAATAAAATTTTGTTGTTTTTTAAGAAGAATATAAAAAGAAGATAGGATAGAGGAGAGATTTGTTAGTACCATCACCGAATGTGACTGACGGTGAATACCTCGGAATGGTTTCTTCGAGCCGTTGACCGCCAGTCACACACACACACACACACACACACACACACACACACATTGTTATTAGTAGAGAAATAATGTTGCTTATCCTATTTGTTACTAATCCTATGTATTAACTACTTTAGGTGCCCATCATGTACAGCATTTGGTGTTTTCTTGGCTATATCGCCAGTACTTTTGTTATTTACTGTCACATCTCAGCTTCCTCCTCCTGTTCCTCCTCATTGTCACTGTTTTCGCTGTCACTATGCGTATCGCTGTCCATCTTCTAGAGATTGTTGTTATTATGCACATAGTCATGTCTGTAATGTCGTGTCCGCATGTACTCTTCATGTGTCGTTTTGAAATACTGTTTGTCAGTGCGTTTAATTGTGCCCATTGTTCTTCGTCTCTTATTGCTGGACTCGCATTCGGGAGGACGACGGTTCAATCCCGTCTCCGGCCATCCTGATTTAGGTTTTCCGTGATTTCCCTAAATCGTTTCAGGCAAATGCCGGGATGGTTCCTTTGAAAGGGCACGGCCGATATCCTTCCCAATCCTTCCCTAACCCGAGCTTGCGCTCCGTCTCTAATGACCTCGTTGTCGACGGGACGTTAAACACTAACCACCACCATCTTATTGCTGTGTATATATCTATGTCTGTATCAGTGTAGTCTAAGTGTGGTGTATGTCTATTGTTTGCGTATTGGCCCTTATGTGTAGGTAGTATTGTAGTAAGACACGTCCACGGATGAATAAAATTACTAACCGTACTACTAGAGGGAGGGCGCAGGCACCCCGTGGAGTTCCGGCAGGTAATGCAGCGGAGGAGAAGAGCCAGGGAGGGAAGAATAAATTCGCCCCGCAGTAAGCAGGCCACGGCGAGGACGTGGCGCGCGCACGCCCGGACGGCTAGCTGTGGGTAACGGAGCGCGCTGCGTGCGGGCGGCGGCTTCTTTCAGCGCTGCGCCGCCGGCGCTTTTCCTCGGGCCCGCAATCTCTATGCTAAGCAGGCGGCCGCGTCGCCATGGCAACCCGCGCCGGGGAGCAAGTGGAAGGATACGCCGCGCCCCGCGCCCGAAGAACACTCGGAAAACAGGGCCGGCCCGCGCTAAGCGGGACCTGCCTAGAATTCATTACGCGGGCCGGCCGAGGCGCCGTCGCATCTCGAGATAAACATCTGTCGCCTGCCGTCCTCTCTCCGTAAAACTGCGCCTTCTTTCATCACCACAAACACTTCCTACTTCTCGGTTCCCAGTAGTAAAAAACTTCTCACCTCTGATGACAAAGAGGCGGGTACCGTTCCGCAGGAAATTGCGCACCTCCTAAAATCAGATACAACCAGAGAGAAATGTTACGTACGGTACTAAAACACCAGCCGCGTCTCCACAGCGCCTGAGGTTACCAGATATTTTACGACGTAAAATCAAGCAATGGAAATACTTACACGAGGGAAAGCTTGCAGCCCACTCGAGAGAAAACGAGACAAGTCTAGATTTGGTTAAAAGAAAATCTTCTCAAGGAAAAGATACTGTTATTCCTATTACAATATGCACTGACGTGACGAAAGTCATGACATAGTAGCGATTGGCCGGCCGCTGTGGCCGAGCGGTTCTAGGCGTTTCATTCCGGAACCGCGTGACCGCTACGGTCGCAGGTTCGAATCCTGCCTCGGGCATGGATGTGTGTGCTGTTCTTAGGTTAGTTAGGTTTAAGTAGTTCTAAGTTCTAGGGGACTGATGACCACAGATGTTGAGTCCTACAGTGCTCAGAATCATTTGAAGGAAGTAGCGATAAACACATACACAGATGGCAGTAGTATCGCGTACACGAGGTACAAAAGGGCAGTGCAGTGGCGGACCTGTCATTTGTACTCAGCTGATCATGACCGCACGACGAGAATAGACTGATAAGAATGCGGAATTGTATTTGCATCTACACACACGGGACATCCCATTTCGGAAATCGTTGCAGATTTTAAAATTCCGAGATTCAAAGTGTCAAGAGAGTGCCGAGATGCCAAATTTCAGGCGTTACCTCTCACCGCGGACAACGCAGTGGCCGACTGCGTCCACTTAACGGTCGTGAGGCGCGGCGTTTGCGTAGAGCTGTCAGTGCTAACAGACAAGCAACAGTGCGTGACATAACCGCAGAAATCAATGTGGGACGTACAACGAACGTATCCCGTGGGACAGTGCGGCGAAATTTGGCGTTAATGAGCTATGGCATCAGACGACCACGCGCGTGCCTACGCTAACAGCACATCGCCTGTCCTGAACTGGTGACCACGACGGTTGGACCCCACACGATTGGAATAGAGATGGGCAAACTCGTTCACCCTTGGGAACTAGTTCACTGCTGATAGTTCTTTCTTGGGAATCGTTCGTTTTTACTCGTTCACCGTTCACTTGTGCTTGGTATATGGTTCTTATGAAAAACTGAAAACTAGTAGTGTAGGTGACTGAAGGATGGAGTATAGAGTTTATATTCATTACAGAATCCTTACACACGTTTAGAAGTAATTTCTGTGATTCTGCAGAACCTCTCGTTTAGCCAACCGTAGCCTTGTGTGGCTCATCGCAGGGAAATAATTCAGGGTGGCGCACGGAAAACGGGCCCCGAGTACAAACTGCTCGCCAATTACGGACGATGTGTTGCCCATTACGAGCAGATATAACAAACAGACAAACGTAATAATTAGGCAGTGAAGTAATAACAAACTAATGCAAGCAACAACTGCGAAATAATCGATGACGATGTGTAGAGAGCTAGAGAAGAGAACATGAAAATCTCACGCGACGCGCATCGGCTATAGCTCATGTAGTCTTGTAAACCTGTTTGTGGCTGTTTCCCAGCTTACTAGACCACAAGTCTCTAGTGAATTCTTCGTTTCGACTTCCACTACATAGCTATGCTACGTTGTAAACAATAATCGTTTACACCCTATATATACTTCACGTTGTCTCTGAGTTCGTAGGCGAAGTAGAGACTTTATGGAAGCATAAAATGTGGTTTTCTCATCATACTCGGGTCACACGCTTAGTAAAAATTAGGTTTTTATGTTGCATCATCAAAGTTAATGCAGCAATAATAACAATAATAAAGTTCGCAGTAATAAATTTTTGGTTTGAAAGCTACATCTGAACAAATGTCTTTGAGATAATAAGTAAATAAGATTTTATGGCAATCTATGTCTTTTCAAATGGAGAGGCACCGCTTTTCCTACTGAACCAAAATGACCCACAACCCACTTTTTTTCTCTAAAAAAAAAACCAAACTAGCAGGTAATGCTAGAAACAACTAAACTTAAAAATAATTAGAGCCTTCCTAAATGTGATGTTTTGTATATGAAAGATACACGAAAATCGTTTTATATGAATTTTCTTACACTAAAAATTAAGCAAATTATTGAAAGTTAGCTGCTAAATCAAGTCGATGAAACCAAAATATATATGAATTACAAAAAAAAAAAAAAAACTTGCGTTGTTATAAGCAACGTAAATTTTATGTAATTTACGTAACTATAAAATACTTTTTGATTACCGGTCGTGGACGCTGAATAGCCAGACCCAAGTGGAAGAACAGTTTGGAACACATGTAAAATGGGCGAGCGCTGTGAACGAAACGAACAACTGGATACTGAACTAACTAGGAGCAGTCGGCAGTGGAACTGAGCAGGTGGTCATGTGAAGAACGAGTGAGGCCGAGGGAGACCGAGACTGAGACGAGCACGCGACCGAGGCTGGAATGAGAACTGCAGAAGTGACCGCCGCGACCGAAGTGAACTATGAACCGATCGTTCCTCGTTCCCGGAAACTATAAGTAGACCGCCGCGACCACTATGAACTGATCGTTCCTCGTTCCCGGGAAATATAAGTAGACCGCCACGACCGATGTGAACTATGAACCGATAGTTCCTCGTTCCCGGGAACTATAAGTAGATCGCCACGACCGAAGTGAACTATGAACCGATCTTTCCTTGGAATTCGTTCCTCGGTCCTTTCGTTCATCTTGGTGAACCGTTCCTTTGCACCTGCTCGTTCGCGAAATACCCATCTCTAATTGGGAAACTGTGACCTGGTCAGGTGAGTCCCGGTTACAGTTGGTAAGAGCTGATAGCAGCGATCGAGTGTGGCGCAAACCCCACGAAGCCATGGATCCAAGCTGTCAATAACGGCCTATGTAAGCTGCTCATGAGCTGTCTTTACAAGCAACGGAGTGGCTCCTCTGTTATGTTCGCTTAGGAAACCATGTACAGCCACTGGTCTACTGTACGCTCCCAAACAACTATGTGATTTTTATGGATGACAATGCGCCATGTCACAGTTGTTAGCTATTGGTTTGAAGATCCTTGTGGACAGTTTGAGCGAATGATTTGGCCATCCAGATCGGCCGACATGAATCCCATCGATCATTTACTGGACATAACCTGGAGACCAGTTCGTGGACGAAATCCTGCGACGCCAACATTTTCGCCGTTATGGACGGCTATACAGGCAGCAGGGCTCAATATTTCTGCAGGGGACTTCCAACGCCGAGTTGCTGCACTGCGCCGTGCCAAAGCAGGTGCGCCAAGATATTAGGAGGTATCGCGTGACTCGTCAACCCACCTAACAGGCCAGGAATATATTCGTAGGCTGTAACTTACAGACATCCACACTGCTTGGCGACGTGACTCTTACTGGTTTAAATTCTGCCAAATCCAAAAGATGCATATGGTTTCTGCTTCGGCGATTTTAATTACTTTGCACGCTGCCACCTTCAGGTAGCCGAGCGTTACATTATTTTCGTTGGTACTCACGTCTGCGTGACACGATGACTTAGCGAATGTGCGATGGTTTTTAAGAAAGACACTAAACCTCACTTAGTGGTCCAACTACTGAATTGCTAACCCCGGGCACAGTAACAGTTGCAGTTTACTCATCTAAACGGTTTCCAGGGATGGCAAAAATTCGAATTTAAGTATTTCATACAGTATCCACCAAATTTAAAATGCTGTCACAATTTGTTCATTGAGAGGTATAATCTTAAATTATAAGATTTAACATAATTAGACAGGTATTACAGTGACAAGCTATGTAGCGGCATGTGTCTTGAGGCACCGTAAATCACGGTGAAAACTTACCCAGACTCTGTTCAAGAATGAGAGCACTTGGCACTTCCAAAAAACTTACAACATTATATCGAACCTCTGAAAAACTCTTTCTCGCTAACAACCTCCACTAAATGGTGAAACTTAGAAAATTCTTCGCTTACTAAGTTTCCCCTGCTCATAGAATAAGACTGCACCGGTTATTACTTCTTTACTACTAGCTGTATTCCCAACACATTTTGCAACTAGTGTCCATGTATACCAGTGAATGTTCCCGCAAAATTTATCACTGGACGAGATACTCCGATGGAGACGACATTTTAGTCTCATGAGTTCTAGTCTGTAACGAACAACAGATGGGTTTTATTGATATACTAGCTAAGTATCTGAGATTGCCAAGGTATGTATTTATTCCATTCTCCTATTAGCCCATTTCCTCCAACGCCTCTCTCCGTCCGTTTCCTCCTACCTCCCGCCCTCTCTCTGTCCTTCTGCTCCTTCCCCCTCTCTTTGTCCTTCTCCTCCTCCTCCTCCTCCTCGCCTTCCCTGTTCACACCCTCCTCCTCCTCTTCTCTGTTCCGCTCATCGTCGCTCGTCTCCCCGTCCACTTCGCCACCCTCTCTCTTCCATCTTCCTCCCCCCCTCTCTCCACGTAAACTCCGCCCTAAAAGGACGCTGGTGGTTGTTAGCCCCACACTATTTCTTTCCAGACAATACCGAATGATGTGTAACAACTTTGAATGAAACCATTCCAGGGATTTAGGATGAGCTTTTTACCAATGACTTTGCCCGCGTACGCACATGTTAAATATATTTAACATATTTCACATGTATCTGTACAGATATCTCACCTGTACCTGTAGCGAATTTCGCTCTCCAGTTTTATTTTCACGCAGCTCAATATTTAAGACGTCGTATCTCTTGGAACTGTATGTTGTACAATGAGATAACTTTGTAGGTACATCCTGTGATAAATGTGGCTACTGTCTGCGACTACTGTTAGCAGTAAAGAAGTAATAAATTGAAACGTCATGGTTCATGCTGCAGTTTTACAGCATGAACAGCGAAAATGTAGTAAGCGATAAACGTTTTCTCCTTACGACATTTTGTGGGGGTTTGTCAGAGAAAACAAGTCTGGCCCATGTTTGAAATTATGTGTGAAGTTTGTGGCAACTCATCGAGTGCTTCCATCCTCAAATACTGGATGGCTGAAGTACGGGTATTCGCGGGTCGTGGGCTGCAGTGCTTTTTCACCCACATCCCTTTCATAGGTAGATGACTTAACACCACTGCGTTTCTTTCCGGAGAGTGAGTGATATGTGCACCAAGTTTGATTGAAATCGGTCCAGTGGTCTGGGTGGAGATATGGAACACACACAGACTTAAATCCATTTATATAATATGCATGAATATATGGATCCATAACCTATGAGCTGAGCTACAGATATCCGTTGACGACACATCTGTTAATAACTTAAAAGTAATGTCCGCCCCTGGTAGATGAGTGGTCAGCGTGACGGAATGTCACACCTACTAGCCCGGGTTCGATTCCCGGCTGGGTCGGAGATTTTCTCCGCTCAGGGACTGGTTGTTGTGTTGTCCTTATCATCATCACTTCATATCCATCGACACGCAAGTAGCCGCAATGGCGTCAACTCGAAAGACCTGCACCAGGCGAACTGTCTACACGACGGGAGGCCCTAGCCACACGGCAATTCCATTTCCACTTAAAATAATCTAAATTTCCAGTAATGCGCACGTCTTCTGCTTTTAATTAGTATGACCTGTTGCATTTCGGTAACACCCTGTCATAATCAGGTAGCCGGCTGGTAAATTTTTCCCGTTGGTACGCACTTCTACGGCTGAAAAATTTTTCCCGTTGGTACGCAATGCTACTAACAAGGGAACCTCCCCATCGCAACCCCCTCAGATTTAGATTTCAAGTTGGCACAGTGGATAAGCCTTGAAAAACTGAACACAGATCAATCGAGAAAACAGGAAGAAGTTGTGTGGAACTATGAAAAAATAAGAAAAATATACAAACTGAGTAGTCCATGCGAAGATAGGCAACATCAAGGAGAGCGTGAGCTCACGAGCACCGTGGTCCCGTGGTTAGCGTGAGCAGCTGCAGAGTGGGAGGTCCTTGGTTCAAGTCTTCTCTCGAGTGAAAAGTTTACTTTCTTTATTTTCGCAAAGTTATGATCTGTCCGTTCGTTCACTGACGTCTCTGTTCACTGTAATAAGTTTAGTGTCTGTGTTTTGCGACCGCACCGCAAAACCGTGCGATTAGTAGACGAAAGGACGTGCCTCTCCGATGGGAACCGAAAACATTTGATCGCAAGGTCATAGGTCAACCGATTCCTCCACAGGAAAACACGTCTGATATATTCTATACGACACTGGTGACGGCATGTGCGTCACACGACAGGAATATGTTGTCGACCCACCTAACTTGTACACTTGGCGAATGGGTAAAAAGATTCTTCTACCTTGCCCGATTTAGGTTTTCATGTGGATGTGATAATCACTCCCAACAAAGTGATGAAAACATAAGAGTTTGTCACAGAAACTGCAACAAATGAATGCAACAGTTTCACAGTCGCACAGTTTTCCCTGTGCTCTATCAAAACATATATTTTTAACGCTTTCAAATTTTTCCGTGTGTAGACCGTCAAATCCGGCATATGTCCAAGCAAATCTGAACATGTCCTGGAATTTTGGAGAGCGAAGTTGATTATGTGTGAGTGCCTGAACTTTGATAATTGTCTGAAAATAAAAAATTAAATTTTTCGCTCGAGGGAAGACTTGAACCAAGGGCCTCCAGCTCCGCAGCCGCTCACGCTAACCACGGGACCACGGCGCTCCGGAGCTCACGCTCTCCTTGATGTTGCCTATCTTGCACATGGACTACTCAGTTTGTATATTTTTCTTATTTTTTCATAGTTCCACACAACTTCTTCCTGTTTTCTCGATGGATCTGTGTTCAGTTTTTCAAGGCCTATCCACTGTGCCAACTTATAACTAAATCGGAGGGGGGTGCGATGGGGAGGTTCCCTTGTAAGTACGATGATTTAGAATCCAAGAGTAGCGGGAGCGAAATTCTGAGCTTAAAATTTAGAAGCCAATCCAGTACGGAAGAACAAATATTACTACACAGCACTTAGGTTTTGTAAACGATCGGGCGATTATTTGTCGCGACATTCAAACAGCACAAAAACAGTTAGAAATTGTTATCGACAACAGAAAGAGCAGGGCTCCAACGATCATTTGAAAAAACAAAAGACCCGCGTACATCCTGGGACAGAAAAATCTAAAAACTAAACACGAGAAATTCGAGGGAGTTGCTCAGCGCAGTCGAAACCATTCAGGGCAAGAGAGTCATCAAATCAGTGTGTCTTTATGAGGCTCAGACAGTAATGTTAAAGAGAAGAGAGACACTGAAGAAATCTAAAACTTTACGTGCAAATTATATACTGAAGAAGGAACGTACACACCATTTTGAACTATAGAACAGATCGTTGTAATAACAGAAGACCTGAAGGAAAGCAGGAATAACACAATCTAATATACCATACAGAAAAATGTTTAGGCACAACACAATAGCTCTGACGTGGAAAGAGCCCTTTCTGAGAGAGTGAAATAAATACAGGCACACAAAGGAAAGCTGAAACAAAACACTCAAAAAACGCATTGTGCATCACGCGGTGCACTGACGTCCAAACGTGGATAATAATTGTAATAATAATAAAGTAAAGAGATATTTTAATAAAGGACTGGAGATGTTTATTGGAGATCGTCTCGTGCTCTTGTCTTAGACGGGGGCTTCTGATTTGCGACAGTTTAGCACACGTCCGTCGAATGCGGTAAGAGGGATGCACGGCAGTGGGTCAGAAACAAAGGGTAGCCCACATTCCGATGGTAACGGCCGGCCTTGCCGCCTCACATGCGTAAATAAGAGATTCCACACAATGGCGCACGTGTGTGTGTGTAAGGTTTCTGCAAATATTGACTCGTAAAATTCCGCCGTGTGCTGAAGGGTTTTTGTTCTGGCCGAGAGCCCGCGGACTAAAAGACGTCTCCTAGGCACTCCACTCGCGACTGATGGGGCTGTGTAGCTGTTTTGTCTTCTCCCGGCGCAATGTTCACTTGTCAAGCGGCAGCTATCTACGGTACGGTCGGCTCCTCGCGTATTCATTCCATCAGCCTCGCGCGTGTCAAGGCCACATACACAGCGCAGAGAGTATTTCTGCTGTACATTATCTGTCCGAAGAGTATACTGAACTTCGAAACCACCGCCTACATCCATGTAATTGCCACTTAGGCCCTACAATTCCACACGCACCTACTTACTCAGACAATTTATTTCACTTTTGCCATGACTTTCGGCAGTTTTCTTTTCACATGTACAACTACAATCCACATGCGATATGATGATTCTACATCTACATCCATACTCCGCAAGCCACCTGACGGTGTGTGGCGGAGGGGGCTATTCTCTGCTATGGTTTAGCAAGCTGCACTAGCCAGCAGCAGTCTGTGCCCTCTAGACGGAAATATACCCATGTCGCAGATTACCACCTGACCAGACGAATTTCCCCGCTTCTTTGGAACCCCAAAAAGTGATCAGTGCAAAGCCCCGCCAAGCAGAGTGAGGAACTGGTTCTACTTTTATTTTGATTTTGTTTTCATCAGTCCTCTGACAGGCTTTAGGCGGCTCGCAATGAATTCCTTTTCTGTCCTCCGAGCAAATACTTACACCAAAGTCCTCAAGTTATTTTTTGGAAACACACTCAAAAAACGGCTCACCACGAAGGAATTATCTAAAAGGGACGAAAATTGGCGATGTAATGTGAATGTACAGGCAAACAAATAATTACAATTTCAGAAATTCTGGATGATTTATTCTAGAGAAAGAGCTACACAAATTGAGCAAATCATTAAGATGTTGGTCCACATCTGGCCATTTTGCAAGCAGTTACTTGGCTTGGTATTGATTGGAACAGGTGTTGGACGTCCTCCTGAGGGATCCTGTGGCAAATTCTGTCCAATTGGCGAGTTAGATCGTCAAAAGCAAGAGCTGGTTGGAGGGTCCTACCCATAATACTTCAATCGTTCTCAATCACAGAGACCTTGCTGGCCAAGGTAGGGTTTGGCAAGCTCCAAGCCAAGCAGTAGGAACTATCGCCGTGTGCGGTTTCAAATGGTTCAAATGGCTCTGAGCACTATGGGACTCAATTTCTGAGGCCATTAGTCCCCTAGAACTTAGAACTAGTTAAACCTAACTAACCTAAGGACATCACACACATCCATGCCCGAGGCAGGATTCGAACCTGCGACGGTAGCGGTTACGCGGTTCCAGACTGCAGCGCCTAGAACCGCACGGCCACTTCGGCCGGCCGTGTGCGGGTAGGCGTTATCTTGCTGAAATGTAAGCCCAGGACACCTTGCCATGACGGATAGTAAAGTGGGCCGAACAATACCATCGGCGTACCGCTGTGATATAAGGGTGTCGCGGACGACAACCAAAGGGGTCCTGCAACGGAAAAAAATGTCACCCGAGACCATCACTCCGGGTTCTCTGGCCGTGTGGCGAACGACAATCAGATTGGTACCCCACTGCTGTCTGTGACGTCTCCACATTTGTTTCCGCTGATCTTCGGGGCTCAATTCGAAGCGGGACTCATCACTGAAGACATATTCCAGTCAATGAGATTACAGGCCGAACACCAGTTCCCACAGAAAACGCAATGAGCACGTTTAGTATTTGACGCAGTTGCTGTGACTTCGCACACATATTCAAACGAAAAAATGACTGACATGCATGAGCTAGGTAATGAGAAGCAGGACGATTATATCCTCAGGAAAGAACGGAAGACTACGAGACAGGTGAGTATTCACCACGTCCCATCAGCGCCTGCCGGAGACCGGTTCTGAGCCGTGGTAAAATTTGCTGTTTTGAAGAGCGCGCCGCAGCGCGTAGTGTAAAGCAGCCGCTTTCCGTTTCTGGAGGTGGCGCCGCTGTGGTAATCGCAGCTTTTGGTGTGTCCCTCTGGTGGGAAAGCGGAAAGGTTGCCTGTCTGCTCGGCTGGTCTAGTCAGTTGGTCAGGCGGAGTGAGTCTGGGTCAGTCACTCACACCGGTTGCTGGTCTGTCTCTCGTTCGCATTTGTGCGGCAGCCAGTGTCTGTCATGCGGAGTGCTAGTATGTGTTAGGCCGCCAGTCTGCTCGAGTTTGTTTAGGCAGTGGGCATTGGCGATTGGCTCAATCGGTTGGTCGGTCGCGCACTGGGACACAAGATGACTTGTCCGCCTGGAGCGTCGGCGCTTGTGGGGTCGCCACGTTCGAGTCCAGTGGGCCGCGGCGTATAGCGAGGGGTAGTGGCTTCGCGGCCGACACGAGAGCAACAGGAGCCAACCTGCGACATCAGTCTGGCAGGTGCGAGCTGCGACGCCGTGAGACGGGAGATCGGCGCGCCTTCCTGCGTCCGTTGAAGCGGCTGGCAGCGGACGGTTCTGGAGAGCGTTTTGGGGGTCCTGCGCCAGGTCTTCGCCGGACATCGCAGTTTTAGAAGTGATTTGTGATATGTTGTTTCATTTACTTGTTAAATTCTACTTGTTTTTTATCAGTCTCTCATGCCCAGCTTGCTCGTCTGTCTCTCGTCCGCATTTGTTAGGCAGTTAGTGTCTGTCTGTCTGTCGGTCGGTCTGCCATACGTTAATAACTGCCTCTGTCATGTTTGTCGGATTCGATGTTAACGAATTTATTGCTTAAAGGCCGAATCCCTGAAATACGTTTTTATCTTGCCTATCATGTTGTGAGGTGGTATATGTGTAATGTAGACCATGTTGTACATTTTATGTAAGTCTGCATTCTATGGGTTTTATTTAGATAGTCATTTTAGTTTATAAAGTGGCCACCCTTCCACCATAAGAGTTCTTTAAAAACAAGTTGCAATTTCGGTGGCAAATAATTTTAATGTGTTTTGTGCCATTTCCGTCCCTCTTACGGGGTGTTTAGTTTATGTGTTTGTGCGAGTTGTTAAAGTTTTTACTTTAAAGTAATCTAGTGTGTTGCAGATTTGCACCAGTGTAGTCTTTCAGAGGTTGTTGTGAGCGGTCATGGCTACGGCCGTTTTGAAAGGGAGCCGGCAAGCTTCTCAGCCCGAAGACTCCAGCTCGTGGTCGTGCGGTAGCGTTCTCGCTTCCTATGCCCGGGTTCCCGTGTTCGATTTCCGGCGGAGTCAGGGATTTTCTCTGCCTCGTGATGACTGGGTGTTGTGTGCTGTCCTTAGGTTAGTTAGGTTTAAGTAGTTCTATGGGACTGATGACCATAGATGTTAAGTCCCATAGTGCTCAGAGCCATTTTTGAACCGAAGGCTCCTACTGTTAATATTGTTCTTTGCATCTAAATAAAATTGTAACTTGATATTTCGAGGGCACTTTTCTGCTTATAATTTTAAATGTTTTTGAAAAGGCTTTTAGGAATAAAATTCACATTTGTTAAAAGTAATTTTCCATCAATTACTTCCTGGCAACTACTTCCACGCTCACCTGGTGTGATTAAATGTGTTAATGTTCTTGATGAATCGCTAGTATATAAAGTAAATTCTTTAAGAAAAAAATTTGAAAGTTAAAATTATCGGTACAGGTTCGTTTAAAACAAAAAATACAACTGGCAGGTAGACGACCAATTTAGACACCACGAATAGAAAAATTGGAAATTTGTGGTAAGGTCTTAAGGGACCAAACTGCTGAGGATATCGGTCCCTAAGCCTACACATTACTTAACCTAACTTACGCTATGGACAACACACACGCCTATGCCCGAGGGAGGACTCGAACCTCCGACGTTGGGAGCGGCACGGACCGTGACAAGACGTCCCAGATCGCGCGGCTACTCCGCGCGGCACACCACGAATAGATAAGCGTCTATTACATGTAGACAAAATGCCGGGCACAAGTGCCAGGAGCATTGCTACAGCAGAACGCATTATGCCAGATATTACATCGGCTACAGTTGTACGCATTTCACGTAAGAAGTAAGCACTTTTGACCCCGATTGCCTTCCGCCAATGGATCCTTACACAATGTGAGAAAGAACCACGGTGTCTCTTGCACGTGTTACTTACAGAGGAAGCATGATCTAAACGAAACTGTATTCAGAACATCAACAACCCATATGTTTGGGCTTCAGTCGACACATCAGCGGATCATTAACGTTTGGGCAGATGCCGTTGGTGATTGGTTGACAGCCATATTTCGCACCTGCCCGACTTCTGGTTGGTCTACCGTTATTTCCTGCAACATAAGCTAATCGACTGTTTGGATGATATTCCTTACGGTGAAAGGATGTGTATGTGGTACACGCACGATGGCACACTTTCATAAACTTGTTCTCAAATATGCAGCACGAATCTTCGACAAGTACACCAGTCGTTGCTTGCCGGTACCGTGCCCTGACTTAAACCTACTCAGTTTTTTTTCTTCCCTGGGTATATTTAAAAGTTTTGGTGTATTCCAGTCTTGTTAATAGTGTCGATGTTCACAAGGAACGTAATGTGGACGGCTGTCAGTGCATTCGGAACACGTCTGGTGTTTTTGAAGGTGTATGGGCATCAATGACAAGACGTGCTGAAGGCTGCCTTCATAAGAATAGTGGTCATGCGGAACACTTGCTGTAGTAAGATTTCGGACATGGCTGCGCTGCAGCAACTGTGCGTGCAAGAGCTTGGGGTTAACAGACAACCAGTTGCAAAACACAGATTTATTAAATCTTGACCATGGTTTCGACAGATTTAAAACTGTCTTCCACTGAAGGTGTTGTACCTATTACCACATATAACGACATTGTGTGTGGTACAAATATCCTACCGTTACAATGAACAAAATTACAGGAAATGGTTACACATAATTTCAGTGAAGGTTCCTCACGTGGAATCACATTATCTACATTCAATGTGGGAATCGTTCACTCTGTCTAGTACATGTGCGTGTCATCAACTTAACATTTAAAATACACGAGTTAAAAGTAGTAGCTCTCTACTCTAAACCATTTGTCTCAAAACTTTTTTAAAAAAATATCACATTTGACAATGGAACCAGCACCAGATCTGAAAACATATGGCATCCAAACATAAAACGTGGCATCGACACCTGCAAAGTGTAGGTAATCCAAAAACAGAACTAGTTACGTGCGCCGACTGGCAGAAAAGTTTTCGCGGATAAATGGTTCTCGTGCGTTTTAATGGTATTGTAAATAGTTTTTTATGTTTACCTGAGACTGCGGACACTTTATTAGTCATATGAGATTCATGGCACATTTTTTAAACCCCTCCCCTCTTAAATTTTTCAGTTTATACGTTAATTCTAGTAATAAATATGTGTTCGTGATATCACACACGTTGCTCATTACAACTACGCGCATACAGGACGCGCATGAGGGCCATCTATAGAACACTAGAACCGACCACAAACCAGTGCGTGTACTATTCAGGCAGTCGGCGCCATGTCCATAGCTCTGTAGATGGCATACCTACGCCCTGTAGGATCCGAAGCCATGTTTTATATTTAGATGTCATATACGTACAAATCTTCCAAGTGGCGTAGTACATGCTGTTGGCTCCATTGTCAAATGTGATATTAAATAAGTTTTACGATAAAGTTCTACAATAGGCAGCTACTACTTTTAAATGCTGTATTTTAAATGGTGATTGAGTGCATGGCGCGAACAGGCAGACTCAGCGACTCCCACACTGGATGCAGATAACGTGATTCTAAGATCCACTAAAATTATTTATTTTTTATTCAGGGTGTATACGTGGACAAAGAAAAAAAATTCCCAGATTTTTCTCGGATTTCCTGGTTAAAAATACACGTTCTCCCGGGTGAAAATACACTTTTTCAGTGCTAAGTGACAATACACTCTTCCTCGGCACTGTAAAAGTCATCAATCCTTTGAATGTTTATGGTTTTATATACCGACGTAAAATTTCCCGGAACTTTAGAAAACGAAACTCCCGGGAGGGGAGGGCATGCATTTTCATATTACGAAGGTATAAATGTGAATTCCACCAAACACCGCATGTCACTTTCCGAAGCATTGAAATTGAGATTGCAATGCGCTTTTGTAAGCCAGTCATAGCTCATGTCACTTGATCTCGCCCGCTGATGACAGCATAGAACACGTGATGTAGTCAGCCAATAGGAAGATCACTCTAAGTAGCGCGAACACACAAATAAGAAAAGTTCATGGTTTAAATTAAGATAAAATTTTGAATAACGACGTAAATGTCTGATATGGGCTCGAAATTCTTCTAAATGGTCGTCCTCAAAGACTTGATTTTTAAATGGAGTCATACGCTTTGTGATTTAAGAAATTCATCGTACATTCTCGCACACAGTTCATCTTGCGCAAAAGGAAATTTGCCTTGAATGTAACGCTTTTCAAACCACCATTCGCAATATTTTCGCGCAACCTGTTAGAAATAGGTTCGTTTCAGCAGTTGCCAGAGAGCGCCAGATAACAGGCATCACCGCGCTTGCGGAGCTACGATGATGCAGGAAGCTTATGTTCCGTACGTGTAGAACATTAAAATATCTTACATTATGTCACAAAAGAAACAAGACATCAGAGAATATTTCAAGAGCATCGGAATTTCGTGAACCACGCTAAAATGCACAATTCGGCTTAAAGTGCACATTCGTATGACCATATTTGGATGTAAATTTTCTTGAAGTACCAGTGTTGTGTTATCTCATATTTGGTTCTTTATTATGGTATAATGCCATACATGCACTTGAAATGCAGCGAACAGTTGAAACCAGCCAAGAGTGTGAAATTAAACACTTCGTTTCAAATAAATTGACTGCCTCAGCAGAAAAGATTAATGAAAGCCAAATCTCTTTAGTAAACCGAGAAAAATAACTTCATTGTTCTGCAAGGCGATTGATACTTGACTGTCAGAAAAGTGGAAATAAAACTTGAAACTAATAACATATTTTAGCCTTCCGTTACTAAGCGAACGTATTTTAATTCAGTTGATAGCTCCCGGCCACAAAAATCCGTTCCATCATCATTTAACGTGGGAACAATAAACGAAGAACATGGGTCACGTGGAGACGACCCACCTCCCCACCACAATTCGGACTGCTCTGTGCATCAGCCCCGGATTTACTGTATTTCCGAACTGGGGCAATATTAGGTAGTGGCGCCCAGCCACATTTCTGTAAACAGAAGCGGGAGAAGGTACTACTCATACGCGGCTAAACTGCGCATGCGCAAGAGCCCGCCCACAACTACTCGACTCTTAATTTAAACAGTTGTCACGTCACGGTCATCGGAGGCAATTTGTTGTTATGAAGCCTTGCATAGTCTTCCTAAGCCTTTGACACACTGTGCTGTTTCCAGACGCTTGTATGAGCACTGTGTTTTGTTTTTGTATACGGCGCATTTCCTTTGCAACTTAAGATTTATTTTCGTTTTTTTTCCCTCTCGTTCATGTTTTGTTGCTGATTATCCTGCAGAAGCGGGATACAGTACTGTCCTTTGTTGGAGTGTTGCTTCTTACCAGTCAAAATCACAAAAATTTAACTGAAAACCAAAAGAATGTAAAATTCCCGGAATTCTAAACAATTCCCGGGTTTTTCCCGGTTTTCTCCGGGATGAAAAATTTCCCGGATCTCTCGGTTGACCCGGGGTCGTATACACCCTGTTATTATAACAATACAATATCTGCTCTACACACAACGTCGTAATATTTATTAACAGTACACTACCTCCTGAAGAAGACAGGCTTAAAACTGGTGAGGAGGTCAGCATTAATAAAATTTTATTTTGGAGGTGGTTGGCCGTTGTTCCCAGTCCAGTGAAGAACTTGGTTGCTCAAGTGCACTTAGCGGTCAGACACCACGGCTACAATTTTCCCTTCCGGCACGCAGGCTACCGGTCCACCGCATCCTGGCACGGTCGCCAACAACGGTGGTCGGCTGGCCGTGGTGTCAGCAGCCCTCCACGGGAGCCGGCGCCGCCGTGTTTTGGGAGCGTGGCTGCCGGCTTTCATCTGCACTCCGGCAGATTGCGCACCGCCGGCCGGCCTCGTTATTTAACGCTAGCTGGCCGCACTAATAACGGCCGCAGCGCCGCCTCTGCGACCGCACACGTCCGCACTGGCTTACGCCGCAAATCCTCCGGCTACGTCGAATCATTACACTTCGTGCCACGTCCAACAGCGCTACTGCTAACTGTGCGTTGGCATATCACTCAAACTGAGAGATACGTTTCGAGAAACATACTCATACGCTTTGTGATAATAACATCTATTGCCAGACGTAAGTAAGATAACATGTATTGCCAGACATAACTAAGATAACATCTATTGCCAGACGTAACTAAGATAACATCTATTGCCAGACGTAAGCATGCTTATTTTCCATCGCTATACGTCTGAAAGAAATTGTAGTCAATAAAACATGTATTTTCGTTGTTTATACAAATCATACAGTATCTCTCACAGCCCAACTCTTACCAGCTATATTACTAAACAACTAACCAGGTTGAAACTTCCTGGCAGATTAAAATTGTGTGCCGGACCGAGACTCGAACTCGGGACCTTTGCCTTTCGCGGGCAAGTGCTCTACCAACTGAGCTACCCAAGCATGACTCACGCCCCGTCTTCACAGCTTTACTTCTGCCAGTATCTTTACAGTAGCTTTACAGAAGCTCTCCTGCGAACCTTGCAGAACTAGCACTCCTGGAAGAAAGGATATTGCGGAGACAAGGCTTAGCCACAGCCTGGGGGATGTTTCCAGAATGAGATTTTCACCCTGCAGCGGAGTGCTAGTTCTGCAGGGTTCGCTGGAGAGCTTCTGTAAAGTTTGGAAGGCAGGAGACGAGATACTGGCAAAAGTAAAGCTGTGAGGACGGGGCGTGAGTCGTGCTTGGGTAGCTCAGTTGGTAGAGCACTTGCCCGCGAAAGGCAAAGGTCCCGAGTTCGAGTCTCGGTCCGGCACACAGTTTTAATCTGCCAGGAAGTTTCATATCAGCGCACACTCCGCTGCAGAGTGAAAATCTCATTCTGGAAACTAACCAGGTTCATAGCACGTGAGCCCAGCTGCAGGTTGTCGCCGGCCGGTCTGGCCGTGCGGTTCTAGGCGCTTCAGTCTGGAACCGCGTGACCGCTACGGTCGCAGGTTCGAATCCTGCCTCGGGCATGGATGTGTGTGATGTCCTTAGGTTAGTTAGGTTTAAGTAGTTCTAAGTTCTAGGGGACTGATGACCACAGATGTTAAGTCCCATAGTGCTCAAAGCCATTTGAACCATTTGTTGCATGTTGTCCATCTAACTGCTCTATTTTCAATATCTCATAGAATTGTTGAACGAATTTAAAAAATTTATAAAGTGTCATAATCTACTCTTGAAGACAAACAATCCTGTTGGAAGAACATCCGCAACTGAGCATTATAGCAGAGGTTGAAAATACCGCTTCAGTTGCAAATTACTTTATTTTCACACGACCGGTTTCGGACTGACATAAGCCCAATCCTCAGGTGTCGTGGCTGTGCTGTGGTCCCCAAGCGCCGCGTGTAGCAGGCGTGGCGTGCTGCCTATGAGCGTTCATATGCACACCGCGCCTGATACACGTGGCACTCGGGGGCCACAGCACAGGAGGTGGTATGGTACCGACAGGGCATATACGAGACATCTTCACAATGTGAGTGTGCCAGGTTTTTTTAATATAGAAAGAGTGTATTTGAAAGTAGGACACTGATAATATACGTGTTGCCCATATTTCCACATCATCGCCGCCACATAAGCGCCGTCCCATTCAATGCAAGTGGCGAAACGTGGCACAAGTTTCTTTACGCCATTCTCAAAGAACTCTGCCGTCACCTCCTTCCCCCGATTTAGAACCTCTCTCTGCACCTGCTCGTCGGTTAAAAATTTAATTCCACTCATGTGTGGAGGCCAAAAGATGGTCACATGCAGACACCAAGTCGGGAGAATACCAAACCAACCAAATGAGCACAAAAGCGTCTTGGTAGCTGAGACTGTGTGAGGATGGGCACTGTCGTGCAACATGCACGCTCCTCTCGTTAGTGTTCCCCTCCAGTTTTTTTAGGATCTCATATCGTTGTGCGTTGATGGTCTCCCCTGAGGCAGAAACTCGACCTTTTCGGTACCAAAACACTGAGGCCATCATTTTTTTTTTTTTTTTGCCCGAAATTGTCGTTTGAATTCGTTAGTAGACGGGGAATTGGTGTGACGAATGTCTTTTAGTCTCAACCGTAATGAGTCACCCAAGTCTCATCTCCAGTCACAATATCACTCATAAAATCGTCACCTTCCAATTCAGGTCGCTCAACAAACTGTCGGGCGTTACTGACCGGATTTTTCTAGTGCTGCTCTGTCAACTGTTTTGGGACTCATTTTGCACACAGTTTCCGATATCACAGTGTTTCTGTGAGTACCTTGTATAAGACAGTTCCGGAGAGCTGTGGAAACATCACAGAAATTTCATCTATTCCAATCTGCGATCTTCACGAACATTTCCTCGATTTTTTTTCGCCAACTCTTCAGCCAAAATGGAATGTCCACCACTCTTTTGTTCGTCATGCTTCCTCCACTAAACTCCCCGCACCTCTCAAATACACTCGTTCTGTTCATACCGCCTTCGCAGCACACAGTTTTGATTCGCGAGTAGAAAGCGGGTCACAGCACGTGGCTCGCCATCTTTCATGGAGCTGAACACTAGAACGTGAATTTACTTACTACGGCGTTCCTCTGATGCATGCTCTGGTCGGGGCATCCCCCTCCCTCTACAACTCAAATGTTGGCAACCGTCAGCTCGTTACGGTCACAGTACACTTACTTTCTGAACCTGCTTCATAGACCTTCGTGTCTCACTAGAGGAAGGCCATGGAACTGAAAGAGGACTGCGTGGAAAAATAATGTGCGTGGATGAAACATTATTCTGACACGTGTGTAATGGGCATCGCATGGAATAAAGAACCGTTGAAGAAAAAAATGAGCACCATCACTTTCTGCCGACCCTTGTATAAGGTATATGCAGCAGTGCACGCCCTGAGCCGTCTGGGACCAGTGCGCGCAACCCTGCGGCCCAGAGATGAGCTATCGGCAGCGGCGGCGCCAGCAGGCAGGCAACTTGGTCAGAAGTTGGCAGCCCTGGCGCACAGTGAGTCCCTCCTCCTCACGTCTGTCCCGTGTTCCGCGCGGCTGGTCGCGCAGCCAGGGCAGCGCCGGGACGCCCAACTTTGATTGCGTTACTCCCTCTGTTCTCCTCCCACCCTCTCCCTCCCTCTCTCTCTCTCTCTTTTGCTCCCTCCCTCTTTCTGGGTCGGCAGACGTCAGCACAGACAGCCGCAGTCTTCCCTGGAGTTCCTGTTGTCCTCCACACTTCCCCCCACCCCCCCTTCCATCCCTTCCTCTCTTACTCGGAGGAGACGCCTCTATCCTTACCCGGGCGAGTCCGGCTTTCAAATAAAGTCACGGACACATTGTCGGATGGTTATTCCTGACATTTATGTAGCACCGGCTGTCCGACGCCGTGTGTGAGCGCGACGATTCAGCGAAAAAGTTGTCCCTGCAGTTCTTTCAGGACTCTCCCCCCCCCCCCCCCCCCCCCCCCGGAGACACACTTTTCCCTTCGCAATCGACTCCAGACTCACTGGCAAGTGTTTGCTATGCAAAATCCCTCCCGGTCTCGCCTAACCGCTTCATCTTCAGCCACCCTTCGATGCTGGGGCCGCGAAGTCATTGCGAGAAATTTTCCTAATGTGACACCACTGGAAAAAAAACACCCCCAGTTAATAGTATCGAAGTGCGGTTATTGTATAGTTGAAGAAGGCAGTGTAAATTGCTTAGGGGAAAAAGACAGGAGTAACTCAAAACTGTTGAGTAAAATGGGATCTGTAATGTCTAACATCTCGTTATTTCCGCCTACGACGCTATTATGGGTCGAATCAGTAATTTTGAAGTAAATAAAGCTATTAGCAGTTAGTAGATACAACATACAACTACACAGTCCACAGAAGACGGAGACAATGGGCAATGATAGTTCTACTGGCCGCGCAGTATTAGCCGAGCGGTCTAGGATGCTGCAGTCATGGACTGTGCGGCTGATCCCGGCGGAGGTTCGAGTCCTCCCTCGGGCATGGGTGTGTGTGTTTGTCCTTACGATCATTTAGGTTAACTAATGTGTAAGCTTAGAGATTGATGACCTTAGCAGTTAAGTCCCATAAGATTTCACACACATTTGAACATAGTTCTACTGTGTCACCCAAACAGACAATACGCGTTGGCCGACTCGTCTGTCATTAGCAGCAATTTGATAAAAGAAAATCACGATCCGCCATTACGTGAAAGCTTATGAATACAACAAAGCGTAGATAATAATCTTTATAATAGATCATCGACGTCCAGACTTACACCTGCGAGAAAATATTGTCACCTCGTAATCACAACCAGGCTCAAATCCAAAAGCAGGATCGTCAACGTAGTACAACACCTGGAACTCTAATTCCGCATATTATGGAGACCAGCGTACAGACAGAAGTGTCTCTGCGACTGAGAGTTTTACTGTTTATATACAGCGAATATTTTAGAATATGGAAACATAAGAAATTTCAAGGACCCTCTAGAAATCATAAATACCAAATGACAAATATTTGCTGCTGATAAGATTTGAAATGCCGACCCGTAAACAATAATTAAAATCAGTTAATTGTCTTCTGTACATTGTTTATCCATACTGAAATTTTTGTTAATAACATTCATATTCTCAAATCAGAGAAAGAAAGGCTACATGATCATAAAAGAGTAAAAAGAACTTTCTATGTCTTGATATTTAAGGTTACAAAGTTTAGAGATAAAATAAATTTAGTTTTATAATTTTGTTAGGCGCTATAGGGCTATGAACCGAAGCCAACTACATTAATACAAACGTAAGAAGCCCAAAAATGGGTAGAATGCTTCCGATGGTTTTTAGAATGCGTGTTTTAATTTATGACTAGCACAGTACTGTGAAATGAGATTGTCAAAGAATGTACGTCAATGCTACAACTTTCATTACATTTTATCAAGGAAGTGAGAAAATCAAAACCCATTGAGCAGTCAAATGAAGAGGTTCCACATCTCAAAAACTACCCTAAGGGGCACTACAGCAATATTGTTTATCCAATGACTGGTGAAACGAGGAGAGAGCACTTCTTAATAAGACATGTGGGCAATCTCCATTTTGCTACGGTCTGCCTCTGGTGCAAGTAAATTTCAACACAGAATGGAAGACCGTGCTATAGCAAGACGAAAAGTGGACCTGAAAAATCAATTAGCTGTCGCTCATTATTCACAATTTTTTTATTGTGAACTGCAATACGAGATCTGATAGATCGATCATTTTGGCTGTATAATACTAAATCTTAGACGATTCCAGCCGTTCGAGTGTGAAACAAGCTACCTCGTATACTGTATCTTATGCAAATCCCCTCTGCCTTGAAGAGCAGATTAATGGTTTACTTGTTACCAGTGGCGTAGCTTCCCTCTCGGCATATTCCGGCTGTTCGGCGGCGAAGCAGCCAGTGCCTCTGCCACATTGTAAAGTCTTTTTTTTTTTTTCCTTTTCTCCTGGCCTTATCTCATGACTTCGTGAAGTCGACATGATGATCTACATTTCGCACTTCCTGTCACTATCTGTTACACTGCAACGTATTCCTGCTTTTCTCACCGCTTTCTCCCTGCTTTTCTCATCCCTTTCTATTTCTGTTTTCTTCCCTCCATTTCATCTGCTAATCTTACCCCATTACTTCTCGCTCTTCCTCTGACCAGCCAATTTTGTTCTCCAGACTCGATTCCTTCTGCACTTCGGTCAAATATAACTGTTCTTTATAGATATTCACATTCGACTAGGCCCTAACGAGCACAATTTTTTAACAAAAAATTCCTTACAACTGCACTTGGGCTCTATCAAAATAACGGTTCGGTAGTTTTGGTACAGTACACAAATGACATAGTAAATGACGCGATTATCGGTAGTACTGGTAGCAACGGTAGGGAAAGAAACATAAATCAGTGGAGAAAGAGAAACTGGCAGCCGACGATTTTTGTTTTTTGTTTGTCTGGTACATAATTAGTTCGGTGTTAGTGCATTGTGTATTTTATACAACGAAATTTAAATTCCGTTTCATAAGTAATAAAAAATAGTTGATCGCGTAGCTTCTGCATTTTTATATAAGCAAAGCAACTGTTTTTGATGGAAGTACAGTTAACATGCACAAACATAAAAATATCTATACAATTATTGCTGTTCTTTTGTACTCAGCAGAACGTTCATCATCATGATCAAAGGCAAGAGTTTCATGTTATTACTGGTAAATGTGAAAGTTTTTTATGAATATCAGAAATATGTTTTATATTAACTCGGCAAATGCTGAAGCTGTGATTGATATGATCTTGTTTTGCCTTTTTCCTTAAATTTCATCCTTATTTTTAAAGGAAATTGTATTTCCTAGAGCTATATGATAACTCTGTTTTTTTTTTTTAATTTTTAGAATAACATCCCTCTGTTTCGCTTTGCAAATCAACAGTTTTCGAATAAAACCTGAACCAAACATTCACAATTTCAATTTTTCTGTAAATACTGTTTATTTTTCAGAAGAATTACTATGTACAACAAAAATGTAACGCAGCTTACTCGGCCCTTTATGTATCCTCACTCAGTATCTGGATGGTTCACCGCTTCCGATTTTCTGGCGAATTTCGTACAGAACTGATCGCACACGCAAACAACGCGATCGAGATGAAGTAACACCCGATAAGTCTGCAACATATCCAACGAACAGATAATGCGGTTACGATCTTAACTAATGAAGATACTAGGAAAACTACCCGTAGCCTGTGCTTACGTGTGATAGTTCAGTTTTACAACTCTACCATATTAAGAACGATTTTTCCCACTACGGAAACACATCTCTTCTTCTGCAAGCTCCTTACTATTACAAATAACCCATGGAATGCAGCGCATAAACGTGAAAACAAATGAGGATACGTTGTTCCGTTACTGTGAAACACCAGAGCGTCTGGTGTATTCTGCTTGCTGTTCCATACGACTCGCGTTTGCAAGCCATCGCTGAAGGAGCTGCCAGATATGGTCCCCACTCACAGTAAGGCATGCTTCTGTCCAACGTCTCACCCAACCTACGAAAAGCTCAGGTCGGTTACGGATGGACGGGAAGGATTCATGATGCATTCCTACACAATTAATGATGCCTGAATACAGCAAAGATTTGAAGTCTCGTCACAACAAATAATCCAAGGGTTTCAGATAAGAGAAACGAGCTGGCCGACGTACTCAATCTCCCCGACTAATCCTTTGGTCATTAAATGTCTGTGCGAGGTGTTCTCTGACATTTCGGAGAAGACTGGTGTCACATCATGCGCGAATCGCATTTCCAGTCGTTGTCGAAAAGGAACTACCTCTAGCACGACAGTCACGTCGTTTGATATGAACTGACAATACCTTGCACCCGTCAACGTATTTGGTAGTACGTGACGTCCTATTAGTCTATCACTGGTAAGTGCTGCCCATACAATTAGTTTCAAATCGGCGCTGATGCCTTGCTTCTTCAACTGCGTGTGGATGTGCATCAGCATAGACATGTTGGTTACGAAAAGTGCCCATCGCGTCTCGCGTGAATCCAGCCTCGTCTGTGAACAGCACCTGTGTCGCGAACAGTGGACCTTCACCACGTCTCTGCAACAGCCACTGGCAGGACTGCATTCTGGCAGGCCGATCTTGTGGTAGGTGGGTTTGGCGAGGCTGAACACGATACGGGTGTATCACGGAGGATCGCCCAGAGCAGAGGACGATACGTGCTGAGGTTCTACGCACGCTACTTCCAGGTCCAGTTCCACTCGCTTCTCCACAACACGAGTACGAGTAGCACGAGGTGTGCCACGGTCCGCCGTTTCTGGAGCTACGGAGCCACGGTCTTGTAATGGTACTCGAATTACGCAACCATTACGGCACCTCGCCTGAACCTCTCGATACCAGCTACATTCTACTGTGTTTCTGCAAAGTAGTTGACATATTTCTGAGACAACATTCAGATTTGATTTCCTTTGTGATACATCGATATGTTTATATTGCAATGATATTATTCTTATGTGTATTCTTTCTTTTGTCACTATGATCTTTGACGTACTTGTAACTCTGATTTTTGGGCGCGTAAGCGATAGTTAGTTGTGGAGATGTTAGAGAGTCGGACCTTGAGAAAGGCAAGTCGTGGACGTCATGTTGGAAAGACGCGTATTGTAGTCAGCTTATAAAATGTGAACTTTAACAGTGACTGTGAGGAAGATGTTTTCAAGTATGTTTTGTATTGTGAAGTGATGTTTGTGTGCCACGTGATATTGCAATAAAAGCAATTAAAAGGAAGTGTAACTTAATTTCGGAGTGCTGATTATTTTTTTTTTTTCATCACCATTGTCCAGCAAAAGTGTAATCTTCAAGAATGGTATGTGAAGCGCATCTACAAAACTTTTGAATATAGCAGAATAAAACCTAGGCCTCTTTGCATCCGGGCTTGGAATCATCACCACCTAGATTTTCGACGATTGAGCCATGATTTTACGACGAGACCAGCGTGGGAAACACAAAAAGATGAGTGCCTAGTTTTTTCATTATTACACGAAATGACTATTAACTGTGCTCTAATGACACCTGCCACATAATATGACTGATGTTGCCCGAAAATGCAGTATTTAGCAGCGTGAGCAACACCACAATCGTTATTAAAATTTTCACCTTTGTTGTGGTAGGGTTGTTAGTCTGTAACTCGCTGGAAAAGGCGAGTGAATGACTGCGCATGTAGAACCCAGCGTTCTGGTTATTTTTCAACACAGCATACGGGCAAGACCATAATGAATGATTATGTCTGCCATTTTCGGTGCGGAATAATACCCTTCCGTTACGCTGCTAAATGCAAAATGAAATTAAAATGTGAAAACTTTTCAGATATCGAAACACGAACTGGTTCCACCAGTACTAATGCATGAGCTGCACTTAGCCACAACTGTGAATACGTTTTACAGTAACTAATACATCCTTATTGCATGCTGCTTCAGTGGTCAATAACGGAGGAATATGTCCTCATTTATTTACTACATGCTGTGCCGTTCGTAAAAGCAACGAGCTGTCAGTAGAAGAGACCTATTTCAGAGTAGCGAAGACGAAGTAGTGCTCACAGCTCGTAAGGAATATTAACACCTCTGAAAATATGGAATAAGATCTTGCTTGTTCCAATTTAAAAATTCGTGACTGTATTTTTGGCGGTTAGTACAGTATCTCGTTCCTTAAGTTTATATTCTAAGGTAAAAACTTACGCGAGCAGCTGTACATTTCCTATCCGTCACTGCACATAGTGACACTTTGATAGTATATTTTCAATTTATAGTGGATTAAGACTTGGGACGTACGAAATATTAGCACTGCCTCAGGTGTATATCCACGGGCATGTTAAAAATATCGAGGAGCTCTCAAACGCTGCTGCTTCGCAAACAGGAGCCGCGCGCCAACTCTGGAACTCTGGAGTTTTTCCTGCTCCTCGCTTTTGAAGTAAGCGCATCGCGGCCGGAATGTGGGTTCCAAGAGGTGCACCAATGGCAGTTAAAGACAAGCGCGGCGTCAGCCGGCACAAGGTACACTGCTGCGAATAAAAATTTCACCCGGCAGGCACTTTTTATTTTGTCTGTTTCATGCGTATTACGTAGACAGTGTTGCAGTTCTCACTAGAACAAGTTCACAACAGCCGTTCCGCTCTCCAGCCATGCGCCTGAGAGGAAGAGCTGAAAAAAAGGTCAGGTGAAAAGAGGATTATTTTGTGGGAATTTTCGCGGCAGTTAGCAAATTTTTCGATGCCACTGAAATACCGTCGGTTACAGAATGCTTGGGAGCGAAATGTAGCGACAACCTTTGCTGTGCGGTTGGGACGTAACAGCTAGGTGTTTCTGTTATTGTATGTGCTTCTACACAAACGCTCCATAGTGCACGGCTAGAATGCAGTCTTTTTTTTTTTTTTTTTTCGGAGTCACTTTTGATGCCATCATCCACGTGGTGACTCCAGCTGTGTGTTTGGCGTGCCGTTTGAAAATATTGCTCAATCAGCAGAGCGCCCTGCCTTTTAGGTATAGATGTTCCGTATACTATCGTATACTGTTTCATACATGCTAAGCAAGCGCGTCTCTCTCTCCCCCCCCCCCCCCCCCTCTCTCTCTCTCTCTCTCTCTCTCTCTCTCTCTGTGTGTGTGTGTGTGTGTGTGTGTGTGTGTGTGTGTGTGTGTGGGTGTGTGTGTGTTTTCAGTACCAGTGCTGCCTTTTGGGTGTAACTTTTAAATGTTCGGAATAGTGTTTTGTATCTGCTGAGTCCGCCAAAAGAGACGGTACACAGAGGCGCGACATATTTAACAGTCAGACGCCATCGATGGGCGCAACATAGAGGAGAGACGGCACACAGGGCGCACACAACACGGACATGTCATGCTTCCGCCATACGTCACCTAAATAGTCCCAACGTGGACATCCGTCCACTCAGTCGGTGCCGGCCATAGTGACCTAGCAGTTCTAGGCGCTACAGTCTGGAGCCGCGCGACCGCTACGGTCTCAGGTTCGAATTCTGCCTCGGGCATGGTTGTTTGTGATGTCCTTAGATAGGTTTAAGTAGTTCAAAGTTGTAGGGGACCTCAGAAGTTGTCCCATAGTGCTCAGAGCCATTTGAACTCAGTCGGTATCCACCAGCTAGTATCCGCACAGTTCGGGAAGCACTTCAAGCCAGCGCCACGGGACCCATTCTGTATCGTTCATACCGATCGGTGCAGTAGGTCAGTATCCGTAGTGACGTCATTTTCGGCTCTTTACCAGAATTTCCTATTCAGTAAGCTTCTGAGACCCGAGGCCTACGAGAAAGCCAGGCCGCTGCGCGTACGTCACGAAGGTAGTCCTGCGCTCGTTCAAATCAGCAGACAAACTACGTTTCTACACCCGTTAACTCGTAACTAGATGTCTCCGTACGAACGAAAGCTGAGTCTTCACTGTTACGGAACCTTACTGTTATTATTCCTATAATGATGCGAAGTCCATGGGCCTGCTTATAATTCGTTACGGCTGTACTGGCGTACAATAAAACAAAATCATGCTAAAATGATTATCAGTTGCATAGGGCACCACTTCGAGCATGTAACGAGTACTGTTAACCAGAAGAGACTAAATTCTATAAACAAGCTGTTATACCGTTTATATCGAGTACTGATCTTAAATTAAATTTTGCTGTAGTACTGTTAATCAGTAAGACATCATAATAGCAGATTCCAGTGGAAGATGCAATTCTCGTAAGTACTTACACGCCCAGCTGCGAGTTAACAGGTTCAGAATCGCGCATGCTGAGCTGAGCGAGCGAGCGAGTTCAGGATTACCTTCGTGATGTACGCGCCACGGCCTGTCTTTCTCGAGGGCCTCGCTGAGACCTGTGACCGAACGGTCCTCCCGCCGATTTTTCGACAACTGTACCGAGAGCATTTCGGTATGGCGCTGTCGTTCGGTTAGTTGTGGTTTATTTTCACCTATAATTTGTTATTTTAAACATATTGTGCGGTTTTAGCTTTGGATATAGTGATTGTGTTACTAAAGAATCACCACAGGACGCGTCCAGTTAGAAAATGAGTTCATAATAGACTTTTTTCCTTTGTTGGAGCCAGCCGGTGTGGCCATGCGGTTCTAGGCGATTCAGTCTGGAACCGCGTGGCCGCTACGGTCGCAGGTTCGAATCCTGCCTCGGGCATGGATGTTAGGTTAGTTAGGTTTAAGTAGTTCTAAGTTCTAGGGGACTGATGACCACAGATGTTAAGTCCCATAGTGCTCAGAGCTATTTGAACCTTTGTTAGAAGTACGGTTAAGGTCAGGTTGTTACTGTGAATGACACAACATAAAAAAATAAAAAATGTTTTCGGTCACTATTCTCTCAAAATACCTCTTATTTTATGCAATTAAGAGTTTAAAGATCATTCAATATCAAAGACATCGGCTCTGCTTACGTATATTACACGAGTGTTAGCTGAAATTACTAGCATCTTCGCGTACTTTTAAGTAGCAATGGAAAGAAATTTTGTGAAACCTGATGTAGGAAACCTTCCCAAATTTCATGCATTTACGGCTTACGCCCTCATCATTCGGCAACGAAGTCATCGTGCGTCTCTCTCGACTGGAATTACATAAAGTAAGCAGAGCTACCATACGAGCTCTAGTAGCGGAACTGCTAAGGCCATGAACTGCCATGGCAAAGGACGTAGGTTCGTATACTGCCGGATGCGAAAACTTTTTTCCCTCCACATGTTTGCAACGCATTCTGAGACTTCGTTAATCGTCAAAGTTAGGCATTTTCCTGAAATGTTCGTTGTAATTTACACGTAGGAGCACGCTTTCTTAGTAACGACTATCTCCGATTTCGTGACTTCCATATGTTCAAGAATGAAAGATAAAATTACTATGAATGAAACAGCTGAGAGTGGCATTTATACTTCTTCTTGTCACAAATAATTCTCCATTTTCTTTCTGAATACGCAGCGATTTCCGAGAGTGTGGTCCGACAGGAATCAAGAGCACAACATAAATTACTGCGAATGAGACTAGCAGCAATCGTCTTTATACTTTAGCTTGTCACAAGTATTTACCAGTGATCGAATCGTTAACAACAGTAGACAGAGATGAAAGGTTCCCGTCACAATATTTTCAAACAATACCACCACATGCGAAACATTTTGATTCATCAGATGCATGTTATAGACTACAACGAACTTCTATCGCTGCACTCGCCAAACGCTTTCGAAAAGGCGATTTTTTAAATTTTGTTTTTATGAACCAAATCGTTGATGCATCATGTAGGAAAGCAGGGTACTTCATCACTTGGATCTCTAGGAGCGAGCTACAACCACATTCTACGCATCTTCTTATTCTCTCTTAAACAATTTTTCGTGCTGTTGGAGATGTATTCCGTCTATGCAACTAATTGAAGGCAGTTTATTCCCATACGCGTTTCGCTTCTTTTATGTGTGAAGCATCATCACCAATAGCGGAAGCGAAACGTGTATGGCAATAAACAAACTGCCTTCAGTTAGTTTCACAGACGGAGCGTACGTCCATGAATTCGGAAGCAACGACGGAAAACAGAAAAAAGACGAATTTTTCGGCTGTTTCTATACATGTATTTGCACAGTGTGGTACTACACTCCATTCCCAACTCATGTTCCGAAACGTAAAATCCAAAACAAGACGTCGGTGTGGATAAGAATAAAATGACATAATGTGACATTTACGACAGTTTCCAGAACACAGTCAATATTCTATCGTTATAATGCGTTCGTGGAAGCCCGTGGCCAGCGAAATTTGAACAGTATTACGTACTCTAACCACACTCTTCGGTATATGGCATGCCTGTGTCGGCTGCTAGCCCCTTCCAGTACGTGCCGCTGTGGCGCTGCAGTGTGCATGTGCGCATGTGAGGCAGATTGCTTCGCACTGGCTGGCGCGAGGAGAACTGACAACAGCGTTTCGGTTCGCGAGAACCGTTCGGCATCGCTTTCTAAATGCTTAGTGAATGATGTTGGGGCTCTGTTTCGAAAACAAGACCGTTCGGTGCGCCCGCGTACCGAACCGATCGGCAAAATGACGGAAAGATACACCATAGGGCCCCAGGTCCGCGTGTTAAGTCGCCGCCGAGAAGTGAGAAACTAGACATTCTAGTTACCGTTCACTGGATTCAGGGCAGACCATCATAGGGTTGCAACTCATCCCCTTGCGATATAACAAATGCCTCAGGTACTCTCAGAATCGAAATTTCATAAGGAAATCTTTCAGCTGACGTCGTTCGCATCTTCACTATTGCCGGCAGGCCTCGCTGATGGTCATCGCCTCCACTGGCCCACACTGCCATTACAGCCAGTCCCTTCCGCCCGTCGTCATCATTTTCACTGCCAGACATCGCCGTTACATTCCCCACTGGCCCTCGCCACTGGACGTCACCAGTGATCACCAAACCACATCTTCGCTGCCAGTCTTCATTGCCGTCAGCTAGTCACTACTGTTGCTACCCTCATTTCACGATGTATCAAAGTTCTATGGCATCCACACAATCATTTACTCGCATCTGTACTCTACTCCCATCTCCACTTAGTCCTTTAACCCTACTCTTGTCCCCTACTGCTCTACCATCCCTTCCCTCTTTCCCTATTACTCGGATGACCAACTCAACCACACTGCGTCCTCACACTTAACTCACTCTTCATTCGTCACTCCAACATATACTGCAGCTAAATTGCCACTGGTGCTGCCGCCATCACCGCCACCGTAGTCACCAACGTCAAAATTATACCAGCGAGCAGTGCCGTCAGCTCCGACTGCTGCTCTACTGCTACTGCTATCATCGTTAAGTCTGGATCCAGAAGCAGAAGCACGAGCCATACCTACTCCAGCAAAAATCGGATTATCACTAACAACATACGCCGCAGCTGCGGTCGCATCAGACTTGTCTGCATCAGCTTCAACCCCATCAGCTTCTCCAACTCCACAGTCAATATTCGCTGACACCCCATCCTCAAGCAATTCCTGCAACCCACCTAGTACAGATGCCCTATCGCAGCCGCACCCGTCCTACACACCAGAACCCATGGAGTCCACTCCCTTCTCACCCCGACACATCTCCTCAAACACATTCCTTCATCCTATCACATCTCGATGTCAGATTCCTCAATCCTAAAATACTTTCTCTCGAAATAACAAAAGTAACTACCAAACCTCAGCATATCACAACTTGTATCCCACAAAGACTCTGTAATCATCAAATCCTCTCATCCTGACTAACCAAACCACTGCAAGGAATCCCTTCCATCACCTTTGGTCCACATGCTCCCTGCTCCCACTCAGCCCACCACAAGCCATTCAGCCCCAACCCCCACGCTGCCCACTGACTCTTACTGCTTTGATCAAGAGGGTGGAGTCTGAGATCAAAATGGGCCAAAGTCCTTCGAATTCATCACCATTCTGGTCCTACACTCCTCATTGTCGTCTTTCCTGAAGACCCTTCGAATAAAAATCACGTCTTTCAGAATGGAGCCTTCAGCTATCACTGCAAACATGAAGCTGAGCCATTCTGGTCCCAAGCCCATGCCTACCACTGCCACAAATGCCTCGTCTACAATGATCATTTAACACCTGAGTGCAAAAATCCTCGTACGTGCCCCCACTGCAAAGCCAACCACCTGTATCAACAGTCTCAAACTCCATTCCCCACCTATCTGCAACACTTGCAACCAGTCCCATCCCACTTACTCCTATGCATGTACAGCCAAACCTCCTCTCACCAAACCTGGACTGTTTCAAACCGTCCAACTGGCACACCACTGCACCCAAAGAACTCCCTATGTTCTACTGTTCTACTCCTACTGCCGATTCGTTACCATTTGTGGTGTCACCGCCAGACACTACACTTGCTAAGTGGTAGCCTTTAAATCGGCCGCGGTCCGTTAGTATACGTCGGACCCGCGTGTCGCCACTATCAGTGATTGCAGACCGAGCGCCGCCACACGGCAGGTCTAGTCTAGAGAGACTCCCTAGCACTCGCCCCAGTTGTACAGCCGACTTTGCTAGCGATGGTTCACTGACTACATACGCTGTCATTTGCAGAGACGACAGTTTAGAACAGCTTTCAGCTACGTCATTTGCTACGACCTAGCAAGGCGCCATATTCAGTTACTATTGATATTGATATTGTGAATCATGTACCGTCAAGTGTGACGTTCATAATTAATGGATTAAAGTTAAGTATCAAACTTATTACGTCCGCTTTCTGAATTCTAATCCCTTGTCATGTTCCAGACCTCACGTCAGTATAGTTCTTCCCTCCTCACGCCAGCCTGCGTGAGCTAAATCGCGTGCATTTCGGACTCCTCTAGTAATACGGTGTTGGCTCTTCTGCCAACACTACTGTTTCCATCACTGCCGGCTGATTCCCTAGTCACATCAACACGGCTCATTGTCGGTAAGGGTCCCAGAATGTTGAAAATCAGGAGGTTCTTCGCAGAATCGGCGACGAAAGGAACGTACAGAGACAAATAAATGAGGGAACCACTACTCTGAGGTGAGGAGACTGGCACAGTACAGGAAGTCGTGGTGGGCCGCGTCAAACCCTTCAACAGACTGACTGTTAGGTCTGAGCGCTAGGCCGCCCTTGTCTGGCACCAGCTACAATTTACCTGGCCCTAAGATGCATGCGGTGGCTGGATGAATTTTTTTCGTGGAAGACGCGCTCTGCTAACTGAAGGGCAAGTTGTTGGATTCGGGTAGGGGGGTCAGTGGACACTTCCTCAAACGGTTACGTGGTGCTGTACGCTTTTGCCCTGTCGCCTGATGACAGCTGGGGAAAAACACGATTACGGGCGTAGGAATTGCAGGTCTTCGGTTCGTGGCTCTGTCTCCACCCGAGTCCTACACTCACGTGGGGTCGTCCTTAAACGTGTGCAGCTCCCAACAAATTTAGAAATTTAAGCAAATTCGTCTTTATGATGTGGTTCTTCTTCTTTTTCGTGGTCTTTGGTATTGTGAAACTACTATACATTATCTTAAGTAAGAGTAGTTTGCCTAGTAGCCTTGGTCACTGAAGATCACAACCGCGTTACTTGCCCTCATACGTCAGGCTCGTAGCAGACATGTCGAGCACTACCTCATTTCTACAGTTTTGTTTGGATATGCGATCAGAGTCTTATTAGACCCACCTAGAAACCAAATTCGGTGCAGTCTGCTAACTGAGTGTAACCCATGGAAAATTTTGTTCTACGTGGTTCCTCCTCTTAGTTACTTAAAATTGTAGTATTTAAAGCAAAATTGAAATAGTAAGTGTTTAATTCAGGTTTTATTCGAATATTCTTGATTTGTAATCAGTGGAAGAACATCTCCTTCCCCAGTCTTTGTATGTGGTGGAGTAAGTTCTGGATGTACTGGACTACAGATTACATGTGTTGAAGAGATTGACGGGCTCTCAGGGAGTTCGAACAGACAAGGAATTTCTATAAAATTATAGATTCACCACTGTGCAGCCACCACACTCAAGAATGAGTGTGTGTGTGTGTGTGTGTGTGTGTGTGTCTAAAATGTGAATTTAAAATGGACGTCCTAAGTAGAGGTATAAACAAAATTCTCTGGTGAAATGGTGGATCTCACGTAAAATCAAATAAATGGGAAAAAGTGTTGAATCGAATGCCCACAAAATAGCTTACAGAAAAGTTCTGTTAAGACATCTACGATAGTCGTACTGAGGATGGAGAGTAGACTGAATAGGGTGCAGTCGATAGCGACAGAAACTTTACTTTCAGACAGCATAAGGAAGTGACATATGCCACAATTTTTAAAGCAGAAGGTGCTCACGTTTGGTCTTGGAGCCTGGGAAGCCGCATTCACGATCCCTCTTCAATGCAAGAGACTGGCAGGAAATAGTTTAAAAAAAACTTAATGAGAAACAAAGGAAAGCGAGGGTGAAAAACAGGGAAGTGGCTTCATTACTCTGCTTCTCGCTTACTTGTTTGAAACATGAGGTAGGAGATGGATTTTATGATCTAATAAGCTTCACGCGCCGCATGATCCATTACCCGCACAATTCGTCTTCTACCTCGTGGAAAATGATTAGTGAGAAAATGCTTCTTCTCTGCGATTTAAAGAGGGCAAACGCGAACGAGAGTCCTCGTTTTCGTTTTAACTCTTTGTCTGTGTTGACTGGCCCTAAAATTTACATGTTTCTGAGGAACTGGTCATGGGAACAAACAGATTCTTACGGTCGACTCAATAATACCGGCTGTGGTTCCGTGTCAAACACTGCCAAGAAAACCACAGAAAGACAAGTACTGACCCAGAACAAAATTATGTGAGAACAAAGCAGTTACTCTCTGAAGAGAGTTTCGTACCAAGTCTAAGTGTTATCATTAGCTTAAAAATATTTTCTGAATAAAAGAACATTGCAGCTCAAGTTCGTCACTGTATATTTGTTTCAATAGTTTTTTCGTCCGTCTTCACTCAGGGCCTTTAAGACAATAACTTACGTTTTTGTAAATTTAGTAATAAAAATGTAGTAGTATTCTTCCGCTTTACACTGCTACACTGCTGTGATATGGCTTACTGATCAACTCCGAAAAGTGGTCAAGGGAAAATCACACCTCTGCTGAATTACAGGGCGATCCTTTCTCACAAGGATTGAAGTTGACGAGGGCTAGCCCTGGAACATCTTATGGACAGACGAAGCTCATCTTTCTGTGACGGATGAGATGGACACAAAGAATTGCCGAGTGTGGGGATCTTCATCTCCAGTCACTGTGCATGAACTTCCTCTGTACGGTGGACTTTTCACCGTATGCTGTGGCTTCATGGCTATATTCATCATTGGCTCATTCTTTTTTGAACGGTTGGTGCCGGCAGCATTTCATACCCGCCCAACAGGAGAGAGACGCATTGAATTCAACAGTTTTCGTGCAAGATGGGGCTCCACCACATATCGCTCGTGAAGTTCACCTGCTTCTCCGAAACACATTTGGAAACAATCGAATAATCAGCAGATCTTTTGTCCAAGTGCTTGGCCGGCATGATCACCTGATCTCACTCCCTGTGATTTCTGGTTGTGGGGCTATCTGAAGGACAGGATTTACCACGGGAACAATCACACATGTGCTGATCTGAAGCGCAGCACATCGGAAGAGAAAGTCAGCGTACCTACGGACGTGCTTCGTTCTTGCTGCTCATGTTCGTGGGAACATCGCCAAATTTAGGTGGGATGTGCTCCAGCAGACAACATACTGTCCGGACCTTGCACCGTTAGACTTTCATCTTTTTGGTCCCATGAAGAAAGTCCTGACCGGTCAACGCCCTGCGCCGGATGCGGAAGTGAAATGAGCAATCCGCAAATGGCTATACACCAACCAGACTTCTATGAACAGGTCATACTGAAACTAGTACGACGATGGGAGAAATGAGTTGGGAACGATAGGGCCAATGTAGACATGTGTGTAAAAGATATAAGGTGATTCGTGTTTTTTTTCTTTTTTGTTACCTATTAAAATTTTTGGTATTGTGAATTACTATCCGATCTTCCCTAGTACGTATCGTTAACGCGTAATAAATTTGCATAATTTGTTGTATATAGTGTTTTAGTTTTCCGACATCTCAAACGGATCACCCTGTATAATTGCTTCACAGTTTAGGAGCTCTTGTGGAGTTCGTGGGTTGAGCGGGTAAAAGTTGCAGAATCGGCGTGGGCCGGCATAATCTGCAGCTCTGAGAGAAATGTCGGGCGAAGAAGCAGTATCCGTCCAGATTACAATCTAAAATTCTCCTCGAGCGAAATAGGAACGGAGAAATATTTACGAGCTCGCTTCCCTCCTACGGAACTAAGTTTACTCGCGGAAGAGACGAGCGTGTCGCCACCGCTGCGGTATACGGATAGCGAGGCGGCGCTCATCCAATGGAAGGGTGAGAGGGTGGGGATGGGTGGGGGAGGGAGTGGCAGTGGGAGGAGGAGCAAGAAATGCGGGACGCGCGGAGAAGAGCGGGAAAGCCGTCGGCCGCCAGATATCGACCAGGGGGCCGGAGCGGCGCCTGCACACGAGCGGGATGCTGCCCGCAACACAAACCCCGACCCGTAAAACAGACGTCACACCTGCCCGAGGCGAATCATAAAGGCAGCTGCCGTGCGCCGCAGTGAGGGCACTTTAATGGCTAGTTCACACGGCGGCATTAGATTGCGAAACTCATTTTCTGAAGCCAGTTTCGCGAAAATCATTTCGTATACCACTGTAGACACAGGAACACTTCAAATTCGTTGTTTTGAGTCCGCCGGAATCTTGTCTGAAATTGAAGTTCCAACAGCCGCACGAGTAGTGACGAAGTTAGTTGCCGCCGGCAAGAAATGGCAGCATACGAACAGAAATAAGAGACGATTTTGAATTCGAGAGTAAAAAAAAATATTTCTCGTGTGCGCAGTTCGGGTCCGCGCTGTATATTTTTCGTGAAAAGGTCGTGTTTCGTTTGAACATGCAATTTAATTATCTATCACTCTAATATAGTGGTAACACAAAGTAGTATAACGGTTATAGAATAGATAAATCACAACTTGGACTCACACTGGTCGCTCTGTGCCCAATGCCTCAGCTTTACGCCCCTCCCGCGCCTCGAAGCTGCCGTAACTCTCGCATCCGTTCCTCACTAGACTTTTAAGGTTTTGTGGATTCCGATGCGAACTTTCCTATGAGTAGCGTTTACTATAATTCCGAGCACATCCACAAGTCGCCGGCCGGTGTGGCCGAGCGGTTCTAGGCGCTTCAGTCTGGAACCGTGCGACCGCTACGGTCGCAGGTTCGAATCCTGCCTGGGGCATGGGTGTGTGTGATGTCGTTAGGTTAGATAGGTTTAGGTATTTCTAAGTTGTAGGGGACTGATGACCTCAGATGTTAAGTCCCATAGTGCTCAGAGTCATTTTTGAACATCCACAAGTTATATGACAGGACATCTTTCTTCTTCTGCTTTTATGGCCTCACTGGACCACTTCAGTCTATTATTTTCTGGCCATCTTCTTCAATAGGCTTTCTTTCCGAATTGTCTAGTATTTTTTCAGTAATTCTTATCTTTTCTGCCGTTCCTCTAGTGCAGATACCTTTTTTATTGTTTGTCGTTTGGCTATTTTGGTTGAAATCTTATTTTTATGTTTCTCAGTTTCTTTAAAATGTCTATTGTTTTGCAAATAGTCCAGGATTAATTCTAGCATCCTGATTTCCTTATTCACGCTACATGTTGCTTCACTTTCCAAAGTTTCGCTACAAAGAGTTTTCTTGGTTCTGGTTTCTGGTGTCCTCATGTGACGAAAAAAAAAAAAAAAAAAAAAAAAAAAAAAAAGATCTTTTTTCCCGGTATAATATCTGTAATGGGCTCCAGTTCACTGTACACCACTTCATTTGGCATTTATTCTCCACTGTCCACCTTTTTGATATTTCTTACTTATGCATGTTCTGGCTATTTTGTCTCTACTTTTACGATTTTATAGATTCTGTTTTTATCGGTAACTTTGAAAATAGTTTCACTTTCGTATGTCACTTCTCTGGTTGAACCACCGTCTTCTTTTAACGTTTTAATTCAGTTTTGATTGGCAGACATTTTTTACTGTACGTAGACCACGTTAGTTTTTATTTTTTATCATTCTATTAGTTCTTTCTTGCCACGCAGGCCTCCCGTTCCAACTGTATGATATAATTTCTCCTACGTATTCGAACTGTTTCACTATTATTTCGCCACATTTTTCATTACTTCGTAATACAGTGAACTAAAACACAGACTCCACAAAACGGTATTACATGCCTATGCAGGTCGCGTCTCCGAGGCAACAGTACGAGTGCTGGTCGCGGGCAGGGACTGACGTGCGGTCGTTTGAGTCGGTTCGGGAGGCGTGCACGGATGGCCGAAGCGGTTAAGGCGACCATTCGAGTAAAGCGGGAAATCAGGATTCGAGTTGCAGTCCGGCACAAATTCTCGTGTGTCACCAATAAATTGTGCAGCAGAAGTGTGACGGTATTCAAAATTGCTACTACATTTCCTCTATCTTTCTATAGCTTTACAGGAAGTTAATACATAACAATCAGGCGCTTGTGGCTACACTGGAACGATGTCACACGCAAAAACGAAAACAAATATTATTGTACAAGGGTGCTTAGGTCGATTTCTGGCGACTTTTTATCGTGATATTTCACAAGGAGACGCTGAACCACTTGATAGTTACGGACAGCTGTCTTCAGATCATTCAAAAGGTGATGCGTTTTACGTAGTCACTACTGTACTTGTTTACCGTAACGTCACCGCCTGTTTTCGATAACGGGCACGGGAGGCCGCTTACAATAATGAGGGGCTTGAGTAGTACAGACATGGCCTACCCGTTGTGGGCTCAACCACTGTTTACGCATTATTAGTCCGGTAGTTATTAGCGATTGAAATCTCGCGGTTTCTTTGCACACAACGAAGTTCGACTGACGAGGGAATATAGGCGTTTTCACTTCAAAAAAACGTCAGTTGGGTTGCCCAGCGACCCTGCTAGGAGATGTTATTGTGGAATAACCGACTAGTTATTTCAACCACCTGAGTGTGTCACCAGGACAGTTCGCATTTCTTCTTGAGATGATAATGACGAGGGCCTCCCGTCGGGTAGACCGCCCGCCTGGTGCGAGTCTTTGGAGCTGACGCCACTTCGGCGACTTGCGCGTCGATGGCGATGAAATGGTGATGATTAGGACAACACAACACCTAGTTCCTGAGCGGAGAAAATCTCCGACCCAGCCGGGAATCGAACCCGGGCCCTTAGGATCGACAGTCTGTCGCGCTGACCACGCATTAAAGCCTATAAAAGCGTATGAGCACCTTCTACTCACATAACCTACTATTTACATACAAACTTTTTGCTTTGTGCCATGCATCTATGACAGTAAAATTGAGAGGTATACATCACAGATGCTTTAATATCCCATCAAAGTGCCTTCTCTGAGTTGTAGGTAGTTCCCGCAAAGGATCAAAAATTACTTCATTATTCATTTGGCAACAGACAGTCCATCTACGCACGGCATAACAGTAACTACGTAATGGTTACTAAATTCCAGCATCGTCCTCACAGTATCATTATTATTGGTGGTAGTTGTCAGACATACAGCTTTGTCAGTCTAAGGTCTTCCAATGTCTACCAGTTCAGTCCAACTATGTAGTAATTTACAAACAGTAAGTGTTGCTGTTTTTAAATGGGGGGGGGGGGGTTGTAGAGTGTGGCTGAAGCAAGGGCCACTAAGGAGAAGAGTGATGCAGAGGAACCATACTTTGTAACAAGTGTGTATCCTCAATGTGGACAGTTAGCTTTCTTTTCTGAAGAAATGTGAAAGGTAGTCGTGGTGCACTGCTAAGTGGGTCATCGTTCTATAAAAAAAGGTTGTTTGAAATAAGCAGTCGTTATTTCACGATATAATAACCTACAGAAACCTATCTTTCTCCATTCTAAAAATAACTGTTCAAACAGAAATTTTGCCATATTTAGCCAGGCGCTGGATGTTGATGACGTCAGTGGTGGTGGTGGTGGTGGTGGTGTGTGTGTGGGGGGGGGGGGGGAGTTTGTACTAGGTAATGCAATATCTGGGTGCAATAAGGGGTAATGGTTTCAGAAACGTTGGGAAACGCTAACCTAGACAGTTGACCGCAAACTTCTTGCAGCAAATGCAGAACAATCACAACAGTAGTGGGAGAGCCGTCACTGTGTTGGGTGCGGCAGCCGTCAAACCCTATCGCTCAAGAGCAGCGGCCCGCGCGGCACGTCACGTCGGCGAACGGCGCGATTAACGAGCCCGGCTTTGTGGGCGGCGGGTGGCTGCCGCTGCCGCCGTAACGCCGCAAAGGGAATTTACGGGGCGGCGCGGCTGACAGGCGCCGGCGCCATCTGTCGGCGCGATGACGCCTGTGTGGCGGTGATGATGATGATGGCGGCGATGACGGCCGCCGCCGCTCTCTGCCGCCTGGCCACGGGCAGCCTTTGAAGTGATTACGCGGCAGCAGAGGGCTGCGCTGCCGCCGTTTCTGCCTGCCCTCGCAGAACGACCATCCGGCGTGATACTGCTGTTTGCGATTACGCACGTCATCCAGAAGGTGGTGGTGGTGGTGATGATTGCAACAGCCTGTGCAGGAAGGCCGAGCAGACACAACAACCTAATGGCGACTACCGGGCTGCGCCACTTTAACAGATGCGCTCGTAACTGTTTGGGAGTAGTGTCCATGATGATGATGATGATGATGATGATTTTACTGCCACGACCGTTGTAGATACAGCAGTAATAGCTAAAGCTCTATACCGTGGAAGTAGGGCTATCCGTTTCCCCTTCCTTAATCACCGTCCTCGGTTAGCCATCAGCTGGAGGCGTGTCACGGGACGTTTCTGTCCATATTAATCTCAGTCAGTACCTTTGGATGTCAAGCACATCGCCTATGAGAAATGCATAATGGTTGGTATTCATTAAACTGGATACAGAATTATATGACAGTTAATGGCAAACGTCTAAGAAACCAGAATAACATTTCTTTTCTCTCTCTCTCTCTCTCTCTCTCTCTCTCTCTCTCTCCGTGTTACAGATGCCTCTGGATATGGGTCGAACTCGTTCATTCCCGTGAACTACTTCATTCATGAAGTATGGAAGCCTGGCGAAGTTGCCCAGTTCGCCGCGCATCCGCGACTACGCTCGCTTCGTCTCGCTGGTACAATAAAGCTTAGTAATACTTCATAATTTTACCAACAGATGGCCGAACTATGCAGTAACGTGCACGCAACGTTTTACGCTCTTACAGCGTCTGAGATAACTTAAATAGAGCACGGTCGAAGGGGACAAAGGAAAGACAAACAAAGAAGCCTGTCACATATTAAGAAGGTATTACGTTTAATCGTGCTCGACATTTTTTCATGAAGCGCCCAAAAAGTCTTTATCTGCCAAATGAAACATTATTTGTTGTATTAATGGACTGAAAACTACGGTTACCAACGAAATGCAGTCCAATTTCATGTACCTTTTAAAATTTAATCCAAATTAGAATGAGTTTGTTTACCACTGCCACAAAGTCTATATACGTTAAGTAATTATTCAGTTTTCCTGTAGATTTTATTTTTGTTGAAAATAATAACCCTCCAGATTCAAAACGTAAACTGTCAGCTGTAGTCATTGGTACGATTTCAGGTAAAATCCCTCTTTCAGTGTAATTAACAAACCTTTTATTTTCATATTGGCTGTGCGTGCTCACACAGCCAGCCTCTTCGTTTGTATCTTTAATATTCATTTGTCTGCAAGCGCTGCCAACGGTAGGCTACGCGTAGACGCGAAGTTTAACTGCACAAATAGTCACGGGTAATGATGTCAGCACTGCAGGAAGCAACTGACGCTGCTTTCCCCTCGCCCCTCACCACCGCCAACCCCTCGTAAACCTATCGTTCCCCACAAACACCGCGCGATTCGTCGACAGGCAGTAGAGGGAGGATGAGTGACGTAGCGCCGATGTAGTGGGAGAGGGGAAAAGAGTGAGTGAACTAGAAAAAAGTGCGGAGTGTGCTATCTCTGAAGAGTTAGAAGTACCAGTTCACTGAAATTGAGTCGTTAGTTCACACTTCACTAGAGTGAAGCGTTCATTTGAACGACTCATTCACGAGCTCCCCATCACTACTCTGATCGCTGATGATGTGTATGCGGCCCCACAAGTCCGACAGTAAATAATTAAACAAAAGTTTGACAGCTTACGTCAAAATCCGCACTACCTGGCAAATAAATGTCTTCTGAAGAGTGACAAAAAAGTAATCTTCTGATGTGTATTCCGGGCTGTACGGCCGTGGTCGAAGAATCTTTTCGGTTGCTGACATTTCGTCCAGAGCTGGGCTGCACATCTTCGGAGGCACTCCTGGTGACGCTGAGTCTTGCCGGCTGACGAGTCGGACGCCTGAGAGCGACACACACACTGTGTAACGTGGGCGTTATCGAGTTTGTACGTGATCAGCAGAGATAATCTTTGTCACAGATCAAACATAACTATGCATGCTCGCCTGTCACGGATAAAAATTTATCTATCGATTCTGAAGAGCCGCTGTCCATATACACTTGAGTTTCATGACCTCTTCTTTCCTATTAAAATTATTACTACGTTTATATATTTTCAGTGATTTTCTGTATAGTCGTGGATAATATTTTGTCATAAATAGATAAAAATTTGGTTTCATTGCCGACCAGGGACAACAAAAAAACAGCTGTAGCACAGTGAAGTTTTCCGAAACCAAAATTTTATGCACTATTGACAAACTATTATCCAAGACGACATAGAGAAGCCTTCGAAAGATATAAGCATAGTGGTAATTTTAATAGAAACGAAGAAGCTATGAAACTTTAGTGATATACGAACAGCGACTCTTCAGAACCGACAGGAAAGCTTTTATCCTTGACAGGCGACAGTCGATGATTAAGTTTTATCTCTGACAAAGGGTATGTCTCCTGATGACTTGCGAACGCGACCACTCCCCTTTACATGTCGCTCTCCGACGTCCTACTCGTCAGTCGCCAAGAGCATTACCAGGAGCACCACCGAAGATGTCCAGCGCAGCTCTGGAAGAAACGTCAGGAACGGAAAAGTTTCTTCGACCACGGCCGTACAGCCCGGAAGACTCATTAGCAACCATATAAAGTGCCCAGAAGATACGTCCGAATGTCAATGTAGTTTCGTGTACGTATATACCATCGGCGCGTACGTAAATATTTGCCGTAGCAGTTCTTTCTGACAGGTAGAACAGATACCAGCTTCCATTAGTTAAATTAAAAGGAAGGTCAGCGTTGGTCGTAATATTGATGTTTTATTAATAGCAGAATCGATTTTCGATCACATAGTGATCATCTTCGGTGCTGTACACATTGATACCAGTGTCTGAGTTTAATGTGTACAGCACCGAAAATGATCACTATGTGATCGAAAATCGATTCTGCTATTAATAAAGAATCAACATTACGACCAACGCTAACCTTCCTTTTAATTTAACATACATGGTCGTTGCGCACACAGCACTCCATGGAGTCGCCAATCAATAAGCTTCCATTTGTGTTATTCACGTTTAGCGTTACTACGAGGCTTAGTAAGGTATATAAAGGAGCATAAACAGTCAGATCACCGTGGACGCAAGCAGATGCCGCATACTCGTGTGACGCAGCGTTATAATCTCCTCGCAGAGTTTGAAGGAAGTCTCACTGTACGCCTCCACTTCGCCATTTGTGACAGATTCGGGACTCCATGGGAACTTTAGGCCACGCACACTCTCAAGGTTCCGATTGACAACGCCTGAGGGAGGATCGGCCACGAGGGAGGATCGGCGTGTTGCGCACAACGCACATCTTAACCTCTCCACATCTGCGTCTGCCACCCCAGAAGAAATAATCGACTCCTGCGACGTTGTGCGTCATTCAGCGCCACTGGTCGGATACTAGGGAATTTTCGTCCTGTGTGTAGACTGCAATTAACACCGTAGTAACACAAGTGGCTGCTTTTAGAGTAGTGCCAGCTCCGGGACCTCTGGACTACTCACGAATGGCGTCGTACTGTCTTCAGCGATGAACTGCTGTTCTGCACTAGCCCGAACGACCGCTGCAGACGATAATGGTGACGACCTGGACGGAGGCCCTATTCTCCACATCTCTTGGAGAGGCGCAGCAGTGCTAGTCGTAGCGTCATGGTATGGCAATCCATCGTCAATGACTTAAGGTCACACGGTGGTTGAGGCATCTTCCTGACGGCACAACGGTACGTCATGGATAACTTGCGACCTTCGTGAGATAGTACAACGGTGCCAGTTTTCAGCAGGACAATGCCCGTCCACAGATCCGTATCCGACACAAATGTGTGGGACCAGATCAGATATCAAATTCATCCCAGTGCCACATCGGGAATCAGTTAAAACAGGTATAGACCAGCTTACCTCAGCAAGGAAAAAGTGCACGCATCCAAACCAGAGGGCTTCCAGTTACGTACCGATGAGTGGCCCAGTCTGCAAAGTTCTTTCTAAGTCTGACTCGATTATGTAATTACTGCAACATCGTCATATCGTTCTCACCTCAAGAAGTTTCATTTCGTGCCCTCTTCCCCTTCTGGATGTTTGAGTTTTGTGTCAGACGGTCTATATATATATATATAAAAATGACATATTTCCAGTACCTGCAAGCCGCAGACCGTCACGTGTTCAAAATATTTCACCTTGCATCGCTACAGACCGAAAAGAAGAAGATAGCCGTTACTTAATTAACCCTGGCGTCCGTTTGGAGGGCGTGCGATTACATGCTGTGGAGGTATATAGTACCATCATCACGGCGCACAACGCCGCATTACGCGGTACTCAGCAACAGTTCCATAAAGAACTAACCGGCTAATCGGCGAGGCCGTTAAAATTACAAACTGCGGCGCTAATCGACACGTGGCTGTTTAATCGCCCGGTAACAGCTATGAAAACGCGAGGCCTTGCATAGGCTACTCACTCAACAGTGTAATAGCATTGCCTGACGTCTAGTTATCAATGCCACTTGCTCACTAGCAGTAATGTTACCAGCTGTGGCGATACGTCCGCATGCCGGTATGCAAATTGCTGGTTTTTGCCCACGGAGACGAAGAAAAAGAACGAAAATGGATGGGTGCGTTCTCTCACGGTGACGTAAGTGAATTAAATCTTTTCGGGCCTGCAGGCACACGCTTTCCCGCCCAGTGATTCTCGACCTTTGTCAATTTTAATCATGACTGAATGAAAATATTAGTTGTAATAATAACACAGTACTCGGGGGCTTAGTTTCTTATTTTTTTCAACAAGCGACAAACCATCCACCACTGATAACCCCCCCCCCCCCTATGCTATATACAGGGTGTTACAAAAAGGTACGGCCAAACTTTCAGGAAACATTCCTCACACACAAATAAAAAAAAGATGTTATGTGGACATGTGTCCGGAAACGCTTAATTTCCATGTTAGAGCTCATTTTAGTTTCGTATGTACTGTACTGTACTTCCTCGATTCACCTCAACCCTCTTGACTTTCATTTATGGGGGCATTTGAAAGCTCTTGCCTACGCAACCCCGATACCAAATGTAGAGACTCTTCGTGCTCGTATTGTGAACGGCTGTGATACAATACGCCATTCTCCAGGGCTGCATCAGCGCATCAGGGATTCCATGCGACAAAGGGTGGATGCATGTATCCTTGCTAACGGAGGACATTTTGAACATTTCCTGTAACAAAGTGTTTGAAGTCACGCTGGTACGTTCTGTTGCTGTGTGTTTCCAAGCCATGATTAATGTGATTTGAAGAGAAGTAATAAAATGAGCTCTAACATGGAAAGTAAGCGTTCCCGGACACATGTCCACATAACACATTTTCTTTCTTTGTGTGTGAGGAATGTTTCCTCAAAGTTTGGCAGTACCTTTTGTAACACCCTGTATAGACGGTCATGATTCCGTGACGATATTAAGAACTTTCAGAGATGATGGGGCAAGGGTACATGGTACGAATTCCAGATATGGGATCCTAGTCCGGAAACGGGCGAGTCTGAAGTTACAAGCGAAAATCAGTCTACCTATGACAGTGGAATACATTTACCGGAACGGTTGTTGCAAATAGTGTAGATTACGCAACGTTCAGAGGTGGTAGTATGGACCAAACGAAAAAGAAGTGCAGTAAAGATGGGCTCCACAATGTGTGCCTTCAGAGCTATGAGCTCTTGTTCATTTTCGCTTCTGTGAAATTCATCTCTTCTACTGAAAGCTCCTAGGTTTCCAATTTTTTGGGGGGAGGTAGTGTTAACTAAAACAAGCGAAAATTTGCAGTAAAAGTTGTTATAAAATGAAGACTTACGGGCAATTATTCCGTAGAAGGCAGTAAAAGTTGTTATAAAATGAAGACTTACGGGCAATTATTCCGTAGAAGACATGCGTTCCGCAGTGGCGGAGATGAAGAGCTCATCGCTCTTAAGGTATGTATTTTAGAGCACATGTTCGGTAGACACTGTTTTCTTGTTTTGGTGCAACCAAAACCCTACAGTAGCACCAAGAACAGTACCTCTATATACATTCCGCTCTCAGAGTTAGCACAACGGTTGTCGCTTATAACTTTCCACCCGGTCTTATCCAGACCACGGTCCTCTACCTCAAATAGATACACTTGTCCTTCTCCAGCATCCCTGAAAGTTTATAATATCATCACTCTGTACGCTGTAGGCGCTGGAACCTCATTGCAACTGTGTGTTTCTACACAGCAGACGAGCCTCTTCTGCGATTATTTCCTGCATGCACGGCGCCCAGTAACCAGTAGATACCGCCGCTCAAGTTGGTGCTACATTCCTTGTCCTACGGAAGGCGTTCGGTGAAATCCCGCACTGCCGCCTAGTGAACAAAATACGAGCGTACAGAATATCAGGCTAGCTGCGTGACTGAAGAGTCCTTATCAATCAAGACACAGCACGTCATTCTTGACGCAGAGAAATCTTCAAACATACACGTTTTCACCGGAGGCCACGATATTGGACTTATTCGATAAAAACGCGTTTATAGGGCACATTTGCAGCTTTTTCTTGATTGATTCGAAAAGTAGAACCTAAGGCGAAAACGTATCCCAGTACAAAACTTAATTACATCAAAGTTCCTACAAAAACGTCCTGCTTATTTTTTCTGTAGGACATGTACGTTGCGCATTGCAAGAGGGAGAATATGAAAACAATGCTTGTGTTATTTCAAGGTATTGCGGGTTGCGTACAGCCTATAGGTAGGTGCAGCTGAACCGCCCTGTATATAAAGTCTCAAATATTCGTACAGGAAACGGCACTGGTAAAACTAGAAGAACCACGTACCTGCCTTGAAACGGCCCCACTCTCAGAAATTCAATCGATTCAGGTCTGGTGAACGGGCAGGCCGCTCTAGCGAACCTTCTTGACTAATCTATTGCCCAGGAAATTTTGCGGTGAGGAACAGAGTACAACCCGTGGGAAATGCGTGGTGCCTAATGCGAGCACGAACCACAGTGTGACCAATGCGCGCACGAACCACAGTCGCTTTCTTTATGCGAGGGTAATTTTCGCCAGTAGCGGCGATACACAGCACCTGTTAGCTTCAAGTCGTGTCACCGACAATTCCTGACCATTTACTGATACTGTAGCAATCCCGATGCTATACCTGCATGGCTGCTCGAGTTTTGGAACTGCCAACAAATGCGTAATCTGGTACTTACCATGTTCTCTCTTGCGGCGACCTACCCCACCGAACACCACACTCGTCACAAGCCAAGGATCCATATCTCGACAGGTTGTGATTTCGGGACATAAAACTATACGAATTTTTCTTCTAGATTTGGCCAACAGTGTATTGTAAGAATATGTGACACCTTTATATACGAGGAGAGCTTCTGTAAAGTTTGGAAGGTAGGAGACGAGGTACTGGCAGAAGTAAAGCTGTGAGGACGGGGCGTGAGTCGTGCTTGGGTAGCTCAGTTGGTAGAGCACTTGCCCGCGAAAGGCAAAGATCCCGAGTTCGAGTCTCGGCCTGGCACACAGTTTTAATCTGCCTGTAAGTTTTTATATACGAGGGTTGAGACTTTAATAGTGGCAACTATTTATTTACACCTCCTACAAAATAGATACGCGTTTCAAAGTTTTACTGACCTTCAAAATAGTCACCAGCATTGTGTATGACCAGTTGCCAGCCATGTGGAAGTCTTAGGATACTCTTAGTAGTGCCAGTTGTGTTGACAGTTCGAGCGGCGCGGTCTATTGCCCGACGAATTTGTAGCAGTTCTGAAGCGAATGTCGTGAAGTGTTTCCTTCAATTTAGAAATCGAGTTGTTTTCACGAGGACTCAAGTCAGGGGAGTGCAGTACGTGGTATAGCATTTAGCAGCCCCATCAGCCAAACAGTTACAGCTTGTACTGTACGTGCTTGAGCATTGTCCTGCAAAATCATGGTCAGGTCATGCAGAAAGTGTCATCAATCCTGTCTCTAAGTGGTCGTAAGTGGTGTTCCAAAAATGAACAGCATAGAGACAGAAGTGATGACGCTTTCTACACGACCTGACCATCATTTTGCAGGACAATGCTCAAGCATGTACAGTGTTTCAGATTTGTTTGACTGATGGGGCTGCGAATTGCTATACCACGTACTGCACCCCCCTGACTTAAGTCCTCCCGAGCTGATTTCGATTTCTAAACTTAAGGAAACACTTCACGGCATTCGCTCCAGAACTGCTACAAATTCGTCGGGCGACAGACCGCGCCGCTCGAACTGTCTACTGGCACATAATGTTGGTGACTACTTTCAAGTTCAGTAAAACTTTCAAACGCGTATCTATATTGTACGAGCGGAAAATAAATAGTTCCCATTATTAAAGTCCCAAGCATTATATATATATACATATGGAGGTAGCGTATAATATAACTTCCATGAGGCTTTTCGCGGATTCTGCTGTTGCATACAGAGTAGTCGCGAAAGTAGAAAATTGTGGCGAAATGCACGAAGACCTGCAGAGAACAGGCGCCTTGTGCTAGGATTGTTAGTTGACCCTCATCACAAACAGTTGCCGTATGACTGCAGGACTGCACAACAATCACTGCAAGCAGTCACATACAATATCTCGGGGTATGCGCACGGTGCAATTAAAAACAGACCACATAAAACTGATCGCAGGTAACGTAGATGACAGACTGACAATGAGATTCAATGGAAGAATCGCGCGAAGGAGGTGGCTTACAAAACCCTCGTTGCACCACTACTTAAGTATTTCTCGTCAGACTGCGTTCCACACTAGACAGGATTTATTGAGAAAATAGAAAAGCTCCAAAGAAGAGTTGCGCGATCCCTTGCAGATGCATTTAGCAGGCGCGGAAGCCTTTAGGAGATGCTCGCGAAAATACTGCGAAGGCAAAATTCGAGATATTCGAGCTCACGCGGAAGTTTGACAACAACTGATTTTCCTGCAGGCCACAGGTGACTGCAATAGGAAAGACGGGAAGTGACATTGCTACACATCGTATCCTCCGCCACACACCGTATAAGACGCCCCAGCTGTTTTACTGCCTTTATTAGTGAACACAGGAGATTAACACTTGCTGTAGTCCGGCTAGTTAGGAAGAGTTAGGCATCGGACATTACTAAGTAGCCATTTACAGAGAATCAGTGGTTCACAGCCCTGCAACAGGCCACAGCAGTCCACCCACCCCACAGCCGCCCCACACCGAACCCTGGGTTACTGCGCGTTTCGGCCCCGGGAACGTCTCACAACAGACGAGTGTAGCCCCAATGTTTGCATGGTAGAGTAATTATGGTGTACGCGTACGTGGAGACAGTGTTTGCGCAGCAATCTCCGACTTAGTGTAACTGAGGCGGAATAAGGGGAACCAGCCCGCATTCGCCGAGGCAGATGGAAAACCGCCTTAAAATCCATTCTGTGGCCAGCACATCGGATCTCGACACTAATCCGCCGGGCGTATTCGTGCCGGGGACCATGCGTTAGGCCGCACGGCTAATCGGCCGGGCAGAGAGCTAACTTACTCCCCACGGTACTACAGTTCTGGCCGTAAGGCTACGACGCTTGCGATAAACGGCAGCTACACCTGAATGTGGAAAAATGAAGGTTAATGCACATGATTAGGAAGAACAAATCCATTAAGTTCAAATATAGCACTAGTAGTATGGTGCTTGACACAGTCACGTCACTTAAATATCATACGGTAACGTGGCAAAGCGCTATGAAATGATATGAACATGTAAGGCGAATGATCGACTTCGGTTTATTGGGAGGATTTTAGGAAAGAGTGGTTCACATGTAAAGGAGACCACATATACGATACTAGTGCGATCCACTGTTGTGTACAGTTCGAGTCTTTGGAATCCGAACCTAAGCGGATTCAGGCAAGACATCGAAGCAATTCAGAGGCTGGCTGCTATATTTATTACCATTTAGAACAACAGGTAAGTATTACGGAGACGCTTCGGGAATGCTAATAGGAATCACTGCAGAGAAGACGACATTCTTTTTGATGAACGCTTTTGAGAAAATTTAGAGCACCAGCATCTGAAGCTCACTGCAGAATGATTCCACTGCCGCCAACGAATATTTCGCGTGAGGACCAAAAAGACAAGATTAGAGAGGTTACGGCTCACACAGATAGTTTTTCCTCGCTCTGTTTGAGAGCGGAACAGGAAAGGAAATGGCTAGTGTTGGTACCCTCCACCCTACACCATATGGTGACTTGCAGTGTAAGTATTTGAACGTAAACTGTCTCCCAAAATGTTCAAAACTTCTGTCCCTTCCAAAACATTCTATTCAAAACGAACAAGTTCTATTACGTGAACACTTTTGCATGGCGCCGGCCGGAGTGGCCGTGCGGTTCGAATCCTGCCTCGGGCATGGATGTGTGTGATGTCCTTAGGTTAGTTAGGTTTAAGTAGTTCTAAGTTCTAGGCGACTGATGACCTCAAAAGTTAAGTCGCATAGTGCTCAGAGCCATTTGAACCATTTTGTATGGCACACTTAATTTTATTTCACTTCAAATTCATATAACACGTCCCTAATTGTTCTGATTCCATTCCCTATACAATTGTACTCGCTCATTTATCACGCGTTTGTAGGAGTTCACCATTGGCGATTCATCACTGTACGACTGGGTCACTCCTTCGCGCGAAAAGATCTTCAGGCGCCAAGCTGTCGCTTCTAGAAAGATGGTGAATTCCCATCAACGATGACGCTGTGCTGTAGCGGAAGAGAGTAGGGGTAGACTCGATATTTCAACAGGATGAATAAAATCCTCCGTAATGGCTGTTAAAACAATCCCTTATAAAAGTCACTACCGGTTTCGCATCAGTAGAGATGAATCTTCAGGTGGTAGGATTTTATTAACAGTCATGGGGCAGGAAAATGATTGTTTACAGTCGAGTCCCATCGTTCATCGTCTAGATGAAAACAGATAGCACGCTAAAAGCGGCTGCCTCTAAGCAATCAATTTTCCGCGCCGTGACAGTTAATAATAAACAGTCACCTGAAGATGCATCTACTGATGCGAAACCGGTACGGTCTTTTTTATAAAAGTATTTTAACAGTCTGTGCGGAAAATTATATTCACCATATGGAATTTTGGCTGCGGTTGCCCGACTTCTAAACTACGAGGGGCGCTTGAAAAGTCCGTGCAAAGTCCGAGGGATGGCACCAGCGGCGCGTATCGAGGTAATGTTTAGTTAGTAGCATCTTTGGAAAGAACGCACACCAAGTTTCAGCCATATTGGTCTATTTCTTTGTGTTTGGCATTCGTGTGAATCAAGGAAGTCGAGGGATTGTCAAAAAATGGACGAAAAAGAATTTCGTGTGGTGATTAAACATTACTTCATGAAAGGCGAAACGCCTCAGGAGACTAAAGAACAGCTTGATAAATATTACAGTGACTCTGCACTTTCGATTAGAACAGTTTATAAGTGGTTTCAAAATTTTCGGAGTGCCCGTATGGGCACAACTGATGCTGAACGTTCTGGACGCCCTGCGGAGGTTACGACTCCAGAAATCATTGATAAAATCCATGATATGGTGACGGATGACAGAAGAGTTAAGGTCCCTGAGATTGCTAGTGCTGTAGGCATCTCGAATGAACGGGTGCATAATATTTTGCATGAACATTTTGACATGAGAAAGCTATCCGCAAGACGGGTTCCGCGATTGCTCACGCTTGACCAAAAACGGAATCGTTTGAAGTGTTGCAAGGATGGTTTGCAGCTGTTCTGGAAGAATCTGCAGGACCTTAAGTGTAGTTTCGTCACTGTGGATGAAACATGGATACATTACTACACTCCTGAGACCAAACAACACTCTGCATTGATTGCCTTTAAATATTCTTTGTTTAAAGGGTGAGTATTTCTTTGGTAGTTTTAACATGTTTGATTTTATAAATTATCGGCTTTATTGTTGATAAACAATGGGTTACCAAGGGAGAATCTGCACCAAAGAAGGCGAAGACCATTCCATCGACCGGAAAAGTTATGGCGACTGTCTTTTAGGATACACAAGGGATAATCTTCATCGACTAGCTGGAAAAGGTGAATATTATTCGTCGTTATTGGACCGTTTGAGAACCGAGATGCAAGAATAATGCCGGCGATTGGCCCGCAGAAAAGTCCTTTTCCATCACGACAATGCACCAGCACACACTTCAGCAGTTGTGGTCGCAAAATTAATGGAAACAGGTTTCCAACTCGTTTCACACCCCGCCCTATTCTCCAGACTTGGCTCCCACGGACTACTATTTGTTCCCCAATTTGAAGAAATGGCTGGCGGGACAAAGATTTTATTCAAACGAGGAAGTGATTGCAGCAACTATTAGCTATTTTGTAGACTAGGACAATTCCTATTATTCGGAAGGAATCAAAAAATTAGAACAGCGTTGGACAAAGTGTATAAGTCTAAAAGGAGACCATGTCGGAAAGTGAAAGTGGGTTTACCCCAAACACGTAAGTAGTTTTTATTTTTGCACGGACTTTTCAAACGCCCCTCGTAATATGGTCGATGCTGGAAGTACCTTTACAACCCTTGGGCAGCTTTCGATGTGTACACGAAGACGTCGAACCAGGAGTCAGTTTAGAACGCAGCATATCTTTCTCAAAGGAGAGAAGTCTTCCGAAGTAAGAGTGATTTCAAGTGTGCCGCAGGGGAGTGTCGTAGGACCGTTGCTTTTCACAATATACATAAATGACCTTGTGGATGAGATCGGAAGTTCACTGAGGCTTTTAGCGGATGATGCTGTGGTATATCGAGAGGTTCTAACATTGGAAAATTGTACTGAAATGCAGGAGGATCTGCAGCGAATTGACGCATGGTGCAGGGAATGGCAATTGAATCTCAATGTAGACAAGTGTAATGTGCTGCGAATACATAGAAAGAAAGATCCCTTATCATTTAGCTACAAAATAGCAGGTCAGCAACTGGAAGCAGTTAATTCCATAAATTTTCTGGGAGTACGCATTAGGAGTGATTTAAAATGGAATGATCGTATAAAGTTGATCGTCGGTAAAGCAGATGCCAGACTGAGATTCATTGGAAGAATCCTAAGGAAATGCAATCCGAAAACAAAGAAAGTAGGTTACAGTACGCTTGTTCGCCCGCTGCTTGAATACTGCTCAGCAGTGTGTGATCCGTACCAGATAGGGTTGATAGAAGAGGTAGAGAATATCCAACGGAGAGCAGCGCGTTTCGTTACAGGATCATTTAGTAATCGCGAAAGCGTTAGGGAGATGATAGATAAACTCCAGTGAAAGACTCTGCAGGAGAGACGCTCAGTAGCTCGGTACGGACTTTTGTTGAAGTTTCGAGAACATACCTTCACCGAGGAGTCAAGCAGTATATTGCTCCCTCCTACGTACATCTCGCGAAGAGACCACGAGGATAAAATCAGAGAGATTAGAGCCAACACAGAGGCATACCGACAATCCTTCTTTCCTCGAACAATACGAGACTGGAATAGAAGGGAGAACCGATAGAGGTACTCAAAGTACCCTCCGCCACACACCGTCAGGTAGCTTGCGGAGTATGGGTGTAGATGTAGAATTTGGAGCGGTGCGGAAAACGGGGGCCTATCATTGTCTGACGAGGCTCGCCTGTTACCGTCGCAGCCCAGTCCTGGAGTCGGTGGGGCGCCGTTGTTTACTGGAAACTAGCGCGTGCTGCCTTGCCGGGATGGGCTGAGAGCAGGACGGCGCGGCGCGGCGCGGCGTCCATTAACGGCGGTATACTGCAAATGAGGCGGCCGCTGAGCTGAGCTGAGCTAACCAGCCGGGGTGCCACAGCGGTGTCGGGTGTCGCGCTGTCCCGCGGGAGTCCGTATCGACCAGGGCGTCGACAGCGGCGCCTGCCGTGACACAGGGGCTGTGGGTGGGCGGTGGGGGTGGGGCGCGCGCACACACACACACACACACACACGCACACACACACAGACACACACACACCTACACCGGCACACACACACCTGCCGTGGCGCCAGCATCACACCCAGGGGCCCTCACGTCTCCCGCTGCCGACCTCTTCCGAGGGAGATCCGGCGACTCCGGACAAGCGGTAGCCCACTTCCTCCCAGTACGACATGAACGTTGCGGGGAAACAATTTTGCGCTACGTCTCACTCCATAAAAGCACAACGACTGGCACTAAACTCGTGAGGCAGCTCAACATGCCAACAAACCTATTAGGCAAATTAAAATCAACACACCTATGACACTAACGGCTACAGCTAATGCATAGAGATACTTCGATAGGCGTTACACAGAATACAGAAAAGAAGTTCAACAATTCTCTCAACAACTAAAAAAAAAAAAAAAAAAAAATGTTCAAATGTGTGTGAAATCTTATGGGACTTAACTGCTAAGGTCGTCAGTCCCTAAGCTTACACACTACTTAACCTAAATTATCCTAAGGACAAACACACACACACCCATGCCCGAGGGAGGACTCGAACCTCCGCCGGGATCAGCCGCACAGTCCATGACTTCAGCGCCCAAGTGCGCTCGGCTAATCCCGCGCGGCTTTCTCAACAACTATATAGATTCCAGAATGAATTTCCCTGTAAGCTGATATGAAACTTCCTGGAATATTCAAGGAGCACACTCGGCCCTGGGGCCTTTGCCTTTCGCAAGCAAGTGCTCTATCGACTAAGCTACCCGAGCAAGACTTGTAATGAAACTAACTTCAGTACAGAGCAATTTTTTTCTTTCTTTTTCAAGCAACAGCGTTCATGTGCATGGAGAAATGGAAGATACACACTGCGCTTTGAGTCTCAAAACGCATTACATTTTCAGGAGAAATGTTAGTCGGAAAAATTAAGAGTACATTCGAGAAATATCAACTGTAACAACTTCACACGACATATATCCTATTTCATCAGGAAAGAATAAGCCATTGCTGACCTGAAAACATAAGGAAATTGATACTAAACACCGTAATACAGGTTGAAGCAAGCAGAAGACAACGTTGCAAACATGTAAATCTGCAGACCAGAAAGGGCACAGCACCACTACTCGGGCGCAAAAAGACCCAGCACGCTAACGCACATGAGTTCATCAAAGAATCTCAAGTCAAAGATCGTAGGTGAAAGAACAAGTTACAAGGAATACACTGTAGTACAGTCACAGAGAGATACACACAAGCGTTCAAATTACGGTAAAAAAATACAGTTGTATATGACACTTTCTCGTACAATATTACGTAAGATAAGTCACGTGATACTGTCATAATGTCTCACGATAAAATATTGGTGACAACTACTACAAATGAAAATATATATGTACAAAGTCACATGATGCTATTATGTCACATGATAAACGCAAACCGACCATTTGGTAAGAGCTGCGACATATGATAGTACGTGAAAATGGTCCATAATCGAGGCCGGTAGTGAATAAATGTATTACAAGACAGCACACTGTATATCGTCCACTTCTCCAAGAACCCGACACATAAGTCGGAATAACGTAATAACTTTTGGACTTGCTGTAGCTGTACTCTAATCTCAATGTATCATCTGTTTGAAACGGTAATCACACTGAATACTACGCCATTAAACTTCAAATTATCATTATTCTATGTAAAATAGGCCTACTTTAGAGAACATTGTAACAACTTTAATTTAACTTTAAAATACTTACGAAATTTCTACAAAACTTCTGTCTGTATAAATTTGTCAATATTGTGTCAAAGAGTCACGGAGAATACCAGCAGGAAATATTTGGCCCCTGCCGATCAGATACGTATGAATAAATCGAAAATCAATTGCCGCGTTGTGGTGTGCATTAATTACCATACGTGCATCAAGCCTGTTAAAACCAGGAACACAATTCACGAAGACGAATTACTAGACTACTGAAGGCAGTTTCCGAGTGAGACAAGTTATAAGGGGCAGGCAAATTAAAACAGGACGTAAGGAAAACTGTTCAGTATTTCAAAACTGGGAAGGCCGGCGTATACGAGATCCACTGTCAGTCTAGTAAGACTTATATTGGACAGACAGTGTTCGCCATCGAAGATCGTTGCCGAGATAATAAAAGGCACACACCACTGAAGCATCCTAACAGGTCGGCGGTCGCAGAGCACTGTTTGTCCGCAAAACACGAGATGGATTACGAGCGTACCAAAATCTTGGCCCCGACTTCTAAATACAGGAACAGCGTTGTCAGAGAGGCCATCGAAATTCGCACCAGGGGCAAACTCATCAACTGGGAATGCGGTTATAATCTTAGCAAGGCATGGGAACCATTGCCGAGTATAATTAAGAAGACACTTCAGCGACGAAAACGATCTGGCGAGCGGGCCGGACGTAGCAGCTACACCGGCGCTGCCACAGACGCCGACCTCTGCGACTCCGCGACTGCCAACGCGCGCCCGCGGGCGCGAACCGCGGAGGGAACGGCCCGTGGGAGCGGCCGGCCGCCCTCAGGAAGTCACCGTGCCTTTGATTGCGTGTGGCACGAGGGACTCCTGTATAAACTCCTAGATATAGGGGTCCCCGTATCACACGCAACACTCCTGAAGAGCTATATTGAAAACCGGACATTTCATGTCCGCCCTCAAGATGGTACATCGTCCACCAGACCAATCAAAGCAGGAGTACCTCGGGGCAGTGTACTGGGACCACTCTTATACATCTTGTATACATCAGACCTACCATCGACGGCCAGAACACACCAATCTTTATATGCCGATGATACAGCCATCTACTCCCGAAGTATGAATGCTGCACACCTCCAGGCAAGACTGCAACAAGCATGTAATAAGCTGAAAGAATGGGCGACGAAATGGCGACTGTCTTTCAACGCCACAAAGACACAGGCACTAGCAATTTGTAGAAGACCACTTCTGCTTAACATCCAGCCCATTGAGATAAGGGGCACCCCAGTCCCGTGGTCAAAAACAGCAAAATACTTGGGTGTGACCCTTGATAGGCGATTGACATGGCAACCTCATACAGAAAATATTCGAGAGAAAGCCAGGAGAAAAATGGTACAGCTCTACCCATTATTAAATCCAGCGTCAACACTACCATCAAGACTGGGGGTGATATTGTACCTTACACTGGTGCGACCAATCTTAGACTAAGCCGCTGTTGTGTGGGGCAATGCTGCTCCAACCCACATACAACGGCTACAAAGAATTCAGAATCGGCCTCTGAAAAGGGCACTCCATCTGCCATACCGGTTCCCAACGAATGAACTTCACCAACTCGCAGGGGTACCCTATTTGAAAGACCGATTCAGAACCAGTCCCAAAACCTTTTACGAAAACACACAACAGTCAGATAACGAACTAGTACGAGAACTTGGACACAGGGTGCACTACCTGGCCTCCACCAGATGGCCCGATGATCTACGCGTATAACAAGACTACACATGTTGTGTATATATTTTTATAATTTTAATTTTTTAATTTTAATTTTATTGTATTTTAATTATATTTTACATCTTATTTTATTGTATTTATTATCATTATTTTATTAAAAAAGAAAAAAAAAGGTGAATGAATGAGTGTGAGAATGTGTCAACTGTAATATGTATATGAGTGTGTACAATGTATGTATCGTGTGAGTGCGAGCGAATGGGAGGAAAAAACAATAATAATAATAAATTATCATACAGCCAATGTATTTTTAAATTATTTAAAAGCAGAAAAAAACAACACAACCAAAAAGCTATTCTTTTAATGTCAATTTTTATTATTGAAAGCGTAGCCGTATGGCTTGAACTTCTATTTTCAGACTGGGCGATCCTAGATGCCCCAATATATTCTGCAGCGGCTCAGGAAGTCACTCGAGACTGGGACGTCGCAGGAAGTCAGTTCGTCAGCGTACCTGACGATGGCAACATGTCTGATGGCCGAAATACTGTGCCCGTTGGACACTATGAACCGGCAGTGCACCTGTGGGCTCTTCGATCGCCAAATACGCCGGGAGGAACTGAAGAATCACACCTTTTTCTTTGACCGCGAGGGCCCGCTGCTCACTGGCTTTCTGGAATACAGCGCCACACAGTTAACCCACTTTGCAAAAACTGAAGTGCGCCATAACGTGCAAACGGCCTGGAATGTTGAGGGACGCCACAAATCCGTTGCAGCATAATGCCCGCCCACGTGCTGCCAAGGTAGTATCGACTTCGCTGCGGAGGTTCGTCGGACAGCCCTGACACATATTCCACACAGGTTTCCCGTTCTCTCCCCATCTAACTTCCGTATTTTTAGAGGCATGAAGAAAGGCATTCGTGAAAGTCGATTTGCTCCGGACTCCTTAGTACAGTCGTGGTTCCGTATCCCACCGCATTTTTGCCTGAACGCGTTCGCCGTCTTTTCTCGTAGTAGTATAAATTGTAGCGATTACTTTTGAAGTTATAAACTGTTTACTTACTTTTTTCCACCTGTCTTGTTTTCATTTGACTGCCCCTTATACAACAGCGCCAACATCATAGAAGTATTACACACTAGGAGGAAATGTGCTTAGCGTGTAACTTACTGTCATTAGGGACCGAATAAAGACGTACAGGGAACAAAATCGATCGCATCCTTCTCCAGGTAAATATTTCGGCGATTGCATGAAAGTTGTTCGTTCGGTAAAACCTCAGAAAACCCAAATCTGGATGGGCGCACGGGGACCTGAACCCGCCATCCCCCGAATGCGAGTCGAGCCTGCCTGACAGCTCCTCCTCCTCGCCACAAATTCTGCCTCAATGAATAAACTGAGACAATCGAATAAGCCTCTAACTTGGCGTTAAACTCAGTAAATTTGAAAATCTCGCCTCTTTTTCTCTTCTGTGACAAGCAGTTTCTGCACGGATATTAATGGCAGACAGTATTGTTTTCAAAACATGCGGCCCTTAAAGTTAACACGGAGAAGACCGCTGAAATTCCGGCTTACACAAAAGATGTTTCTACAAGGAGATTAACATTTTTATAACTCTATTTACATGCAAAAACTCTTCCTGTTCCCTCCAGACCCCTCCTCCCCCTTGCATCCTTGAATGTAATTTGCCAAATTTATTCGTCTGCCATTAGTGGCTCGTCCCGCGTTGTCCTCAAACTAAAAACTCTGCGAGATGAGCCAAAAGGACGACTTTCAAACCTCGAGAGCGAGGATATCAACTGAAAAACAACCTAACGCAGGAACTGAGCAGCCAGACTGCCGTTAAGAGCAGATACCATACCGTGCAAGAGAATTAGTCACGATGCGGTTGACCGAGCGAGGTGGCGCAGTGGTTAGCACACTGGACTCGCATTCGGGAGTACGACGGTTCAATCCCTCGTCCGGCCATCCTGATTTAGGTTTTCCGTGATTTCCCTAAAACTCTCCAGGCAAATGCCGAGATGGTTCCTTTGAAAGGGCACGGCCGACATCCTTCCCCGTCCTTCCCTAATCCTATGACACCGATGACCTCGAAGTTTGGTCTCTTCCCCAAAACAACCCAACCCAGGATGCGATGCGAAAAGCCGGCCGGGGTGGCCGAGAGGTTCTAGGCACTACAGTCGGAACTGCGCGACCGCTATGGTCGCAGGTTCGAATCCTGCCTCGGGCATGGATGTGTGTGATGTCCTTAGGTTGGTTAGCTTTAAGTACGAGGGCAGTTCAGTAAGTAATGCAACACATTTTTTTTCTGAAACAGGGGTTGTTTTATTCAGCATTGAAATACACCAGGTTATTCCCCAATCCTTTAGCTACACAACGCTATTTTTCAACGTAATCTCCATTCAATGCTACGGCCTTACGCCACTTTGAAATGAGGGCCTGTATGCCTGCACGGTACCGTTCCACTGGTCGATGTCGGAGCCAACGTCGTACTCCATCAATAACTTCATCATCCGTGTAGTGCGTCCCACGGATTGCGTCCTTCATTGGGCCAAACATATGGAAATCCGACGGTGCGAGATCGGGGCTGTAGGGTGCATGAGGAAGAACAGTCCACTGAAGTTTTGTGATCTCCTCTCGGGTGCGAAGACTTGTGTGAGGTCTTGCGTTGTCATGAAGAAGGAGAAGTTCGTTCAGATTTTTGTGCCTACGAACACGCTGAAGTCGTTTCTTCAATTTCTGAAGAGTAGCACAATACACTTCAGAGTTGATCGTTTGACCATGGGGAAGGACATCGAACCGAAAACCCCTTCAGCGTCCCAGAAGACTGTAACCATGACTTTACCGGCTGAGGGTATGGCTTGAAACTTTTTCTTGGTAGGGGAGTGGGTGTGGGGCCACTCCATTGATTGCCGTTTTGTTTCAGGTTCGAAGTGATGAACCCATGTTTCATCGCCTGTAACAATCTTTGACAAGAAATTGTCACCCTCAGCCACATGACGAGCAAGCAATTCCGCACAGATGGTTCTCCTTTGCTCTTTATGGTGTTCGGTTAGACAACGAGGGACCCAGCGGTAACAAACCTTTGAATATCCCAACTGGTGAACAATTGTGACAGCACTACCAACAGAGATGTCAAGTTGAGCACTGAGTTGTTTGATGGTGATCCGTCGATCATCTCGAACGAGTGTGTTGGCACGCTCCGCCATTGCAGGAGTCACAGCTGTGCACGGCCGGCCCGCACGCGGGAGATCAGACAGTCCTGCTTGACCTTGCGGCGATGATGACACACGCTTTGCCCAACGACTCACCGTGCTTTTGTCCAATGCCAGATCACCGTAGACATTCTGCAAGCGCCTATGAATATCTGAGATGCCCTGGTTTTCCGCCAAAAGAAACTCGATCACTGCCCGTTGTTTGCCACGCACATCCGTTACAGACGCCATTTTAACAGCTCCGTACAGCGCTGCCACCTGTCGGAAGTCAATGAAACTATACGAGACGAAGCGGGAATGTTTGAAAATATTCCACAAGAAATTTCCAGTTTTTTCAACCAAAATTTGCCGAGAAAAAAAAAGTGTTGCATTACTTATTGAACTGCCCTCGTAGTTCTAAGTTCCAGGGAACTGATGACCTCAGAATTTTAAGTCCCATAGTGCTCAGAGCCATTTTGCAAGCGAAAACACCGACATTTAAATTTGTATCCCGAAAACAGGTTGCGGCGTGCAGCGAATAGGACGTGTGAAAAACCAAAACCTTCCCGAGTTTTGTTGAACCCTCGATTGTTTCCTTAGGTGTTCACACCCGCATTACTTAGCTGCTTGTCTCTATTTTACATACTGGTAGCTGTGCGGTCAGCGCCGAGGATTGTTAACTGGCTTCGATCCCAACCGGATCAGAGATTTTCTCCGCTGCTTTGTCATTACGTTCGTATCGTTGTAACTGACATTCCACAGCTGAGATGGCTGTAGGCACGTACGGAAAGGTAGTAAATTTTGAAAAAAAGTTATTGCATTAGTAATCCGCAGATACAACGCTTATTTAATTATTTGCTGCGTCAGGTTTGTGGATGACACATTTATACTCTTTCACGGAATAGAGATAAAATCTGAATAACTCCATCTGCACTCCACAAGCTATCTGATAGTGTGCGGTGGACGGTACCTTCTCCCTTTGCTGTTCCTGTCGCGAATGATCTGCGGAAAGAACGATTCTTGCTAAGCCTGTGTGCGAGCTGGAATCTCTCTAGTCGAACCTTCATTGTCTTTTCGTGAGATACGGAGGACGTAATGTACTGACTGGTTGACTGGAGTTGGCTAAACATATACGTGACGCTTTGGCGCTTACAAAATGAACCTATAACGAACGTGTTGCTTGTCTTTGGATAAATGGGTAAGAGTCAAACAAACTGCTCCTCAGATTACGTTCAGTGTAAGCACCGAACTGGGAATGCAGCACGTTTGGTTGACCTCAAGGGATTTTTCGTGCCTCCACGATATGGGGACTCTACGTGCCTCCACGATATGGAACAATTTAACATAAAACTACAAAAGTGTTTTTTTTTTGTTTGTTTTGTTACATCAGTGCCACAGAGACCAGAAAAGAGCTGTTGATTTTTTTTCTAACTATGGTCAAGTAAGTTGTTTCTGTGGTGTCACCGCCAGACACCACACTTGCTAGGTGGTAGCCTTCAAATCGCCCGCGGTCCGTTAGTATGCGTCGGACCCGCGTGTCGCCACTGTCAGTAATTGCAGACCGAGCGCCGCCACACGGCAGGTCTAGTCTAGAGAGACTCCCTAGCACTCGCCCCAGTTGTACAGCCGACTTTGCTGGCGATGGTTCACTGACTACATACGCTCTCATTTGCAGAGACGACAGTTTAGCATAGCCTTCAGCTACGTCATTTGCTGCGACCTAGCAAGGCGTCATATTCAGTTACTATTGATATTGATATTGTGAATCATGTACCGTCAAGAGCGACGTTCATCATTAATGGATTAAAGTTAAGTATCCAACTAATTACGTCCGCTTTCTGAATTCTCGTTCCTTGTCATGTTCCAGACCTCACGTCAGTATAGTTCTTCGCTCCTCACGCCAGCCTGCATGAGCTAAAACGCTTGTATTTCGGCCTCCACTCGTAACACGGTGTTGGCTCTTCTGCTAACACAAAAGTTTCATGCTTTTAGTTTTATTCAGACGTGTTTACGCCGTTTCGTATCGCCGTCAGTATGAAGAAGAGTGTCAACACAAGAACAATATAACGGGTGATTCGGCTGCCACTGGTGCTGAGTGTTATGCAACCTGCAGTGCCTTCAAATACCACCAACCACTTCATATTGTCTCGCTCGCTACACACAAACTATTAGGTCTACAGAAAAAACAAAGAGGACCGGCCATTTGTAAGAAACTTGATATAATTAAATTTTATAGTAGGATACGTTAGAGGCCGTAGTTTTCCAATTATTCATAAACCATGGCCAACAGCTAAAACTCGTCCCACTAAATTTCCTACAAAAGAAAGTCCTCTTCATTTTTTTCTGAAGATTAATAGTTTGCACATAGCGAATGAGAGAATACGAAAACTTTGCATGTGGTTTTTGAAGGCGCTGTGGATTGCATAAAACCTATTGGTAGGAGCAGCTGCCTGTATCACTACAATGGCAAGTTGTGTGACAAGGATGGTCCACGGGAAGGAAAGAAAAGAAGTAAACAGACTCACCTGCCAGACAGCCCATGAAGCAGGCGAGCAGCACGGCACACGCCACGGTCCTCATCTCTTCCCACCTGCAACAGACAGCAGCTCCGGTCAGCACGTCACATCACAAGTGTCAGCACACAGTAACAAGATGCACGTGTCGTTCTGCAAAATACGCCCAGCGAGCTGGAGCGAAGGAAGAGCGTCTTCAATAAAAAGGCTGCTCGCAACAGTGCCTGGCAACTGCTTTCAAGACCCTCACACTGACCGTCCTTCTTTTAGTGCTCAGCCTGAACACGGGTTGGCAGAGGCGTCGATAGCGGCGCATCTCCCATCTCCCGATCTAGAGCCACATTAGGAAAACTGTGAGAAGAGAATTTTAGCAGCAAAGATCGCATTCAATACTGTTTACTCCTCACGACCGGTTACAAAAGTATAGACTATCACCTTGAGATTTGTAACGTGATGCATTTACATTTGAGTACATGAACAACCATTATTTACATTTATCATTACAAATCAGGAGCCGGCCGCAGGTTCGAATACTGCCTTGGGCATGTATGTGTGTGATGTCCTTAGGATAGTTAGGTTTAAGTAGTTCTAAGTTCTAGGGGACTGATGACCTCAGATGTTAAGTCCCATAGTGCTCAGAGCCATTTGAACTTTTTTTTTTTTTAACAAATCAGGAAATGGAAATTCTACATTTTCATACCTTGAAAAATTCCTTTTCTATTACCCCCGCTCCATTACGACTGTATCAAACATGCCATGTTGACATTATAGCGGACAGTATGTAGCACAGTAAACAAAGGTTTGTTAAAAATAAAAACAGGTTTGTAAGAAATTAAAACAATACAGTTACAAAGCATGTTGTGGAGCTACCGATGTCTGTACACGCAACATTTCACGGATGCTCGTTCAATGTTGAATTGCATGCCTTATCTGTGGGTTGCTATCAGCTAGTTGAAAAGTGTGCATCAAAGAATGTGGATCCACTATGTAAATGTAGACATATGCACAACTGTTACGCAACTCATCATTTAACAAGCATCAATGGAATGCTACGTGCGTGGTCATTCCTAGTTACACAAGGTGCTTTTTAAATGTATTGTTTTTAATTCCTACAAAATTGTTTTCGTTTTCAACAAATCTTTGTGCAATGCGCTACATACTATCCACCATAATGCTAATGTGGCATGTGTGATACAGTCATAATGGAACAGGAGGCATAACACGAATTTTTTAAGGTATGAACACAAAGAATTTCCATTTCCTCATTTGTGATGGCAAATATATAAATAACTTTATATGTATTCAATGTAAATGCATCACGTTACAGATCAGAAGATGACACAATTAACTGTTGAAATCGGTCACCAAGAATAAAGAGTACTGAATAAGATCTTAGTTATTAAATGTCTCTTCGAAGCAAACACAGATCGCTCCCTCCCATCTCTAATTATGAGAAATTTCAATCAAAAGCGTGAAACTTCACCAACGCACGGTTAGAAATGGAAATACTTGATTTGTATTTTCATTATTGTTTGTTTAGCGCAAGAAATAATTTTTAGGTAGATGTTTTACGTTTCTTGTTCACCCTGCGAGACTGCAATTTTCTCTCGAGATAACCTTCTGCTGTTTTCAGGAGCACCTGATCTACCAATAAGCTCACAGGTAATTAGGTGCTGTCATGTCTGAATACCACCGAACCATCAGTTTCATTAATTACGGTTCCAAAATATTGACACGAATTATTTACGGAAGAATGGAGAAACTGGTAGAACCCGACCTCCTGATTAGGTTCCAAAGGAATGTAGGAACTGCGACGCCATGCTCACAATTCGACGCACCAGGTAGGCTTAAAGAAAGAAAACCTACATTTAAAGCATTTGTAGATTTGGACAAAGCTTTTGGCATGGTTGACTGAAAAACACTCTTTGCAATTTTGAAGGTAGCAGGGACAAAATACAGGAACCCAAAGGGTACGTACGATTTGTACAGAGAACAGACTGCAGCTATATATTGGCGTGAAAGGAATTGGCAGTTGACAAAGGAGTGGGACAAGCATGAAGCCTATCCCACATACACTATGCGATCAAAAGTATCCGGACACCCCCAAAAACATACGTTTGTCATATTAGGTGAGTTGTGCTGCCACCTACTGCCAGCTATTTAATATTAGCGATATCGGTAGTCATTAAACATCGCGAGAGAACACAATGGGGCGCTCTGCGGCCTCTCAGACTTCGAAAAGGTCAGACGATTGGTTGTCACTTGTGTCATACGGCTGTACGCTATATTTCCACACTCCTAAACATCCCTAGGTTCACTGTTTCCAAAGTGATACTGAAGTGGAAACGTGAAGTAACACTCACAGCACAAAAGCGTACAGGCCGACCTCGGCTCTTGACTGACAGAGACCGCCGACAGTTGAAGAGGGTCGTAATGTGTAATAGGCAGACATCTAGCCAGACCATCAAACAGGAATTCCAAACTGCAAGTACTATGACAGTTAGGTGGGAGGTGACAAAACTTGGATTTCATGGTCGAGCGGCTGCTCATAAGCCAAACATAAGGCCGGTAAACGCCAAACGAGACGTCGCTTGGTGTAAGGAGCGTAAACATTGGACGACTGAGAGTGGAAAAACGTTGTGTGGAGTGACAAATCACAGTATACAATGTAACGATTCGATGTCAGGGTGTGGGTATGGCGAATGCCCGGTGAACGTCATCTGCCAGCGAGTGTATGCCAACAGTAAAATTCGGAGGCGGTGGTGTTACGGTGAGGTCGCGTTTTCCATGGAGGGGGCTTGCGCCCCTTGTTTTGCGTGGCACTATCACAGCACAGGCCTACATTGATGTTTTAAGCACCTTCTTGCTTCTCACTGCATCTTTCAAAAAATGGTTCAAATGGCTCTGAGCACTATGGGACTTGACATCTGAGGTCATCAGTCCCCTAGAACTTAGAACTACTTAAACCTAACTAACCTAAGGACATCACACACATCCATGCCCGAGGCAGGATTCGAACCTGCGACCGTAGCAGTCGCGCGGTTCCGGACTGCGCGCCTAGAACCGCTAGACCACCGCGGCCGGCTCACTGCATCTTTCAACAAGATCGAGCACCTGTTCATAGTGCGCAGCCTGTGGCGGAGTGGTTACACGACAGTAACATCCCTGTAATGCACTGGTTGCATATAATCCTGACCTAGATCCTACAGAACACGTTTGCGAACGCCGACTTCGTGCCAGGCCTCAACGACCGACATCGATACCTCTCCTCAGTGCAGCACTCATTGGAGAATGGGCTGCCTTTCCCCAAGAAACCTTCCAGCACCTGACTGAACGCATGCCTGCGAGAGTGGAAGCTGTCATGAAGGCTAAAAGTGGGCCAATACCATATTTAATTGCAGCATTATCGATGGATGGAGCTACGAACTTATAAGTCACTTTCAGCCAGGTGTCCGGATACTTTTGATCACATAGCGTAATATGTTGTATGCATATTGAACACGCGGTAAAGGAAACCAAGGAGAAATTTAGAATGGGAAGTTCAGGGACAAGAAATAAATCTCTGCGGTTTGCCGATGACATTGTAATTGTCAGAAACGGCAAAATATTTGAAAGAGCATTTCAACTGAATCGAGAGCGTCTTGAAAATCGATTATAACATGAATATCAACAAAATTAAAACTAGGTTTATAGTATGTTATCGAATTAAATCGGACGATGCCGACAGATATTAGATTAGGAAATGGTACACTAAAAGTAGTAGGAAAGTTTTGCTATTTGGGCAATAAAAATAAGTGGTGATGACCGAAGTAGGCAGGATAAAAATGCAGAGCGGCAATAGCAAGGAAAGAGTTCTGGAAAATAGGAAACTGTTGAACATCTAATACAAGTTCAAGCGTCAGGAGTGTGAGTGAAGATCTTTGGACTGATGACTGAGGGACGGTATACTGAACAACGTTACATCAGTAATAACTTCATTTGCTAACTATGGCTATTACGAGTAGCATGTTTTTAGGTTACTGTTACCTTACACGATCATTCAGTACAGCAGGGGATCTACAAATTTGTGGTGTAGACTTCTTGTGAAACACCAATTTATTTGCCAAGTTCGCTACGTTACCACAATTACTGGATTACTAGTTTCTTTAGCGTGTATTGCCATCTTCAGATCCATAAAATCGGGCAGTGGTAGTTACATTCAAAAAATGGTTCAAATGGCTCTGAGCACTATGGGACTGAACATCCATGGTCATCAGTCGCCTAGAACTTAGAACTACTTAAACCTAACTAACCTAAGGACAGCACATAACACCCAGTCATCACGAGGCAGAGAAAATCCCTGACCCCGCCGGGAATCGAACCCGGGAACCCGGGCGTGGGAAGCGAGAACGCTACCGCACGACCACGAGCTGCGGCCGGTAGTTACACCATACAACGCTTAAACCGCTGTGTCACATTAGGTCTATACAGTACGCATAAGAAAGTCGCGGCATTACAATGGCATGCCAAGTATGGTGTCATAATGTAAGTACAACTTGGAAAGCCACGAACACGAGAGATACATGTCACGAATTGCCTCTTCGTGGTATAATGCCATATTGGCTGCGACTGAGGTCGCTTAGTACCTCGAAGTGTGAGTGGCACAAACAAGCCAATAATGGTTATTTTCCTCTGGGCAGCATGTCAAGTACTGAAGTGTAAACGAGTGGATGGAAAACGGATACTGTATACAGATGGGCGTAGTGCACAGGGAAGCTGTTACGACCGTGCACCAAACACCCGGTAGTAAATTATGTGATGTGTTGGCGGGAATACTGTTAGACGCGGAGAAAAAGCAACATCAAGGCACCACTTATCAAAATATCTGTACCTACGCCGCTGACGCCCTATGTAGTGTATATACACTCCTGGAAATGGAAAAAAGAACACATTGACACCGGTGTGTCAGACCCACCATAGTTGCTCCGGACACTGCGAGAGGGCTGTACAAGCAATGATCACACGCACGGCACAGCGGACACACCAGGAACCGCGGTGTTGGCCGTCGAATGGCGCTAGCTGCGCAGCATTTGTGCACCGCCGCCGTCAGTGTCAGCCAGTTTGCCGTGGCATACGGAGCTCCATCGCAGTCTTTAACACTGGTAGCATGCCGCGACAGCGTGGACGTGAACCGTATGTGCAGTTGACGGACTTTGAGCGAGGGCGTATAGTGGGCATGCGGGAGGCCGGGTGGACTTACCGCCGAATTGCTCAACACGTGGGGCGTGAGGTCTCCACAGTACATCGATGTTGTCGCCAGTGGTCGGCGGAAGGTGCACGTGCCCGTCGACCTGGGACCGGACCGCAGCGACGCACGGATGCACGCCAAGACCGTAGGATCCTACGCAGTGCCGTAGGGGACCGCACCGCCACTTCCCAGCAAATTAGGGACACTGTTGCTCCTGGGGTATCGGCGAGGACCATTCGCAACCGTCTCCATGAAGCTGGGCTACGGTCCCGCACACCGTTAGGCCGTCTTCCGCTCACGCCCCAACATCGTGCAGCCCGCCTCCAGTGGTGTCGCGACAGGCGTGAATGGAGGGACGAATGGAGACGTGTCGTCTTCAGCGATGAGAGTCGCTTCTGCCTTGGTGCCAATGATGGTCGTATGCGTGTTTGGCGCCGTGCAGGTGAGCGCCACAATCAGGACTGTATACGACCGAGGCAGACAGGGCCAACACCCGGCATCATGGTGTGGGGAGCGATCTCCTACACTGGCCGTACACCACTGGTGATCGTCGAGGGGACACTGAATAGTGCACGGTACATCCAAACCGTCATCGAACCCATCGTTCTACCATTCCTAAACCGGCAAGGGAACTTGCTGTTCCAACAGGACAATGCACGTCCGCGTGTATCCCGTGCCACCCAACGTGCTCTAGAAGGTGTAAGTCAACTACCCTCGCCAGCAAGATCTCCGGATCTGTCCCCCATTGAGCATGTTTGGGACTGGATGAAGCGTCGTCTCACGTGGTCTGCACGTCCAGCACGAACGCTGGTCCAACAGAGGCGCCAGGTGGAAATGGCATGGCAAGCCGTTCCACAGGACTACATCCAGCATCTCTACGATCGTCTCCATGGGAGAATAGCAGCCTGCGTTGCTGCGAAAGGTGGATATACACTGTACTAGTGCCGACATTGTGCATGCTCTGTTGCCTGTGTCTATGTGCCTGTGGTTCTGTCAGTGTGATCATGTGATGTATCTGACCCCAGGAATGTGTCAATAAAGTTTCCCCTTCCTGGGACAATGAATTCACGGTGTTCTTATTTCAATTTCCAGGAGTGTAGGAAGAACGCGTTTTGAGTTGGTGGATCTGGTAAGAACACACCAGTCTTCAGCAGAGACCTACATCTACATGTTTACTCCACAAAGTTCCGTTCGGAGAAATGATTGTCAACAAACTGACTATTTCACTGCGGTTATGTCGCGAGATTTAATGCGGGATAAAGTACCATGTTCCCCGAATCTTATTAAACCGTGCTCTCGCGAAATTACAACAGCAGACGTACACCGTACTGCACAAAGCCTCTCTTGTAGGGCCTGCCTGAGGTTTGTTGACTTTCTCCGCGACACTGCAGTCACACGGGACGGGGCAGCTAACGCTGATGTGCACGCAGACGGCATATCCAACGTCACCAGACGCAGAGACGTCGACACGAGGGACTAGCTAATTAACGTGCCTTTGCGCCCCCAGCGCTCTCCAGCGGCAGCTGCCGGCTTTGTCTGACTAGCAAACAATACAGTTTGTCCACGAAAATGCACGCGCGTAAAATTCCTACATTAGCTCTATTAAAATGCACGTTTTCTCCCTTGTCCATAGGCTAGTCATGTTGTTCTATCGCCGGCAGGGGTGGCCGAGCGGTTCTAGGCGCTTCAGTCTGGAACCGCGCGACCGCTACAGTCGCAGGTTCGAATCCTGCCTCGGGCATGGATGTGTGTGATGTCCTTAGGTTAGTTAGGTTTAAGTAGTTCTAAGTTCTAGGGGACTGATGACCACAGTAGTTAAGTCCCATAGTGCTCAGAGCCATTTGCTAGTGCAGAAAGAGGAGTAGGCGAGGGGATGTCTGATGGAGAGTAGTACGGGTAATTACTGTCAGCATCTATCGCACCGAGAACCAGACACCTATCGCCGATCCGCAAACCAAGCGATGGTCGCCTGTGTCCAACATATCAAAGGCGACACCAACCAAGTGTACATTGAAGGCGTGACGGGCACACTTGTTTCCCATTGATTGTACGGTATTGCCCGTAGCTCGTGGTCTCGCGGTAGCGTTCTCGCTTCCCGCGCACGGGATCCCGGGTTCGATTACCGGCGGGGTCAGGGATTTTCTCTGCCTCGTGATGACTGGGTGTTGTGTGTATATCATCATCAGTGACTCGCAAGTCGCCGAAGTGGCGTCAACTAAAGAGGACTCGCAATACGGCAGCCGAACTCCCCCGCTTGGGGCCTCCCGACCAACAATGCCATACGATCATTTCATTTTGTACGGTATTATGTTCGGAATGTGGCGGCTCTAACCAATACACTAGGTTACAGTTTCGTGAAAAGGCTACTTTAATCTTATAGTCTTCTATAAGGTTTAACTGACGAAATGTTACTAACTTACATTTAATTACAACCAATCCTTACAAGGACGACGAATCTTCAATGCAGTCTTGTCTTAAGACGACTTACTCTATTAACGTGCGAGTTATTACACGAAAATAATTAAATACGAAATTTCTTTAACTACCAGTACAACATTTTCTCTCGTTTTATAGAGTAAATCCTACCAATAACGATTCGTTCTCCAGAAACTCAATGTACTGGTGCTTAGAAACATGATACTTTCGCGGGTATGAAAATCACCGAAAATGGATGGGCTTCTACTGAACACGAAATGGAAGTGGCAGTGCCTTTACACGAAATACAGTGTCTTGCTCTCTGCTGGCCAGTCTTCCTGCTTGTGACGTAGGGAGCGTTCTTGCTTCCTATTCTTTCTACTTTACGTAACGCGTCCCGGAAAATAGCAGAACGTATTTTGTGTTTCACGTGACTAAATCGCTCCTCAACGTGAAACAGGAAGTGACGTCAGAGGCCTCGCTGACCGCCACATCAACGTTAGTTAGCCAACTCGTCGCGTGTGCCGACGGCTGAAGCGACTAAACGATCCCGTGACGAAACGTACCGCTCTCCGTTGGCCATTCTTTATCTCCTCCTATTCGCCCCTGACTGATGAACAACACTCACTTCCCTCGACATTCCAGAGCAGATTGGGGAGCCATCCTCTCGCAGCTGCAGCGGCACCGGCGGTGGGCCAGTGGCTGGTAATGGCACGGACGAAGGGGAGACTTAATAGCGGGTGTGCTGTGCCAGGCAGTCCCTTACAAGACGGTCGGCAGTGTCGCGCCGTGTCCCACCCCCACAAACAAGGGCGCGACAGGGGGCGCGCATAATGCAGTAATATATCGCCGAGCCCTGCGGCACTGTATTAACTCTCCCCAGCCCGTGTGTCTCAAGGACGCTGGATTCCGGCCCTGCGAAGGGCGGGCGCAGCGAGGCAAGGGTTGTGACGGACAATGGCGACGAGCGCAACAGGTAGGACGGGGAGCCAGCCAGGGCGCGCGGGACCTGCTCCTCACGCCGGGAGCTGCCAACCACCCGCCAACAACTACTAACACCTGTTCACGCGATCCACTTTACTGTCTCAATCAATCAATCAAATGAATCTATTGCAGCGCCCCCAGTCTTTTATTACCGCTCCGAGTCTCGAGTGTCGGCGCGGCTATTTCCTCTTATACGTCGGTGTCGAAATTTTGGTCGTGTGTTGTGAGAGGTGATTACATTTGCACTCTGCCAAAACTACAGTTCGGTAATTTTGGTGCGCTACATAAATGGCATACACTGAAGAGCCACAGAAACTGGTACAGCTGCCTAATAACGTGAAGGCACGGGAGTGCGCAAATTGTTCCTGGAGCCACTCTGTAGCAATTCTGGACGTGTGAGGTGTCGCATTGTCCTGCTGGAATTTCCCGAGTCCGTCGGAATGCATAATGGACATGACTGGATGCAGGTGATCAGACAGGATGCTTACGTCCGTATCACCTGTCAGAGTCGTATCTAGACGTATCAGGGGTCACATATCACTCCAACTGCACACGCCCCACACCATTACAGAGCCTCCACCAGCCTGAACAGTCTCCTGCTGACATGCAGGGTCCATGGATTCATGAGGTTGTCTCCACACCCGTACACGTCCATCCGCTCGAAACAATTAGAAACGAGAGTCGTGCGACTAGGCAACATGTTTCCAGTCATCAACAGTCCTGTGTTGACGGGTCCAGGTGAGGCGCGTAAAGCTTTGTGTCGTGCAGCAATCGAGGGTACACTAGTGCGCCTTCGGCTCCGTAAGCCCATATTGATGACCTTTCGTTGAATGGTTGTTGATGGCCCAGCATTGAAATCTGCAACGTTGAACGATGCTCTTCAGTCGTCGTTGGTCCCTTTCTTGCAGGATCTTTTTTCCGGCCGCAGTGATGTCAGAGATGCCCAGTTTCTAGACGGTTCACCGCTTTCGGTTTCTAGGGAATCTAGTAAGCCACTGATCGCATACGCAAACAAAGCGATTGAAATGAGGTGACGCCCGATAGGTCAGCAACACACCTAACGTACAGGTAACACGGTTACGACCTCAACCGATCAAGGCTACCAGGAAAACGACCCAAGTCTACTCTTATTATAGTCGACTGTAGTGTACGGCAGTTTACAACTCTACTGTTGAGTAATGCGCCACCCACATGGTGAAGGTGAGGCTGTGGGAAATTATCCTTTTTACGAAAAAATCTAAATATAGCGACAAGCATTGATAATAGAGTTAATTTTTGATCGAAACGTAATTCGTGGTGGATATTCTTAGCAAATGTGGTATGGCGAATTCTCCACACCGCTGAACACTGAAAGAAACAGGAAACGTGTTACCTAGATATTGAACAAACTGTACATTTTACCTACTTGACAGAATATATAGTTACAAACACGTCAAACAATGTTTAGAAAGGAATTAAGAGGTCCTCTTATCTTATCCTTTGCATCTTGATGTCTATCTAAGTGCCAAATAACAAATCTGATGCACAGTGAAAATTTAAACGGTAAAATAAGCACTTCTTTTCAGCTAGCATTATCACATGTAATGTAACTTTGCGATGAATAACGAATCCCATAAACGCCGGATGATCAGATAGTTTAAAGAACCGTTTGTCGACTTCCGAGTCACAATGACGTTATTAAAACACAATTTCCCGATAAAATGTAAATGTCGTGTGACTAGGGCCTCCCGTCGGGTAGACCGTTCGCCGGTTGCAACTCTTTCGATTTGACGCCACTTTGGCGACTTGGGCGTCGATGGGGACGAAATGATGATGATCAGGACAACACAACAACCAGTCCCCAGCCGGGAATCGAACCAGGGCCCTTAGGATTGACATTCTGTCGCGCTGACCACTCAGCTACCGGGGGCGGGCAAGTTCCCGATTATCCGAGATAACGCGGATAATCCACAATACAGACGTTTTTAACAATAACTGGTTTTACTTGATTTACAAAACATGCTACATGTTACATTTAACACAGCACTGCATTATCTACACGCTGCTCGCGGGAAGTGACAACTCATTCACACACGGACACTTAAAACAGCCGTTATTTCATTTGCTTTCAGTTGACTTTCGGGAAAAAATCGCCCAATTTTTCTTCTTCTGTTTCAGTTAACTTATTTCCTGATGACGGGTCGCATTTTGCGAGAAGTCAGAATGTCGGTACAGTCAAACCAATTTTGTCCTGCATACTGAACGGTGACCACCGCCTCTGTTCGGCGTTAATGCGCAGCTTCCACTCACAGGCGGCAGATGGTAGCACTAGCGGTGGAAAACATACAAAGCGCGTCGGGTAGACGCGGAAAAAAAAGAGTGCAGTCGTTGTCGCAATAAGGAAACGGGGCGTTTTATCTGACGGCCGAAAGGGCATGTTCATTCGGGCCAAGGATAAGAAGCATTTCCGAAGCGGCAAGGTTATAAACTGTTCGCGTGCCACCAAGGTTGAAGTACCGGGTGATCAAAAAGTCAGTATAAATTTGAAAACTTAATAAGCCACGGAATAATGTAGATAGAGAGGTAAAAATTGACACACTTGGAATGACATGGGGAACAAAACCTGTTCACAAAAGGTCCGACAGATGGCGCTGGACAGCAAAACGTCAGTGACTGCACATGACGATCGTGTATAAAAGGAGCTGTAATGAGAGAGAAAATCAGATGCGCCAGCAGTAGCAGCATGTTGACGTTACCTGAAAAGGCGCTTTTAGTGAAGCTGTATTATCAGAATGGGGAATGTGCTAGTTCAGCGTTACGAACCTATCGCCATAAGACGGGGATTCGAACGGGTAAAGGTCCGTTGACAAAAGCAGCTGTGGCGAGAATGATTTCGAAGTTCGAAACCACGGGTTGTTTAGACGATGGACCCCGTAGTGGCCGACCGAGCACAAGGCGTAATGCTGCTGAGACAGTTCAGGAAGAAATGGAGGCTGTAGCGGGTTCGTCTATGCACGGGGAAGTCAGTGCTCGTGCAGTCGCACGTCGCACCGGCATTCCATACACTACTGTTTGGTTGGCACTGAGGCGTACCCTCCGATGCTATCCGTACAAAATCTGTCGGTATCATTACCTGGCGATTTAGTGAAGCGGAGGGCATTCGCAGTGTGGGCGTTTCAAAAGATGGCGGAAGATGACGATTGGTTGAGTAACGTGTGGTGGACCGACGAAGCTCATTCCACGCTCCGAGGGTCTGTCAACGCCCACAACTGCAGAATTTGGGCTAGCGAAAATCCTAGAACTGTCGTGGAAACTCCATTGCACGACGAGAAAGCCACGGTATGGGTTGGATTTACCACATCTACCGTTATCGCGCCTTTTTCTTCGAGGAAATGCGTGACACTGGTTTTGTAACTGCTGCCGTGACGGGTAAGAGGTAGGCCGATATGTTACAGAATCGTATCATCCCCAGCCTGGATGATAAACACCTGCTGGAACGTACGATGTTTATGCAGGATGGCGCTCCACCCCATATTGCTAGACGAGTGAAAGATCTCTTGCGCGCGTCGTTTGGTGATAATCGTGTGCTCAGCCGCCACTTTCGCCATATTGCTAGACGAGTGAAAGATCTCTTGCGCGCGTCGTTTGGTGATAATCGTGTGCTCAGCCGCCACTTTCGCCATGCTTGGCCTTACAGGTCCCCAGAACTCAGTCCGTGCGATTATTGACTTTGGGGTTACCTGAAGTCGCAAGTGTATCCTGATCGACCTACATCTCTAGGGATGCTGAAAGACAACATCGGACGCCAATGCCTCACCATAACTCCGGACATGCTTTACAGTGCTGTTCACAACATTATTCCTCGACTACAGCTAATGATGGTGGACATATTGAGCATTTTCTGTAAAGAACATCATCTTGCTTTGTCTTACTTTGTTATGCTAAATATTGCTATTCAGATGAAGCGCCATCCGTCGGACACTTTTTGAACGTTTGTATTTTTTTGGGTTCTAATAAAACTCCATGTCATTCCAAGCATGTGTGTCAACTTGTGCCTCTCTATGTACATTATTCCGTGATTTATTTAGTTTTCAAATTTATACTGACTTTTCGATCACCCGGTATATCGTGCCTGGCAAAGTGGTGCTACCCGAGGCAACTGTGGTGCGCCACGGGCCAAAGATGATAGGCGTGAACGACGGCTGCCGAGATGTGCACGTGCCAACACACGTGCAGCTCCTGAGTCGCTGACCGCAGAGACGAACCAAGACGCTACCAGCAGCGACAACGCGAAAACGTTGCTGCGTACGGGCCTTCCCAACAGGCGCTTAGTTCATCCTACCACGCTGACTGCTATTCATCGGAGACGGGGCATAGAACGGCGACAACTGTCTTTTCTGGTTAATCACATTTCACGCTCCATCGAACAGATGGCCGTTGACGCGTACGGCGCGAATAGTCCAAACACCCTGTAACAATCGGAGGGTGTTCCCCGAGTCATCTCGTCATTCTGCAAAGCGCACCGTATCAAAACGAGTATGCATCCATCCTTGGGGATAATGTCCAGCCCTTCATGCAGTTTGTTATTCCTCGGCACTATGGCATCTACCAGCAGCAGAATGCAGCGTGTCACGCAGCTCGCAGCGTACGTGCGTGCTTACAAGAGCTCTGAGGTGAACTAATCAGACTCCCCTGGCCACCAGACTACTAGGATTCAGGCCCCACAGGGCTCTTCGTGCCATGGAATCTCGACCGAAACAAATCTCAGTCGCAACACTGACTTAGTTCACACATGCTCAAGTACGTTACCCAGCACCTATGATCTCTTGTAAGTCGACTGGTCCAGCAGGTACAGCCATACAGCAGTGTGGGGAGTGAATCCTCCCATATCTTTCAGTTCCCTTCCTAGAGCTCTCATCATATGCTCCAGTGCACAGGTAACTTACTGTCTAACATTCACATCAAATTCTGGATCATTGTTTGGTGTACTAAATATGCTGTTCAAAACCTTCTTCACATCACAGGGCATGGGCTCTCACTGTTTATATTCCAAACGTAATTAACTGCAACGCCTTGCAGTCGTCCGCGCTGGTTATCCAGGCTTCTGACGGGTCGTCGCATACACGTGACTGGACAGTGTATAACAACAAATCAACTCATTTCGGTACCTCGGTGTGGTTCAGGTGTGACTTTCTTGCTATATCTAACACTTTCTGCTCTCTGTATCCACATCACTTAACTGCTTGAATACCAGCTAAAAAATAGCTTTCCTTTACTACTTCTGGATATCTTCGTCACCTAGACCCTCACAACCAAAAATCCTACTTAGTAAATGGCTAGAATAGTCCACAGTCCAAGATGCAAATTGCATATCTAACGGCTCCCAAGACAAAACAAAAATTTTATTTTCAATATTCCATTCAATTATTGACAGAATTTAAAAATAGTATCGTAATGTATTCATCAGAAGGTTATGTTAAAGGTTAAGCAGTGAAGTAAGAAAATGTGTCACTCAGTATAACTGATGGCCCGCACATTACTCGGACTACATTCATTTAGTATTTGAGAATGACAAAACTTAGTGACTTCAGACAAACGCGACAAAAATAACTTCAAACTTTTTCGGTCCTCAAACCCCCCCCCCCCCCCCCCCTCTAGTCACACAAAAAATAAATGAAACTAAAAAAGTTTATCGCTTACTACATTATCGCCCTCCGTGCAGCAAGCATCAGGCATGACGCTTTAATTTATTACTGCTGCACTGTATTCACAACACATTTGGCAGACACTGTCCATATGTGCCACGTACTGTACCTGCAAAATTTTATCGTTGTACGGCATGTGCGACAGAAGATTTGACATCACAAACACTTAGATGTTCGAAAAACTAGCTTTTTTTGGTAAAACAGCGCAAATTACTCAGATTAGACTATCCAGTTTTTGATAATGATAGCACTTAGCAGCAGTTCGATTCTCTAATGAATCTGTGGTGGAGCGTTACTGGTTTGTTTTCTGACTGCAAATATTCTTTCTCATTCACACAGAAAACTCAATTCCGAATTTGAGCCCCCCCCCCAAAAAAACAAAAAAAACAAAAGGCACTGCGCAAGGATAGTCGAAAAGCCGAACATCCACATCCAGGGAATCGCCAGCATGCCGAATAAGAAACCTATTTGCATCTGATTTATTAACGCTACACTCTCAAACGTTACGCTATTGTATTTACGGCAGTAGATCCCCTCACCTTTGCGAGATCTACAAATTCGTTGTTCTGTTATTACAAGAACTTACTGGATTAACACATACGTACGAGAAGCAAGATAGATATACCTAATCGAAATCCAATTTCATTGCTTCAAAATACTTTTTACAGTGTGATGACTGAACAGAGAGTATACAACAAAGAAGCTTGCTGTCGTTAATCCTCATTCATAATTGTGTGGCAGTTTTACGATTGAATCAAAGAATGATGAAAATTAAACCGCTACGCAAGGTGGCAGCCCTTGTTACTGTTGGCAGCACTGCGCCGCGGCTCCCGTGCAGGGATTCCCCAGACGCGCGCGCGCGACCGCAACGTAATTTGGTGCGGGGTTGGTTGGCTGGCTGGCGCTAAGCCGACGCGATGCGGCGCGCGGCGCCTGATAAATAACACTTGATTACCGGCGCAGTCGGCGCCGCAAATTAAAGCCGCTTTTGTCCGCGACGAGACGCTGACAATGCGTGATGGATGAGCGCGCTGTGTGTACCACGCCGCCGCAAGTGTGCGGGACAAAGAGGCAGCCGGGAGGGGGGGCAGCTGGACCGCGTCCCGAGGGGGGCGGGCTGTCATTCCACCCCCGCACAGGAGCCGCCCCAATGAAAAGGTAATCTCCTGGCGCAAGAGCGCCCCTCATTACACGCTTCTGTGTGTCCGCATTAGTAGCACGCTCACCGACGCATGAAGGAACTCGGATCGACGCCCGGAACAGCCGAGGAGCTTTTTATGCGGGGTCCAAACCCACGACAGTAAGGCGAGGGTACGGCACATCCCCCCCCCCCCTTCTACATCCTATCTGTTTACAACACCCCCGTCCCCTTTTTTGCGAATGATACTCCTCCCCAGCTATGAAGGAACTCATTACATCCAACATTGTTACATGTTGAATCTCACCTTTATCTATGTCATAATGATGTAGGCCAAAGAAATTAACTGAAATTTATATTAGCACTGGGATTTGGAACCCGGATCTCCTGCTTACTAAGCAGACGGACTGCTTCGCCCTACATCATTATTCTTGTTACATTTACACCCAATACCTTAGGAAGTATACTTGAGGACTGAGGTACAGCCGGCCGGAGTGGCCGAGCGGTTCTAGTCGCTTCAGTCCGGAACCGCGCTGCTGCCTCGGCCATGGATGTGTGTAAGGTTAGTTAGTCTTAAGTAATTCTAAGTCTAGGGGACTGATGACCCATAGTGCTTTGAGCCATTTGAACCAGCTGAATTTGACTGAGGTAGAAACTTTGATGCTATCCAAGAAACCATCACCTGCTAATGACTGAAAAGTGGAAATTATGTGACCACTGACAGACTTTATATCAAATCATCGTCAATCTTTACATATCTCCTGACAAGAATTTTTGTAATGTTTACAATTCTTTTCTTATTGCAAGAGCTAGTATTCAATCAGGATAAACTGAGTCAGCAACATGCGGACAATGAAACAGTTAATGCAACAGATTAGTCCTTTTATAAGTTAGAATTTGAACAAAACCAAATTACTTTAATCTTTCATCATGCCGTAACAAGAGACATTAGTTAACATAGAATATAAATTTAACTGTAACAAAGCACTGTTTGAAGGTATTTTTTATTAAATCTAGCCTCGTATGGAAGTGAAAAGTGGACGATAAGCAGTTTAGACATGAAGAAAATAGACGCTTTTGAAACGCAGTGCTGTGCTACAGAAGGATGTTATATTTAATATGGATGGAGCGAATAACTGATTGGGCGGTACTGAATTGAAATGGACGAAAACGAAAAAGAGGACAGAACCTGAGTCGTCAAAGAATTGCCAGTTTCGTAATACAACGAAGTGCAAGCGATAAAATTTGTAGAGGGAGATCAAGGGATGCATACAGTGAGCAGGTTCCGATCTGTGTGCGTTGTATTGATGTACAGATGCAGGGTCCTACACAAGATACGTTAGTGAGGAGGGATGCATGAAAGCAATCTACGGACTGAAGACGACAGTTACAACTAGGATAATGTCAGTTGTTGCACGGTAATTTTACGCCGTCTTTGGCAGAAGTCGTCTGAGCTTCCTTATCAATAGGGTAAAACGCGCAACTCCCGACGTCGACACCAGGAAATGGCGCGCACTAAAGACAGGCCGTTGCAGGACAAAAAACTCACAACGTGGCTTTCCCTCAGGCTACACTGCTCCGTTCTTGCTTTCTCACTGCAAAACACATACGGTAGTAAATGCTTTATGATGAAGCAGTGCTGCCTCTCGTTGCAAACCACCCCGCAGAAGTGCCGCTTTTGTACGAACATTTCGCGGAGTAAGCAGGATGAAGTGTTGAAAAAACGCGGTCCTTCTGGTCCATAATTTCTGTAACCCAACAACAACAGCGTTATAGATATACCCCTCACGTCCGCAAAAGCCGCAGAAAAACGCACCGCTGCTACGCGCGCAAAATGTATTAAGGAGAGCCGGCCGCCAGACGTCGCGCCGGTCGGCTGCGGTACGCGCCGGCCAATGGGCGCGCGCCACGCAACATTTCTTGTGCGCATGCGCCGCCGCTGCAGCTGACCATCGGAATTTAATTTGGCGCCCGCGCCGGCGAAAAGAGTTGCCTCTCTCGTCCGTCTACCTCTCTCTACTTTTTTTTCCCCCTCGTTCTAGCAGAGCAATCGATAGGCGTAACGAAGCGTTATGAGCAGCGCGTGTCCGACCAATTCGGTCGTGCGATATATCGACCATGGAGCGTCGATAAATAACAGCTAATTACTGCGGGCCGGCTGCGGTAAGCCCCAGTGCCGATTACACCCCCTCCCCTCCCAGCCCCTCCCCTATTCCCCATCCTCTCTCCCAACACACACACACACAAACACAGAACGACCTCCGTCTAGTCTGATTAGTTGCTGTACATCGCGCTAGATTACACCCATGTATCTGTATCTGAGTAAACATTTCGTGACGGGCGGAACGGGACTACATGTATATCTGCACTCCGCTGGGGACGGTCGCTCGTGCAGTGGGCTCCCAGCACAATTTGTCGC